>NC_062545.1:131026689-131651689 GCF_016906955.1 Phacochoerus africanus | reverse complement strand
AAGACTTCCCAGATGAGGCAGCTCAAGTGCTACATGTCACTTGACCACTTTTCTCTGACTGTTCTGCTGGTGACATCACCCAACTCTGGGGGGTCATAGCTCAGGGAACCCCTTGTGGGGAGGTCCCCCACCATTGCTTTGGGCTGAATATGTTGCAGGAAGGAGGACCCCTTCCAGGGCCCATGGGTGGGCTCTTATCTAACACTTGGAAATGAATCGTCCAAGGGGACATACATGCTGACAAAGCAAAAGACTTTATTGGGAAGGAGCATCCAGTTGGAGAGCAGCAAGGTAAGGGAACCCAAGAGAACCTCTCTGCTATGTGGCTTGCAGCCTCAGGTTTAATGGGAATGGGGTTAGTTTCTGGGTTCTGGCTGGTTGTCTTGCTTGGCCCATACTTGGTCTAACTCAGGGTCCTTCCTGGTGGCATGTGCACCTCTCAGCCAAGGTGGATGCCAGTGCCAAGTATTCTGGGAGGTTGGTTGTCTCCTCCCATCTATTGGCCCTTCCCAAATCCTCCCAGTTTTCCAGGCAGCACCATATTCTTTATGGGGGCCTCCTGTTGTGAGACAACTCATGAAAGCAGTTAAGATTGCCTGGCCATGGTGGGCAGTTTCAGTCAACAGTTCCCTAACAAATATATGTAGTCCAGGCCCCCAAGCTTCCACTTGACAGTGTGGTCCACAAACACAGTGGCCACGCAGACATTGTTGTGGATGCAGCTGCAGTCTTTGTCCAGGAAGTGGAGGGCTTACACAATTTGCTCTGGCTTCTAGGAAAGCTCTAGCCCCTTTAGGCCATCAGCCTCCACTTGTGCCTTGAGGCACATTTCCAGCGGTTTCATAGTCTCTGACTAAAAGGAGGCATTTGTCTCTAGCCCATCCATGTAGGCCGGAATGTTGGAATGCTGGAGAGTTTTGAGGTGCTTGAAGGTAGCTTTGACTACCTGGGTTTGCTTTTCATTGCTGGGATTCACATCATACATGAAGATGGACACTGGGCTGCCTGTGGCATTCTTGCAGCCTTGGTGGAGGGCCCAGGGCCTCTAGTGCACCACTTTGGGTGGGGTTGCTGGGCTGAACTCTAACAGGAAATCTCTGACCAGGTCTAGTTGAAGAACCATGTCATCCCTGCTGCTGTGGGCTCAGGGCTCAAGCTCACAAGGTAGGGCTGGGGCGGGGCAGGCATCTTAATACTTACAAATTCTGCTATTAACAGTGCTGTGTAAGTAGGTGCTAAGTAAGTGCTTCATGGCGAGTTATCTTGAACCAATGCTAAATTTGTATGGTATGTTTATTGTGAAGGGTTCTTCAGATAGTAATAAAAACAAAAATAACGTGTTCAAGTGCAAATTTATATTCACTACATAACAAATTTTAAAACAATGTAAATCATGTTTTGACAAAATTTTTGGAAGTAAACTTTTTATTTTACCTGTTCTTTTTTGTTTCAGCTTGACTTCAGTAGGTGACTTTATTTTACCTGTTCTTAATTACTTTTTGTGTGATAACAACTTTAAAGACTAAATTCCAACTAAAACTATCTGAAAGCTTTAGATCCTCCTTAAGTAATTTTTTTTAAAAAATTTATTTATTTATTTTATTTTTATATTTGCTTTTTTGTCTTTTTGCCATTTTTTGGGCCGCTCCTGTGGCATATGGAGGTTCCCAGGTTAGGGGTCGAATTGGAGCTATAGCCACTGGCTTAGCCAGAGCCACAGCAACACGGGATCCAAGCCGCGTCTTGACCTACACCACAGCTCATGGCAACGCTGGATCCTTAACCCACTGAGCAAGGCCAGGGATCGAACCTGCAACCTCATGGTTCCCAGTCGGATTCGTTAACCACTGGGCCACGATGGGAACTCCAATAATGTTTTAATTACAGCTGAACATCCTAAAATAACAGAGAGCTGTTAGGTATCGCCTTTTTTTTTTTTTTTTATTCTTGTGGGTACTGAACTAAACCTTTCGCTTATAATTACTGTCAAGGAGTGAGTGACAGACATTAATTACTATTATAATATTCCCACATTCATCATATATTCATAGATAGTTACCAAATGGCATTAAATATAAAATGAATTTTCTGGTTTTCTACACCAGAGAGTTGCATACATATGAGTCATATGTATATGACTTTCAGGTGTAGTTGGTTTTCTCTGAGCATCTATCTTTTTTTATTTTTTTATTTATTTTTATTTTTTTATTTTTTTATTTTCCCACTGTACAGCAAGGGGGTCAGGTTATCCTTACATGTATACATTACAATTACATTTTTCCCCCAGCCTTTCTTCTGTTGCAACATGAGTATCTAGACAAAGTTCTCAATGCTATTCAGTAGGATCTCCTTGTAAATCTATTCTAAATTGTGTCTGATAAGCCCAAGCTCCCGATCCCTCCCCCTCCCTCCCCCTCCCTCCCTCCCCCTCCCATCAGGCAGCCACAAGTTTCTTCTCCAAGTCCATGATTTTCTTTTCTAAGGAGATGTTCATTTGTGCTGGATATTAGATTCCAGTTATGAGTGATATCATATGGTATTTGTCTTTGTCTTTCTGGCTCATTTCACTCAGTGTGAGATTCTCTAGCTCCATCCATGTTGCTGCAAATGGCATTATGTCATTCTTTTTTATGGCTGAGTAGTATTCCATTGTGTATATATTACCACATCTTCCGAATCCAATCATCTTTCAATGGACATTTGGGTTGTTTCCATGTCCTGGCTATTGTGAATAGTGCTGCAAATGAACATGCGGGTGCACGTGTCTCTTTTAAGTAGAATTTTGTCCGGATAGATGCTCAAGAGTGGGATTGCAGGTTCATATGGAAGTTCTATGTATAGCTTTCTAAGATATCTCCAAACTGTTCTCCATAGTCGCTGTACCAGTTTACATTCCCACCAACAGTGTAGGAGAGTTCCCTTTTCTCCACAGCCCCTCCAGCACTTGTTATTTGTGGACTTATTAATGATGGCCATTCTGACTGGTGTGAGGTGATATCTCATGGTAGTTTTGATTTGCATTTCTCTTATAACCAGCGATGTTGAGCATTTTTTCATGTGTTTGTTGGCCATCTGTATATCTTCTTTGGAGAAATGTCTATTCAGGTCTTTTGCCCATTTTTCCATTGATTGATTGGCTTTTTTGCTGCTGGGTTGTATAAGTTGTTTATATATTCTAGAGATTAAGCCCTTGTCAGTTGCATCATTTGAAACTATTTTCTCCCATTCTGTAAGTTGTCTTTTTGTTTTCTTTTGGGTTTCCTTTGCTGTGCAAAAGCTTTTCAGTTTGATGAGGTCCCATGGGTTTATTTTTGCTCTTATTTCTATTGCTTTGGGAGACTGACCTGAGAAAATATTCATGATGTTGATGTCAGAGAGTGTTTTGCCTATGTTTTCTTCTAGGAGTTTGATGGTGTCCTGTCGTCTATTGAAGTCTTTCAGCCATTTGGAGTTTATTTTTGTGCATGGTGTGAGGGTGTGTTCTAGTTTCCTTGCTTTGCATGCAGCTTTCCAGGTTTCCCAGCAATGCTTGCTGAAGAGACTTTCTTTTTCCCATTTTATGTTCTTGCCTCCCTTGTCAAAGATTAATTGACCATAGGTGTCAGGGTTTATTTCCGGGTTCTCTATTCTGTTCCATTGGTCTGTCTGTCTGTTTTGATACCAGTACCACACTGTTTTGATGACTGTGGCTTTGTAGTATTTCTTGAAGTCTGGGAGAGTTATGCCTCCTGCTTGGTTTTTGTTTCTCAGGATTGCTTTGGCGATTCTGGGTCTTTTGTTGTTCCATTTAAATGTTTGGATTGTTTGTTCTAGTTCTGTGAAAAATGTCATGGGTAATCTGATAGGGATTGCATTGAATCTGTAGATTGCTTTGGGTAGTATGGCCATTTTTACAATATTGGTTTTCCCAATCCAGGAACATGGAATATCTTTCCATTTCTGTACATCTTCTTTGATTTCTTTGATTAAAGTTTTATAGTTCTCGGCATATAGGTCCTTTACCTCCTTGGTCAGGTGTATTCCGAGGTATTTGATTTTGTGAGGTGCAATTTTAAAAGGTATCGTATTTTTGGATTCCTTTTCTAATATTTCATTGCTGGTATACAGAAATGCAACTGACTTCTGAATGTTAATCTTATATCCTGCTACTTTGCTGAATTTATTAATCAGTTCAAGTAGTTTTTGGGTTGAGTCCTTAGGGTTTTCAATGTATAGTATCATGTCATCTGCATACAGTGACAGTTTGATCTCTTCTCTTCCTATATGGATGCCTTTTATTTCTTTGGTTTGTCTAATTGCTGTGGCTAGGACTTCCAAAACTATGTTGAAGAGCAGTGGTGAGAGTGGGCATCCCTGTCTTGTTCCAGATTTGAGTGAGAAGGCTTTCAGTTTTTCCCCATTGAGGATTATATTTGCTGTGGGTTTATCATAAATGGCTTTGATTATATTCAGGAATGTTCCCTCTCTACCCACTTTGGCGAGGGTCTTGATCATGAATGGATGTTGGACTTTGTCAAATGCTTTTTCTGCGTCTATTGAGATGATCATATGATTTTTGACTTTTTTTTTGTTAATGTGGTGTATGATTCTGATTGGTTTGCGTATGTTGAACCATCCTTGTGAACCTGGGATGAACCCAACCTGGTCATGGTGTATAATTTTTTTGGTATGTTGTTGGATTCGGTTGGCTAAGATTTTGTTGAGAATTTTTGCATCTATATTCATCAATGATACTGGGCGATAGTTTTCTTTTTTGGTGGTATCTCTGTCTGGTTTTGGAATGAGGGTGATGGTGGCATCATAGAATGTCTTTGGGAGTATTCCTTCTTCTTCAACCTTTTGAAAGAGTTTAAGGAGGATGGGCACCAATTCCTCTTTATATGTTTGATAAAATTCACCTGTGAAGCCATCTGGTCCTGGACTTTTATTTGTAGGGAGTGATTTTATGACCTCTTCAATTTCATTTCTAGTGATCGGTCTGTTCAGTTGGTCTGTTTCTACTTGATTCAGTTTTGGCAGGCTGTAAGATTCTAGAAAATTGTCCATTTCTTCCAGATTGTCAAACTTGTTGCCATATAGTTGTTCATAGTATTCTCTTATGGTTTTTTGTATTTCTGCTGTATCCGTTGTGATTTCTCCTTTTTCATTTCTAATTTTGGTTATTTGGGTTCTTTCTCTCCTCTTTTTAGTGAGTCTGGCCAGGGGTTTGTCTATTTTGTTTACCTTTTCAAAGAACCAGCTCTGAGCATCTATCTTTTTAAGTTCAGTATCAGGTAGGCAGATATGAAGAAATATATGACATTGACTCTGTTTTTCTGTATAGCTTGAAAGTTGCATAGCTTGAGCCTCTGCAAGTGGGTTGGAAGATTGCCCAGTTCATTTGAAGATTAAATAGCCATATATGTACCTGAAGCTGAAATTCTGTTTTCTATAATACTTTTCGCTGGGTCATGGAGAGCCTACTCCTACAAGGTTGCCACATTTAAGTATCATAACCAGGGAGAAGCACATGCCCTAGATGTCATATTTCAGTGATGATCTTCTCTAAAAGGGGTTTGTCAAATGTATAATTTTTTCTTTTGTTTTTTTAGGGCTGCACCCACAGCATATGGAGGTTCCCAGGGTAGGGGTTGAATTGGAGCTACAGCTGCCAGCCTACACCACAGCTCACACATGGCAATGCCAGATCCTTAACTCACTGAGTAAGGCCAGAGATCGAACCTACATCTTTATGGATGCTAGTTGGGTTTGTTAGCTGCTGAGCCATGACGGGAACTCCTCAAATGTATAATTAAGCGTAACAACGTTTATACTTTTATGAGTCCTTCTTTTTTTTCTTGGCTGCACCTGTGACATATAGAAGTTCCTGGGCCAGGGATCAAACCCACCATATAGCAGTGACCCAAGCCATTCCAGTGACAATGCCAGGTCCTTAACCCGCTGTACCATAGGATGACTCCTATGAGATTTTTCACATTGACTGTTTTTTTGGAAAGTTCGTAAGACAGGGTTGATTTAGAAAATGTCAACATTATATTACTTAATTCTACATACTTCTCAGTGCTATCATTGGTCTTGTTCAGTTTTCTCATAGCACTTGATTATCATCTGTGCCACAGTTGCAGCAATGCCAGATCCTTAACCCATTGTGCCAGTCTGGGGATCAAATTGGTGCCCCCACCCAGAGACAACACTGGATCCTTAACCTGCTGTGCCACAGTGGGAACTCCTATATGTGTTTTTTGTTTTTTTTGGGTTTTTTTTTTTTTTTGCTTTTTAGGGCCATACACGTGCTTTTTAGGGCCATAGGGAGGTTCCCAGGCTAGGGGTGGAATTGGAGCTGTAGCTGCAGGCCTACACCACAGCCATGTGGAATCTGAGCCCTGTCTGTGACTACACCACAGCTCATGGTGGTGTAGATCCTTAAGTCAGATCCTTAACCCATTGAGCAAGGCCAGGGATCGAACCCACATCCTCATGGATCCTAGTCAGGTCCATTAACTGCTGAGCCATGAAGGGAACTCCCTATATGTATTTTTCAAATTTAGAAAACCTAATACGTCAGTACATATATGTTTCTACCTATGATGTAGGAGGAGAGTACCTGTATCCATACACTTTCTGCCAAACTGCATATTAAAAAAAAAATTTTGAGTGTCTTTGGTTTGGGCTTGTTTTGATTTATATCTTCCTGATTAGTGGTGAAGTTGGTCCTCTTTCCATATCCTCATTGGCCTTTGTATTTCTTTTCCTGTGAATTGCATATTTTTGTCATTATGTATATTGGATTCTGGAGTTTTTGTGTTCTGGATATTAGTTCAGATATTCATCCTCTGCATGTCAAGTACGCTGTTAATATTTTCTTCCTTTCTGTTGTTGGCTCTTACCTTTTATTTTTATGGTGTAGCCTATTATATAGGAGTTTTAATTTGGGGAGGGGGCTTTTTTTTTAGGGCCGCACCTGTGGCATATGGAGGTTCCCAGGCTAGAGATCCAATCTGAGCTACAGCTGCCAACCTATGCCACAGCCTCAGCAACGCTAGGTCCGAGCTGTGTCTGTGCCCTACACCATGGCTTATGGCAACACCAGATCCTTAACCCATTGAGAGAAGCTAGGGATCGGACCTGAAACTTCATGGTTCCTAGTTGGATTCATTTCCACTGCGCCATGACGGGAACTCCTAGAAGTTTAAATTTTTATGTAGACCTAGTTGCTAGTATTTTTCTGTATGACTTCAGGTTTTGTTTCCTTACCATGTGATTGTATAAAATTCTCTTCTAGTATATTTTTAAAAAATAGTACTTAGCTCTTTTAATTTTAGTTTATATTTGTGCATGGGCATAATGTAGGGATTTTTTTTCCATATGGTTAGCCACTTGTGCCCAATACAATTATTGAATGCTTTTTTAGTAATTTTAAATGCATTTTTTTATTGCGGTAAAATATAAATAAAACTTACCATCTTAACCATTTTTAGGTGTACAGCTTAGCTGTATTACATACATTCACCTTGGAGTTCCCATCGTGGCTCAGTGGTTAATGAATCCGACTAGGAACCACGAGGTTGCGGGTTCAATCCCTGGCCTTAGCTTAGTGGGTTAAGGATCTGGCATTGCCGTGAGCTGTGGTGTAGGTCGCAGACGCGGCTCGGATCTGGCGTTACTGTGGCTGTGGTGTAAACCAGCGGCTGCAGCTCCGATTTGATCCCTAGCCTGGGAACCTCCATGTGCCACAGGAGTGATCCTAGAAAAGGCAAAAGAAGACAAAAAAAAATACATTCACCTTGTTAGGCTACCATCACCACCATCTGTCCCTGTAACTCTTACCATCTTGTAAAACTGAAACTCTCTGCCTATTAAACAATAACTCTCCATTCTCCTTTCTCCTTGGCCCCTTACAGCCATCGTTATACTTTCTGCCTGTATGAGGAAATGCCTCTTTTTATCATTTAGTCCATTATTGGAGACTCTCTTCTGTTCCATTTATTTATCTGTACATCACTATTATATGCAATTTCATTTTCCTACTTTATACTTTTTGAGAGCAGGTAGATAAAGCTCCTCTGCTCTTTCTTCTTTTCTAAAATTTAAGTGGATATTCTCTCTTTGATTTCTAGTTGAATCAGACTATTAAGTTTCAGAAAGCATTCTTTTGGAATTTTGATTACAATTACATTGAATTTATAGAATAATTTGAGGGCAGTTTGACATCTTCACAGTATTGTATCCGCTATTCTAGAATATGATATATTTCTCTATTCTTTTCTGTTTTCATTTTTAGGACTTTGTAATTTTCTTCATGTTGATCTTGCATATTTCTTAATGTCCTTTGTTTAACTTTATTTTTGTAAAGCTTTTTTTTTTTTTGATGGTTGCACCCATGGCATTTGGAAGTTGCCAGGCCAGGGACTGAATCTGAACCACAACTGTGACCTGTGTTGCAGCTGTGGCAATGCTGGGTGCTTAACCCATTATGCAGGGCTGGTGAACCAATGAATGCCTCCATAGCGACCTGAACTGCTGCAGTTGGATTCTTAACCCACTGTGCCACAGTGGGAACTCCTGTAAAGCTTTAAGAGAGAAGAAATATCCAAAACTGTTTTGATAACTTTATATAATATACTTTACATAATTCATTTTGCTTTGTTTTTCTTTTGCCTTTTTGGGTTGACAGTACTGCAGAGGCTGTTTCATCAAATTTATTTTGCCAGTTTGATGATGGGGCAGCTATTGCTTCTTATATTTGGTAGATGGCACCAGTTGGAATCAATAAATTCCCAGCCTTATCCTGGAGTCTGAGACCAATATTGTCCCCAATCAAGGAGAATTTAAGAAGTTCTTGTCTAGTGATGCAGGTGAAAACTCAAGAGTTAAAATTGTTTTTTTTTTGCTATTATAAAAAATGCTGCAGTTTGTGCTTCTGGAGGATAAATTTCTAGAAGTGTTTTTGCCGAATTAGAGGGTAGAAAAAAGAAAGACTAGTAATTTACACTCCCACCAAAAATATGAGTTCTTGTTTGCCTAGAGCTTCATCAGCAGTAGATATTAAGTATTTTAACTTACCAATCCGATAGATTAAAAAATGGTATTTTGAAAAAATATTTTATTTTTCAGTTTGATCTGCATTTTCTATTTTTAATAACTCTACTAAGTTAGGCATCTTTTAGTAGAGTTATTGACATGTGTATTTCTTTGTGAATTGCCTGTTCATATCCTTTGCATCTTTGCATATGAAAAAATTTTGGGGGTGTACCCGTCATGGCTCAGCGGTTAATGAGCCCGACTATCATCCACGAAGATGAGGGTTCCATCCCTGGCCTTGCCCAGTGGGTTAAGGATCTGGCATTGCTGTTAACTGTGGTGTAGGTTGCAGATGCGACTCGGATCCAGTGTTGCTGTGGCTGTGGCATGGGCAGGCGTCTGCAGCTCTGATTCGATCCCTGGTCTGGGAACCTCCATATGCCACTGGTGCTGTCCTAAAAAAAAAAAGGAAAAAAAAAGGTTTTTTTGGCTTACTTTATACTGGTTTGTTATTCCTTTTTTTTTTTTTAGGATTATGTATCATAGTTGATAATCATTTGTCTATATATGTTTAGAGATTATCTCTCAATCTGTCACTTATTTTGTAAATGGGTTATTCTACTGTAGTTCTAAAAAAATTATTTTTGTATACTTATACCTGTATACATCATTTGCTTTTCTTTTTGACTTTCTCCAGTGCTTTTAAAATGAAATAACTTAGAAGTTCCCACTGTGGAGCAATGGGATTGGCAGTGTCTTTGCAGTGCCATGATGCAGGTTTTTTTTCTTTCTTTCTTTCTTTTTTTTTGTCTTTTTGCAATTTCTTGGGCCGCTCCCGCAGGCATATGGAGGTTCCCAGGCTAGGGATCAAATTAGAGCTGTAGCCGTCAGCCTACGCTAGGGCCACAGCAATTTGGGATCCGAGACGCATCTGCAAACTACACCACAGCTCATGGCAACGCCGGATCCTTAAGCCACTGAGCAAGGCCAGGGATCGAACCCGCAACCTCATGGTTCCTAGTTGGATTCGTTGACCACTGAGCCACGACGGAAACTCTGATGATGCAAGTTTGATCCCTGGCCTGGCACAGTGGGTTAAAGGATCTGGCATTGCTGTAGCTGTGGCATAGTTCACAACTGTGGTTCAGATCTGATCCCTGGCCTGGGAACTCCATATACTGTGGGGTGGCCAAAAATAAAAAAGTAAAAAAAGATGAAATAATTTAGGTGTGACTTTTAAAGATTATATTTGTTATATAAACCTAGTTGTGTTTATATAGTAGCATTTTTAGTGTATATTTTATTAATAAAGTTACCAAATTTGCTTGCCTCCCAGCACTTAAACTCTAATTTTTTTTTTTTGTCTTTTTGCCTTTTTCTAGAGCCGCTCCCACCTCATATGGAGGTTCCCAGGCTAGGGGTCTAATAGGAGCTATAGCCGCTGGCCTACACCAGAGCCACAGCAATGCTGGATCCAAGCTGTGTCTGCAACCTACACCACAGCTCACGGCAATGCCGGATCCTTAACCCACTGAGCAAGGCCAGGGATCAAACCCACAACCTCGTGGTTCCTAGTCAGATTTGTTAACCACTGAGTCACAACTGGAACTCCCCAGCATTTAAACTCTAAGTGGAGAAAAAAGTAAACATTGATTGCCTTATCAGTGGAATTTTGAGTCTCTACTTAATAGAAATTGGCTAATTTAAGACACCTTTTACATAGTTAAAAGTGGAGGAGTTTCTGTCATGGCACAGCAGAAACGAATCCAACTAGGAACCATGAGGTGTGGGTTCGATCCCTGGCTTGGCTCAGTGGGTTAAGGATCCAGCAGCATTGCTGTGAGCTGTGGTGTAGGTCGCAGACGAGCTTGGACCCCGAGTTGCTGTGGCTCTGGTATAGGCCGGCGGCTGTAGCTCTGATTTGACCCCTAGCCTGAGGACCTCCATGTGCGTGCTTTTTAGGGCCACACTCACGCACATGAGTAATTCTGTTATGAACACTGGAGTCGAAGTTCTATTTGAGTCCCTGCTTTAAATTCTTTTTGGTATATACCTAGAAGTAGGATTGCTGGACCATTTGGTAATTCTATGTTTAACTTTTTGAGACTTAAGCAAACTGTTTTCCATAGTAACTGCACCATTTTACATTCCTACCAGCAATGCACAAGGATTATAATTTCTCTACTTCTTCCCAATATTTGTCATTTTTTTTTCAATTTTTAAGTTATCCCTATCCTTTTGTTGTTGTTGTTTGCTTTTTAGGGCTATACCCACAACATGTGGAAGTTCCCAGGCTAGGGGTTGGCTTGGAGCTGCCGATGCCGGCCTACACCACAACCACTGCAACGTGGGATCTGAGCTGCATTTGTGACCTACACCACAGCTCACAGTGATGGTCCTCATCAATACTAGGTGGATCCGTTACCGACTAGTGGGAACTTCTAATTATACCTATCCTAATGGGCATGATGTGGTATCCCGTTGTGGTTTTGGTTTGCATTACCTACCTAATGACTAGAGACGTGGAGAATACTTTCATGTGCTTGTTGCAATCTGTATATGTTTTTAGGAGACATGTCTATTCCACTTCTTTGTCTATTTTTTTAAATTGGAGTGTTTGCACAACCACTTTTTAAGTCTAGTTAAGTCTTTCAGTTGTCTTTTGGGTTGAACCAAAGGCTCTTAATAATCTGTTGCTACCACTTAATTTATAACGTTTTCATGCAAATTGTGGTTTGAAGGGCCTTGTTATTAGGAGATGGATGTTAACTATTAAGTTATAGTCTGAGAAACTACTTAGTTGGAGATGACTGGCTCAGATTGTTCACCTTGATATATTTTTCCTCTGATGTAGCCACCATTACAGATTGTCCACATGTTGCATATTCTCCATTAGGAAGATGGAAGTTATCATTTTATTTCTGTTATGTGGTTTTTCTGCAGCTAGGAACTATTCTTGATTTGATTTCTAGTTTTGACTAGGGGTATGCTTAATAATGGTTACCTTGCATTTAACTTTTGGCTTTTACCCACTTTGTCTAACTCATTGATGCAGATGAATTTTAATTTTATGAAGGAAACCCTTCACTGGCTCACTTTAGCAATCCTGTAACCTCGTGGTCACTCCAAACAGATATATTTTCCAGTGTTGTTCATCTGATAAAAAGATGAGTAGAGTAAGTAATACTTTTGCATATGATAGAATATTGACGTTTTAATTTTTCTCCTAAAGAAAGCTACTACAAATATCTTATAGAAACATGAGAACTCAAGCAGTGAACACTACAATGAAAGCAATAAATATTGTGTTAAGAGGTAATTTTTAAATCGAGTTTTCTTAAGGGTTGTCAAAGAGATCTGTTGTTACTCTGGTAATTATATGCCTCCTGAGAAAGTATGCAGTGACATTTGGTATCATGCTTTGGAATTAGCTAGAAGGAATTGTTATGTTCAATGTACCATTCCTGCTGGCTTCCTGACAGTATTGATTTAAGTGACAGGTAGAATATGTTAGCTTAACTTACAAACTTCAAAATGGAAATCTGGATGATGAGGAGGTGAACTCCATAAAGGACTTAGTCTTTTTTACTTATGTATGCTCTAGTAGGCACTTAGGAAGCATTTGTGGAATGAAAGCACGTGAGTGGACTATTGGTTTCAAACATTTACTCAGTAAAGTGAAACGACTTGTTCATTTTTGAATCCCCTTTGCTAGGCATTTAATCTGTACTTCCTCTGATCTGCTAAATCATTTTAAACATTTTCCTAAATTCCAAAAATTTGTTGACATCTTTTGTTTTATATCCTTTCTTAACCTCTTCTTTTTTTTTTTGGCTTTTCAGGGCTGCATCCGAAGCATATGGAACTTCTCAAGCTAGGGGTCAAATCGGAGCTGCAGCTGCCAGCCTACACCATAGCCAGAGCAATGTGGAACTGCAGAGTCCACCTACACCACAGCTCATAGCAACGCCAGATCCTCAACCCACTGAACCAGGCCAGGGATTGAACCCTCATCCCCATGGATCCTAATTGGATTCATTTCCGCTGAACCACAACAGGAACTCCATTTCTTAACCTCTTTGTTCTTTTTTTCCCTTTCTTTAGTCTTCGTTGTTACTTATTTATTTTTTTAAATGATTTTACTGTTTCAGAGGTGGTTATGGAGGGAAAGAGAGAATCTCATATGACTAAGTCCACTACCTATTCACTTGAATTCAACTAATTTTAATATAAGCAATTTTCCCAGTTATCCAACACCGTTCTTTCCTCCTTCTTCTTCTTCTTCTTTTTTTTTGCTTTTTTTGGGCTGCACCTGTGGTATATAGAAATTCCCAGGCTAGGCGTCTAGTCTGAGCTGCAGCCACCATCCTCTACCACAGACTTATCAACGCCAGATCTCAGTCACATCTGTGACCTATACCACAGCTCACGGCAACATCATATCTTTTAACCCACTGAGCAATGCCAGGAATTGAACTAGTATCCCTTATGGATGGTAGTTGGGTTTATAACCTGCTGAGCCACGGCAGGAACTCCCCCATCGGCCTTCTGAATGACTGCTTAATTGCTAGCCCCTATTGTTGGAAACTTGAGTGTTGCTATTACTGTTTAAATGAACCATGATAAAAATTTTGGTGCATAAAACTCTTTCTAAATTTCAGGTTGTTTCCTTAGAAGCAATACTTAGATATATCTTCTGGGGTAGAAGATATGAACATTTAAAAAGCTATGGATTATAAAAATTATATATATTTATTGTAGAACATTTGAAAAATATAGAAATATTATATAGAAATTAACTTAGATCAGCTGTTATCTTACAGTGCTGTGATAACCACTGTTTTAACATTTTGGTGAATTCCTCTCTAGAGATAGAATATCTATCTGTATATCTTATGCTTTTTTTTTTTTGTCTTTTTGCCTTTTTTAGGGCCGATCTGGCGGCATATGGAGGTTCCCAGGCTAGGGGTCCAATCGGAGCTGTAGTCTCCAGCCTACGCCAGAGCTACAGCAACGTGGGATCCGAGCCGCGTCTGCAACCTACACCACAGCTCACGGCAACGCCGGATCGTTAACCCACTGAGCAAGGCCAGGGACCGAACCCGCAACCTCATGGTTCCTAGTCGGATTCGTTAACCACTGCGCCACGACGGGAACTCCCGGCAAAGTATGTTAATTCACTTTGCACTTGACAGGATAAAGGATGCATTTAATAATCATCAATTCAGTAAATAAATGTTTATTTAGAACAAAACACTTGTCTCAATACTTAAAATTAATCATCTCCCATTTTTTTCTTAAATTCTACTGACCTCTAGAATTATACCTTGTGACCTAAAGGTATTTTTGCTAAATCCAGTGGTCATTCCTTATTGCACATGATTTAACAGCAGCTTTGCCACAGTTGGTTACTTCTTGTTTTTGAAAGCATTTTTCCATTTGCTTCTGGACATCACATTTTCCTAGTTCTGGACTTCCTGTTGTGGCTCAGCAGAAACAAATCTATTATCCATGAGGAGGTGGGTTTGATCTCTGCCATTGATCAGTGGGTTAGGGAATCTGGCGTTCCTTGAGCTGTGATGTAGGTTGCATACGAGGCTTGGATCCCAAGCTGTTGTAGCTTCGATTTGACCCCGAGGCTGGGAACCTCCATAGGCCACAGGTGTGGCCCTAAAAAGCCAAAAAAAAAAAGAAAAAAAAATTATCCTAGTTCTCCTTCTATATCAGGGTCTCTCCTCCTTGGTGTGTGCTACCTCCTCCTAAGGTCCCTACCTCTCAGTGGTAGAATGCTCCAGGGCTCCCACCTTGGTCATCATATTTTTAAAAAGTCTTTGTTTAATTCCTTGGCTCATTTAATCTCTTACATGGATGATTTCTGAATTAATTCCTTTAGCTTTGGCCTTTTCTTTGAAATCCAGACTCATATTCAGTTACCTACCCAACATCTCTAGTTGGATATCTAATCGGATTTCAAATTTGACCTGTCCAAAACTGAGCCCAGATCTTCTAGTGCCCCCAGACCTCCAACTTCCTACCTACCCCCTGGGAGTGAGCAGTTGTGTGTGTGTGTATAGTGATTGTGCTGTGATTGCCTTGCTTTGGCTCACTTAATTGCTTTGTGAGTAGCTACGGAAGTGGCTCAGAATCAGGGAACAATTAGCCTTGGTGTTTGGCATACTTAGCAAAGATGTGCAGAGATACTCAGGGCCCATGGTAAACGTTAAGTGATCTTCTTCCTTCTCCCCATTACCTCGATTTAATTTTCTATTATTGTTTATCTCTATTACTTCTCTTTAGTCCTAATATCTCCTTGCTTTCTCTCTGTCCCTCACACACTCTGAGAAAGCTTCTAACCGAGGGCCTTTGCCTGGGATACTCATCTCCCAGATAGGGCTTAATCCCTCAACTCTTCTAAGTTTTACTTAATTACTGCCTTTTCAGTGAACCTATAGCCACACTATTAAAATTTGTAACCCTTCCTAACACTACTAGTCTCCCTTTCCTGCATTATTTCCATAGCACTTAGTCATCATATAACACCTTATATGTTTTACTTATTTAATTTTGTCTCTTCTCCCTCCTCCACTAGAATCCTGTATAATCCTGTATAGATAGTTATTTTTATGTTTTGTTCATTGCTGAATCCTCTAGCACCTAGAAGAGTGCCTGACATGTGGTAAGGGTGACTTCGTTAAGAGCATATTACACAAAAACAAAACAAAACAAAACAAAAAAAGAGCATATTACAATGTTATTTAAAAAGTGAATGCAGCAATACTTTATGCTCTTCCTTTCCAACCTGAACCCAGCAGGATGTCTCCTGTGAAGAAGGATGGCAAGAAGAAGAAGGGCCATTTTGCCATCAGCAGGGTTGTGTCCATAGAATAAATACATTATTGCCATTTACAAGCATATCCATGGAGTGGGCTTCAAGAAATGTGTCCTGGAGTTCCTGTCGTGGCGCAGTGGTTAACGAATCCGACTAGGAACCATGAGGTTGTGGGTTCGGTCCCTGCCCTTGCTCAGTGGGTTAAGGATCCGGCGTTGCCATGAGCTGTGGTGTAGGTTGCAGATGCGGCTCGGATCCCACGTTGCTGTGGCTCTGGTGTAGGCCAGGGGCTACAGCTCCAATTGGACCCCTAGCCTGGGAACCTCCATATGCCACGGGAGCGGCCCAAGAAATAGCAAAAAGACCAAAAAAAAAAAAAAAGTGTCCTTCAGGCACTCAGAGAGATCCAGAAATTTGGAGTTGGGAGCTTTAGATGTGTGTGGTGACACCAGGCTCAACAAAGCTCCAGGGGCTAAAGAAATAAGAAATGACCCATACAATATCCATGTGCATTTGTCCAGAAAACATAATGAGGGTGACGATTCACCAAACAAGCTCTATACATTTGTTACATATCTACCTGTCACTACTTTAAAAAATCTGCAGGAGTTCCCAATGTGGCTCCATGGAAATCAACCCCACTAGTATCCATGAGGATGCGAGTTCAATCCCTGGCCTCATTCCCTGTGTTAAAGATCTGGTGTTGCCCTGAGCTGTTGTATAGCTCACCGATCCCACATTGCTGTGGTTGTGGTGTAGGCCGGCACCTGTAGGTCTGATTCGACCCCTAGCCTGGGAACTTAGATATGCCACAGGTGCAGCCCCCCAAAAAAGCCTAGGAACTGTCCCTGTGAATAAGAACTAACTGCTAATTGCCAAATAAATTTATAAAACTGCAAAGAAAAAAAAAGTGAATGACAGTCTTGGAACATGAATAGAAATATATCTGGAAAGGTAATTCTTAATTTGGGGGGTCTTAGGGACACCTTTAAAATTTTATGGAAGTTATATGGATTGCCTCATTTAAAAAAAATTGATAGGCCTGAATTAAACTTCCTAAATTGCTAGTAATTTTAAACATTTTCAATGATTTTAAATAATAGTTCACTTTATTTTGTAAATTTCCTGATTTTTCCATTTATTTATCAAGTTATATTAATTATACAAATACATATATATATATACACACACACACATACACACATGTAAATATATAGGTATGTATGTGTTTTATCTATTTTCCACATTGGTCTTAGTTTACAGAACTTTTTTTTTTTTAGGGCTACACCTGAGGCTTATGGAGGTTCCCAGGCTAGGGGTCCAGTTGGAGCCAGCCTATGCCACAGCAACATCAGATCCGAGCCACGTCTGCGACCTACACCACAGCTCATGGCAACGCCAGATCCTTTAACCCACTGATTGAAGCCAGGCATCAAACCTTCATCCTCACGGATGCTAGTCAGATTCGTTTCTGCTGAGCCACAGTGGGAACTCCAATAAATAACACTTTGTTTTGTTCTAGCTTCTTTCCTCTAAGAGTGAAAGGTTATGTAGAGACCATAGAGTTAGGAAATCATAGGCATATAATTGGTAACTTAGGGCATGGGAGTGGAAGAGATTATTTAGGAAGTTTAGCTGAAGAGAGAAAAGGAGAGAGGGAACTCTGCAGAGGATCAACATATAGGTAGTTTGTAAAAGAAGAGAAGTTAAGTAAAGGAGACTAAGAAGGAAGTCATTGGTAGGAGAATAAGGAGAGAGGGACATAGTAGAGCCCAGGACTGAAACAAGTTTTAGGAAGGGTAAAGTGGGCAGTGGTGTCAGATACCTTAGGACAAAGACCAAAAATGTAAAAATAAGAACTGAAAAGTGGTTATTGAGTTTTGCCACTAGGAATTCACTGGTGACCTTTAGTAAGGAACATTTTAGTGGAGGGATGAAAGTGCAGTATAAGTGCCTACAGTTGTAAATTTTTTATCAGGGAAAGGATGGAAAGAGAGTAGGTCACAGCTTATGGAATAGGTAGAGTTGAATTTTTTTTTTTTTTTCTTAAGAAGGGAAGACGAACATACAGAATGAGGAGATGTGGTTAGAGGAAAGGCAAATGTTGTAGGTGAGAAAAGGAGTTAATTAAAAGTTCTTCAGGAGGTTGGGGGTTCTAGGCTTAAGAGTCTGAGGTGAGATGTGTTTTAGAAAGGAGACATAGATACTTTTTCTTTAAGGTGGATAGGAAAGAGGTAAGAATAGTTGAGGACAAAGGAATAGGAGAGATGGGAGAAAATTTAGAACTGTGGGGTCCCAATTGCCACTTTTTAGTTGTGGGATTTGTAATCAGTGAACAACCTAGACTTTAGTTTTCTCATTTATCTTGGCTTGTTTCATAGATGTGTAAGTCAAAAATGAAAGAAGTATATGTTAAAATGCTTTAGAAACTTAAGATGCTATACAAATTTATTGCCTATTGTTAGTAGTCGTGTTGTAGGAAGCCATTTACTTTGTATAGAGTGTGTAGTTTACTGTATCAGAATGCTCCGAATAGCAAGAAGGTGCAGAGGATTCTGGTATTTTGGGACCGTAATGTTTGGTCTCAAAGTCTTTATCTTGCATCTGGAAAGATCTCTTTACAGGCATGGGTTTTAATAGGTACCGTAGCTGACATTAGCACCTGAAATCATTTAAAACATTGATGGTGGGAATAATTAAGTGAAAATGTATGGGAAGAAATTTGCTTAGAAACAAAGTAAATTTTCTGTGGTTTAAATTTGGTGTGAGATGGTAGTAATTCTACAGTCTCATGTGTGTCTTCTGCTGGTTCACTTTTCGTAACTTTTGAAAAACTAAACTTCATGTTTATTTATGAACTTTTCATCATTTGGTACCTCAGACTGATTTATGCTTAGCTCTTTAGCTTTGTATGTGTCCTCATGACACATAGGTATGGTTTTTTATCATATATAAGGAGTTTATGGTATAGTACTTAGTAAAAAATATTAAGAAAAAAGGTTTGTATTGTGTTTTTCTTAGCATTCTAGATTTCTTTAGCATTTTCATTGCTTTGCCCTTGCTTATCATCAGTCCTGGTTTTCTGTTTATGATTTCTGGTTCTGAGGTTAACTGGAGAAAATCATGTAATTGAGCTAATTGTTCCATTACTGATATGTGCTGCTTAGTCTAATTTGGTCTTTGATGATGTACTTAATTCCCATGAATGTTACATGGGCTGTGGACTCATATTCTTCTCCAGGTAGAGAAATGTGTGATGTTGTTTCATTCTGTACCTTTATTCATTTGTTCAAATATGTTTGAATGTCTACTGTGTGTTGGCCAATGTGCTGATGAGTAGAAAAATTCGAGAGACAGTACCAGTGTCAGATACGGTACCTTGGTATACAAAATTAAAGACAAGAAAAAATTCGTTCGATTTGACGATTAAGAAGTCATGGTGACCTTGGATGTTCCCACTTTGGTTCAGTGGGTTAAGCTGTGGCTGCAGCTGTGGCTCGGATTTGATCTCTGGCCCGGGAACTTCCGTACGCCATGGGTGTGGCTGAAAAAGAGAAAAAAAAAAGTCATGGTGGGTGACCTTAAAAGCTGGTTAAGGTAGAATTTCCCTTATAGTCGGTGGAAGAGTAAATGGCAGGTGAAAAAGGAGGAGGAGGAGAGAACAGAGATGAAGGGGGAAGGAGCAAGAGAGTGAAAGGGGAAATGGAGAAGTGGGAGAAAAGAGGAAGGTAAGAAGTAATGGCGAGAGGGAAGGAGATATAAAGAGAATAACTTCTTTTTGAGAATGTTTGTTGAGAAGAGGAAGAGACTAGACGGGAACTGGGAGGGACTTTCTTTTTAGGATAAGACCTAACTTTGTTTATGTGGTGAAGGAAAAGGTGCTATTAGGGAAGAAGATATTGAAGATTTAAAATATGGTATGGTTGATAGAGCAGGGTGTTGAAGAAGGTAGGAAGAGGATAAGAGTCACAGTGTGGGTCAAGGGTGCACGTGATGGGCTAGCTTTGAATGGGAGGGACACTTAATTTACTAGGATTAAAATAAAGATAGGTAAGGAGAAGTATGAATTTAGATAAGGTTACAGTTAATGGTATTGGGTAGAGGGAAGGCATACCTGATAAACTCACAGATTTTTATAGGAGGGAAGGCATACCTGATGAACTCACAGATTTTTATAGGATCAGAAGCAAGTTTGGTTGAGAGTGAAGGATCGGGGCAGGGAGTGAATAGGGAGCTTGAGTTGAGAAAATCAAAGAATTGTTGAGGGGCATGGAAGAAGAAGTTTATCAAATTTATTTTAAAGGTTTATAGTTGGAGACTGTTTTATAGTGGTATGAGTGTATCTAATGTGGTTTTTCTTTATAGTAGCTTAGTTTCCAGAAACAGTATTAATTTGAAGCTGTGGTTTTATGGTCAGGTCCAGAGAAAGGGGAACAAATATGAAGTTTCTGCTAAGAGATTTAGATGTCCAACCATAGGATCTGGGTTGGAAGAAATCAGGATTTGAGAGGCAAGAGGTTTCTGAAGTCAGAGTAAGATTACTCCAGAGTGAGCTGCTGGAGTAATCAAGGGAGGGCAGTTTCAAATGATAACAAGATCCAGAGTAAAGAGCTGAAGAATGATGCCTAAAATAGAGTTAAACTAAGAATATTTGGAACTCAAGAGGTCTGTGAATTCAAAGGTACAGTAATTGGATGGGTAATCTTCATGGACATTGAAATCTCCCAGGATTGTGATAGAAGATTCAGTAGAGAAGAAGGCTCTGAACTGGGCTCCCAGGTCTTTAGTGAAGGAAGAAGGTATGACTAAGGGATCAGAAGATGACAGTGATGAGAAGATACATCTTGAAGGTGGGTGGTTATGATCTGGAAGCTGCAGTAGAAAGGTAAGTGAATGCCAATCATTTCTGGCTCTGTTGGGGTATGAATTACAGTAAAAAGAAGTGTGAGAAAATCTGGGAAAGCCAGATTTAAGTCAAAGTAAATACTTAGAAGGAGAATTGTTCAAAAACATCGAGAAAGCCTGGGGTTTAGTAACAAGAGAATAATTCTCTTGGGCATAATGGAAAAGATTTGGACAGTGACAGTATGGAAGAAACCAGTGCTGAGGACATTTAGGTGAGAAAGGTAGATCATGGTGGGGATACTACTGCCTTTGCATGTTGGAAGTTATTGATTGGGCTCAGTTGTCTGAACTTTGACACAAGTTTTTTTGGTAGTGAAACTGGTTTAAAGTCCCAAGTAGTATGTGGCTTGATTTCAAAGAAGTGTCAAATATACAGTGATTCACAATATTTAAAGCTTATATTCTGGAGTTCCCGTCGTGGCACAGTGGTTAACGAATCCGACTAGGAACCATAAGCTTTTGGGGTTCGATCCCTGGTCTTGCTCAGTGGGTTGAGGATCCGGTGTTGCCATGAGCTGTGGTGTAGGTCACAGATGTGGCTGAGATCCCGAGTTGCTGTGGCTCTGGTGTAGGCTGGCGGCTACAGCTCCTATTAGACCCCTAGCCTGGGAACCTCCATATGCCAGGAGAGCAGCCCTAGAAAAGGCAAAAAGACCCCCCCAAAAAAAAAAGCTTATATTCCATTTGTAGTTATTATGAAATATTGGCTATATTCCCTGTGCTGTACAATATGACTTCTACTGTTAATCTCCTGCTCCTGTGTTGCCCCTTCCCCCTTCCCTCTCCCGGCTGATGACCACTAGTTTGTTTTCTCTTTGTCTGTGAGTTTGCTGCTTTTTTTTTTTTTTTTTTTTTTTGGCTGTGCCCATGGCCTGTGGGAGTTCCCAGGCCAGGGATCATCAGAATCTCGCCACACCAGTGACCTGAGCTGCTCCAGTGGCAGCGCCAGATCCTTTACTCGCTGTGCCACAAGAAAACTCCTCAGCTTCTTTTTTTGTTTTATTCACTAGTCTGTTGTATTATTTTAGATTCCACAAATAAGTGATATCATGCAGTCTTTCCCTGACTTATTTCACTTAACATAACCTCTAAGTCCATCCATGTTGTTGCAAATAGCAAAGTTTCATTCTTCTTTTATGGCAGAGTATTATCCTGTTGTATATATACACTACAACTTCTTTATCCATTCATTCCATATCTTGGCAATTGTAAATACTACTGCTATGAACATGGGGGTGCATGTAACTTTTCTAATTAGTGTTTTCATTTTTTTCAAATATATATCCAAGTGGAATTGCTGGATCATATAGTAGTTCAAGTTTTAGTTTTTTGAGAAACCTCCATACTCTTTCCCCTTCTGGATCATGTCATTTGTGAATATTTCCTCTCATTTAGTAGGTTGTATTTTTTTTTTTTTTTGGTCAATTGTTTCCTTTGTTGTGCAAAAACTTTTAAATTTAATTAGATTCCATTGTTATTTTTGCTTTTTTTGCTTTAGGAGACAGGTCAAAAAAAAAAAAAACTTTTACAGTGTATGTCAAAGAGTTTTCCACTTATATTTTCTTCTAGGAGTTTTATGGTTTCTGGTCTTACATTTAGATCTTTAGTCAAGGAGTTCCCGTCATGGCTCAGTGGAAATGAACTCGACGGGTATCCATGAGGAAGTGGATTCAATCTCTGGCCTGGCTCAGTGGGTTAAGGATCCAGCGTTGCTGTGAGTTGTGGTATAGGTCGCAGATAGGCTCAGATCCCGAGTTTCTATGGCTGTGGCATAGACCAGCAGCTACAGCTCCGATTCAGTCCCTAGTCTGGGAACTTCCATATGCTGTGGGTGTGGCCCCAAAAAGACCCCCCCCCCCCCAAAAAAAAATCTTTAATCCATTTTGAATTTATTCTTGTATATGGCATTACAAATGTTTCAGTTTCATTCTTTCACATGTAGCTGTCCTGTTTTCTACCCCTGCATTGGGGTTTCCTAATGTCTTTTTTTTTTTTGCTTTTTGTGGCCACACCTGTGGCATAAGGAGGTTCCCAGGCTAGGGGGTCAAATCAGAGCTACAGCTGCTGGCCTAAGCCACAGCCACAGCAATGCAGGACCCGAGCCGAGTCTGCGACCTATACCACAGTTCATGGCAAAGCCAGATCCTTAACCCATGAGTGAGGCCAGGGGTCAAACCCACACCTTCATGGTTCCTAGTCGGATTTGTTTCTGCTTTGCCTCAACGGGAACTGCCCTAACGTCTTTTTTTGATCTCTGGTCATAGCACTCATATTTCATCCCAACTCCTGATTTCACCTCCTTCTTTTTATATGCCTTTTCTTACCTTGTGGTTTCATCTCATGTATGGTCTCTGCTATCTTTGGGCTCTTCTCCAGCTATGTTTTATTTTCTGTTTTTGCTTCTGAGCTACATGAATCTCTACCACTTTCCATTCAGCTGAGAGAGTGCATTTGTACATCTGAGAGAGAAAACTTGACTTGTTATTCCTCTTGGGCTAAGCCCTTTCTAGACTGCTGACTTTTGAGTCAGGTGCATCCCCCTATCTAATTAGCGAGGCCCAAGGGCCAGGTTCTTTTGGTACTTACATGGGGATTGGGAGAACACTGAATTACAGGTCACCACACAGCTCCTTAATATGCAAGGGACCGTTGGTAGAACTTTTGCCTTGAGGGGGAATTGTGTTGAATCTGTTCAGCAGGGTGAGAACTAGACTGCTGCGCACCAAAACAAAATCCTTTGGCATTTAGAAGAAGGCCAGTGTTTACCGAGCAAGGGCTCCAAGACAAACTCCAAGAAAGCACTCGATTTTTAAGATTCAGGCGGATTTCAGGAAGGGATTAGGGAGAATGATATTGGTGAATTTATGGACTGCGACAGCAGGAAGAAGATCTAAGGCAGTGGTAGATGTAGAAGCAACACCGAGTTAGTTATGCTGCGAGCCACACAGGGAAGTCCGGCAGTGGTAGATGTAAATGCAAGAGGTTCATTAAAAAAAAAAGAAAAAGCCAAATTCAGAGTTTTGAGGTCTTTTTATGCTAAGTTAATGAGTTTAGGTACAACTTGGTGCTCATTATTTAATTGTATTTGAAGTTTTCACTGACCTTAAAATCACTATGAGCATTTGCAAATCAGTGAAATTTAGTCCAGAGAAGTGAGATAATTTTTTTCTTGTAGTTGAGATAAGACCACATATATTTGCATTTTAATTTTGTGACATTAATACTTTTACTCAGCATTTAGTTGTAAGACTTTCCTCTGTGATTAAAAAATTTTTTTTGAGATATAATTCACAGACCATAAAATTCACCCACTTAAAGTATACAGTTTGCTGGGTTTTAGTATACTCACAGTTGTGCACCCATCACCACAGTCAATCTTAGAACATTTTCATAACCTCAGTAAGAAACCTTATATCCGATAGCAGTCACTCTATTTACACCCAGTCTCCCCAGCCCTAGGCAACCATCAGTCTACTTTGTATCTGTGGAGACACACAATAAGAAGTCTTTTATGACTGACTTCATTCACTTACCATGTTTTCAGAGTTCATCCATGTTGTAGCATGTATTGGTACCTCATTCCTTTTCGTGGCTGAATAATATTCCATTGAAAGGATATACCATATTTTGTTTATCCATCCTTTAGTTGATGGACATTTGGGTTGTTTCCCTGTTTTAGCTATTATGAATAATGCTAGTATGAACATTCATGTGTTTTTCTTTTTGGGTGAACGTATTTTTTCATTTTTCTTAGAGATGTTTCAGTTTCTTTACATTCTTGCCAGCATTTGTTATTATTTCTCTTTTTGATTATAGCCAACTTAGTGTGAATAAAGTGGTATCTCACTATGGTTTCGATTTGCATTTTTCTAATCACTAATGGCTGATTTTTATGTGCTTTTTCCTTTTTGGCCACACCCCGAGGTAGGGGAAGTTCCTGGGCCAGGGATTGAATTCAAACCACAACAGTTACCTGAGCCACAGCAGTGATAATGCCAGGCCCTTAACCTACTGTGCCACCAGGAAACTCCTCCATGTGCATGTTTTTAATGGCTGCACCCATGGCACATGGGCGTTCCTGGGCCAGGGATTGAATCTGAGCCATGACTGTGACCTACAGTGCTGCTGTGACAATGGTGGATCCTTTAACCCACTGTGCTAGCCCGGGGATCAAACCTGCACCTCCACAGAAACCCAAGTCACTGCAGTTGGATTCTTAACCCACTCTGCCACAGCAGGAGCTCCTCCTCCATGTGTGTTTATTGGCCATTTATGTGTCTTCTTTCGTAAAATGTCTGGTTGAGTCCATTGCCAATTTTTTTTTTTTCATTTTTGGGGTTACACCTGTGGCATATGGAAGTTCCCAGCCTAGGGGAGGAATCAGAGCTGCTGCTGCTGGCCTATGCCACAGCCACAGCAATGCCAGATCCGAGCCGCATCTGTGACCTATACCGTAGCTCATGGCAGTGTCTGATCCCTGCCCCACTGAGCGAGGCCAGGAATCAAACCTGCATCCTCATGGATGCTAGTTGGATTCGTTTCTGCTACTCCACAGTGGGAACTCCCATTGCCCATTTCTTGAATTGGCTTGCTTGGTTTTTTTGTTGTTGAGCTATAAGAGTTCTTTATATATTCTGGATCTATCTATATGTATCTGTCTGTCTGTTTAATCTATGTCTGATTATCTGTCTATGTCCTGTATCAGATATATGACCTGGAAATATCTTCTCCCAATCTGTGGGTTGTCTCTTCACTATCTTATTAACAGGTTCTTTTGATGTGCTGAAGTTTACATTTTAATGAGGTCCAATTTACTATTTTTCTTTTATTGCTTGTGCTTTTGGTCTCATTGACAAAATTCAAGGTTGTGAAGATCATCCCAAATGTTTTCTTCTAAAAGTTTTATAGTTTTAACCCATTTAGATCATTGATCTATTTTTAAAATTTTGCCTATGGTGTGAGGTCGGGGTCCAACTTCATTCTTTCATTTGTGTAGATCTAGTTGTCCATATGATTTGTTGCTCTTCTGAAGTATTAACATTTTTCGGAGTTCCTGTCGTGGCTCAGCAGTTAATGAACCTGACTAGCATCCATGAGGACATGGGTTCAATCCCCCACCTCTCTCAGTGGGTTAAGGATCTGCCGTTGCCATGAGCTGTGGTGTAGGTTCCAGACATGGCTCGGATCTGGCATTGTTGTGGTTGTGGCGTAGGTGGATTGGACCGCTAGCCTGGGAACCTCCATGTGCCTCAGATGCAGCTCTAAAAGACAAAAAGACAAAAAAAGTTTTCTTCATACTTTGTGTAATAGGACTTTTCTTCATAATTAATAAATTGGTCTAAACTCCTATTAAAAATATTGTATAAAGTATAAAATTGTTGGAATATTAGAATTAGAAGGTACCATAGAGATTTTTTTCAATCTCCTTCATTTTATAAATTTGGAAATAGTGACCTGGGGAAGCTAATTTTTTTTTTTTTTTTTGGTCTTTTTGCCTTTTTCTAGGGCTGCTCTCGAGACATGTGGAGGTTCTCAGGCTAGGGTTCTAATCGGAGCTGCAGCTGCTGGCCTATGCCAATGCCACAGCAACTAGGGATCCGAACCACATCTGTGACCTGCACCACAGCTCATGGCAATGCCGGATCCTTAACCCACTGAACAAGGCCAGGGATCGAACCCTAAAACCTTATGGTTCCTAGTCGGATTCATTAACCACTGAGCCACGACAGGAACTCCTGGGGAAGCTAATTGATGTCCAAAGTTGCATCAGAGGTTCTATCAAGGTTGTAATCAGAGCTAATGCTTTCACCTAAGAGTTAAAAACTTTTTCTGTAGAGGGTCAGATAGTAAATGTTTTAGGCTTTCTGGACCAAGGGGCAAAGTAGAGTATTACATAGATACTTATATAATAAGAGACAAACCATAATAATTGAATATATATATATTTTTGGTAATACCTGTCTTTCGAGAAGAATGGGTTTCTTTTTTTGGAGGATAATATTTTGTTTAGTCGAGATCAGTATTTGAAGTTAGTATTCCTTAGCATCAAAATTGATTGCAAATGTTTATCTGTTATTGCTGATCTGTTTGAGGTTTTGCATGTTTCATCTTGAAAATTTCTTTTACATGGATAGTTATGTTAAACACCGATATCATTCCATAAGGGTATGTTTCTAACTGAGCATGTTCATTGCTTGGAAGGCACTTAGAGAATTCTGTTATATTTTTCTCCTGATACTTGCTGTTTAGTATTAATGGCGGATTAATTATTTCTAATTTAAAGTTATTTGGAAGTGCCTCAGTTGCACATGTAAATAGATTTTGAGATAGGGCAATACTCTTTCTTTTGTATCAAGGTCTGAAAAACACTGCTGCAACAGCAGTGGTTTTTTTTTTTTTTTTTTGCTTTTCAGGGCCATACATGTGGCATATGGAAGTTCCCAGGCTAGGGGACAAATCAGAGCTGTAGCTGCAGGCCTATACATAGCTCATGGCTATGCGGGATCCTTAACCCACTGAGTGAGGCCAGGGATCAAACCCATGTCCTCATAGAGGCTAGTCAGGTTCGTTACTGCTGAGCCACAACAGGAGCTCTTGCAACAGTAGTTGGAACAAGAAAATGTAACTATTACAGATTTGTAAAGGAATGGACATCTTTTTTTTCCCCACTTTTTTCTTTCAGTTTTATTGAGATATAATTGACAAACAGCCCTGTGTAAGTTTTAGGATGATAGTATAATGATTTGACTTATATATATGTAAAATGATTACATAATAAGTTTAGTTAACATCTGTCATCTCATATGGATACTAAAAAATTAAATAAATAAAATAGTTTTTTTTCCTTTGTTGTAAGAACTTTTAATATTTACTCTCTTAGCAGCTTTAGATATATGATACAACAATATTAAGTACAGTCATCGTGTTGTACATTACATTCTCAGTACTTAATTATCTTATAACTGGAAGTTTGTGATATGTATGACTACCTTCACCTAATCCCCTGCCCCCATCCCCTGCCTCTGGTAACCGCAAATCTGATTTATCTCTGTGAGGGTTTTTTTGTTTTTTTTTTTAAATATTCCATGTATAAGTGAGATCATAATGTATTTGTCTTTCTCTTACTTATTTTGAGTAGTATAATTCCCTCAAGGTCCACTCATGCTGTTGCAAATGGCAGGGTTTCCTTCTTTTTTAAGGCTGAAAAGTACTTCATTGTTATGTATATATATGTATATACTACATTTTCTTTCTTTTTCTTTTCTTTCTTTCTTCCCCCCCCCCCCCAACTCACAACCTCATGGTTCCTAGTCAGATTTGTTTCTGCTGTGCCATGATGGGAACTCCCATTTTCTTTCTTTTGCCTTGCCTGCAGCATGTGGAAGTTCCCAGGCCAGGCATTGAACCTGCGCCATAGCAGCGACCCTAGCTGCTGCAATGATGATGCCAGATCCTTAACCTGCTATGCCATAAAGGGAACACGTGCATTTTTTAAATACTACATTTTCTGTATTCATTCATCTGTTGATGGACAGTTAGGTTGTTTCTATGATGTCTTAGTTATTATAAATAATGCTGCAATGAACATGGGATGGGTTGGGGGTTGGGGTGGTTGTGGTGGTACAGATATCTCTTTGACACAGTGATTTCATTTTCTTCAGATATATACCCAGAAGAGGAATTGCTGGATCATATGATAGTTCTGTTTTTAATTATTTGAGGAACCTCTGTGCTGTTTCCATAATGGCTGTGCCAATTTACAGTCCTACCAATAGGACACAAGTGTTCCTTTTTATCCATTGTCTTTGACAGCATTTATTATCTCTTGTCTTTTTTTTTTGTCTTCTTCTTTTTCGGCTACACTCACGGCATATGGAAGTTCCCAGGCCAGGGATTGAATCTGAACCAGAGATATGACCTATGCCACCTATGCTGTAGCAACACTGGATCCTTAAGCCACTGTGATGGGCTGGGATCAAACTGGTGCCTCCACAGAGACAAGCCAGGTCATTAATCCACTGTGCCACAGTGGGAACTCCTCTCATCTTTTTGATGATAGCCATTCTAACAGGTGTGAGGTGATATTTCTCGGAATGGACACTGTATTCATTTAATTCTAGATGGTGTGGGATGTGTATGAGCTTGACATGTGATTCAAACTGTGTCAGTTTTTATTGAAGTAACTGTGTTGCAGTGTAAGTTTTGCATATAGCCACTGTTTTTGCCTTTTGATTTTAGGTTGAATTAATTGAGAAACATTATCAAGTCTGTAGGAAAAACTAATTTACAGAGTTCCTGTCATGGTGCAGTGGTTAACGAATCTGACTAGGAACCATGAGGTTGTGGGTTTGATCCCTGCCCTTGCTCAGTGGGTTAAGGATCTGGTGTTGCTATGAGCTGTGGTGTAGGTTGCAGATGCGGCTCAGATCCTGCGTTGCTGTGGCTCTGGTGTAGGCTGGCAGCTATAGCTCCGATTAGACCCCTAGCCTGATGAACCTCCATATGCCATGGGAGTAGCCCAAGAAATGGCAAAAAGACCAAAAAAAAAAAAAAAAAAGAAGAAAAACTAATTTAAAAGCTATTCATTGTTCAGTAAGAATTGTTTAGGGAAGTTCTCATTCAGAAAAATTTCAGCTTAAAAAATTGCATAACAAAAAGATCCATGCACCCCTATGTTCATAGCTGCTCTATTCACAATAGCCAATACATAGAAGAAACAAACTAAATTTTCATCTACAGATGAATGTATTAAGATGTGGTACATATATACAGTAGAATACTGCTCAGCCATAAAAAGAATAAAATAATGCCATTTGCAGCAATATGAATGAGCCTAGAGATTATCATAGTAAGTGAAGTGTGTCAGAAAGAGAAAGACAAATACCATATGATATTACTTATATGTGGAACCTAAAATATGACACAAATGAACTTACCTGCAAAACAGGAATAGATTCACAAACATGGAGAACCGACCATGGGGGAGGGATGGATTGGGAGTTTTGGATTAGCAGATGCAAACTATTATTTATAGCATGATAAACAAGATCCTACTGTATAGCACAGGGAACTATATTCAATATCTTGTGATAAACCATAATGGAAAAGAGTATGAAAAGGAATGAATATACATATATATAATGGAATATATATAATACATAAATTTTTTGTATACATATATATAAAATGGAATCAGCTATACAGAAGAAATTAATAACATTGTTATACTTCAATAAATCAAATTAAAAAGAAATTACAGTAAAACCTTACTACTGCTAAACCTGCTAACTACTTAGTGGTGGTAAGGCAAATCAGGATACTCATGTTCTATTTCTAACAAAAATCATGAAATCGGAGTTCCCGTCGTGGCGCAGTGGTTAATGAATCCGACTAGGAACCATGAGGTTGCGGGTTCGATCCCTGCCCTTGCTCAGTGGGTTGATGATCCAGCGTTGCCGTGAGCTGTGGTGTAGGTCGAAGATGCGGCTCGGATCCCGCGTTGCTGTGGCTCTGGTGTAGGCTGGCAGCTACGGCTCCGATGGGACCCCTAGCCTGGGAACCTCCATATGCCGTGGGAGCGGCCCAAGAAATGGCAAAAAGACAAAGAAAAAATCATGAAATCAAGGATGGTTCAGTCCATGAGAGGGAAATTTACCACTGATACTACTGGTTGAATAACATGTAATAGATTCACTTATTTTCTGCAGAGTATCTTTCCATGAATAATGCAGTGAATAACTATTGCTTTTTTTTTTTTTTTTTTTCCCTGTCTTTTTAGGTCTGCGCTCATGGCATATGGAGGTTCCCAGGCTGGGGTTGAATTGGAACTGTAGCTGCTGGCCTACACCAAAGCTCACAGCAATGCCGTATCCTTAACCCACTGAGCGAGGCCAATGATGGGAACTCCTGTCCACATATCTTGTTACCACCATCACTTGTAATACATCTTAGCAGATCCCACTTTAGGTTGCACTGAATTAGTGTTTTTCCAGTTTCTTTGAGGATATTCTTGCCTGTTGTTATTTCATGCAGATTATTCATACAGGCTATTTAATCACTTCAAATTTGTAGTTCCTCTGCAAGTAAACTACAATAACCAAGAGGTATTGGTAGCACCTGTTGACTTATCAAGAACCAAGGGAACACTCAAAATCATTCATCTTGATATTATGATTATTTTTTAATTGATGAATAAAATCGTTTTTTGTTGCTATTGCTAGCAAAGTCTTCAATTCCTGAAGCTAATATTCTTGCCGAAATGCTTATATCTCAAATTTATTCTCTCTAGGTATTTTGTTCTTTTCTGTTATGTTTTATTGTAGGATATTGAATATATTTCCTTGTGCTTTGTTGTTATCTGTTTTATATGTAGTTTGTATCTGCTAATCCCAAACTCCTAGTTTATCCTTTCCCCACCCTCTTTCCTCTTTGGTAACCTGCAGTTTGTTTTCCTTCCTTTTTTTTTTTTTGGTCTTTTAAGGGTTTCACCTGCAGCATATGGAGGTTCCCAGGCTAGGGGTTGAATTGGAATTGCAGCCACCGGTCTACACCACAGCCACAGCAATGCCAGATCCAAGCTGTGTCTGAGACCTACACCACAACCCACAGTAATGCTGGATCCTTAACGCACTAAGTGAGGCCAGGGATTGAACCTGTGTCCTCATGGATGCTAATCAGATTTGTTTCTGCTGAGCTTTGATGGTAACTCCTTCTTTCCTTTTTTAAAATTTAAAAAAAAATTATAGTTGATTTACAATGTTGTGTTAATTTCTGCTGTGCAGCAGAGTGACCCAGTCATATATATATATATATTTATTCTTTTTTCTCATATTATCTTCTATCATGTTCTATCACAAGAAACTGGATATAGTTCCCTGTGCTATACAGTAGGACCTCATTGCTTATCCATTGCAAATGTAATAGTTTGCGTCTACTAGCTCCAACCTCCCAGTCCATCCCACTGGCCCGCCGTCCCCATTGTCAACCATGAATCTGTTCTCTATATTTGTGGGTGTGTTTCTGTTCTTTAGATAGGTTCATTTTTGCCACATTTTAGATTCCACATATAATTAATATCATATGGTATTTGTCTTTCTCTTTCTAACTTACTTCACTTAGTATGATAATCTCTAGTTGCATCAATGTTGCTGTGAGAGGCATTATTTCATTCTTTTTAATGGCTGAGTACTGTTTCATTTTATATATATATATATATGTATACACACACACATACACACCACTTTATTTGTTTATTTATTTATTTATGGGCCATGCATGTGGCATATGGAAGTTCCCAGGCTAAGGGTCACGTGGAGCTGCAGCTGCTGGCTTATGCTACAGTCATAGCAATGCCGGATTCTCACCCCACTGAGCAAGGCCAGGGATTGAACCTGCATCCTCACAGACCCTATGTCAGCTTCTTAATCTGCTGAGCCACAGTGGGAACTCCATTACCACATTTTCTTAATCCATTCATCTGTTGATGGACATTTAGGTTGTTTCCATGTCTTGACTATGAGCATAGGGGTGTATGTACCTTTTTTTTTTTTTTTTGTCTTTTTAGAGTCGCCCGAGACATTCAGAGGTTCCCAGGCTAGGAGTCCAGTCAGAGCTATAGCTGCTAGCCTGCCCCATGGCCACAGCAACGCCAGATCTGAGCCACATCTGCCATACACACCACAGCTCAGGTCAATGCCAGATCCTTAACCCACTGACTGAGGGCGGGGATTGAACCTGCGTCCTCATGGATACTAGTTAGATTTGTTTCTGCTGAGCCACAGGAACTCTGTATTTATTTTTGGTTTTATTTCTATTGACTTGGAAAACTGACCTAAGAAAACATTTGTACAGTTTATTTTAGAGAATGTTTTGTCTGTGTTCTCTTATAGGAGTTTTATGGTGTCTTATATTTAAGTCTTTAAGCCATTTTGAGTTCATTTTTTTGCCTGATGTGAGGGTGTATTCTAGTTTCATTGATATTTTCTCTAGATATTTCCTTGGCAGCTATAAACTTGATTTAATTAACTCACCATTTAGAAAAGGCTTTCCTTGTTTGGCTAACAAATGAGCCATTCAGAAACTTGGTCATTTTAATTTTTGTGAGGAAATTCAGCTGTGAAGAGAAATTTTCTTTAAATTTTCTAATTTTTCTGACAGTGTTTTCCTGTGAGTTGGAAATATTGTGATGAGTGCTTAGTCTGGTAGTATTGATGTATATTGTATTCTTTCGGCACAGCTATAGAGTCATTGCATAATAAACATAATGCTTTGTCAATTTAATTTGATGATGGGCTTATATCTACACTACATTGTATCTTCCCATTATGATATTTGAAGCCCACTTTTATCTTCTAATTTTGACTTAAAGGGTACACTCTGGTAATAAAAAGTAAAATGTATGGGGATAATTTTAGTGCTCAAAAAGCTGTTATTATAGTTGCATTACTGTAATTAGTAGCGCTCTGAGCTGCGTGCAAAACCATTAGAGTGCCATATACGATCTCTTGCAAATAGTAAACTCTCTCATTTTAAAAGCAGCCGTAGACAATGTATAAATAAATAAGTGTGACACTGTTTTAATAAAGCTTTATTTTTGGACACTTAAAATTGAATTGTTTATAACCTCTACATCATGAAACATTACTCTTGATTTTTTTTCAACCATTTGAAAGTATAGAAACTCTTCTTAGCTCATGGACTAAACAGAAACAGGCAGAGGGCCCTAGTTGGCCTGTGGGCTGTAATAGTTTGCCAACTTCTCTCATAACTTGAAAGAATAAGTCTACTGGGAGGAAAATTGTACTTTGATGGAGGCAGGTCTGTGAGGGAAATCATTCTGGATGATATTTTGAAAACTTTACTACTGGTTTATGTCAAGATTGATATCATTTTAGAAAAAGAGAAAAAGTAAAAAAAAAAAGAATAGGAGTTTATATAGTTTAATTTTTACTTAAGGAAATATTTGTACAATTTTGTGGGGTTTGTGCGTGTGTGTTTGTTCTACCTAAAGAGCTTTTAGATTTTTTTGGAGTGTCTAATCCTAGAATTTTTATGTGAAAAAAAAACATGTGTAATTATGAACTTTCTCCTTAAGAAGTCTGTTTATTAAGACTTGTGACTGGAATTCCCTGGTGGCCTAGCAGTTAAGGATCCGACGTCACCCTGAAGTTTCCATCCCTGGCTTGGGAACTTACTATAGATGCAGCCTAAAAAAAAAAAAAAAAAATTGGGGGAAAGGGATGGACTACGGTTTGGGATTGGCATATGCACACTGAGTATATGGAATATGTATGGAATGACTGGCCAGTGGGGCTTGCTGTACAGCACAGGGAACTCTGCCCAATATACTGTGATAATCTATATTGGAAAAGAATCTGAAAGAGAATGGATATGTGTACAAATATAACTGAATCCCTTTGTTGTACAGCAGAAATTATCACAGTATTATAAATCAACTATATATTAATAAACTTTAAAGAATGAAAAATAAAAAGGACTTGTGACCTAAAAAGTAAATTTGGAGCAATTTATTAAAAAGGTCAGGTACTGGGAGTTCCTGTCGTGGCTCAGTAGTTAACAAATCCGACTAGGAACCATGAGGTCGTGAGTTTGATCCCTGGCCTTGCTCAGTGGGTTAAGGATCCGGCGTTGCCATGAGCTGTGGTGTAGGTTGCAGATGTGACTTAGATCCCAAGTTGCTGTGGCTCTGGCGTAGGCCGGTGGCTACAGCTCTAATTTGACCCCTGGCCTGGGAACCTCCATATGCCATCAGAGTGGCCATAGAAAAGGCAAAAAGACAGAAAAAAAATGTCAGGAACAGCTCTTTATTTTGAAATTTTAATCTTGGCCGATTTTGCGGAGGATAGGAAATAATAACAAATTTTTTACTTTTCTAACTTTTTGTTGCCATATATCTTAACAAATTTCTAGGTTGGAGGAAGCTTTGACAGAGTGCTATGAAATTGTAAGTAGGTGGAGTTTATGCCCAGAGATGATGTGGGACAGCTAGGTATACTCTTAGTATGTGGTATAAAAATCTTTTATTAGAATTGAGTGAAAACCACATAATGCTTTGTTCCTTCTTTTTGTACATATATGTGTGGTTATGATTGTTTATTTATTTTTTATTATTATTTTTTTTGGCTGCACCTGTGGCATGCAGGATGTTCCCAGGCCAAGGAGGGAACCCCCACCACAGCAGTGACCCAAGCCACAGCACAGCAGACAATACTGTATCCTTAACCCACTGTACTACCAGGGATTTCCTGTGATTGTTTATTCTTTAGAGTTAATTTTTAAACATGGCTTTAAAGTTTTTTAGGCATTCCCGCTGTGGCGCAGTAGGTTAAGAATCTGACTGCAGTGGCTCCAGTCACTGCAGAGATGTGGTTCAATCCCTGGCCCTTTGATCTCTGGCTTGGGGCAGTAGGTCAAAGGATCTGTCCTTGCTTTTGGGTTGCAGGTAGGGCTAGGTTTCAGTCCCTGGCCTGGAAACTTCCACTTGTCAAGGATTTTGCCATATGGAGGTTTCCAGGCTAGGGATCCAATCAGAGCTACAGCTGTTGGTCTCTGCTACAACCACAGCAACGCAGGATCCGAGCCATGTCTGTGACCTACACCACAGCTCATAGCACCGCTGGATCCTGAACCCACTGAGCGAGGCCAGGGATTGAACCCACAACCTCATGGTTCTTCGATGGATTCGCTTCCATTGCTCCACAATGGGAACTCAAAAAAATTTTTTTTTCTGGAGTTCCTGTCGTGGCTCAGTGGTTAACGAATCCAACTAGGAACCATGAGATTGTGGGTTTGATCCCTGGCCTTGCTCAGTGGGTTAAGGATCTGGCATTGCCGTGAGCTGTGGTGTAGGTTGCAGACACTGCTCGGATCCTGCATTGCTGTGGCTCTGGTGTAGGCCAGTGGCTACAGCTCTGATTAGACTTGTAGCCTGGGAATCTCCATATGCTGCGGGAGCGGCCCTAGAAATGGCAAAAAGACCAAAAAAAAAAATTTTTTTTTTTTTCTGTTGAAGTATAGTTGATGTACAATAATATGTAAGTTAAAATTATACAATATAGGGATTCACAATTTTTAAAGGTTATACTTCATTTATAGCTATTATAAAATATTGGTTATAGTCTCCCTGTTGTACAATGTCCTTATAGCTTATTTTATACATGAGAGTTTGTACCTCTGAATTCCTCACCCCTTTATTGCCCCCTTTCACTTCCTTCTTCCCACTCGTAACCTCAAGTTCTCTGTATCTGTAAATTTGCTTCTTTTTTTGTCATTTTCACTAGTTTGTTGTATTTTTAGATTCCACATATAAGTAATATCCTACAATATTTGTCTTTCTCTGTCTTATTTCACATAGCATAATCCCTTCGAAGTCCATCTATGTTGTTGTAAATGGCAAAAATTTCATTCTTTTTAACGGCTGAGTAATATTCCATTGTAGGGATATATGTGTGTGTGTATAATGTATATATATATTATGTGTGTGTATATATATATATGTATATATGGATTTTTTGAGAGAGGCTTTTATAGCTTGACTGTTAGAGGTAGTTTTTTTTTTTTTTTTTTTTGCTTAGGGCCGCACCTATAGCATATGGAGGTTCCCAGGGTAGGGGTTCAGTCGGCGCTGCAGCAGCTGGCCTACACCACAACCACAGCAAGGCCAGATCTGAGCCTTGTCTGTGACCTACACCACAGCTCATGGCAATGCCGAATCCTTAACCCACTGAGCAAGGCCAGGGATCAAACCCACAACCTCATGGTTCTTGGTCAGATTTGTTTCTGCTGTGCCTCAACGGGAACTACGTGTTAGAGGTAGATTAAATTAAACAACAAATTCTTAAAAAGGTAAGAATCAATACAAATGTGAATTTATGTTTTTATGAATTTAGCCATCTAAAGGAAAGTGATTTTTTATTATTTTGGTAATAAACAGCATTTTGTGGTTTTTTTTTAATTTTTAAAAGTACGGCAATTTGAAAAATTCCTGATTTTTCTTTTTTTCCTTTTTTTAATTCTTGATTTTTCTTGAAAAGAATCTTTCTTCCTCCTTCCCTTCCTTCCTTTCTTCCTTTTTTTTTTTTTAGGGTCTTACCTGTGGCATATGGCAGTTCCTGGGCCAGGGGTTGAATCAGAGCTGCAGCTGCTGGCTTCTGCCACAGCAATGCCAGATTTGTGTCACATCTGTGACCTGTGCTGCCATTTGCAGCAATGTTGGATCCTTTAAAACATAAATTAGGTGGGATAATGTAGGAAAATAGTAGAAAACAGCCATAATAGTCAGAACGAATATGAAAGTCTTAAATTTAGGGCTCAGAGACAATGGTTATAAAGTACTAATTGTCTCATTTATTGTAGAAAAACTTTTGATTAAGTACATGTCACTGACATAAGTAAAAGACAATTCCTGCTCTGTAGGTTAACTCAGAGTGATGATTTTTGAAGAATCTTAAATTTTAAATCCATTGTTCTATGTTTTCTAAGAAAGTACAAAGTCTAGTTTTTAATTTTTTTTCCCATGCCCATGGCATGCAGAAGTTTCTGGGCCAGGAATTGAATCTATGCCACAGCAGTGATCTAGAAAGACTAGATCCTTAACCTGCTGAGCCATTGGGGAACTCTAAATTCTACTTTTTGAGACTGATCTTTTTCAGTTTTATTTATCTTAAGTAGTTGCTTTAGGAGTTCCCATCATGGCACAGTGGTTAACAAATCCAACTAGGAACCATGAGGTTGCAGGTTCGATCCCTGGCCTCGCTCAGTGGGTTAAGGATCTGGCATTGCCATGAGCTGTGGTGGAGGTTGCAGATGCGACTTAGATCCCAAGTTGCTGTGGCTCTGAAATAGGCTGGTGGCTACAGCTCTAATTCGACCCCTAGCCTGGGAACCTCCATATGCCACGGGAGCGGCCCTAGAAAAGGCGAAAAGACAAAAAAAAAAAAAGTAGTTGCTTTAAAAATAATATAATAAATGACCTAATTTTATTTTTTTCAGTTATAAGCAATTTGTTTAGAATTCAACAATGGCTAACAGTTAATGAATGACTATACGTGAAGTATATACACGGCACATATACCATTCTCTATGCTTTACATTTATTTATATATCATTTAATGTCTTAAAAAAAATTTTTTTTTGTCTTTTCAGGGCTGCACTCGAGGGGTATGGACATTCCCAGGCTAGGGGTCTTATTAGAGCAGGAGCTGCTGGCTTACACCATAGGCATAGCAATGAGGGATCTGAGCCGTGTCTTAGACCTCTACCACAGCTCATGGCAATGCTGGAGCCTTAATCCACTTAGGCCAGGGATCGAACCTGTACCCTCATAGATACTAGTTGAGTTTGTAACCTGCTGAGCCATAATGGGAACTCCTAGCTGCCCTTCATATGTGCTTCCAGTGCACCCTGGACAGAGCCGTAACAGTAGCATTCTTTATTTTTTTTGCTGTCATTATTGATTATTGGTTAAATGATAATTGGCAGTCTGTTAATTGACTGCAAAGTCTTCAGAGCAGCAATGATGTCTTATTTTTCTGTTCCATGATCTGTATGTGGTAAATGCTCAATAAATTTTTGACTGGAAGAATTAATGCTTTGTTCTTTTATATCATGTGCCTTTGCACAAACTGTTTTCTGATTGGGATGCTCTTCCTGCCTTTGCTTTGTCAACTTCTAGACACCTTTTATTTAACACTGAGACTTCCTCAGTACTTTAATGGCAGTTCCTACTTCCACTGTGCTTCTATAGTTTTGCTTTTGTAAACCTTTTGTTAATGTTTGACAGTACTGAGTAGGGATCTAAATGTTTGAGTAAATGAATGTGTGTGTGTGTGTGTGTGTGTGTGTGTGTGTGTATGTATGTGTGTATCATGATTATCATAGAGTTACAGACTGGATAAATATTTCTCAAGTGCCCAATCCCATTTCATAGGGTATGTTACTTCTACATGGTACTGATTTTACCTGTTACACAGATCTTTAGTTGAGTGTTTTAGAAAGGCAGCCTATCTCCTAATTCTGTATAAGCTATTGTAGTTCTTTGTTTATTGACTATATAGCTACTTACTGCCTGCAGTGTCCTCCTTTTGTCTCTCATTAATTTTATTTCTCCTTAAAGACCCAGCTTGGAGTTCCCTGATGGCTTGGTGGGTTAAGGACCTGGCATTGTCACTCCTCTGGCTCAGGCCCTATGCCTGGCCTGAGAACTTCCACATGCTGCAGGTGAAGATCCAATTCAGAAGTTCCTCTTGTAGATTTTTAGATTCCCTAGGCTGTGTACATTCCTATGGTGTTCCTAGAAGTCTTTTCCCAAACTTTCTTTTTGTCTTTTTTTTTTGTTGTTGTTGTTATTATTGTTGTTGTTTTTTTTGCTATTTCTTGGGCCGCTCCCGCGGCATATGGAGATTCCCAGGCTAGGGGTTGAATTGGAGCTGTAGCCACCGGCCTACGCCAGAGCCACAGCAACGCGGGATCCGTGTCTGCAACCTACATCACAGCTCATGGCAATGCCGGATCGTTAACCCACTGAGCAAGGGCAGGGACCGAACCCGCAACCTCATGGTTCCTAGTCGGATTCGTTAACCACTGCGCCACGACGGGAACTCCCCTTTTCCCAAACTTTCAACAAGAGTTTTGTAGTGTTGCTATCCTGTCTCTTCATCTAGAACTCAAAAGGACTTATTTTGATTAGTTTTTTAATCCCTGGTTCAGTGCCTTGCACATAGTTTATGCTTAAATATTTACTTAACTGATTCTATCCTTATTTATTTATTTATTGGCTGTCCCATGGCATGTGGAGTTCCCCAGACAGGGATCACATCTGAGCTGTCGTCTTGACCTAAGCTGTAGCTGTGGCAATGCCAGATCCCTAATCCACTCCGCTAGGCTGGGGATACAGCCTGCGTCCCAGTGCTCCCAAGACACCACTGATCCTGTTGTGCCACAGTGGGAACTCCTGTATCCTTATATATTTCACTTGTGCTTAGATAACCCAGAGAATGTTGGGTGGAAATAATCCTGGGATGAAAAATATCAGCCCTGTGTAATCTCTCTAATCTATAGATAGATAATTTGGATAATGTACAGTATTCAACTTGCTTGAATAACCTTTATATTTTATATTTCATTACATCTTTTTCCTTTCCCCTAATAGGTGTTCCCTGTGAATAGTTAGATCACAGCTCACGTTTTTAGTAAAGGTAAAGGTTATGAAATCCTTCTGCAGTGTGTGTTTATTTATTTTAAAAAAATTCTTTAATTTTTTTTTGCTTTTTAGGGCCACACCCATGGCATATGGACGTACCCAGGCTAGGGGTCGAATCAGAGCCATAGCTGCTGGCCTACCCCACAGCCATAGCAACGCAGAATCTGAGCTGTGTCTGCGACCTACAGCACAGCTCATGGCGATGGTAGATCCTTCACCCACTGAGCGAAGCCTGCCCCTCATGGTTACTAGTCGGATTCATTTCTGCTGCGCCATGATGGGAACTTGCAGTGTTTATTTTTAAGTCTTCTTTAAAATCCCGCTAGATTTACTTCTTAATGAAACAAGTTTTTTTACCCCATTTTTTTCCTTAGGTCTGATATGCCTGAAGCCCAGCTTGACCTGCTTCTTCCTGTGCCACCATAAGCCACCATATGTCCCACAGATTTTCTTAATTATGCAGTGATACGAGTGGGTGGTTCATCCAATCTGACCTTGGTTCTTGGTTTCACTGCATTGTTCTCATATAGCTCTAGCAAGGTTCTGAGATCTTGCCACAGTGCAAAAGCTATCATCCTGTTTTCAGTGACTCCTGTGCCCATCAACAACAAACTCAAGAGTAGCTTGCTAATCATGTGGCTGTCCTTTAGTCTGAATTGGGATGTCTCCTAGCAAATATCCTCTTCTCTTCTACTGTACTGAGGAGGAGGGACTGACTCTTGACATCTTGGAAAGGTGGCTTATGCCCCATCCCAGGGTATTTTTATTTTTTCTCAGAAGACCAAATTTTAGCTATCCAGGGAACCTGCTATAAAGCTGGCATTCATTTCTTTACACCTGATTCATTTCTAAACATATTTCTAAATACCTGCTGCAAATTTTCAGTGACATATCATGAAATAAGGACAGTATGTTTTTCATCTATCTAAATGTATTAAAAATAAATGACTATTATTCATTATGTAATGTGTTCTCCTTGATATTTGGTCTTAAAAGATCCATTATTTTAAGAAAAAAGTAGTAACAGTAGGTAGTAAAAATTTGGTTATTCCATGATGGTCATTTAAATCTTCTGGGGGGAAATTTTTACTGGTTTACGATGTCCCAGTAGTCTAGGAACTGCTATATCGTCCACCATAGCTCATTTCCATGAGGCAGAGGTGCCCTTCATGTAAAACTAAGCATGGCTTCTTTCGTACTCATTTGCAGACAATTTTTCAGTGTATTTTTCTGTCATATGCTTCTTGATTTTTGCCTGATTCGAGCCTTGCAATTTACTTGCTCTCTCCCAGTCCTCTTCTTTGGTTAGTCATTCTAGTTTCTGTTTTTATGTGTTCTCATGTGTGTTTTAAATCCCTGTGTGGCTCTAGGCCTAGTTACATCAACTTCTTTCATTTATGCTTTCCTAGATAAGATATTTCTTCTAAGGGCTCAATACTACTTTGAAAATTTGTTTATGTTTCTTTTAGACCTATTCTTTTATGTTTCGTAATCTTTCTGAAACTAGTTTTCTGAACTTCATTTAGTTCACTGATTTCTGACAAGTTCCCTTTAGAGCTTACTAAAACAAATTTGCTGTTATTAAAGTATCCTTTGATCTTGAAGCTATTTACTGTTTTTTTCTTGTAGATGAGTATGCAGATGGCAGTCTCCATTACAACTTGTTGCTTTTATTACCACATGGTAAATTATGTAATTATAGGATTTTTCCCAATGCAAAGAATCTGCTTGCCTTTGTTGATTTCCTGGGTAATATACAGTCAGAAGTCACCCAGGCAAAAGGCAGTCAATAAGTAATTAGCCTTTCCTAGAAAAATATTCTTATTTCTTAAAGCATCTGCCCTGTCAATATATTTATCCATTCCTCCAAGGAGAAATAATTTGAGCTAACAGACATTGGTACTAGTTTTTTGTAACTACAGGTATACACCTTTGGAAAATGTCGGCCAAAGTAGGATGCTTTTTTCCTTATATAATGTGAGTATGGTTAGATGTATCATGACTGTTCTCCAAATTCCAAATTGTTGGACATTAATTCAGTACGTGATATTTGGACTTGCCTGGAAAACTGGGACCTATGGTTTCATATTCATTTATTCAACAAATATTAGGTGTCTGATTTGTTCCAGACATTTTGCTAGGCACTAGAATAGTGATAATAGTCTGGTGGGCAAGTTATTCATTAGTGCATAGTTTTAAAAATAATTACAATTGTGGTAGGTGTTATAAAAAAGTACTGTGAGAAAATGTAATAGAAGACCGTATCTGATATTGGGGGTTAAGGAAAGTTTCTTGAAGAAGGGACATTTAGGCTTTGGCATGAATGACGAATAGAAGTTAGGTTTGAGGCATTTGGGAAGATCATAAGTAAAGGGTAAGGAATATGATTGCATAGATTTGAGATACGGGGTAGCAAGAGGGAATGGTGTTTATTCATGTACACTGAAAACACTCCATCACATTTCTGTTCTTTTTTCCAGCCTTACTTTTCTTAGCTGATATTTAACATGCTTTTAATCACATTACTATATTGATTAAAAAACTTTTAACTTCATTGGATAGATTATTAGCTCCTTCAGGACAGGACTCTTGCTACCTTTAATTCTTTAGTCCAAGTTTCAGATATTAGAGCTACATGACTTGGTTTTATTTTCAGTACTAGACAGTACTCAAGGATGGAGTTGAATGTAAGCTGGTAGGATTCCCTCTTTTTCCGCTGCTAAGCTCATAAGTTTTTAGTGAAATCTGGCTTAGTGAAAGTTTTTTTGGGGGGGGGTGTTAAAAAAACAAGCTTATTTTGGGATCCAGTCTTTATATAGCTCTTATTCTAAGAATGATCTTTATAGTATTGAATTAAGATATTGTAAAGACTACAACCCAGGAGTTATTAGAGGTGGTAATGGTCTTATCTGAAGAGTGATCATTTTATCTTTTAGTCATTTGAGGGAAGTATGTCTTCAGTAGAATTAGATCTGGGAAGGTTGATCTGGATAGACTGGATAAGGAATATTGTTTATTTTGGATTGATTCTGTTAACTTTTGCCAAGTCTTTGGGGTTTTCGTGTAGACATCTTTTTTTTTGTCTTTTTGCCTTTTCTACGGCTGCTCCCGTGGCATATGGAGGTTCCCGGGCTAGGGGTCTAATTGGAGCTGTAGTCACTGGCCTATGCCGGAGACACAGCAACGAGGGATCCGAGCAGCGTCTGCAACCTCCACCACAGCTCATGGCAATGCCGGATCGTTAACCCACTGAGCAAGGGCAGGGATCAAACCTGCAGCCTCATGGTTCCTAGTCGGATTCGTTAACCACTGGGTCACGATGGGAACTCCTAGTGTAGACATTTGAACAGCCATGTGGTACCTGTCTTTTTTACATTCTTTACATTTTTACATTCTTTTTTAGTATTATTTTCCATCATGGTCTGTCCCAGAAGATTGGATGTAGTTCCCTGTGTTGTACAGTAGGACCTTATTGTCTGTGCATTCTAAATGTAATAGTTTCCATTTATTAACCCCAAACTCCCAGTCTATCCCACTCCCTCCCGCTTCCCTCTTGGCAACCACAAGTCTGTTCTCTATGTCTGTGATTCTGTTTCTGTTTTGTAGATAGGTCATTTGTGCCATATTTTATATTCCACATACAGTGATATCATATGGTATTTGTCCTTCTCTCTCTTTTTTTTTTTTTTTTTGTCTTTAGGGCCACACCTGTGGCATATGGAAGTTCCCAGGCTAGGGGTTGAATTGGAGCTACAGCTGCTGGCCTACACTACAGCCAAGGATCTGAGCCACATCTGTGACTTACACCACAGCTCACAGCAATGCTGGATCCTTAACCCACTGAGTAAGGCCAGGGATGGAACCTCGTCCTCATGGATACTAGTCGGATTTGTTAACTGCTGAATCACAACAGGAACTCCTTCTCTTTCTGATCTCACTTAGTATGAGAATCTCTTGTCACATTCATTTTGCTGTGAATGACATTCTTTCATTCTTTTTTATGCCTGACTAGTATTCCATTGTATATATGTATCACATCTTTTTAGTCCACTCATCTTTTGATGGACATGTAGGTTGTTTTCACATCTTGGCTATTGTGAATTGTGCTGCAGTGAACATACGGGTGCCTATATCTTTTTGAATTATAGTTTTGTCCAGGTATATGCCCAGGAGTGGGATTGCTAGATCATTATGTATTTAGCTTTCTAAAGAATCACCATACTGTTTTCCATAGTGGTTGTACCAATTTACTTTCCCACCAGCAGTGGAGGAGGGTTCCCTTTTCTCTGAACCCTCTCCAGCATTTGTTATTTGTAGACTTATTAATGATGGTGATTCTTACCAGTGTAAGTTACCTCATCGTAGCTTTTTTTTTTTGTCTTTTGTCTTTTTTTTTTGTTGTTGTTGTTGTTGCTATTTCTTGGGCCGCTCCTGCGGCATATGGAGGTTCCCAGGCTAGGGGTTGAATTGGAGCTGTAGCCACCGGCCTACGCCAGAGCCACAGCAACTCGGGATCCGAGCCACGTCTGCAACCTACACCACAGCTCACGGCAATGCTGGATCGTTAACCCACTGAGCAAGGGCAGGGACCGAACCCGAAACCTCATGGTTCCTAGTCGGATTCGTTAACCACTGCGCCACGACAGGAACTCCCCCTCATCATAGCTTTGATTTGCATTTCTCTAATAATTAATGATGTTGAGCATTGTTTCATGTGCCTACTGGCCATTTTCCATGGAGCTGCCTGTCTTCTATCCTCAGCATATGCAGGGCACTCAAGTATTTGTTGAATAGGAAAAATGTACATGTAATTGAGATAGGGCTTTTGTGTTTATAGAGCAGTCTTGGATCAAAATTATGTACTTTTAAGGCCAGATTGTTTATATTACATGCATTTTCTGTTTTTACTCTTTTACAAAGAGTAAAATCTCTTTGAAAGTCCAACCAGGGAAATCCAAGGGAAATTTTTTTTATCAGTTTGGATGAACAAGGTGAGCTCTGATAATTGGAATGAGAGAATTCCAAAAGAAAAAGTGAAACTTATGAGCATCAAGTCTAGCAGTTAGGCAGTTTGGCATTTTAAAAACTTGGCTTATATAAGGATGCCTTTTAAAGGAAGAAGTTCTTTTATATATATCCAAGAATATATCCTAGGATCCTAGTCCGAGAAACCTTGCATTAAAGGTTGAATGCACAGAGGTTACTTGAAAAAGGAAACAAAAAAGTGGTTACTTGGTACTAGCATTGTGTTAAGTCAGAAGCAGGCCAGGAGTTCCTACTGTGGTGCAATGGATTGGCAGTATCTCTGGAGTCCTGGGACACAGGTTCCATCCCTGGCTGTCACAGTGGGTTAAGGATTCAGCATTGCCTCAGCTCTGGTGTAGGTCACAACTGTGGCAGGGATCTTATCCCTGGCCTAGGAACTCCACATGCTGTGGGGTGGCTAAAAAAGAGAAAAAAGTACGCCATTGAAATAGTGTGGCAGTATTATTATTTTTGGATTATCTGTATGAAAATAATATTTATAAGTTCTCAGATTCTTTTTTGTTGTTGTTTGTTTTTGGCTGTGCCCATGGCACACAAATTCCTGGGCCAGTGACTGAACCTGTGCCACAATGACAGTGCTGGATCCTTAACTGTTCAGATCTTTAACCAGTAAGCTACCAGGGACCTCCCAGTTTCGATTCTTGAGAGTATATCTCTAGATCTTTATAGATTAGGCAGACCCCCATTTTGAAAAAATATGAGTAGTTTACCTTTTCCATCAGGAGATCCAGTGCTGACTCTTGAAAAAAAATTTTTAGTAAGTATCTAGCATTTCATAATCTGTTTGCCTGGTGTGAGGAGAAACTAGGAAAAGAAAAACTCCATTCTCCCTCACCTTCAAGATGTCCTCACAGATTTCCCAACTGAGATATCATTTGCGTTAAACTAGTCCTTTTTGTGATGCAACTACGACCAGCCATGGTTGTTAACCAGTTGTCATTTACCTTATGATCAGATGCTTTAATGGTAAGTCAGACTTTATTTCTGCTTCAGAAAATGGAAATTTTGTATGAGGAAACCTTAGACCTTTGAGAGAATAGCATTCTTGAATAAGTGGGAGATTCTGATAAGGCAGCTTCCAGGAAAGAGGTTCTTGGGGTCAGGGAAGAGGAGGAAGGTGTCAAAGAAACTGTTACTTTTCAGTTTTGCCTGGAACTTAGGTATTATTCATTTGTTGCACCAATGTTGTGGTTGACAGTGCCTGAATGGGGGTTTCAGAGCAACTTCAGAAGTCCGTCAACTTTAGCCTACATGTTTTCCATTCCATGCTAACTCCAGCACATTTTCACCTGGTGATGTGGCATATCCTCTCAGGAAGAGAAAGAAGACCATTCCTAATACGCCTGGAGTCCAGCTCAGATCATTCTGGGATAAGCCTCTTCTTATTGGCTCCTTTCTTGTAACCCCCTCATCTCCTTCGCAGTATTTTGCATTAAGTCCACCTAGCAGGTTCTCAGTACTTGGCAGTTCTTCTAAGAGAGTGAAAGGAAATAGTTTGGAGACTTGGACCACAGTTTCTGCTCTTTTACTACCTACTTCTATTTTGCCTCTTTTCTCTCACTTTAAACAACTCTCCCTTTTTACTAGAATGTTAGCACAGAAGAAAGAATGGCTGGTAAGGGGTGGGAAAGAAGAAGGATAATCTTTGATATTTCCTTGGGAGAAATACTGTTAACTTAGCAACTGTCTGACAATATATACTTGTTAGATTTTTGTTTGCACCGCATAGCTTAAATATCTTGAACAAACAAAAATTGAAAATGCAGGATCAGGGCATTAAAGCTCAGATAATACTCTATCGTGCAAAATTCTCATATCCACGTTTTAACCTTCTATCAAGACATCTTTCGTCTTTTTATCAGGCAAGCTAGTAGCAACTCTTCTTCCCTTCCTACTGGGCATTGAGGTTTTCAGACTCCTCCCTACTTTACTAGTGTTCTTTGGTTGTAGATGTTGCAAACTCTATCTCAGGGTCTTTTCTTCAACGATTCCCGAAGTCCTGGTGCTCTCTAAGCCCACAGCACTTTGAGGAGGAGGAAGATCTCAGATTCATTTGACGGGCTCCTGAAGCCTTGGGGGCTGCGGAACCCCACGTGGGTGGGGCTGGGGCTGGGCGCGGCAGGGCGGGGCCGGCGAAAAGCCCAATTGAAAAGGTGGAAGGTTCAGTTGAGAAAGCCCCGCGGGCAAAGGTTTCACATTTTTCACGAAGGCTTCGTGCGCGACGCTGAGGGAATTGGGGTGCCTCCCTCCTGCCTCGCCACTCTTGATTCTGGAAGCTTCAGTAGGCTTTTCTTGGTTGTTGACGCCCGGAAAGGCAGCGGCTTCAGCTCCAGGGGCGGGTCCCAAGGGTCTCGTCGCAGCTCCGGGGCCGTTTGGCCTCCTGGTGTTGGGGGAGGGGCGAGGGTGGTGCTGCTCGCGCCTCCTTTTGCGCTTGCGCGACGGGCTCCGAGCGGGTAGGAGCGCGTGCGCGATGACGTGGACGTCCGGTGCGCGCGCAGACTCTTCAGCTGGAGCGGACACACGGTGTGCGAACCGAACAGAATAACCCGCCCCCAGCGGGATGTGAAGGACTTCGGGTGAGGCCGGCCACGCCCCGCACGGTAACTCTCGGGCCTGGGTGGAGGGCGTCTCCTTAGTACTGGCCCGATTGGAGTTTTCCAAGAGTTTGAAGCTCTTGAGTGTTTTTACGGCGTGAGAAGCGGTCAGCTGAGCGATCTTCGCACGCCGCGGCCAGGCCCGGCCTTGCGCGGGGCTGCCTTTGGCGCGCGCCTATGGTCCTCTGAGCGAGGCTGCGCATGTCACCTCGCGCGCGTCCCCGGCCTCACTTCCGCGTAGCGCAGCGACCTAGCTGGGAACATCGACGCCAACAAGAGCGGCCACGAGGCGGGCGGGGTGAGAAGCGCCCATGGCGCGGCCCTGCCCTCGCGTGCGTGGGGTGCTGCACCGCATGGTACGATCCGCGTGACGCCTTCCAGACCCGCGTCGGGCTGTAGTTCGAGAGCTGTGCTTCTGTGCTTTACCTTTGAGAGCTCAGGTCTTGGGGTTCCTAAACTCCGAGGGAATCGGTGCTGACCTCGCTTTTCTAAGGAGCTGTGTGCTTCGTTTTGACACCTGTACAAAACCCCTCATTTAGTATGTAATTTTGGAGCAAGTTGTTTGAGGCGAGATCGCGAGTTTAATAAAGAAGGAGGGCAAGGAAGTGAGCTGTAAAGGAGAGGGAACTTGGTAAACAAAGGGCTGGTGGTTCGTAAGTGCAGAAATGAGGGCGGGGAAAACAGGTGGGGAGAGCAGGTGTTATTTTCTTTAAACCTCTGTGGGGCAGCCTTTGGCTGGTTCTGTGTGGCTTCCTGCTTCTGTTAAATTATCAAGTAGACCCATCTGCCTTCAGTGGTAGATGGGTCTGGGACATAAATCTCTTGGAGCACCAGTAACCAAAGTTGAGGAATCTGTTTCCGAAGAGTGTGGAGAAGTTAGGGATTAGTTCAAACTGGGTTGATAATGGGAAGTGATAGTGTCTTGCTCTGAAGGTTTTTACTTTATCTTCGGAACTCTGGAGATGCCTCCTTTTGGCGTGCTGGAGGTCTGAAAAGGGCGGGGGGAGCGGTTACTGATGGCAGCGTAAATAACCAAAAGTACTCTTCCTTCTGAGGGAAGACCACTCTCCCAGGGTTCGCGTCGCCAAGGCAGACACGTGGATCAAAAGAACTCTCGAGCCCACCCGTGCGCTGCCTGTGTATGTTGTAAAGTTCCTCGGGCTTTTGCAGCAGAGTCGCTGACAAACACTGCCTGCTCTGCTTCTTTGGGCACGACGCCGCGGCTAGGCTGCAGAGAAAGTGCCTGAAGGTGGCGTGGCGGTTCCTGGGAAAGGGGGCAGGCCTGAGAGGGCCGGGTTGCTGGTTCTGTAGTCTCCACGGTAACAGAATGCGACTGGATCCTGCCGAGCGATCCGCGGGTTCCGGCCGGCGGCACGTGATCTGTCGGGACTGCTCTTCCCCGGAAGAGCTTTCCTTGCGGCATTTTTTCACGTGGTTTTTGGCTAGCTGGCCTCTGCAGTTGAAAAGCGGTAATGTGGGCCCCAATAGTCGAGGACGACTGTTCTTCTCCGTGACTGGTCGGAGGCCTTTTCACTCCAAGGGTAGGAAGTGAGCGCTAGTGCTTTTGGCTGCCATAGGGTTATGTCTCCAGCTGTTGTACGAGGTGAGTGGCTTGGGTGTACTATGCAGAAAACACATGGCTGGGATTTGAGGAAATTCCTAGGTTACCTTGCAATACTTGGTCCAAGGCAGAGTGGCTTATTGATTGTTGTCCATTTCTGCCATAAAAAGTTATTCACATTCTCCATATACAACTGTTAGGGACCTGAGAGCTTGCTCGAGTTGCAGTTAAGGGATCATTCCCAGGAGTAGTATTTGGGGAGAGAAAGGAGTGGAGGGTGTATCATCTTTGGTAGGTGCAACTCTGTGCCTTAAAACCTAAAGCATTTCGGGTAACATTTTGAAATCTACCATTCAAATTTGGAGTTGTGGTGATGATAAAGTTTCCAGGGTATAGTCTGGTCCAAAGTAAGTGCTTCCTAATAAAATAGCAAATACCATTTAATTATTAAGTTAACTTAATGACTATTAAGAACCAATATTTGGCTATTTTACTGTCTTTTTTATCATTTACTAGCATATTTTCTGATTATTTTAATATCCAGACTATACTTTTTAAAAGATTTTTCAAATTTCTGGGCCAGTTGTATATTGGTGAGTACTGAAATTCGACTGAACCTATTTCACAAAAGTTTCAGAAATGTAATTTAACCATGCTGTTGTAGTGAAATTATATTAAGGAACAAACTGACATTTTTGTGCCTACCGTACAGCAGTGCATTTGTTATGTGAAAAGTTATGGTTATTTTTAGCAACTTGAGAAACATTCAGTTTAAGTTGACCAGCATTTGAATATTTTGTGTTTTTCAAGTAATGGTATTGATTTGGAATTTTAATTTGGTGTACTTTTTTTTTTAGTCTAGTACTTGAATCGTTGAATTAGGTAACTACCTAGTAAACTAACCAGTGTATTGTGTAAGTTGTATAAGGGTCATGACTTTAGTAGTTAAACATTTCCCAGAGAGGTCATTGGTGAAAAGACATTCTGAATAGGGACTCTGAAATTGTAACAGTTTACTTATGGAATTTACCACATTTCCTGAAAACTTTCTCTGTGAATTTGCATTTGTTTGTATGTGAATGCCTGCATCTTGTGATTTTGACATTTTCAGAATCTTTCTACCCTCAACTAAACTTATTTCCTTCGGTCATTATTATAGTTACCTTATGTGGATGAATGCTTGATCTTGAAAAGCTGAACTGAGAGCTTTTTGAGTGTTAAGTTTTATCTATGTATCAAAATTTTAGTATTTGTAGAGAGCCACATTGATAGTATATTTATTTATTTATTTATTTTTTGTCTTTTGTCTTTTGTTGTTGTTGTTGTTGCTATTTCTTGGGCCGCTCCCGCGGCATATGGAGGTTCCCAGGCTAGGGGTTGAATCGGAGCTGTAGCCACCAGCCTACGCCAGAGCCACAGCAACGCGGGATCCGAGCCGCGTCTGCAACCTACACCACAGCTCACGGCAACGCCGGATCCTTAACCCACTGAGCAAGGGCAGGGGCTGAACCCGCAACCTCATGGTTCCTAGTCGGGTTCGTTAACCGCTGTGCCACGACGGGAACTCCTGATAGTATATTTAGAATCTTGGTGGAAGATTTTATTGCTCTGTGAGTAGCTCACCTCTTCTGAGGGTACATTTGATTTTTGCAATTTGTTAAAGTTATCTTAGACTTTGGAGTGGTATTTGTGTCTCTGAAACAGCTGAATTTTCTTAATTGATTATCCTTTCTTTGGAAAATCCAATTCAGTATTCCAAAAGCATAGGCATATTGCTTATAGTGCAGTGAAATATGTGCTTGAATATTGTTGTGAAGTAAAATTTTATTCCTTGTTTGTAAATCAGTAACAACGTATGGCTCAAGATAGGGATTGTTTTGGTCATAAGTTAGGTTTTTGGTTTTATGTATTTTGATCAACTCGTGGAATAACTTGGCTGGAGGGTGGAAAAAAAACCTTATGTAAATTATAAGCTTGAAAGTTCTAACTTTTTTGTCTTAATACACATTTCCACATTCATTAGATATCTGTGTACAGAGTTCAAATTGGAAATCTGACTCTTCTGCCTTTTTTTTTGTTTAGACAAAAGAAAAATTTGAAATGTGTATAAATACCATAAGCACAAAGTTTACTTATTTGACACTAAACTGTATTTCTCTCAGTAGACTGTGATATTTCATAGATTAGCCTTTTTTTGGCTGCTCCTGTGGCATGTGGAAATTCCTGGGCCAGGGATTGAACCCTTGCCATAGCAGTGACCTGAACTACTTAAGTGACAGTGATGGATCCTTAACCCACTGTGCCACAAGGGACCTCCCTCATAGATTAATTTTTAAAAGATAGTGGTGGTTTTGTTTTTGCCATACCTGTGGCATGTGAAAGTTTCTGGGCCAGGAGTGGGACTCATGCCACCACGGTGATCCATGCCACCGTAGTGACAATGCCAGATCCTTAGCCTGCTGAGCCACACAGAGACTCCTCATAGGTATTACTTAAACTTGTTAGTTTTAGGAAACCAATAAACTTAATTGCATCAAAGCTGAGGAAGCTTTTGTAAAGAATCACCCTAAATTTTATCTGTCTCAAAAATAAACTTCAAATCAGAGGAGAGATTCTGTTTTCACCTTTCCTTGGTATTAAGTACTTCAGTGTTAGAAAGTTGGTTCCTATTTTTATATCTAGCAATAATAGGAAACATTAGCAACCTTTTTTTGGGGGGTGCTCTTCTGAGGCATACATAAGTTCTGGGGCTAGGGAGCAGACTCCAGTCACAACAGTTACAATGCTGGATCCTTAACCTGCTGAGCCACCAGGGAACTCCTAGCTATCCTCCTTTGAAGTCTTGATTTTTAAAATATTATCCTCAGGCTGATGAATAGTTTAAGTTTTGGAACTCTCCCCTCTTTTGGTGGGCACAGTGTTTTGTGGCCAGACCTGTAAGAAGAAGTAAAATTCAGATTAGATGCTTTTGCTGCTTGTTAGAAGCTCTAATGAAAAATAAAATTAGACTTAATTAAAATGAGGAGCACCAATAAGTGGCTCAATTGGATTTGTCAAAATTATTGACCCACTTCAGTGGGAGGAGTGATGTAGCATTTTCCTTTTTTTGTATAAAAGCTATCAGAGATGATAGCTTTATATTTTATAGAATATTTAGATAATTTATATTAGCACATCACTTCATTTGAATGTAACACCCTGAGATTTTGTTGAAACGTGATTCACATAACATAAAATTCATCATTTTAAAGGATACATATAAGTTGTTTTTAGTTCTTGAACACTTCCATCACCCCCCAAAGAAACTCCATACACATTAGCAATTGTCCCAGTTATTCCTCTCCCTGTTCACTGGCAACCACTGATTTTCTTTGTGCATAGATTTGCCTATTCTGGACATTTCATATAAATGGAATCATACTGTATATGGTGTTTTTTGTTTTAACTTTAATGAATTAACTAATTTAGTTTTAACTTTATTTATTTATTTATTTATTTATTTATTTATTTATTTATTTTGTCTTTTTGCTGTTTCTTGGGCCGCTCCCTCGGCATATGGAGGTTCCCAGGCTAGGGGTCTAATCGGAGCTGTAGCCTCCGGCCTATGCCAGAGCCACAGCAACGTGGGATCCAAGCCGCATCTGCGACCTACACCACAGCTCACGGCAACGCCGGATCCTTAACCCACTGAGCAAGGGCAGGGACCGAACCCGCAACCTCATGGTTCCTAGTCGGATTCGTTAACCACCGCGCCACGCCGGGAGCTCCCTAACTTTATTTTTTGAATAGATTGTATGTTCTCAAGATACAAAGTTTACAAAGTGTCAGAGTATGTATTTTGCCAACCAATTCATTTTCCCTTCATAAAGCCAGTACTACCTGTTCCTTCTCTATCTTTACAGATAGTCTGTGTCAAGCAAATACATACATTTTTCTCTTTCTTTGACTTTTTCTTTTTAATTTTTATTAAAGTATAATTGATTTACAATGTTTCTTCAATTTCTGTTGTACAGCAAAGTGACCTAATCACACACAGTTCCCTGTGCTGTATGGTAGGGCCCCATTGCCCATCTATTCCAAATATAACAGTTTGTATCCAGGAACCCTGAACTGCCTGTCCATTGCACTCCTTCCCCTCTGCCCCCTGGCAACCACAGGTCAACTCTCCTTGGCTGTGATCTGTATATTTTGTAGATAGGATCATCTGTGCCATATTTTAGGTTCCACATATAAGTGATATCATGTATTCTTTTTTTTCTTTCTGGCTTACTTCATTCTAGTTCCATCCATGTTGCTGTTGGTGGCATTAGTTTATTTTTTTTATGGCTGAGTAGTATTCCATGGAATGTGTGTACATCCTCTTAATACATTCATCTGTTGGTGGATATTTAGGTTGTTTCCATGTTTTGCCTATTGTGAATAGCACTGCAATGAACATGGGGGGGTGCATGTATCTTTTTCAATGAAAGTTTTGTTTGTTTGTTTTGTCTTTTTAGGGCGGCACCCATGGCATATGGAAGTTCCCAGGCTAGGGGTCAAGTCGGAACTGAAGCTGCTAGTTTATGCCACAGTCACAGCAACATGGGATCTGGGTTATGTCTGTGACCTACACCATAGCTCACTGCAACGACGGATCCTTAACCCACTGAGTAAAGCCAGGGATCAAACCCGCATACTTAGGGATACTAGTCGGGTTCATTACCACTGAGCCATGACAGGAACTCCCGAGTTTTTCTTTTTAAAATTTTTTTTGAAATATGTAGCATAATCTTCCACTCTTTTGAACATCATACTTTCAATATATATCTTGTAGGACTTCGCGTCGTGGCGCAGCGGAAACAAATCTGACTAGGAACCATGAGGTTGTGGATTCAATCCCTGGCCTCGATCAGTGGGTTAACAATCCTGGCATTGCCATGAGCTGTGGTGTAGGTCACAGATGTGGCTCGGATCTGGCATTGCTGTGGCTCTGGCGTAGGCTGGCAGCTACAGCTCTGATTAGACCCCTAGCCTGGGAACCTCCATGTGCTGTGGGTGTGGCCCTAAAAAGACAAAAGACAAATATATGTATATATATATATATATATATATCTACTATATATATATATATCTACTATATATATATCTACTATATATATATCTACTATATATATATATCTATATCTACTATATATATATATATAGTAGATAATTTTGTAGGAGTCCATAAAGTTTATAATTCTCTTTTCCAGCTGCAGAATATTCCACTCAGTAGTTGTACTGCCTTTTATTAATCACAGTTAAAGAACTGTTGATTCATGGGATGTATACATTTGTACTTTAGATATTTTCCTGTTACCCTCTGAGATTCTGTCATGTTATACTCTTAGCAATTGGTTAGATGAGAATGCTGGTTGTCATGCACCCTTTTCTACATTTCTGCCAAACTTGAATTTTTGTCATTCTGAGAGGGTAAAAAAGTGTTTTAGGATAGCTTTAATTTTTTTCTATTCTGAGACTATGTACATTTTCATAAACCATTTGCTCTTCCTAACCTTTGCCCATTTTTCTGTTAGTTTTTTTGTTTTGTTTTTTTTTTTTCTTTTAAAGGGCCACACCCGTGGCAAACAGAAGTTCCCAGACTAGGGGTTGAATTGGAGCTACAGCTGCTGGCCTATGCCACAGCCATAGCAGTGCCAGATCAGAGCTGAGCCACAGCAGGAACTCCTGAAGACCCCCCCCCCTTTTTTTTGTCTTTTTACCTTTTCTAGGGCTGCTCCTGCACCATATGGAGGTTCCCAGGCTAGGGGTCTAATCAGAGCTGTAGCCGCCAGCCTACGCCAGAGCCACAGCAACTCGGGATCCAAGCCAAGTCTGCAACCTACACCACAGCTCATGGCAACGCTGGATCCTTGACCCAGGGATCAAATTTGCAACCTCATGGTTCCCAGTTGGATTCGTTAACCACTGCGCCACGACAGGAACTCCCCGAGTTAGTCATTTTTTAAAAAAATTTTACTTGGATGGTTTTTGCCAAATTAAAAACCAATTTACATGATGTCAAATTTATCAAAAATTTTGTTGTCTCATTGACTTCTGTGTTTTGTGTCCTACTTATTGTCAGAACTCTTGGAAATCCCATTGTGGCTCAGCAGTAATGAACTTGGCTAATACCTATGAGGATTCGGGTTTGATCCCCGGCCCCACTCAGTGGGTTAAGGATTGGTGTTGCTGTGAGCTTCATTGTAGGTCACAGATGCACCTCGGATCTGGCATTGCTGTGGCTGTGGTGTAGGCCAGCAGTTTCACCTCTAGCCTGGGAACTTCCATATGCTGTAGATATGGCCCTAAAAAAAAAAAAAAAAAAGCTTTTCTAAATATACCTTTAAAGAAAAAATTACACTGAGACTTGGGAGTGAGGCAGGGGGATTAAAATTTTTGGTCCATCTGGAATTTTTTTCATTGTAAGGTCTGATATATGAAAACAGCTGTTTGTTTCCCAGTAAGTTCTGGTGATTTGTCATGGTTTCTTTAAATGTGTATACTAACAAATTAAGTAGCATTTTACTTATATATGAACTCTTGTCAGTACCATAATAAAATAACAGTTTTGTACAGTGATAACATAGAAATGTATTAATTTTTACTCAATCCAGCAGAACTTGCTATGTAATGGAATCCTCTGGCAAATTCATAAAGTATTGGGATCTTTTTAAAATGCAGACAGCCTTCCATTTTTTCTTTCTTTCTTTTTTTTTTTTTTTAGGGCTGCACCCGCAGCTTATGGAGATTCCCAGGCCCTAGGGGTCGAATCAGAGCTATAGCCATGGTCTATGGCACAGCCACAGCAATTCCAGATCTGAGCTGTGTCTGCATCCTACAGCACAGCTCACGGCAATGCCAGATCCTTAACCCACTGAGTGAGGCCAGGGATTGAACCTGTGTCCTCATGGATATTAGTCAGATTCGTTTCTGCTGAGCCACGACTGGAACTCCCAGACCTCCTTCCAGTTTAATTTCCTTAAATGTGTATACTTTTATATTTTCATGTAGTTTTCTAAAGTGAATATGCACTTTTGTTTTTCTTTGAAATTATGCTGAATTATTAGAGAATTAGGGATATGAGTAATTTAACCAAATAGGTTAAAGTTAACTTTTAAAAGATAATCAGATATTCCAGAATGAATATCCATATAGTGATTGAGAGAAAGAAGAATTTAGAACTATATTTCAAGGATAACAATCATTCTTGTATTTCCTTTATCAAAGTAAGTGTTCACTTGATTAAAGGGTTTTTTTCTTGTTGTTGCTGCTTGTTTTTTAGGCTGTGGAGGCCATTGTGATTATGTGGTAACTACAGTTATCTTACTACTGAGTTTCCCACTGGAATCATGGAGGAGAAACAGCAGATTATATTGGCTAATCAAGATGGTGGGACAGTGGCAGGAGCAGCACCTACCTTCTTTGTCATCCTAAAACAGCCAGGAAATGGCAAAACTGATCAAGGAATTTTGGTTACTAATCGGGATGCCTGTGCTTTGGCTAGCAGTGTGTCATCACCAGGAAAGTCTAAAGGAAAGATTTGCCTTCCAGCTGATTGTACTGTAGGAGGAATCACTGTCACCTTGGATAACAATAGTATGTGGAATGAATTCTATCATCGAAGCACAGAGATGATTCTGACCAAGCAGGGAAGACGCATGTTTCCTTACTGTCGTTACTGGATAACAGGTTTAGATGCAAATATGAAGTATATTCTCGTCATGGATATATCTCCTGTGGATAACCATCGTTATAAATGGAATGGTCGCTGGTGGGAGCCCAGTGGGAAGGCTGAGCCCCATGTTTTGGGGCGGGTTTTTATTCATCCAGAATCTCCCTCCACAGGTCATTATTGGATGCATCAACCAGTATCTTTCTATAAACTCAAACTTACCAACAATACACTGGACCAAGAGGGGCATATCATATTGCACTCTATGCATCGCTACCTGCCAAGGCTTCATTTGGTGCCTGCAGAAAAGGCTACTGAAGTGATACAATTAAATGGCCCCGGTGTCCACACTTTTACCTTCCCACAGACTGAATTCTTTGCAGTAACAGCTTATCAAAACATTCAGATTACCCAGTTGAAAATAGATTACAATCCATTTGCCAAAGGATTCCGGGATGATGGGTTGAATAATAAGCCCCAAAGAGATGGAAAGCAAAAGATCAACTCTGACCAAGAAGGGAATGGTGTTCCTGGTTCTCCTGGTCAACGGGCCCGTCTTACAGAAGGTGAGGGATCAGAGATACAGCTAACTGATTCGGATCCTTTGTCCAGGGGTCATGAAACATCAGGCAAGGGTTTGGAGAAGCCTTCCCTTAGTATAAAACGAGACTTTCTTGGTTTCATGGATATTGATTCATCACTTGGTGAAGCTCCTCAGTTGAAGCAAGAGGTTTCTGAAAGGTAGGTAGCAGTTTTTCTGCTCTTAAAGATTAAAGTGAGATTTTGAATTTAACATACTGATTTTATATACTGGTCACTTAAGACATTGATAAATGTAAAGCACATAAAATATACTGCAATTGCTGTTACATTCTCTGAAGTGACTGTTCATTTGTCTGTAACAATTCACGGTCCAGAATTATAGGCAAATTAGATGACTTGTCAAATGGGGATCGTGGATTTAGATTTAGACTTTTTAACTCACACATGACTGTTGTTAATGTATATTGACAACTTTTTTTTTATATTGAAGTATAGTTGATGTATTTTGTATATATAGATAACTCTTGATTAATTGAGGGAGGGAACGAATGACTTCCTAAATCATAACTGAAACAGAACTTATCCAAATGAGGCACAGAAGGGATTTAAAGTAAACTTATAGCTAGTATTTAAGAATTTACTGCCCTATGCAATCCTAATCCATAAATTACCTGACTAAAAAATAAGCTGAAGGTTATTACATGTTAAAATAATATGCTGTACTGTTGTTTTTATTTATTTATCTGTTTGTTTATGTGTGATATTTTATTTCATTTTTTGGGCTGCATCCACGGAAGTTCCCAGTCTGGGGAGCAAACCCTCACCACAATAGTGACCTGAGCCACAGCAGTGTCAACGCCAGATCCTTAACCACTAGGGAAGTTGTGCTTTTTAAATTTGAACTTGTTATTTATTTTTATTTTTTTTATAAAATTCTTAATTTTTAAATTTTATTTTATTTTTCTCTTTTTACAACTGTTCCTGTGGCATAAGTTCCCAGGCTAGAGGTTGAATCAGAGCTGCAGCAAAGCCTGTGCCACAGCCACAGCAGCACTGGATCCACGCCACATCTGTGACCTATGCTGCAGCTTGCAGCAACACTGGATCCTTAAACCGCTGAGCAAGGCCAGGGTTCGAACCCGGATCCTCATGGAGAGTATGATGGGTTCTTAACTGTCTGAGCCACAGTGGGAACTCCTAAGACTTTATTTATTTAAATTTTTTTTTTGTCTTTTTGTTGTTGTTGTTGCTATTTCTTGGGCCGCTCCTGCGGCATATGGAGGTTCCCAGGCTAGGGGTTGAATCGGAGCTGTAGCCGCCGGCCTACGCCAGAGCCACAGCAACGTGGGATCCGAGCCGCGTCTGCAACCTACACCACAGCTCACGGCAATGCCGGATCCTTAACCCACTGAGCAAGGGCAGGGACCGAACCCGCAACCTCACGGTTCCTAGTCGGATTCGTTAACCACTGCGCCACGGTGGGAACTCCTAAAAAAATTTTTTTATTTTCATTTTTGGTCACCCCTTGACATATGGAGTGCCTGAGCCAGGGATTAGATTGGAGCCACGGTCTTGACCTAAGCGGCAGCTGTGGCATCGCCAGATCCTTAACCCACTGTCCATGCTGGGGATTGAACCTGTGTTGTAGTGCTCCCAAGATGCAGTTGATCCTATTGTACCACAGTGGTAGCTCCAACTTTTTTTTTTAAATTTTTTAAATTATAGTTGATATACAATGTTCTGTCAATTTCTGCTGTTTAGCAAAGTGACCCAGTTATAATATATATACATTCTTCTTCTCATATTATCTTTTATCATGTTCTGTCACAAGAGATTGGATATAGTTCTGTGTGCTCTACAGCAAGACCTCATTGCTTATCCATTCCAAATGTAATAGTTTTTGTATGCTAACCCCAAACTCCCAGTCAGTTCGATTCCCTCTCCCTCTCCCCCTTGGCAGCCAGAAGTCTGTTCTCCATGTCTGTGAGAGTCTTTCTCTTCTTTTTGTTTGTTTGTTTTTTTGCCTTTTCTAGGGCCGCTCCCTCGGCACATGGAGATTCCCAGGCTAGGGGTCTAATTGGAGCTGTTGCATCAGAGCCACAGCAATGCCAGATCCGAGCCAAGTCTGCAACCTACACTATAGCTCACAGCAACGCCGGACCCATAACCCACTGAGCAAGGCCAGGGATCAAACCTGCAACCTCATTGTTCCTAGTCGGATTCGTTAACCACTGCGCCATGATGGGAACTCCGAGACTGTTTCTGTTCTGTAGGTAGATTCATCTGTGCCTTTTTTTTTTTTTCTTTGTCTTTTTAGGGCCGCACACATGGCATATGGAAGTTCGCAGGCGAGGGGTCAAATTGGAGCTGTAACTGCCAGCCTACACCACAGCCATGGCAACACCAGATCTGAGCCAAGTCTGTGACCTACAACACAGCTCACAGCAGTGCTGGATCTTTAATCCACTGAGTGAGGCCAGGGATCGAACCCTCATCCTCATGGATACTAGTCAGATTTGTTACTACTGAGCCACAACGGGAGCTACTTTGCCATATTTTAGATTGCACATATAAGTGATATCATATGGTATTTGTCTTTCTAAGCTCCTTCACTTAGCATGTGAATCTGTGGTTGCATCTTTGTTGCTACAAATGGCATTATTTTCTTCTTTTTTATGGCTGAGTAGTATTCCATTGTGTATATGTACCACGTCTTAATCCAGTCATTTGTCGATGGACATTTAGATTGTTTCCATGTCTTAGCTGTTGTGAATGGTGCTGCAGTGGACATAGGGGTGTATGTATCTTTTTTTGCTATTTCTTGGGCCACTCCCGCAGCATATGGAGGTTCCCAGGCTAGGGGTCCAATTGGAGCTGTAGCCACTGGCCTATACCAGAGCCACAGCAACGTGGGATCTGAGCCGCATCTGCAACCTACACCACAGCTCACGGAAACACCGGATCGTTAATCCACTGAACAAGGGCAGGGACCAAACCCGCAACCTCATGGTTCCTAGTTGGATTCGTTAACCACTGCTCCACGACAGGAGCTCCCCGTATGTATCTTTTTGGATGAAAGTTTTGCTAAAGACTTTATTTTTTTTAGAGCAGGTTTAGGTTTGCAGCAAATTTGAGAGGAAAGTAGAGATTTCCCATACAGCCTTTGCCCCTACACATGCATAGCCATTTGCATTAACAACACCCTCCACCTGAGTGCTACATTGTTACAATTGATAAATCTATGTTAATGCATCATAATCATCCAAAGTTTATAGATTACATAGATTCGCTCTTGCTGTTGTACATTTTGTGGGTTTGGACAACTGTGTAGTGATGTGTATCTGCCATCATAGTATCATACAGAGTATTTTCATTGCCCTAAAAATCCTCTGTGCTCCCCTTGTTACCGGAATGCCCCCTGATCACCTCTGGTCTTTTTATTATCTCCATAGCTTTGCCTTGACCAAAATGTCGTATGGTGGGACCCATGCAGTATGTAGCCTTTCAGATTGGCTTCTTTAAAATATGTATATAAGATTCCTTCATGTCTTTTCATGGTTTGATAGCACATTTTTTTTTAGTGCTGAGTAAGTAATCTTTCATTGTCTGGTTGTACCAGTTCATTTATTCATTCACTTGCTGAAGGACATCTTGGTTCCTTCCCAGTTTTGGCAGTTATGAATAAAGATGCCATAAACATCGGTGTCTAATCTTCAGTTTATTTGGGTAGGTGCCAAGGAGCATGATTGCTAGATTGTATGGTAACAGTATGTTTAGATATATGAGAAACTGCAGAATCTCCAAAGTAGATGTACCATTTTGCATTCCCAGCAGCAGTGAATGAGAGTTCTTTTTTTTTTTTCTTTCTTTTTTGGCTTCATGCATTTTCTGGGTTTTGGCCTTTCTAATAAATATGTAGTATTATCTCGTTTAAATTTACCTCTCACTAATAACATGATGTGATGCATCTTTTTATATGCTTATTTACCATCTGTGTATATTCTTTGCTGTCTCTTAAGGTCTTTGGCCCATTTTCTAATCAGATTGTTTTATAGTTGTCTTACTAGTTCTTCTTATATCAGATGTCTTTTGCAAATATTTTCTCAGTTTGTGGCTTGTCTTATTCTTTTGATCTTGTCTTTCACAAAGCAGAAGTTCAGCCTATCAGTGATTTCTTTCATGGGTTATCCCTTTGGTGTTTTGTTTTGTTTTTTCCTTTTAGGACTGTACCCATATATGCATATGGAAGTTCCCAGGCTAGCGGTCAAGTTGGAGCTGTAGCTGCCGGCCTACACCACAACCACAGCAACACCAGATCTGAGCCCCATCTGTGACCTGCACCACAGCTCACAGCAACACTGGATCCTTAACCCACTGAGTGAGGCCAGGGATTGAACCCTCAACCTCAAGGTTCCTAGTTGGATTCGTTTGTGCTGCTCCACAGCAGGAACTCCCATGCCTTTGGTTTTGTATCTAAAAAGTTATTGCCATATTTAAGGTCTTGTAGGTTTTCCTTAAGTTAACTTTTAGGATCCTTACAGTTTAATGTTTTATATTTTGGTTTATGATCCATTTTGAATTAGTTTATGTGAAGGTTGGAAGGTCTATGTCTAGATTCAGCTTTTTTCTTGTCCTGCTGTTTCAGCACCAATTATTGAGCAGACTCTCTTTGCTGTGTTGTACTGTCCTTGCTCCTTTTTCAGAGATCAATTGACTGTGAGTCTATTTCTGGGCTCTGCAGTCTAGTCCATTGGCCTATTTGTCTATTCAGTACTACACTGTTTTGATTATGGTAACTTTATAAGTAAGTCATGGACTTGGGTAGGGTCAGCTGTCTTTGTTCTTCTCCTTGAATATTGTATTGGATTTTCTGGGTCTTTCTTGTCCATGTAGACTTAAGAATCAGCTCATCAGTATCCACAAAATAACTTGCTGGGATTTGATTGTGGTTGCATTTGATCTGTAGATCAAATTGGGAAAAACTAACGTCTTAACTGTATTGAATCTTCCTATTCATGAACATGAATATTGCTTCATTTATTTAATGTTTTTCATCAGATTCTTGTCATTTTCCCCATGTAGATCTTGTGCATGTTTGATTTATAACCAAGTATTTTGCTTTTTGGGGGGTGATGTAATTAAATGGTATTGTGTTTTTAACTTCAAATTCCACTTGTTCATTGTTGGTATATTGGAAGGCAAGTTGCCTTTTTTTTTTTTTGTCTTTTTGTCTTTTTTGTTGTTGCTATTTCTTGGGCTGCTCCCTCGGCATATGGAAGTTCCTGGGCCAGGGGTCCAATCAGAGCTGTAGCCACCGGCCTACGCCAGAGCCACAGCAACGTGGGATCCGAGCCGCGTCTGCAACCTACACCACAGTTCACGGCAACGCCGGATCGTTAACCCACTGAGCAAGGGCAGGGACCGAACCCGCAACCTCACAGTTCCTAGTCGGATTCGTTAACCACTGTGCCACGACGGGAACTCCGAAAGTTGCCTTTTGTACTTTGATGCTACATTCTACATCCTTGCCGTAATCATTCCCTAGTCCCGGAAGTTTTCTTGTGGATTCTTTTGGGTTTTCTATTTTGATTATCATGTCATTTCAGAGTGAAGTGTTGGTTCTTTCCCCTAAATCTGTATTCTTGTTACTTTCTTTTCTTCTTTATTTCATTAGCTAGGACTTCCTGTATGATATTGAAAAGGAGTGATTAGAGGAGACATCCTTGCTTTGTTTCTGATTTTCAGTGGCAGAGTTTCTAATTTCTCACCATTAATTAAGTGCAATGTTTGCTTTAGGTTTTTGTAGATACTCCTTTTTTTTTTTTTGTCTTTTTAGGGTCACACCCATGGCATATGGAGGTTCCCAGGCTAGGGGGCATTGGCCTATGTCACAGCCACAGTAATGTGGGATCCGAGCTGTATCTGTGACCCACTGAGTGAGGCCAGAGATTGAACCTGTGTCCTCATGGATACTAGTCAGATTCGATTCTGCTGAGCCATGACGGGAACTCTGTAGATAATCTTAATCAAGTTGAGGAAGTTCCCTTCTATTCCCAGCTTACTGAGAGTTTTAATCATGAATGGATGTTAGATTTTGTCAAATACTTTTTCTGAATCTGTTGTTATGGTGTAATTTTTTTTTCTTTTTTGGTTTATTGATGTGAAGGATTACATTGATTTTTTTTTTCTTTTTTTAATAAAGTTGGTTAAACATTAATTTTTTTTTTTTTTTTTTTTGCTTTTTAGGGTCACACCTGTGGCATAGGGAGGTTCCCAGGCTAGGGGTCGAATTGGAGCTACAGCTGCCAGCCTGTGCCACAGCCATAGCAACACAGGATCTGTCTACACCTACACCACAGCTCACAGCCATGCCAGATCCTTAACTCACTGAGCAAGGCCAGGGATCAAACTCAAAACCTCATGGTTCCTAGTTGGATTCATTTCTGCTGCGACATGACGGGAACTGCAACATTAATTGTTTTTTGAATTTTGAACCAACCTTGAATACTTGGGATATTCCGTATGGTCTTGGTGTATAATTTTTTATATATGGTTTTTTATTTGCTCTTATTTTATTGAGTATTTTGCATTTATGTTCTTGAGGAATGATGATTTATTGTTGTAATGTCTTTGTCTGGTTTTGGTATTAGGGTAATGTTGGCCTCATAGAATGAGTTAGCAGGTATTCCCTCTGCTCCATCTTCTGAAGGAGATTATAGAGAATTGGTATAATTTCTTTTCTGTTTGGGAAAATTCACCAGGGAACTCGTCTGGGCCTGGTGCTTTCTGTTTTGGAAGGTTATTAGTTATAGACTCAATTTCTTTAGTAAAATAGGCCTATTTTGATTGTTTATTTCTTCTTGTGTGAGTTTGGAGCATTGTGTTTTGCAAGAAATTGGCTCATTTCACCTAGGTCATCAAAGTTGTTGCCATAAAATTGTTCATATATTCTTTTATTATCCTTTTGATGTTCATGGGATCTGTAATCATATCCCTCTTTTCATTTCTGCTAGTAGGAACTTGTGTCTTCTATCTTTTTTCCTTAGCCTGGCTAGAGACTTACTGAATTTATTGATCTCTTCAAAGATCAGTTAAAAAAACAAAAAAAAATTTTTTTAAATCAACTTTTCATTTCATTGGTTTTTCTCTATTGATTTTTTGTTTTCAATTTCATTGATTTCTGTCATGATTCTTTTTTTTTTTTGTCTTTTTTAGGGCCGCACCCGCAGCATATGGAGGTTCCCAGGCTAGGGGTATAATTGGAGCTGTAGCTGCTGGCCTACACCACAGCCACAGCAACGCCAGATCTGAGCTGCCTCCGTGACCCACACCAGAGCTCATGGCAACACCGGATCCTCAACCCACTGAGCTAGGCCAGAGATAGAACCCGCAACCTCATGGTTCCTAGTCTGATTCGTTTCTGCTATGCCACAACGGAAACTCCCTGTCATGATTTTTACTATTTCTTTTCTTCTGTTCACTTGGGATTTAATTTGTTCTTCTTTTTCCAATTTCCTAAGGTGGGAACTTAGGATTGATTTTAGACCTTCCTTCTTCTGTAATATATGCATTCAATGCTGTATTTCTTTCTAAGTACTGCTTTCTCTGCACCCCACAAATTTTTCTAAGTTGTATTTTCACTTAGTTTAGAATATTTAGTAATTTCTTTTGAGATTTCTTTGACCCATATGTTATTTAGAAATGTGTTGTTTAATCACTTACTGTGGGATTTTTGATATTTCTCTGTCAGTGATTACTAGTTTAATTCCATTGTAGTCTTTTAAATATTTTAAGATGTGTTTTATGATCCAGAATGTGGTTTAGGCTGACAGAATATTTTATGTGAGCTTGATAAGAATGTTTTGTGCTGTTGTTGGATGACGTCTATACATGTCAATTATATCCAGTCGATTGGTGATGTCATTTAATTCAACTATGTCCTTATTGATTTTTCTACCTGCTGCATCTGTCCATTTCTGATAGAGGATGTTTCAGTCTGACTCTATAATGGTAGATGCATGTGTTTCTCCTTGCATTTCTTTTAGTTTTTCCCTCATGTAGGTCGATACTCTGTTTTAGGGCCATATATGTTAAGGATTGTTATATCCTTATAGAGAATTGACCCTATATCATTATGTAATGTCCTGCTTTATCCCCTATAAATTTCCATAATTTGAAGTCTGCTCTGTCTGAAATTAAAATAGCTGACTCCTGCTTTTTTTGGTTAATGTGAGCATGGTGTATTTTTTCCATCCATTTATTTTTTAATCTCTATTCATCTGTATTTAAAGTGGGTTTTGTAGTTAGTATATAGTTAGTTAGGTTTTGTTTTTTGATCCATTCTGTCAGTCTTTGTCCTTTTCTGGTTTGTTTGTTTGGCGGTGCCCCAGGGCATGTGGAAGTTCCCGCGTCAGGGATTGATTTCATGCCACAGCAGCGACCTGAGCTGCTAAGTGACAGCACTGGATCCATGAGTCACAAGAGGACTCTTATTTGTAGGCTTTTTTTTTTTTTTTTTTCTTTTTAGGGCCACACCCACAGTGTATGGAAGTTCCCACTAGGGGTTGAATCACAGATGTAGCTGCCAACCTACACCAGAGCCATAGCAATGTGGGATCCGAACCATGTCTGTGACCTGCACCATAGCTCACAGAGATGCCAGATCCTTAACCCACTGGGTGAGGCCAGGAATCGAAGCCTCATCCTCAGGGATACCACTTGGGTTCGTTACTGCTGAGCCACAGCAGGAACTCCCTACTTGTAGACTTTTTTTTGTGTGTGTGTGTGTCTTTCGTCTTTGCAGGGACGCACCCGAGGCCTATGGAGGTTCTCAGGCTAGGGGTCTAATCGGAGTTGTAGCCGCTTGCCTACACCACAGCTACAGCAGTGCTGGATCCGAGCCTCGTCGGCGACCTACACCACAGCTCATGGCAACACGGGATCCTTAACCCACTGAGCGAGGGCCAGGATCAAACCCACAACCTCATCGTTCACAGTTGGATTTGTTAACCACTGAGCCACGACGGGAACTCCTTGTAGACTTTTTAATGATGGACTTATGACTGGGGTGAGGTGGTATCTCATTGTAGTTTTGCTCTGCATTTCTCTAATAATAATTAGCAATGTTGAGCATCTTTTTATTTGCCTGTTGGCCTTCTATCTATATTTGGAGAAATGTCTATTTAAGTCTTCTGCCCATTTTTTGATTGGTTGTTTATTTTTTGTTACTGAGTTGTATGAGCTGTTTGTATGTTTTAGAAATTAAGCCTTTGTTGGCTGCATCATTTGCAAATATTTTCTCCCAGTCTGCATGTTGTCATTGTCATTTTTTTATGCTTTCCTTTGTTATGTAAAAGCTTTTAAGTTTTTAAAATTATTTATTTTTAAATTACTCAATGAATTTATTGCATTTATAGTTGTACAATGATCATCACAATCCAATTTTATAGGATTTCCATCCCACACCCTCAGCACATCCCCCCACCACCCCGAACTGTCTCCTTTGGAAACCGTAAGTTTATCAAAGTCTGTGAGTCAGTATCTGTTCTTCAAAGAAGTTCATTGTGTCTTTTTTCAGATTCCACATGTCAGTGATAGCATTTGATGTTGGTGTCTCATTGAATGGGTGACTTCACTTAGCATGATAATTTCTAGGTCAATCCATGTGGCTAAAAATGCCAGTATTTTGTTCCTTTTAATGGCCGAGTAATATTCCATTGTGTATATGTACCACATCTTCTTGATCCACTCCTCTGTTGATGGACATTTAGGTTGTTTCCATGTCTTGTCTATTGCAAATAGGGCTGCAGTGAACATTGGAGTACATGTATCTTTGCGAGTCATGATTTTCTCTGGATAGATGCCCAGGAGTGGGATTGCTGGATCAACTGGTAGTTCTATTTTTAGTTTTCTGAGGAATCGCCATACTGTTTTATGCTTTCCTTTGTGATGTAGAAGCTTGTATGTTTTGAAAATTACTTATTTTTTATTTTATTTTATTTTTTGTGGCCACACTTGGTGCATTTGGAAGTTTCCAGGCCAGGGATTGAATCTGAGCCACAGCTGAGGCCTGTGCTGGATTCTTTTAACCTGCTGTGCTGGAACAGGGGTCAAACCTGTGCCTCGCCTGTGACCCAAGCTGTTGCAGTAGGATTCTTAACCTTCTGGGCCACAGTGGGAATTCCAGAAGAGCTTATAAGTTTGATTAGGTCCCATTTGTTTATTTTTGTTTTTATATCCTTTGCCTTGGGAGACTTACCTAAGAAAACATTGGTTGGATATATGTCAGAGAATGTTTTGCTTATGTTTTCTTCTAGGAGTTTTATAATGTCATGTCTAAAAGTCTTTAATCCATTTTGAGTTTATTTTTGTGTACCATATGAGAATGTATTCTAATTTCATCTACATGTGGCTATCCAACTTTCCTAACACCACTTCCTAAAAAGATTGTCTTTCTCCTTTGTATTTTCTTGGCTGCTTTTGTTGAAGACTAACTGTAGGTTTATTTCTGGGCTCTTTATTTCTGTTTCATTGATCGATATGTCTGTTTCTGTGCCATTACCTTGTTGCTTTGATTACTGCAGCTTTACAGTATTGTCTGAAGTCTGGGAGTGTTACACCTCCAGCTTTGTTGCTTTTCCTCAGGATTGCTTCGCCAATTCTGGGTCTTTAATGGTTCCATATAAATTTTAAGGTTCTTCTAGTTCTGGGAAAACCTCATGATCTTTGTCTTTTAATTGGTGCATTTAGACTGTTGACATTCCAAATGATTATTATTGGATAGTAATATCTACCATATTTATTATAGTTTTTCTTTTGCTCTGGTTCTTTGTTCCTATATTTGTTTTCCAGTCTTTTCCTGGCTTTTTGGTTTTAGTTTAGCATTTTATATGTTTTGTTTTTCTCTTCTTTCTTAGCCTGTGGTTACACTTTTTTTTTTAAAGTGGTTGCTCTGTGGTTTGAGTATACATTTTTACAACTTTTCCTGCTTTTTGTATCATTGCTGTCATTCATTTCACATACACGTATAAATACTAAACAGGAGAAAGGACTTACACAGTACCTGTGAAGCAGTACAGTGTTATCTGAAAGTGGACTTGGGTAAGTTGAAAAATGTGTATTCAAACCATAGAACAACCACTTAAAAAAAAAAGCATAAGAGCAAAAGAAAAATTCCCATTATGTGTCTATTAACACCTGTTGTAGTTGCCCACAGTCCTTGGATATTTTGTTCTTTTGAGTCTTTGTTTTCTTTCCTTTTCAGTTTTAGAGGTTTCTGTTGATATCCTTAAGCTCACAGATTGTTTCCTTAGCTGTATCCCTTCTAACTAATAGGCTTATCAAAGACATTCTTAATTCATTACCAGGTTTTTGATCTTTAGCATCTCTTTTCGTTCTTTCATAGGATTTTCATTTCTCTGCTTACGTTGCACATCTGTTCTTGAAAAGGCAGCTGTGCTCATCACTGTACTACCAATGCTGCGATCTGTTTTTGCATGTTGTCTACTTTGTACATTAGAACCCTTAGCATATTAATCATAGTTTTTAATTCCCAATCTGGAAATTTCATCATCATGGTATGACAATTTTGATGATTATCTGTCTTCAGATTGTATTTTTTTGCCTTTTAGTATGCTTTGTAATTTTTTCTTGATAATTCGACATTATATATTAGGTAAAAGGAAGTGCCGTAAATAGGCCTTTAAAAATGTGATTGTAGGAGTTCCCATCATGGCACAGCAGAAATGAATCTGACTGGGAACCATGAGGTTGCCAGTTTGATCCCTGGCTTCTCTCAGTGGGTTAAGGATTTGACGTTGCTGTGGCTGTGGTGTAGGCCGGAAGCTGTAGCTCCGATTGGACCGCTAGCCTGGGAACCTCCATATGCCCCAGGTGTAGCACTAAAAAAAAAAAAGACAAAAGACAAAAAAAAATGGTAGTAAAGTATACGCATGAGGGAAAGGGAAGCATTCTTTAGTCTTGCTAAGTCTCAGTTTTTTAGTGAGCCCGTACCTCTGTACTGTGAACTTTGCATCCTCATGGATCCTTGTCTAGTTTGTTAACTGCTGCGCCACTATGGGAACTCCAACTTTATAGTTTCTAAAAGCAGTTATTGTCCAAAGCTGGAAGAACTTAAGTTGTCTCAGTCTGAGTCTTCTCCTTAGTGCCAGGGATTGAACCCCCTTCCTCGTGGATACTAATTGGGTTTGTTAACTACTGAACCAAGATGGGATCTCCTTATCTCTGATTTATAGATCCGTGCAATCTTTGGCACTAGAGAGTCATCTGGATTTGGATCACACAGGATACTGGAGTGAACAAATGGGTAAAAGAACTTTAGAAAGAGTTAAAGCAGAAAACCACTATGATCCTAGACTGTCAAGACTAATGCTTTCTTTAACTTAATATTTCGATGATAAATTGTTGTAAATGCAACCTTAGGTGTGGTCTGGAGGAGAAAGAATTGTCAGAAAGAATACACTACCTTGATACTGACTGTCATTAGGTTTCATAATTGTGGCTTGCCAAGGAAACATACTACTCCCAACTGGATCTGCAGAACATTGTGCTGGAGGGTCACTGGCCAAATCACTAAGTTCCTTATTAATTTGCCTCAGTGCCATAGTCTGTGCTTTTCGTCTGGCTCCTCACTATCTTGGTGTGTGCTCACAGGTCTGGCCAAAAGCTCTTGATTATCTGGGATGCTGGGAAGGATTGTCTCTTTGTTTCACACTGGCTCTGCCAGACACAGGTGCCGAGGGCCAGGGCCTCCTCCCCATGCAGTAGTGCCCTACTGAGAATTTACTTTTAAAATTACTTTGGAGGCTAGGGTAAGATGGAGTTTTTAGCTGAAAGAGTCACATGTATTTCTTTGTTATAGACAGTAGGTTTTGGTGTTACATATGGTGTTAATGAGCTTCTGATTTTAGTGGGTCAAGCAGATGGTTCAGATTTATGAGTCCATGGGTATCTGTTACTGAAGGGGAAAAAAACAACTTAAAGTGCATTCTTCGGGAGTTCCTATTGTGGTGCAGTGGAAACGAATCCGACTAGGAACCATGAGGTTGTAGGTTCGATCCCTGGCCTCTCTTAGTTGGTAAAGGATCCGGCATTGCCGTGACCTGTGGTGTAGGTTACAGACATGGCTCAGATTTGGCGTTGCTGTGGCTCTGGTGTAGGACGGCAACAGCTCTGATTTGATCCCTATCCTGGGAACCTCCATATGCCCTGGGTGCGGCCCTAAAAAGACAAAAGACTAAATAAATAAATAAAGTGCATTCTCCAGGAAATGGCATTATCTTCATGCCTGAAAATAATGTTTAGCTTGTGCAAACCTTATCTCCAACTGCTTGACTTGGGAGCTGGGATTATTTTGAGTCAAGGGTTGGCCAAATGTGGCTTACAGTCTGTTTTTATATTTTTATAAGAATATGTGACAGAGACCATAAGACACTTGGAAAAGCCTGAAATATTACTTTGCCTATTTATAGAAAAAGTTTGCAAACCTCCAATTGATTGATTTTTTACCATGCCCTTAGCACATGGAAGTTCCCAGGCCAGGAACCCATGCCCAGCAGTGACCCAAGCTGCTGCAGTGACAATGCCAAATTCTTAACCCACTACACCATAAGAGAACTCCTAACTTCTTTTTTTTTTTTTTGTCTTTTTGCCATTTCTTGGGCCGCTCCCACGGCATATGGAGGTTCCCGGGCTAGGGGTCGAATCGGAGCTGTAGCCACCAGCCTACGCCAGAGCCACAGCAACGCAGGATCCGAGCCGCGTCTGCAACCTACACCACAGCTCATGGCAACACCAGATCCTTAACCCACTGAGCAAGGGCAGGGATCGAACCCGCAACCTCATGGTTCCTAGTCGGATTCGTTAACCACTGCGCCACGATGGGAACTCCCTAACTTCTGATTTATGAAGTCTTATTAAAAAATTACATACGAGGGAGCTCCGATTAGACCCCTAGCCTGGGAACCTCCATATGCCGCTGGAGCGGCCCAAGAAATAGCAAAAAAAAAAAAAGAGACAAAAAAAATTTACATTCGGATTTTTTTATTCCTTGTCTCTTATCTTCTGCTTAGTCCATTGAAATGTGATTGCTTTATCATTCCATTTTGATTATCTTAGTCATGAATGAATTCTTTATTTGTAAATTGAACATTATTCTGCCTTTGTTGTTGCATATGCTATGGTTAGACTGTCTCCTATTTAATCTCTTTTTTTCTTGTTCTGTAATATACTATTCACTTGATTTTCCAAACTTGATTTTTTTTTTTGTCTTTTTAGGGCCGTACCCATGGCATGTGGAGGTTTTCAGGCTAGGGGTCAGATGGGAGCTACAGCTGTTGGCCTGCGCCACAGCCACAGCAACACCAGATCCAAACTGAGTCTGCGACCAACACCACAGCCAGTGTGGGATCCTTAACTCACTGAGTGAGGCCAGGAATCGAACCTGCATCCTCACGGATACTAGTTGGATTCGTTTCTGCTGAGCCACAACGGGAACTCCCTCCTAACTTGATTTTTTTACTCTTTTTTCAGCCGTCTTCATTAGTTCCTCTTATATATTTAGCCAATTACTAAATGATAGTATTTTCCAGAATTATGTTCTTATAGTCTATCCGTGATTTTGTCCTCTGCCCTTTGTGGTACTATTTTGAGAGCTAATAATGCCTCCATCTTAGATTGGACTAATTTCTTAGCTCCAGACCTCTAGACCTCCTGGCTCCTGGAATTCTACCTATAATGTTTCTTGATACCACCAACTCCAATTGGATTTTTTCATCTTAAGACCTGCTCTTTTGTATTAGGTATCATGGTCATTCAATATTATTTTTGCTTCCCTCCACAAATCCATTATATTCTTTTAAAGTTTTTAAATTTTTAATATTATTTTTTTAAGACCATACCCACAGCATATGGAAGTTCCCAGGCCATGGATTGAATCTGATGATAGTGTTCTTTTTTTTGTCTTTTTTGCCTTTTCTAGGGCCGCTGCCAGGGCATATGGAAGTTCCCAGGCTAGGGGTCTAATCGGAGCTGTAGCTGCTAGCCTACACCACAGCTCACAGCAAAGCTGGATCCTTAACCCACTGAGCAAGGCCAGGGACTGAACCTGCAACCTCATGATTCCCAGTCGGATTTGTTAACCACTGTGCCACGACGGGAACTCCGATGATAGTGTTCTTTATTGCACAAAAATAAAAGATTTTATTTTTGATGAAGAATGATTTTTCTAATTTTTCTTCCGTTGGCTTGTGCTTTTTGTGTCGTACATCAGGAACCATTACCAAATATGAGATTATAAAGATTTTATTCCATGACTTCTATTAAGAGTATATAGTTTTAGCACATAAATTTAGGCCTTTGAACCGTTTTCAGTGTTTTTAAGTATAAGATAGGAGTCCAGCTTTCTTCTTTTTTATGGGTATGTTCAGTTTTTGCAGCAACACGTGTCCAAAGGACTCTTCTTTTCGTATTAATTGGTGTTGGTACTCTGGTCAAAAATTGAGCATACGCATGAGAGTTTATTTCTGGGATGCCTATTCTGTTCATCTTTATGTCGTTTTTTTTTGGTCTTTTTGCCTTTTCTTTGGGCCACTCTTGCAGCCTATGGAGGTTCCCAGGCTAGGGGTCCAATCGGAGCTGTAGCCACCGGCCTACGCCACAGCCACAGCAATGCAGGGATCTGAGCCGTGTCTGCAACTTACACCACAGCTCACGGCAACACCGGATCCTTAACCCACTGATCGAGGCCAGGGATCAAACCTGCAACCTCATGGTTCCTAGTCGGATTCGTTAACCACTGCGCCACACGGGAACTTCTTAAATTTTTTTTTTAAAGATGGTCACTCATGTTTATTTAAGGCATCTAAGCAAGCCCATTACTCTAATTTTAATTCATATTAAATTAGCGTAATTTTGGTCATTCCAAACTTCTTTATTCAAATAACTGTTGTAGTGTAGTTATATCACAATACTACTAGTTTTTGACATCTATTGATTGCAAGTCTTGTGCCAGGTAATGTTCTTTTTTTTTTCTTTTTGTGTGTATTGTTTTTAACCTCTAATGTTACTGAGATATAATTGACAGACAGCACTGTATAAGTTGAAGGTGTGTAGCATGATTTGACTTATATACATCATGATCTAATTACCACAAATTTAATGAACATCCATTATCTTACATAGATGCAAAATATAAGAAAAAAGTTTCCCTTGTGATGAGATCTCTTAGGATTTACTAACTTTAATGTCTAACTTAGAGCAGTGATAGTTATATTAATTATATTGCATATTAGAAACCTAGTACTTACTTATAACTGGAAGTTTTATACATTTTCAGCACCTTCATCTAATTTCCCCTTCCCCCACCTCTGGTAACCACAAATTTGATCTCTTTTTCTGAGTGTGTTTGTATGTTTTGAAGTGTAATTGACTTACAACACTGTATTAGTTCTGGTGCACAGCATAGGGTGATTTGATATTTATGTACATTATGAAGTGATTACCTTAATAAGTCTAGTTACCATTTGTCAGCATACAAAGATACTGCATTATTATTGGCGGTATTTCCTGGACTGTACATTTCATCCTTGTGATTCATTTATTTTATAACTGAAAGTTTGTACATCTTAATTTCCTTCACCTGTTTCATTCCCCCCACCCTCCTGTCCTCTGGTAACTATCTCTTTGTTCTTTTTATCTGTAATTATGTTTCTGTTTTTGTTTGTTCATTTGTTTTTTAGACTCCATTTACCAGTGAAATTATACAATATTTGTCCTTTTTTGTCTGACTTATTTCACTTAGCACATATCCTCTAGGTCCATCCATGTTCTTGGAAATAACAGGATTTCATTCTTTTTTGTGGCTATTATTCCATCACTTTGCCATCACTTTCTCCCTCTGTCTCTCTCACACACACATGCGTATCATGGTTTTTTTTTTTTTTTGGTTTTTTTGGCTCCACATACAGCATGTGGAAGTTCCCAGGCCAGGGATCAGACCCATAGCATAGCACTGACAGTGCTGGATCCTTAACCTGCTGAGCCATCAGGGAACTCTTTCACACACATCTTTTTATTAATTTTTAAAATTATAGTTGATTTACAGTGTTGTGCCAGTTTCTACTGTACAGCAAAGTGACCCAGTCATACATATATGTACATTCCTTTTCTCTTTTTATCTTCCATCATGTTCTATCCAAGAAAATGGATATAGCTCTATACAGTAGGACCTCATTGCCCATTCATTCTAAATGTAATAGTTTGCCTCTCCTAACCCCAAACTCCCAGTCCATCCCATCCCCTCCCCTCCACCTTGGCAACCACAAGGGAGTTCTCCATGTCTGTGAGTCTTTTTTTGTTTTGTAGATAGGTTCATTTGTGCCATATTTTAGATTCCACATATAAATGATAGCATATGGTATTTGTCGTTCTCTTTCTGACTTCACTTAACATGAGAGTCTCTAGTTCCATCCATGTTGCTGCAAATGACATTATTTTGTTCTTTTTAATGGCTGAGTAGTATTCCATTGTGTTTATATACAACATCTTCTTAATCCATGTCGATGGACATTTAGGTCATTTCTGTGTTTTGGCTGTTGTGAATAGTGCTGCAGTGAACGTGCAGGTGCATGTGTCTTTTTCAAAGAAAGTTTTGGCTGTGTATATGCCCAAAGAGTGGGATTGCGGGGTCATATGGTAGTTCTATATTTAGTTTTCTGAGGTACCTCCATACTATTTTCCATAGTGGTTGTATCAGCTTACATTCCCACCAACAGTGTAGGAGGGTTCCCTTTTCTCCACACCCTCTCCAGCATTTGTTATTTGTAGACTTACTAAAAATAGTCATTCTGACTGGTGTGAGGTAGTACCTCATTGTAATTTTGATTTGCATTTCTTCAGTAATTAGTGACGGTGAGCATTGTTTCATTGTGCATATGGGCCATCTGTGTGTCTTACGGGTGAAATGTTTGTTTAGATCACCTGCCCATTTTTCAATTGAGTTGTTTGTTTTTTTTGTTGTTGGCTGTATGAGTTGTTTGTATATTTTGGAGGTTAAGCCCTTGTTGGTTGCATAATTTGCAGAGATTTTCTCACATTCTATGGGTTGTCTTTTTGGTTTTTTTATGGTTTGCTTTGCTATGCAAAAGCTTTTGAGTTTAATTAGCTCCCATTGGTTTATTTTTGTTTTTGTAGTTGTTATTCTAAGAGGTGGATCAAACAAGATGTTGCTCCAGTTATCGTTCTGCCTATAGTTTCCTCTAGGAGTTTTATAGTATCTGGCCTTACATTTAGGTCCTTAATCCATTTTGAGTTTATTTTTGTGTATTCATTTTGTGCATTTTGTGGGTTTGTTTGTTTGTTTGTTTGTTTTTTTGGTCTACAGCTTCAGCATATCGAAGTTCTGGGCCAGGGATCAAATCCGAGCTATGGATTCAACCTATACCACAACTGTCATACACATCTTCTTTATTCATTCACCTGTTGATGGACACTTAGGTTGTTTTCATATCTTGGTTATTGTGAATAATGCTTCCATGAACATAGGGGTGCATGTGTCTTTTTGAATTAGTGTTTTTGTTTTCTTTGGAAAAAAGCCAAGAAGTGGAATTCTTGGTGATTACTGTGGGTTCTGTCTTTAATTTTGTGAGGAACCTCCCTACTGTTTTCCTTAGTGGCTCCACCAATTTACCTATCCACCATCAGTGCCTTAGGGTACCTTTTTCTCCATATTCTTACAGCTGTTGTTATCTGTTGTCTTTTTTGGCAGTAGCCATTTTGACAGGTGTGAGTTGATTGCTCATTGTGGTTTTGATTTGCATTTCCCTGAGGATGAGTGATGTTGAGCATCTTTTCATGTTCCTGTTACCCATTTTGTATGTCTTTGGAAAAATGTCTGTTTAGGTCTTCTGCCCATTTCATAATCAGATTGCTTTTTTTGTTTGTTTGTTTTTGTTTTTGTCTTTTTGCCATTTCTTGGGCCACTCCCACGGCATATGGAGGTTCCCAGGCTAGGGGTCCAATCGGAGCTGTAGCCTACGCCAGAGCCACAGCAATGCAGGTTCCGAGCCGCTTCTGTGACCTATACCACAGCTCACGGCAACGCCGGATCTTCAACCCACTGAGCAAGGGCGGGGATCGAACCCGCAACCTCATGGTTCCTAGTCGGATTCGTTAACCACTGCGCCAGAACGGGAACTCCTGCTTTTTTTTCTTGTGTTGTGTTAAATGAAATTGTATATATTGTGGATATTAACCATTGATTAGATAATTGATTACAAATGTCTTCTCTCATTTAGTAGGTGGCCTTTTCATTTTTTGATGGTTTTCTTTGCTCTGCAAAAGCTTTTTTTTTGTGGTTGCTCACTTGTCATGGGGAAGTTCCCAGGCTAGGATTTGGACCTGTTCCATATAAGTGACTTGAGCCACAGCAGTGACAACTGTTGATCACTGCTAGATCCTTTAACTGCTAGGCCACCAGGAAACTGAAAGCTTTTTCTTTAAATTGAAGTATAGTTGATTTTCAATGTCATGTTAGTTTCAAGGGTACATTACAGTGATTGATGTATTGATACATATGTGTGCATATGATCTCTATATATTTATATCTATATACATATGTGTTATATATATTTATTTTTGTTTTTTATTTGATTATTCTAGGAGTCAGATCCAAAAAGATACTGCTATGATTTATGACACCGTGTTCTGCCTTTGTTTTCCTCTAGGAATTTTACAGTATCTGGCGTTACATTTAGATCTTCAGTCCATTTTGAGCTTATTTTTATTTTTATTTATTTAATTAAATTTTTTTTTTGTCTTTTGTCTTTTTCGGGCTGCACCTGAAGCATATGGACGTTCCCAGGCTAGGGGTCTAATTGGAGCTATAGCTGCTGGCCTTCGCCATAGCTGCAGCAATGCCAGATCTGTGCCAGATCTGAGCCGCATCTGTGACCTACACCACAGCAATGCCGGATCTCTAACCCACTGAGCCAGGCCAGGGATCAAACCTGTAATGGCATTGTTCCTAGTCGGATTCCTTTCTGCTGTGCCATGATGGGAACTCCCATGTTGAGCTTGTTTTTACATATGGTGTTAGAGAACATTGTGGTTTCATTCTTTCACATGTAGTTGTCCAGTTTGCCCAGCACCGTTTATTAAAGAGACTTTTTTCTCCATTGCATATTCTTGCCTCCTTTGTCATAGATTAATTGACCATAGGTGTGTGGGTGTAAAATCTTTTTTTTCAGTTTGATGTAGTCCCATTTGTCTGTTTTTGCTTTTGTTTTCCTTAGCTGAGGAGAGACATCCAAAAAATATTGCTAAAACTGTTGTCAGAGTGTTTACTGCCTTTGTTTTTTCTTCTAGGAGTTTCACGATTTCAGGTCTTAACTTTAAGTCTTTAATCCATTTTGAATTTATGTTTGCATTTGTGTGAGAAAGTGGTCCAGTTTGATTATTTTGCATGTGTGGTTTTTCTAACACAATTTATTGAAGAGGCTTTTGTTTCCCCATTGTATATTCTTGCCTCCTGTTTTGTAGATTAAAATATGCATATAAGTGTGGATTCATTTCTAGATTCTCTATTCCGTTCCGTTGATCTGTGTGACAGTTTTGTGCAAGTACAATATTGTTTTGATGACTGTAGCTTCATAGTATATTTTTAAATCAGGAATATAATACTTCCAGCTTTTGTCTTCTTACTCAAGATGGTTTTGGCTCTTTGGAGTCTTTTGGGTTTCTATACAAAAGTTTAGGGTATTCTAGTTCTGTTGAAAATGCTATTGGTATTTGAAAGGAATTGAGTTACTGAGTTGAGTCTATAGATTACCTTGGATGGTACAGTCATTTTAACAATATTAATTCTTCTTCTTCTTCTTCTTCTTCTTTTTTTTTGCTTTTTAGGATTGCACCTGCGGCATATGGAAGTTTCCAGGCCAGGGGTTGAATTGGAGATGCTGCAGCTGCTGGCCTGTGCCACAGGAGCATGGGATCCGAGCTGCATCTCCGATCTACACCACAGCTCTTGGCAATGCCAGATCCTTAACCAGCTGAGCCAGGCCATGAATTGAACCCCGTCTTCATGGATACTAGTCGGGTTTGTTACCCCTGAGCCACAGTGGGAACTCCAAAAATACTAACTCTTCTAGTCCATGAGTACCGTATATCTTTTCATCCGTTGGTGTTGTTTTCAGTTATTTTCATTACTGTCTTATAATTTTCTGAGTCGAGGTCTTTTTCCTCCTTAGTGAGATTTATTCCTAGGTATCCATTTCCTTTTGATGCAGTTGTAGAGGGGATTGATTTCTTAGTTTCTCTTTCTGATAACTTGTTAGTGTATATGCAACAGATTTCTGTATTTTAATTTTGTATCCTGCAACTTTACAAAATCGTATGTTCTAATCGGTTTTTGGTGACATTTTTAGCATTTTCTTTATATAGTAGTGTGTCAGCTGCAAACAGTGACAGTTTTATTTCTTCCTTTTAGATTTGGGTTTTGGGGAGCTCCTCTTGTGGCTCAGTGGTAACAGACCTGACTAGTATCCATGAGGATTCGAGTTTAATCTCAGGCCTCGTTCAGTGGGTTAAGGATCCAGTGTTACCTTGAGCAGGTGGCTTGGGATCCCATGTTGTGGCTGTGGTGTAGGTGTGCAGCTGTAGCTCTGATTTGACCCATAGCCTGAGAACTTCCATATGCTTCAGGTGTGCCCTAAAAAGCAAAAAATAAAAATAAAAAAAAAATAAAATAAATTTGAATTCCTTTTATTTCTTTTTCTTGTCTGGTTTCTGGCTAGAATTTCTAATATTATGTTGAATAAAAGTGGTGACAGTGGGCATCTTGTTCCTGATTTTAGAAAACTATCATTAAGTGCGAATCTCAGTTGCTTGATAGAGAATGACATTTATGTATAAATAAACATAAAAGCTGAGAGAACAGGGAAAGGGGAAAGAGACAGCTTGTTTCACTTTTAAAAACAGGTAAAGGGATACTGGATAGTGGTGATGGCAAAACTATCAATTTAGTAAAAATTGAGTTATTTAAAATGAGTGGGTTTTTATTTATTTTTTGTTTTTTTATTTTTTGGCTGCACCTGTGGCATGTGGAAGTTTCCAGCTAGGGATCAAACCTGCATCACAGCACTGACTCGAGCCACAGTGGTGACAATGCTGGACCTTTAATCTGTTGCACCACCAGGAAACTCCAAAATGGGTGGATTTTATGGTGTATAACTTATACAGTAACACCATTAAAAAACCTAGCAAGTAAAGAAATAGCTGTTTTCTTCATTTAAGTGAATTTTTTTTTTGCGGGGGAGGTCTTTTAAGGGTTGCACCTTTGGTGTATGGAAGTTCTCAGGCTAGAGGTCTAATAAGAGCTGCAGCTGCTGGCCTACACCACAGCAGTGCTGGGTCCTTAACCCACTGAGTGGGGCCAGGGATCTAATCCCTGTCCTCATAGATACTGTTTGGGTCTGTTTCCCCTGAGCCACAGTGGGAACTCCCTAAGTGAATTTTTTGAAAGGTGAAGTCATTTTAGCTTTAACATTTAAATATAGTCCATCTTGGCTTATTTTTTTGTCTGGTCTGAAGTTGGGTGTTAGGACTTATATTTTTCCATGCAGATATCTGTATGCTCTAGCGTCGTTTTGAAAAGGCTTTATTTTTACTTTTCCATTAAAATTTTTACTTTTCCAAGTGCCTTGGAAAACCAGGTGACTGTATTTATGGTTGGGACTTTTTTTGGACTAATTTTTATCCATTTTTTTGGTCCGTTCTTTTGCCAATACTACATGGTCTTTTTAGACTCGCATCTGTGGCCTATGGAAGTTTCCAGGCTATGGATTGAATCCGAGCTGTAGTTACTGGCCTAATGCCACAGCAACAGCAATGCTGGATCTGAGCTGCATTTATGACCTACACCACAGCTCACAGCAGTGCTGGATCCTTAACCCACTGAGTGAGGCCAGGGATTGAACCCAAGTCCTCATGATACTAGTTGGGTTTGTTAACTGCTGAGCCATGACGGGATCTCCCCATATGGTCTTGATGACACTAGATAAAATAAATATATGAATTTGGTAGTGTAAGCCTCCAGTGTCTGATAGTACATAGAAATACAGTTGGTTTTTGTTTCTGGATCTCATGACCTTGGTGAATTCACTTATTATTATGTAGTGTTTAGGATTTTTTATATACGTAATTATGTTATCTGTGAACAAAGTTAGTTTTACTTCTTCCTTTCCAGTCTTTATTACTAGTCTTTCTTTTTGTTGCCTTGTCACACTATTTGGACTTCCAGTGCTATGTTGATAGTAAATTTTGAGGAATGGTCATTTGAATCTCCTGATCCTAGAAAAAAAATTGTTCATCCTTTCTTTCTTTTTTCTTTTCTTGTTTTTTAGGGCTACATGCAAGGCATGTGGAAGTTACCAGATTAGGGGTCAAATCGGAGCTGAAGCTGCCAGTTTATGCCACAGCCACAGCAATGCAGGATCTGAGCTGCATCTGCAACCTACACCACAGCTCATGGCAACCCTGGATCCCTGACTCACTGAGCAAGGACTGATTGAACTTGCATCCTGATGGATACTAGTCAGATTTATTTCTGCTGTGCCACAATGGGAATTCCTGTTCATTATTTCTTATTGGGTGTTATCATTTGTAATGCCCTGTATTACGTTGAGAACTTTCCTTTCAGTCCTAATTTTCTAAGTGTTGTTAACAATGAGTATTGAAAATTTTTTTTGGTTCTGCCTGTGGCTCATGGAAGTTCTGGGCCAGGGATCAAGCCTGCGCCATAGCAGCAACCTGAGCTGCTGCAGTGATACCACCAGATTCTTAACCTGCTGTGCTATATCAGAACTCTTGAGTACTGAATTTTATCAAGTGATTTTTTTTTTTTTTTAAGTGGGTGCTCTTGTGGCATATGCAAGTTCCTGGGCCAGAGATTGAATCCAAGCCACAGCTGTGACCTACACCACTATAGCTGCAGCAACATACTGTGCCAGACCAAGGGTGGAATCCTTACCTTTGGAGGTTCCCAGGCTTGGGGTCGAATCAGAGCTGTAGCCCCTGACCTACATCAGAGCCACAGCAACTCGGGTTCTGAGCCACATCTGCAACCTACACCACAGCTCATGGTAACGCCGGATCCTTAACCCACTGAGCAAGGCCAGGGATCAAACCCACAACTCGTGATTCCTAGTCAGATTTGCTAACCACTGAGCCATGATGGGAACTCCTGCAGTCGGATTCTTAACCGACTGTGCCACAGCAGGAACTCCTGTTTATGGCAATTTTTAATTGTAATGGTCTTTTTTTTTTTTTTTTTTTTGTCTTTTAGGGCCACACCCGGTGCATATAGAGGTTTCCAGCCTAGGGGTCCAGTTGGAACTATAACTGCAGGCCTACGCCACAGCCACAGCAACTTGGGATCCAAGCCACATCTGTGACCTATACCACAGCTCATGGCAACGCTGGATCCTTAACACACTGAGTGAGGCCAGAGATTGAACCTGCATCCTCATGGATCCTAGTCACGTTCACTAACCGCTGAGCCACGATGGGAACTCCAGTTTTTAATTGTAATGGACATGTGTTTATTGGCAATTGCTGATTAGTGTGTAGATTTCTAGAGTTTGCTTTTAGATCAGTGCCAGCTGACTTTCAAAATTGAGTTCATTTGAAGACCACTATTAGAAAAATAAGCGCTATATCTGGTTTTTTGATTTAGTGATGAGAGTTACTTGTTAAAACTTTACCCTTTATTTTATATAGTTTTTCATGAGAAATTGACGGAATATGTGAAAGTGTGATGTCGAAAAAACAGCTTTTGAGAATATTATATTATACAGAGTATTTTTTGATGAATGGCTCTTGAAATTTGATGTGTTTTTATTTGGCTTCCAGCAATTTTTTTTTTCTTTCTCCATCTTGAGTCTTATTTATGGATAGTTAAGTCATTTTTAATGCTGCTTCCCCTGTTTCTCCAGTCTTGTTACCAACAGTTTTGAAGATGGCTCCCATGTAACATCACCATTAAACCCAAATGGAAACTTCAATGTTGTCATTAAAGAAGAGCCTCTAGATGACTATGAATATGAACCTGGTGAGTGTTCAGAAGGGGTCACTGTGAAACAGGAAGAGACAGATGAGGAAACAGATGTATACTCAAACAGTGATGATGATCCTATACTAGAGAAACAGCTGAAGAGGCACAATAAAGTTGATAACATAGAAGCTGACCATCTCTCTTCTAAATGGCTACCAAGTAGCCCATCAGGTGTTGCTAAAGCTAAAATGTTCAAATTAGATGCTGGAAAGATGCCAGTAGTCTATCTGGAGCCCTGTGCTGTCACCAAAAGCACAGTGAAGATTTCTGAGCTCCCTGATAACATGCTTTCCACATCTCGAAAGGATAGATCTTCTGTGTTGACAGAATTAGACTATTTGCCTACATACATTGAAAATTCTAATGAGACTGGCTTCTGCCTAGGCAAGGAATCAGAAAATGGTCTTAGAAGACATTCACCAGATCTCAGAGTGGTACAAAAATATTCCTCACTTAAAGAACCTCAATGGAAATACTCTGATACATCTGACAACACAGAAAAAATACTTGATGGTTCAAAGAGTTCAGCTGGGGACTCATTTGTAGGAAAAGAGGACTTGGGCAGAAAGAGAACAACTGTGCTTAAGATTTCAGCTGCCTCCAAGAACGCAAATGCTAATCAGAATGCCCCTCCAAATGGCCCTGGGAAAAGAGGAAGGCCACGAAAGTTGAAACTCTCCAAGGCAGGACGACCACCTAAAAACACAGGAAAATCTTTACCTTCTACAAAGAACACATCTGTGGGCCCTGGAAGTACCTTTCCAGATGTGAAACCTGATCTGGAAGATGTAGACGGTGTTCTCTTTGTTTCCTTTGAATCGAAGGTGAGACTTGATTTTTTTTTTTCTGCTTTCTTTTTAAGATGGCCAAGTAGTCATCTTTGAATTGTACACTGGCTGATAACTTAGAATGTTGTTCCTGTGAATGCTGCATCCATTACATGAGGTTTTGTGTGTGAGGAAGGGAGTACCTCCAGAATATTGGGTTAATAGTCATCTCTTAAGTTTGTTTGAACGGACTTAAAAAATTGTCTGCTTTGATCTCAGTTATGATTTTTACACTGTGTTTAGCTGGAATTAAAAAAAATCTTTGGCTTTTACTGAAATTTTCATTATCATTTTATGGACTGTGAAAAGGCATAAGTACATGAAAAGTTTATTCACTCTTTAGGGACATCCATCCCCTGATTTTTATCAACAATAGCAGAATGTCATTGGAGAGCACAGCAGTCTATTAATCCTGTCATAATGATAGTTGCTTTGTTTACTCCAACTCTTCTACATTATTTTTCTTTTAGATTTTTATAGAAGCCTAATCTTTCTTTTTTTTCTCTTTACAGCCACACCTATGGCATGTAGAAGTTCCTGGGCCATACTGCAGCTGCAGCGTGTGCCACAGCCATGGCAACACCAGATCTTTTACTCACTGAGTGAGGCTAGGGATCGAACCTGCATCCTCAGAGAGTCAGTATCAGTGACTCTGCTGAACTACAGTGGGAACTCCTAGAAACCTAATCTTTCTCAATCAGCTACATGGAGGTTGAATTCTCTCTGCATAGTCTTTTCCTCCCTCTTTGTTAATTGCTGAGTAAGCTGTCATAGGTTCTAAAAAATCAGTATACAAATTGATAAATTAGCATAAATATAGTTTTATGTCAGTTAACTAAGTATATTCAAATTTTTTGCCTCCCCCAACCCTGGTATTAAAGTGATGCTGATGTGGAATATTTAGAAAATAGTAAAAAGTAGCAAAATGAAAAAAATGCTCCTTTCTTACTTTTAAACCTTTAGAAGTGATATGGCCTACTTTTTTTTTTTTAAAATAGGAAGCTCTAGACATTCATGCAGTTGATGGAACAACAGAAGAGTCCTCTAGTCTTCAGGCATCAACCATAAATGACCCAGGTATTATATAATAGTATTAAAAAGGAGATATGTTGAGGGCTTGGCTTTAGAAGTGAAAGATGCAATATATATTCTTCTGTAGTATATAGTAGCTTATTTTATCATTGTTTGTTTTTTGAGTAGGCTGTAGAGCAAGAATTTCCCAGTTGGAAAAGGAATTGATAGAAGATTTGAAAGCCTTACGGCACAAGCAGGTGATACATCCGAGTCTTCAAGAAGGTAATACTCTCTAAAAAAGTATACAAGCCAATTTTATTTTTTCTTTTAAAGGCCGCACCTGCAGCATATGGCGGTTCCCAGGCTAGGAGTCGAATTGGAGCTGCAGCTGACAACCTACACCACAGCCACAGCAACACAGGATCTGAGCTGTGTCTTTGACCTACACCACAGCTCACAGCAATGCCACATCTTTTAACCCACTGAGCAAAGCCAGGGATGAACCTTCGTCCTCATGGATACCAGTTGGATTCATTTCCATTGCGCCACAGTGGGAACGCCTACAAGCCAATTTTTTTTTTTTTTTTTTGGTCTTTTTGCCTTTTCTAGGGCGGCTCCTGTGGCATATGGAGGTTCCCAGGCTAGGAGTCGAATCGGAGCTGTAGCCACCGGCCTACGCCAGAGCCACAGCAATGCGGGATCTAAGCCGCGTCTGTGACTTACACCACAGCTCACGGCAATGCCAGATCCTTAACCCTCTGAGTAAGGCCAGGGATCGTACCTGCAACCTCATGGTTCCTAGTTGGATTTGTTAACCACTGCGCCATGACGGGAACTCCTGTAAGCCAATTTTTAATTCTCTTCTCTCCTTCCCCTCTTTTTCTCCTCTCCTCTCCCTTGCCTTTGCTCCTTTCCCCATCCTTGATTTTATTTCTCTCAGCACCTCTCTCAGCTTGAATTTTTCACTTCTCTCTGTAGATGATTCTTTCCATAACCTAAAAATGTCTAGGCCTTTTTTATCCTAAGAAAAACCTTTCCAATTCTGAATATAATGTTTATGTTACGTTGTAACAATTTAATTCCCATATTTGTTTTCATGTCTTAGTTCTAGAATTAAATATATTCAGTTCTTCCTGCTTGTCTTTTTGCCCTTTTGACTTTTTTTTTCCTTTTTGGCTAAGGTTTGAGTTTTTTCCTTCCCTTATAGATGTTTTAGTCAAATTTATAGTTTTTTCCCTTTGTGTAATGGGCATTCAAAGTCAAATGCTTGTGGATACTAATAGGTAACTGAATTTGCAGGAGGGGTTGGACTCTGATGGGCTGGTGCATAGATTCTACATCTAAAGGAAGTAGATCAGTGGATTGTTGTAAGAGAATGTAGACCTAGTGTTCTCCGATGTTGCCATTGGGCTGTAGAAGTTGAGGTCGGTATTTTTTTGTTTTTTTGTTTGTTTTTGGCCTCCCTGAGGCATGTGAAGTTCCTGGGCCAGGAATTAGATCCTAGGCACAGTTTGCACCTACAGCTGATTCAACAATGGTTCCTTAACCCATTGTGCAGGGCTGGGGCTCGAACCTGTGTCCCAGTGCTCCAGAGACACCACAGATCCCATTGCACCACACCAGGAACTCCAACATCACAGTTTTAAGTGGTGGCAGTTGGTATAGTTTTTTGGGTGAAAAAGTGTGTGAGCCATTGTTTTCACCTGCTATACGGCTTGTGTATTTGGTATCGTCATGTTCATATTTTTACTTCATCCTCACATTGTTAAAATTAATTCAACTGCATTCTTATATAGTTTTATTTTTTTTAAGTGTTAAATCTGTAATCTATGGCAGTTTTCATAATGTATGAGGTAGAGACCTAGTTTGGAGTTTTTTCTCTATTTTATTTTGACAGCTGTCTCCCCCACTTCCCCAACTTTTGCTTCTTAAGACTTGCAGAATTAAAAAAAAAAAGTTAGTTTAGCTAAATCTTTGTGGTAACTGAATGGTGCCCATCCCAGTGAAAGTATTCATTCAGGTCCTTTCTAAAAATTGATGCTTGAAATAATTTGTTAAATTTCAGTTCAGTAATGTCATATTTCTTTGCCTTTCTATCAACTGTAGAGTTACATTATTCTTTAGAAAATAAGCACTTAGAAATCTGAAAAGCTTTTTGAACTAGTTCGAAATGGTGGAAGAAACATTGACCAAGTGCAAGAAAACAAGTTTTTTGGTATTGTTGAAAGTTTTGTTACTAAAATAAAGTAAGATTCTTTCAGTTATCTGTTTATATTTTTGTCTTTCTAGGGCTGCACTCACACATATGCAGGTTCCCAGGCTAGGGGTCAAATTGGAGCTGTAGCCACTGGCCTACGCCACAGCCACAGCAATGCCAGATCTGAGCTGCATCTATGACCTACACCACAGCTCACGGTAACGCTGGATCCTTAACCCATTGAACGAGGCCAGGGATTGAACCTGTGTCCTCATGGATACTAGTCAGATTTGTTTCTGCTGAGCCATGATGGGAACTCCTAAAATAACATTCTTAATTTTCTTTTCTACAGTATATTTTTGTCTCCTGTAAATCTTTGTTATATCCAAATTGGTTTATTTTCTAAGTTTGTCAATCTGAAATTATCATGTTTTTGATCTTTAAAGGTATTTTTATAAGAGCATTTCTGCTTCATTGCTACCAAGTCAATTCTGTGTCTTTTTTTTTTTTTTTTTTCCCCTCCAGTGACACCTATTGCATGTGGAAGTTCCTGGGCCAGGGATCAAACCCATGCCACAGCTGTAATCAGAGCCATAGCAGTGATAATGCCAGATCCTTAACCTGCTGAGCCATGCGGGAACTCCTCCTTCATTTTTATTCATTTATATCAGTGTGGGCTCCTGTCAGTTTTATTTATTTATTTATTTTTTTGTCTTTTTGCTATTTCTTTGGGCCGCTTCCGCTGCATATGGAGGTTCCCAGGCTAGGGGTCGAATTGGAGCTGTAGCCCCCGGCCTACACCAGAGCCACAGCAACGGAGGATCCAAGCCGCGTCTGCAACCTACACCACAGCTCACGGCAACGCCGGATTGTTAACCCACTGAGCAAGGGCAGGGACCGAACCCGCAACCTCATGGTTCCTAGTCGGATTTGTTAACCACTGCACCACAACGGGAACTCCAACTCCTGTCAGTTTTAATGTTGAATACTTTTATGACAGTATTCCCAGAGTACTCTGTCTCTTCCTTTTTAGTTACTTAAAAAAATATTCCAAATGTAGAATTAAGTCAATGGTTAGCTAGAGTTTTTCTCATACATTTAATTACATTTTCTGTTCTGTATTGGCTAGTTTACAAATGTTTATTCATCTTGAATGTATTTTTGTGGATATCTCATATTTAAGTGGATTTAACTAGAGGCAAGCTTTTTTTTTTTTTCTTTTTGCTGCAGTTTATCGCTTTAGGTGACTCTGCCTTTGAACCTAGAGATTATCTGTTTTCATTTTGATCTTTATGGGTCTTTTTTTTATATTAGATGTCCTAGAAAATCTCTCGGCCACAAAGTGTTGAAGTACAAAAGATCTAAATTGTGCTGTATTTATATATTATCTATTGTTGCTTAACAAATTAGCACAAGCTTAGTACCTTAAAATGAAACATTTATTGTCTCAAAGTTTCTGTAGGGCAGGTGTTTTAGCACTGCTTAACTCAGTTTTTTTCTTACAAGGCTCCAGTCAAAATGTCAGGCCTGGTTTCCCATCGAAGGAAACCTTCCAGTTTCTCCCAGGTTGTTTTTTGACAGAATTCTTATCCTTGTAGCTCTAGAAGGATGGGTGATATATTCAACTCTTATATTATCACGTACACATAATCATGTACATCCCATCCTTTTTGCCACATTCCATCCATCAAAAGCAAATCACAGGACCCATCCACACTTAAGACCAAGAAGGGAGAGGACTGTACAAATATGTAATACCCAGGACGAGAGGATCTTGAGGCCACCTTGAAGCTGGCCTTAAAGGCCACTTTCAGATTTTTTTCATCATTTTTGCTGTCCACTTTTTCTTTATCTCTATTTTATCTCTACTGTGTTCTGCCCCACAACCAAAGATTTTTAGAAAACCATCATAGCCTTGTAAATTAACTATACTTTAATAAAACTAAAAAAAAAAAAAAAATCCCATTTACAATCAGAAAAAAGTTATGATTTTTGGTCCTTTTTCCTTGTAGTGGGCTTAAAATTGAATTCAGTGGATCCAGCAATGAGCATTGATCTTAAATACTTGGGAGTACAGCTACCTTTGGCTCCAGCCACTAGTTTTCCTTTCTGGAACCTTACAGGAACCAACCCTGCCTCTCCTGGTAAGTGCATGGCATTTGTAAGGTCAAAGAAATTTGTAATAAAAATAAAATTTTACTATTGCTAGAGATGTTTAGGGTATTCTAACATAGATCTTTTATTCAGTGGTGAGTCTTAACAATGATTTATATGTTTTAGATGAAATCTTAGTAATTAATTAGATATTCAATATTGGCTTGCTAGAATGTTGATCATTTTTTTCTTTTATAGATGCTGGATTTCCCTTTGTTTCTAGGACAGGGAAGACCAATGACTTCACCAAGATTAAGGGCTGGAGGGGAAAGTTTCATGGTGCTTCTGCATCTAGGAATGAAGGTAATCAGCTTTTAAAATTTTTAAAAATATTTTGAAACATGTGGCCAAAGTCTTTTCTTGAAAGTAAGCCTTGGTTGTTTTTCTTTAGTTCTTCCCATGCTTTAAAATAAACTGAAAATAATTATCTTGCCTATTTCTTTTCATTTTCTGTCTCCCATAGTCCCCATCCTAGGGTTCAGTTCCTAACCAAATCCAATCCTTGCAGCCTTTCCAAACCACATTTCCTTTCTGTTTCCGCAGTTATAGAAAGCATCATTCTCAAGCATTATTCCAGAACTCTACACTTCAGAGCTATGTAATGATTCCCAATAGCATTGTATAGTACTTCAAAATAAACTTATAAATGCAATATAAAAGTCTAAATTTTGACTGTATGCCTGTTGGTTTCCTTTCTTAGTGCTTTTCCTTTCCTACTACACTTGTTTGCAGTTTACAGTCTGACAAGATAAATTTACCATCTGTCCAATATAGTTTTCCTCTCTCTCTCTCTCTTTTTTTTTTTTTTTGTCTTTTTAGGGCTGCATCAATAGCACATGACGGTTCCCAGGCTAGGGGTCGAATCAGAGCTGCAGCTGTTGGCCTACACCACAACCACAGCAGTGCGGGATCTGAGCTGCATCTGCAACCTATACCACAGCTCACAGCAACACTGGGTCCTCAATCCACTGAGCAAGGCCAGGGATTGAACGGGTGTCCTCATGCATATTAGTTGGGTTCATTACCGCTGAGCATGACGGGAGTTCCAAGGTTTTCTCATTTTTGAATCTTTGTACATTGCTATAGTAGTGTAGTGCTTATCTTTCTACTAAGCTTGCTTTTCCTTGTTCTTTTTTTTGTCTTTTTGCCTTTTCTGGGGCCGTTCCCGCAGCATATGGAGGTTCTCTGGGTTCTACGCTAGAGCCACAGCAACAAGGGATCCAAGCCGCATCTGCAACCTACACCACAGCTCACGGCAACGCCAGATCCTTAACTCGCTGAGCAAGGCCAGGGATCGAACCCGCAACCTCATGGTTCCTAGTTGGATTCGTTAACCACTGACCCTTTTCCTTGTTCTTGAAAATTTAAATTTTATACTCTTTTTGTGCCCTTATCTGCTGCTTGTGTTTTCTGTCATAATCTAGGTATTGCAATCTCTTGGCATTCTACTGAGGTCAAATTTAAGTATATTTTTTGCTTTTATGGTTTAACTTACACCATGTAGAGTGTGATCTCTATTGTAAGGTCATAAGTTATCAGATGTTGTTGATTATTAGTGTTAATTATTATTATTAGCACTTTGCAAAAAATAATCCTAAATATATATATAATAAGGTAATTTTATATATATATATATATATATATTTTTTTTTTCCTTTTTAGGGCTACACCCATGGCATATAGAAGTTCCAGCCTAGGGGTAGAATCAGAGCTGTAGCTGTGGGCCTACACCACAGCCACAGCACCTTTGGATCCAAGCCGCATGCGCAACCTGTGTCACAGCTTATGGCAATGCTGGGTCCTTAACCCATCCTCATGGATACTAGTGAAATTCATTTCCACTGTGCTGCAACAGAACTCTTATTTTTCCTTCCTCTGAGGAGGGACAATTTAGAAGATTCAGTAGCTTATAAGTTAATGTTCCTGGCTTTTTAAAGTATTTTTCTTGAGATCTAAAAATCCGTCCTAGATTTCTTTAAGTATCTGTGTCTCTTTATCTGTAGGTGGAAATTCAGAAGGTTCATTGAAAAACCGTTCTGCTTTCTGCAGTGATAAACTAGATGAGTACTTGGAAAATGAAGGCAAGCTGATGGAAACAAGCATGGGTTTCTCTTCTAATGCTCCCACATCTCCTGTGGTATACCAGCTTCCTACCAAGAGTACCAGCTATGTTCGAACACTTGATAGTGTACTAAAGAAGCAATCAACCATTTCCCCTTCTACCTCTTACTCTTTGAAGCCTCATTCTGTACCCCCTGCCTCTCGAAAGGCAAAGTCTCAAAACAAACAGGCAACTTTCAGTGGCCGAACTAAATCATCTTATAAATCCATTTTACCCTACCCTGTTTCACCAAAGCAGAAACACACTCATATGATTTCTGGAGATAAGGTTACCAAGAATGCTTCAAACAACATCTCAGAAAATCAGGTGAATAACTTGGTTGTGCCAGCTTTAGATGAAAATACATTTCCAAAGCAGATTAGTTTGCGGCAGGCACACCACCAGCAGCAGCAGCAACAACAGGGAAGTCGCCCTCCAGGCTTATCTAAATCTCAAGTGAAACTAATGGATCTAGAAGACTGTGCACTTTGGGAAGGAAAACCAAGGACCTATATCACCGAAGAGCGAGCAGATGTATCCTTAACAACTCTGCTTACGGCTCAAGTAAGTATCTGTTGTTCTCCAGAGGCATATTATTTCTTGGCTAGAAAGAATGAGGTAGGAGAAATGGGAATGGAGCTTTTTGGCAGGAGGATGGGATATTTAGTTATCTTAGCGACGACAACTAAGGAGATATCTTCCACATTGGTGGTTCTTTATCAGCTATACATCAAGTGTAGATTTCTCCTGCCAGCAGAGGGAGACACTTCAGTTGTGCTTTTGAATTGTCCTCTCCTATATAAAGGCAGCTAGCTATACTGAATGTTTCTAATTTCATTCTCAGCGTGTTGGCAAGTATGTTTACTGATCTTGTTAAAACAGCTTTGAAAATTCTGTTTATATGGTACTAAATCCCAGAAAATCCTCCAAATTACAAACCTATAGAGAAAAAGCTTTTGTCTTTTGTAAATGTTATTTTAAGAATTTTTCACTAATTATTTTTATTTTATTTATTTTTTTCTTTTGTTTTAGGGCAGTACCTGTGGCATTTGGAGGGGTTGAATTAGAGCTATAGCTCTAGGGGTTGAATTAGAGCTATAGCTGCTGGCCTACACCACAGCCATAGCAAAATAGGATCCAAGCCAAGTCTGCAAACTATACCACAGCTCACAGTAACCCTCTGAACAAGGCCAGGGATTGAACCCACATCCTCATGAATACTAGTCATTTTCTTTACCACTGAGCTACAATGGGAACTCCAAAAAATTTTCAGTTATTATTATTATTATTATTTTGTCTTTTTAGGGCTGCACCCGCGGCATAGGGAGGTTCCCAGGCTAGGGGTCTAATTGGAGCTGTAGCCGCCTGCCTATGCCAGAACCACAGCAACGCCAGACCTGAGCTGTGTCTGTGATCTACACCACAGCTCACAGCAGCGCCAGATCCTCAACCTGCTGAGTGAGGCCAGGGATCAAACCCGCAACCTCATGGTTCCTAGTTGGATTCGTTTCCGCAGTGCCACGACGGGAACTCCCTTTTTCAGTAATTATTGATTCACCTGTTTTAGCAGCCTCTCGTGCATGTGAAATGATATAGCAGCACATGGTTAATTATTTTGGTCTTGAAATTTCTGTACTTTACCTCCCATTTTCTTAAATTCCGTGACTGAATTCTAGAGCTGAAGGTCATCAGATGTTGCTACTAAATACAGATTGTGTTCTTTATAGTCAATCATTTCCAAAGACTTTTATGCATGTATTATCCTATTCTCTTTTTATGAATTACCATAGAGCAGAGGTTGGTAAACTATTTCTGTGAGGGAGCAGATAGTAAATATTTTAGGCTTTGCAGGCCATTCACTCTCTGTTGCAGTTATGCAACTCTCCTATTGTAATGCCATAGATATATTATGTAAACGAATGAGCCTAGCTGCGTTCTGATGAAACTTTACTTATAAAAAAGGCAGGATTTGGCCCATGGACCTTATGTTAATCCTTGCCCTAGAACATTATGTGTGATTTCTGTTGAGAATAAATTCATCCTTGTTGATATTTTGGCTCATAATTAATTAAAATATTCTCTTGCTTGTCTGTGCTATACATTAGAATGAGAGATTGGGGGAGTTCCCATTGTGGCATAGTGGAAACAAACCTGGCTAGTATCCATGAGGACGTGGGTTCCATCCCTGTTCTTCCTCGGTGCGTCAAGAATCTGAAGTCGCTGTGAATTTTGGTGAGGTTGAAGACATGGCTTGGATCCCGCATTGCTGTGGCTGTGGTATTGGCTGGCAGCTGTAGCTCCAATTCGACCCCTAGCCTGGGAACTTCCATGTGCTGCGGGGTGCAGCCCTAAAAAGCAAGAAAGAAAAAAAAAAAGATTGAGAGATTGCTCAGAGTTCTGGTTATATTCATGTTTTATACTTTTAATCTGTGCTAATCTTGTACTGTTAGTGCTGAGTGCCCAAAGTTGTAGAAGGCAGAAAATATGACTGTTAGGGGATGATTTAGTACATTTATAATTTTCTACTTTAATTTTAGGCGTCTCTAAAAACTAAACCTATCCACACAATCATAAGGAAACGAGCTCCTCCATGCAACAATGACTTCTGTCGATTGGGTTGTGTATGTTCAAGTCTAGCTTTGGAGAAGCGCCAGCCTGCTCACTGCCGCCGACCAGACTGCATGTTTGGCTGCACTTGTTTGAAAAGAAAAGTTGTACTTGTTAAAGGGGGATCCAAAACTAAGCATTTCCAGAGGAAGGCTGCTCATCGTGAACCAGTATTTTATGATAATATGGGAGAGGAGCAAAGAGAAGAAGAAGAGGGAGTGAAGGAGGAGGAAGAACAACTGAAAGAGAAAAAGAAGAGAAAGAAGCTGGAATACAGTGAGTATTGGGAGTCAAAACTTTTTTTTGGAGAAATATATGGTTATTTAAAAACCTGTTTCAGTTATTACTGTTACTTTAATCTTGATCAGTGATCTGATAAGAATTTAATTCTTACTATCCTTAAATGTTCTTTCTGTATGGCATGTGTGACATACACACACCTGTGCATGCATGCCTTTTTTTAATTGAAATTTTCTCTTGAACTAAGCTTTTTTTGGTGCTACATTTGAATCTTTCTCATTTGTATTTTCAGAATGCCTTTGAGGCTTCATCTGTTTTTCTCTGTGTCTTGTCCCCACTCTCTACTCCCATGTTTTTTGAATATATAGATGATCATGATAATCCATCATTTTCTAACCTCTCCCCGGCTATATTTACGTATGATTGACAAATAAAATTGCATGTACTTAAAGTGTACAACATGGTGATTTGGCATAGGTATACTTTGTGAAATGATTACTACAATCAGTTGACCAACACGTCTCATTTTATTTTCTGAAAGAAGTAGTTTGCAAAAAAGACTCTGGTCTTGGTTTGAGCTGTTCACCAGGTGGTTGGCGATTTGGGGACAGAAGAAGGGCATAACTGAGTTGAGCATTTTGTACTCTTTTGAAAAGCTTATTTTTCCTTTTTGGTTAAGTGGTTATATAGACTCAAGTTATGTATTTCATTTTTGATTTTTTTCCCCTTTCTACTTTATCTTTTTATTTTGCTTAAATATATTGACTATAATTTTATTGTATAAAGAGTCTCCTGCTCTTAGTTTATTATTTTTTATTTATTTATTTGGGTCTTTTTTGTTGTTGTTATTGTTGTCGTTGTTGCTATTTCTTGGGCCGCTCCCGCGGCATATGGAGGTTCCCAGGCTAGGGGTTGAATCGGAGCTGCAGCCACCGGCCTACGCCAGAGCCACAGCAACGCGGGATCCGAGCCGCGTGTGCAACCTACACCACAGCTCACGGCAACGCCGGATCGTTTACCCGCTGAGCAAGGGCAGGGACCGAACCCGCAACCTCATGGTTCCTAGTCAGATTCCTTAACCACTGCGCCACGACGGAAACTCCCAAGTTTATTAGAGGATTAATATTCATCTTTGGTAGTTTACATTTGCTATTGCTTGCCATGTATTTATTTCAGTCAGATTGGATGATTAATATTTTGATGTATGTTCTTCCAGCACTTTCTCTTAATCCACTTGGGTATTTTTATAGAAATTGAGCTACTCTGTATGTAGTAACTTTTAGAAATTTCATATCATAAATTCATGTTCTGTTTCTATATTAACAAGTATAGATCTGTATTACAATTTAATTTTAATGGCTTCATATTATTACAATCCTTTGGGACATTTAGCCTTTTTGAGTTTTTGAACAGTATGATGATAAACATCGATGTTCAATATAGGCCAGTGTAATTGCTATGACAGTGAGTGCTCTTTAAACATTTATTATAAATGTTGCTAGAATTGTGCCAGCTACACATTTTACCAGTAGGTGGATAGTGCCAGTTCTATATTCCCCCCCCCCCCCTTTTTTTAGGGTGGCACCTGTGGCATATGAAAGTTCTGAGGCTAGGGGTCAAATTGGAGCAGCAGCTGCTGACCTATACTACAGCCACAGCAAAGTGGGATCCAGGCTGTGTCTGCGACCTACACCACATCTCACAGCAACATGGGATCCTTAACCTACTGAGTGAGGCCCAGATCGAACCTGCATCCTTATGAATACTAGTTGGGTTCTTAGTCTGCTAAGCCACAACGGGAACTCCCATTTCTATATCCTTAACATTGGATATTCAAGTTGATAGGCAGAAATAGATATCTTGTCTTAATTTATGTTCAGTGGTAGGTTTATTAACCATTTGTTATAAACTTTCTTCTTTAAATTGCGTTTTTAAATTCTTTGCTAACTTCTATTAGAGTGGCTGTGTTTTTTTCCTGTATGTTTCCAAGAGCTTTGTCTTTTTTCAGGTTGTAATTTTTTAATTTACATTTTAATTTTGTTCAGAGTTCTTACCTCCTCCTGACACAGGAAAATCAGAGATGGTTAAATCTGGTAGCCTTTTCCTTTTATGGTTTTAGTTCTTTGGAATCCTGCTTAGAAAGTCTTTCTCAGAAGTTCCTGTTGTGACTCAGCAGTAAAGAGCCCTAATAGTATCCGTGAAGATGCAGGTTCGATCCCTGGTCTTGCTCATTGGGTTAAGGATCCCATACTGCCCTGAGCTGTGGTGACGGTTGCAGACCCAGCTTGTATTCCACTTTGCTGTGGCTGTGGTGTAGGCCAGCAGCTGTAGCTCCGTTTGGACCCCTAGCCAGGGAACTTCCTGTATGCCACAGATGCAGCTCTAAAAATAGAAAAAAAGAAAAAAGTCCCTCTCTATCCTCAAAAGTAAAATTTAGATTAATAATTGACAGTCTAATCTTTAAGCCTATTTATCTGGAATTTATTTGATGTGAGATTTGTAGTAGAAAATCATTTCTTCCCCAGGAGGCTAGCCAGTTGTACCATCACTTGTTGAGAATAAGTACTTTACCTACTGGTTTAAAATGTCACCTATGATATAGGAAATTAAAATATACTAATGTTTGGGTCTGTTTTTGGTCTCTTTTGTCCACTTTGTAACCAGTCCCAGGCTGTTCTAATATCTATTTCAGTGTTTAAAAAGGATTACCTTTATATACCTAAATATATAAATTTGTATATATAAATCTTTGTAAATTTTAAAGATTTGAATGAAATATATTATAAAATTATTAATTTAGTTTCATTCATGTATCTTTACTGGGTTTTATTTCCATCTTGCACCTATAGCAATACTTTTCCATTCCAAAGCAACAGGAATAAGCTACAAAAGCCATACCACTGCACCATAGCAACATAGGGATGCTATGTGTCTATTAGGTTTATTACTTTGCTTTTTTGGTTAATGTCGTTACCCTTTGTCTTAGTCAAAGAACTTTCAGAAGCCAGCTAATTATCTTAGTGTTTCTTGGCTTTCTCACTGGTATAGTCCTTATTAAAAAAAAAAGAAAAGAAACAAAAACAAAAAAAAGCAAAAATATGGTCTACTATGTTCTAGGAGCCATGAGTTTTCTTACACTTTTGGGGAGGGATGAGAAAGGAGGGATGATATTTCTGTTACAATTGCTGGGTAAAAGGAATAGAAATAGGAAAGAATACTTGGAGGCAAAAATGTTGCCGAAAACAAAAGACAAACTTAAATGCAAAAATTGGAAGGAGTAGAAGAAATCTATCAGTATGCTTTATAAGTAGATGGAAAATGAGAAACAAAAATTGCAAACGGGAGTTCCTGTTGTGATCTAGTGGAAATGTATTTGACTAGTATCCATGAGGATGTGGGTTTGATCCCTACCCTTGCTCAGTGGGTCGGGGATCTGGCGTTGCCATGAGCTGTGGTGTAGGTCTCAGATGAGGCTCGGAGCCCACGTTGCTTTGGCTGTGGTGTAGGTTGGCAGCTGTAACTCTTAATTCAATGCTTAGCCTGGGAACTTCCATCTTCTGCGGGTGCAGTCCTAAAAAGTGAAAAAAAAAAAAAGAGAGAGAAATTGCAAATGGTTTAAAGGAGTGGGACAAAATGAAGGGAGAAATTAAAGAAATGATGGAGGAAAATGTCTCAGAGCTGAAGGACATAAAATTTTAGATTTAAAGGGGCCACTGAGTATCAGGCAGTAATAATTTTAAGATGACTCTTTCTAGACATATTTTTCTAATGTATCATACCATTGAGAATAAAGAAAATATCCTGAACTTTTAAAAAGAGAAGCTTCTTTTCCTAGAAAGGATTTAGAATCAGTTTGATCTCAAAGAGATCATCAGTAACATTGGATGTTTGAATGAATGGATGAATTTTAACCTAGAACTCTTGGCCAACTAAATTGTAAGCCATAATTTATAATTATGCATGAAAAAGATACATTAAAACATACAAACAGCTTGTAGGAAATCAATCTCTTAGAAATTGCTGGTGAATTCTTGAGGTTGTGCTCTAGAAAATGGAAAAAAAAAATTTCAAGGAATTCCCGTTGTGGTGCAGTGGTTAACGAATCCAACTAGGAACCATGAGGTTGTGGGTTCGATCCCTGGCCTTGCTCAGTGGGTTAAGGATCCGCAGTTGCCGTTAGCTGTGGTGTAGGTCGCAGACGCGGCTCGGATCCCTTGTTGCTGTGGCTCTGGCGTAGGCTGGAGGCTACAGCTCCTATTAGACCCCTAGCCTGGGAACCTCCATGTGGCATGGGAGCGGCCCTAGAAAAGGCAAAAAGACCAAAACAAACAAACAAATTCAAGAAGCATGAGATCACAGCTAGTGAACAGTGGACCCAGGACAAGGGGGGACAAACTTTAGGATGACAACTACAAAGCAAGGCTAGAAAGCAAGCAATCCAATTTAAAGTAGAACATCAGAAGACGTTGAGAAGACTATCCTTAAGAAGATACTAGGACCCATGTACCTATGGTCAGCTAATCTATGACAGAGGAAGCAAGAAAAGTGGAGAAAAGACAGTGTCTTCAATAAATGGGCTGGGAAAGTTGCATGTAAAAGAATGAAATTAGGACATTCTCCAACAGCATACACAAAAGTAAGCTCAAAATGGATTAAAGACATAAGTGTAAGGGCAGGTACTTCAAAACTCTGAGAGGAAAACGTAGGTGGATCAGTCCTCTTTGACATAAATTGTAGTGGTATCTTTTTGGATCTGTCTTCTAGAATAATGGAAATAAAAATAAACAAATTGGACATAGTTAAAAGCTTTTCACGGCCGAAGAAACCATAAACAAAAGGAAAATACAATCCACAGAATGGGAGAGTGTATTTGCAGATAAAGTGACTAACAAGGGATTAATCTTCAAAATACTCAAACAGCTCATGTAACTCAGTATCAAAAAATAAACATCCCAATGAAAAAATGGGCAGACTATCCAAACAGACGTTTCTTCAAAGAAAATAGATGGCCACATGGCACATGTAAAGATGCTCAACATCACTAATTAGCAGAGAAATGCAAGTCAAAACTTGAAGGAGGTATCACCTCACACCTGTCAGAATGGCCACCATCAAAAAGTCTATAAACAGTGCTGGAGAGGGTGTGGGGAAAAGGGAACCCCATACACTGTTGGTGGGAATGTAAATTGATATGACTATTTTTGGAAAACAGTATGGAGGTTCCTTAAAAAAATTAATGTAGGGAGTTCCCTTGTGGTACAGCGAGTTAAGGATCTGGCATTATCATTGCAATGACTCAGGTCACTACTGTGGCACGGGTTTGATCCCTGGCCTGGGAACTTTTAACTTGCCATAGGCACAGCCAAACCCTCCCCAAAACAAAAAACTAAATATAGAACAACCATATAATCCAGCAATCCTACTCCTGGGCATATATCCAGAGAACACTATAATATAAAAAGATACAAATGAGTCTCTGAACACAGGTGCATCCCTTTGTTCATTGTGGCACTATTCACAGTAGTCGAGATATGGAAGCAGTGTTGGTGTTCATCAGCAGAGGAATGGTAAAGAAGATTTGGTACATGTATACTATGGAATATTACCCAGCCCTAAAAATAAAAATGAAATAATGCCATTTGTAGCAACATGGGTGGACTTAGAGATTGTCATTGTAAGTGAAGTAAGTCAGAGAAAGACAAATATCATATATCACTTATATGTGGAATCTTGAAAAGGTATTACAAATGAACTTATTTTCCGACCAGAAATAGGCTCATAGATCTTTAAGTCAAGATTACATTTGCCAAGGGAGAAACGGTGGGGGGAAGAATAAATTGGGAGTTTTGGGATTGATGTATACACACTACTATATATAGAATAGATATCTGGGCAAAAGACCTGAATAGACATTTCTCCAAAGAAGATATACAGATGGCCAACAAGCGCATGAAAAAATGCTCAGCATCACTAATTATTAGAGAAATGCAAATCAAAACTACTATGAGGTACCACCTCACACCAGTCAGAATGGCCGTCACTAATAAGTCCACAAATAACAAATGCTGGAGGGGGTGTGGAGAAAAGGGAACCCTCCTGCACTGTTGGTGGGAATGTAAATTGGTACAACCACTATGGAAAACAGCATGGAGGTACCTTAGAAAAGCATACATAGAACTACCATATGACCTGGCAACCCCACTCTTGGGCATATATCCAGACAAAACTTTCCTTGAAAAAGACACATGCACCCGCATGTTCATTGCAGCACTATTCACGATAGCCAAGACATGGAAACAACCTGAGTGTCCATTGACAGATGATTGGATTAAGAACATGTGGTATATAGACACAATGGAATACTACTCAGCCATCAAAGAGAACAAAATATTGCCATTTGCAGCAACTTCGATGGAACTAGAGACTCATACTAAGTGAAATAAGTCAGAGAAATACAAATACCATATGATATCACTTATGTCTGGAATCTAATATATGCACAAATGAACCTTTCCACAGAAAAGAAAATCATGGATATGGAGAACAGACTTGTTGCCAAGGGGGAGGGGGAGGGAGTGGGATGGTTTGGGAATTTGGGGTTAATAAATGGAAACTGTTGCCTTCGGAGTGGATAAGCAATGAGATCCTGCTGTATAGCACTGAGAACTATCTCTAATCACTTAGGATGGAGCATGATACTGTGATAAAAAAGAATGTATACATGTATGTTGTAACTGGGTCACCTTGCTGTACAGTAGAAAATTGGTAGAACACTGTAAACCAGCTGTAATGGAAAAAATAAAAATCATTATAAAGGAAAAAAATAAAATGAAAAATAAGAATAGATGTCTAAACAAGGGAATAGCACAGGGAACTCTGCCCAATATTCTTTAATAACCTAGGTGGGAAAAGAATCTGAAAAAGAATGATATATGATATATATTTTATATATATATGTGTGTGTATATATATATGTATATATATATATATATATGGCTGATTCATGCTGTGCACCTTAAACTAACACAGCATTGTAAATCAACTATACTTCAATAGAATTTTTAAAAAGATACTAGGTTTAAGAAATACTGCGAAGAACCTGAATGATTCATGATCAGGTGAAAATACATGCCAGCTTCATCAATTTAAAAAAAAAAAGCAGTCAAGAAAACTGGAATGAAAAAATTTATGTAGGAAAATTAATTAAATCAATACAATTTTTGGTAAAAAATTTGAGTAATTAGAGTAAAAAAAGAATTTGTTACATCTGGACAACTTGAACAAATTTAGTAGTATAGAATTATGTTTTCTTCCTTTAAGGGGTCTGTCACATTAGTTGATTATTAAAAGGATTAATCATATAAGCATAATTATTAAAGCAAATGGATTGGTATTTTGGTTTTTAGAATTGGCATATACAAATTCCCAAGCTTCCAGATATTGTTTTAAAATAAAGGTCAGTACTATAAACTGTGACAATATGAAATTAGTGCTATAGCTCACAGTGAGAGGTGGAGCAAGTTTAGTATGCTAATTTCTTTATCTTTCATTATACTGAGTCCTTAGCTACTGCTAAATCATGGGCTTGAGGAGAAAGTGTTTGATTTATAATTATTGCGGAAACCACCAAAATTAAGCACAATTAGCTGAAAGTAGTCACTTGTGGGAGTTCTCTTGTGTAGTAGGTTAAGAGTCTGGCGTTGGGAGTTCCTGTCGTGTCTCAGTGGTTAACGAATCTGACAAGGAACCATGAGGTTGCAGGTTCGATCCCTGGCCCTTGGTCAGTGGGTTAAGGATCCAGCGTTGCCGTGAGCTGTGGTGTAGGTTGCAGATGCGGCTCGGATCTGGTGGCTACAGCTCCCGTTCGACCCCTAGCCTGGGAACCTCCATATGTTGCGGGAGGGGCCCAAGAAAAGGCAAAAAGACCAAAAAAAAAAAAAAATCTGGCGTTGTCACTACAGCCGCTTGAGTAACTGCTGTCTTGCGGGTTCAGTCCCTCACCTAGAAACCTCCACATGTTGTGGGTGCCCCCCCCCCCAAAAAAAAACCCACCAAACTACTCACTTGTGGGGACTGTGACACAGGGAGTGGAAGACTTGCCTTTCATTTTTGCTCAAATTTGAGTTTGAATTCGAACTTCAGTTTGAGTTTGAATTTTTCATGTTTGTGTATTTATAGTTAATACATAAATTAAAAATTAGTGGATTTTTGTTTGTTTGTTTGTTGGGTTTTTTTTTTTTTTTTAATCTTTTCTAGGGCCACACCAGCAGCATACGGAGGTTCCCACGCTAGGAGTCTAATCAGAGCTGTACCTGCTAGTGGCAACGCCAGATCCTTAACCCACTGAGCAAGGCCAGGGATCGAACCTGCAACCTCATGGTTCCTAGTCAGATTCGTTAACCACTGAGCCACGACAGGAACTCCAAAAATTAGTGTTTCTGATGCATGTGTGTTTTTCAGATATTTAATGATAGCTTGTTTTGTCATTGTAATAGACTTAAAACTTCTCTGCCATTAATCTATTGATGTGAACAGAGGGATACAACATTTTTAGACAGTCTTTGTTTATGCAGAGTACTCTTTGTCACTTAAAATCTTAGTCTTTTGTGACAAGAAGGTTTCTTCATTTTACAAATATACTAATTGAGTGCTTAGAGAGTTTAAGTAATTTGTTCCCTAAGGTCGCATTGGTGTTAAGTGAGCTATAGGGATTTGAACCCAAGTTTTTCTGACTTCTATGTCCTCATGTGTTTTTTCTACCATGTATGATACAATTTATGAAATTGGCCCTTTGGTATTATCACCCATTTACCTTTTCATTTGTCTAAAAATATTGCAGATGATATAAAAGCACTGTGCCTAGCTGCTGCAGGTGGTACCAAGACAAAGGATAAAATCTGGAATTCCTGCTTTCTCAGTCCACTTAGAATTTTGTTAGAGATCTATACCTACAAGTTAATTTTATGTAAAGAGAGGACCAATAACATTGATATCTGTAGGAAACTGATTAGGAAAAAAAGGAGAACACACAAATTACTAGTATTAGGAATGAGAACACCACTGCAGACATGAAAGAATAATAAGGGAATATTAAGAACAACTTTATGCCAATAAGTTGGACAGCTTAGATGACATGAATAAATTTTGTGGAGGACATAGAGCTCCCAGATTCACTCAAGATGAAATAATTGCTTAGCCTCTTTGTATAAACTTGTAGTGAAAAGCCCTACAATAATAACACCAGTTCCAGATACCTTTACTGCTGAATTCTACAAAACTGTTTAAAGAAGAAATAATAGCCATTCTGCACAAACAATTCCATAAAATGGTCTCATTCTGTGAGACCAGCTTACCCTGATACTCTAGCCAGAAAAAGACATTACAATAGAACTGTAGAGTAATATCCCTCATGAACATATATAATAATTATAAATAAATATTTAGCAAATCAAGTCCAAGGGTATATTTAAAGAATAATACATCACAGCCAAGTGGGATTTATTCCAGGTCTGCAAGATTGATTTCACATCTGATAATCATCATTGTAGTTCACCATTACTTTCCATAACAGACTTAAAAAAATGCGGTATGAAAAAAATAAAATTTTAAGTGCCATAGGATGTTTTCAATAGATATTTTCAAATGGCAAAATCCAGAGTTCCCATTGTGGCTCAGCAGAAATGAATCTGAGTAGCATCCTAAGAACGCAGGTTCGATCCCTGGCCTCGCTCAGTGGGTTAAGGATCTGGTGTTGCTGTGAGCGGTGGTGTAGGTCACAAATGCGGCTTGGATCTCGAGTTGTCATGGCTGTGGTGTAGGCCAGCAGCTACAGCTCCCATTTGACCCCTAGCCTTGGAATTTCCATATACCATGGGTGTGGCCCTAGAAAGACAAGAATAAAATAAAATGACAAAATCCATTTCTGGAAAAATTCTTAGCACTCTAGGAATAGAAGGAAATTTCACCCTGGTAAAGGACATCTATTAAAAAAAAACTCTACAGCCATCATACTGATGGTAAGAGACTGAGTGCTTTTCCCCAAAGATTAGGAATGAGGAAAGTTAGCGTCTTTTATCATGTCTATTTCACGTCATAACTCCTAGCCAGTCCAGCAAGGCCTAAAAGAAAGAAAATGCATCCAAGTTGGAAAGTAAGAAATTGACTCTTTCATAGGGAAATCTGCAAAAAAGCTACTAGAATTGGAAGTTAATTTAGTCAGGTTACAGCTTGCAGCATTATCAGTGTACAGTGTGTTTGTGTATATGTCAATGAACAACTGGAAATTAGAGTAAAATACACCATTTAAAATAGCATATAAGAGTTTCTGCTGTGGCGCGGTGGGGTAAGTGGTATCTCTGGAGCACTGGGATGCAGGTTTGATCTCTGGCCTGGCACATTGGGTTAAGGATCCAATAGATTGCAGCTGTGGCTTGGATCTGATCCCTGGCCTGGGAACTCCATATGCTGTGGGGTGGCTAAAAATGGGGGGAATTTTTTTTTTTTTTTAAATAGCATACAAAGAAAATGTTTAAGGATAAATTTGACGAAAGTTACAGGCACACCCCCCCCCCCCCAATACTAGAAAGTGCTGAGAACACTTTAAAAGATCTATGTAAATAGAGTTTCACAGTTTTCATGTATCAGTAGATTTGTTGGTAAGATACAGTTTTCTTCAGACTGATTTATATATTTGATGCTATTCAGTCAAAACCTCAGTGGGCTTCTTTTGGTAGAAATTGATGAGTCGTTTCTAAAGTTTATGTGGAAGACTTTGCAGAGGACTTCAAATAGTCCTTTGATAAGCAACTTTGATGAAGAACTACCTGATTTTTTTTATTTTTTTGTCTTTTTAGGGCCACACTTGTGGCATATGGAGGTTCCCAGGCTAGGGGTCCAATCGGAGCTATAGCTGCCAGCCTGTGCCACAGCCACAGCAACACCAGATCCGAAGGAGTCTTGGACCTACGCCACAGCTCCTAGCAATGCTGGGTCCTTAACCCACTGAGCTTAGCCAGGGATTGAACCCCAGTCCTCATGGGGTCTTAGTCAAGTTCGTTAACCACTGAGCCATGATGGGAACTCCAAGAACTACCTGATTTTAAGACTTTACTATAAAGCTGATGTCATTGAGGTGTAAAAAGACCTATATACACAGGCATAAATCATTTTATTGCACTTTGCTTTATTGAACTTTGCAGATACTGCCTTTTTTTTTTTTTTTTTTTAAATAAATTGAAGGTTTATGGCAACCCAGTATCCGCAAGTCTCTTGGTGCCATTTTTCAGCAGCATTTGCTCCCTTTGTGTCTTTGTGTTATGTTTTGGTAGTTCATAGTATTTCAATTTTTTTCACTATTACACTTGTGGTAATCTTTGATGTTACTGTTTCATTGTTTTGGGGCTCTATGAACTGTGCTGATAAAAGATGGTAAACTTAATGAATGTTGTGTGTATTTTGTCTGCTCTACCTACTGACTTTTTCCCATCTCTGTCTCTCTCCTTGGCCTTCCTCTTTCCTGAGACACAATAATATTGAAATTAGGCCAGTTTATAACCCTGCAGTGGCTTCTGAGGTGTTCAAGTGAAAGAAAAAATGGTATATCTCTTTATTTTAAATCAAAGCTGGAAATGTTTAAGCTTAGTGAAGAAGGCATGTCAAAGCTGATGGGATGAAAGCTAGGTCTCTTGCACTGAACAGTTAGCCAGGTTGTGAATGCAAAGGAAAAGTTCTTGAAGGATAGTAAATGGGCACACATGAGTGATCAGAAAACAGTCTCATTATTAATGTTGAGTATAAACTTAAGGTATTCTCAGGTTTTTTCTAAGCCTTTCCTTGGCACGCATACTTAGTTATTTTTCTCATATATGCAGGTTTTTTGTTTTTTTTTTTTTTTAAATGTTATAGTCTTTAGTTTCTGGCTTCTGAAAAGGAGGAAAAGTGAAAAATGAAGGAGGAAAAAAGGTGCTGTCTCTTTAAAGCCCCTGGAAGTTACTTAAGACCAAGCCATGCCTTGTAACAGTAGGGGGAGCTTTAACTACTAACAGTGGCTTCTAGCCTCTTTGCACCTCTGTGACCAGAATCAGCAATCAGAGCAGAGACCCTGATATTTGGAGGACAAGGTCCTTTCTGCCCACCCTGGCTCCCACTGGGTGTAAGGTGCTCAGGAAACACATACATGCACAGCTGCCTTCCAGAGGTGGCTGGGGGGCTGAGGAATGGGTAGCTGCTATTGTGCTAAGAGCTGAAATTAAAACAGTGGACGTTTATTGTCCTAGTCTTCCCCTGGAAGTTGCAGACTCCAGAGTTTCAAAAATACATCAGACAGATTCTGCCAGTGCAGTTTTTCAGATATAGAGTCTGCCTACTTTATATCCTGGTGCTGCCTACTTACTCTACCATCTCGCCAGAATCCTCTCAGTATCCGTTCTTAATTTTTGTATGTGTGTCTTTTTAGGGCCACATTCACGGCATATGGAAATTCTCAGGCTAGGGGTCGAATTGGAGCTGTAGCCTATACCACAGCCACAGAAACACCAGATCCGAGCTGCATCTTCCACCAAACTGCAGCTTATGGCCTCGCCTGATCCTTAACCCAATGGGTGAGGCCAGGGATTGAACCTACATCCTCATGGATACTAGTCGGATTCTTAAGCTGCTGAGCCACGATAGGAATTAATTCCTCCATTCTTAATTAAAAAACAAAAAACTGTTAGCAAGCGGAATTGAAGATTGTAATGGTATCTTCTCTCTTTTTCTTTTCTTTCTTTTTTTTGGTGATTTCTCTCTGTCTCTCTCTCTCTTTTTTGGCTTTTGTCTTTTCAGAGCCGAACCCGCGGCACATGGAGGTTCCCAGGCTAGGGGTCCAATCGGTGCTATAGCTGCTGGCCTACACCACAGCCACAGCAACGCCAGATCCGAGCTGCGTCTTCGACCTACCACAGCTCATGGTAACGCCAGATCCTTAACCCACTGAGTGAGGCCAGGGATTGAACCTGCAACCTCATGGTTCCTAGTCGGATTTGTTCCACTGCGCCATGTTGAGAACTCCTTTTTTCTCTTTTTCACCTGTGATTTCATTGCAATCCTTATCAAAATCTTAACAGCTTTTTTTATGTGAAACTTGAAAAGCTGATTCCAAAACTTAGATGAAATTGCAAAAGACCTAGAAATAGCCAGGGCAGTCTTGAACAATGACAGGGTAGGAGGACTTCCTCTTTTGAATATCAAAACTTATAAAACTCCTATGTTTAATATAGGGTGATACTGGCTTGAGTATAAACTGAACAGACCAGTAGACAGATTAGAGAGGCCACAGTAGATTCAAATATATGTGGACACTTGATTTGACAAAAATGACAGAAGAGTAAGGAAAAGGATGATCTTTTCAGTAAATGTTGGTGGCATCATTGAATATCAGTATGGGAAAAAGTGATACTTTATTCCTCACACTGTACGTAGAAATCACTTCTAAATCTATTATAGACCTAATTTTCAAATGCTAAGCAATATAGCAATACAACTTTTAGAAGGTTATATAGAAATACGCACACGCACAGACACACACACACACAGTATATATATGATCTCGTATCGGTAAAAGGGTTTGTAAGCGTGACAGAAGAAAACACCAGTCCTTAGCATAAAAATTAATACATTTGAAAAGTTAAAAATGAGAAATTCAGGTCTTTAAAACATTAAAGCAAGTGAAAATATAAGTTACAATGAGAGAACAGACATTTGCAACATTTAAGGACCTGTATCTAGAATATATAGAGGTGTGTACAAATTAATCAGATTTAAACAGTCTTATTTTTAAAAGGGCAAGTCAGAGTCACTTCATGAGGAGGAATGTTGAACATCTCATTTATAATTGGAAATGCAAACTACATTCAGAAAAAGACTCCACGACATGCCTGCCAGAATGGTTATAATTAAAATCCTCTTATAATATCAGTTTATCAACTGTTGATAAATGGAAACTCTCATGCACTGCTAATAGAAATGTAAATTGGTATAACGGCTTTGGAAAGTAATTTGACACTGTCTACTGAAGTGGATGATTCACATGCCCTTGATCTAGAGTAACCAGCTGAAGCACGTTGTACAAGCATGTTATGGCACTGTGACTCACAGTATCTAAAACCTGAAAACAATCCCAGATATCTAATAGCAGTAGAATGAATAAAAAATGGTGTGAATAATCAGTGGAGTATACCACAGTAAAAATAGATGAATTATGTGCAACAGTGTATTGTACAAATACGTTAGTGAAAAAAAGCAGAACACATCCACGATTATATTGAAATAAATTTGTGATGCAGACAAAATTAAGCTACTATGTTTAGGGATGTGTACTTTTGTGTTAAAAAGGGAAAGCAGGGAACTGGCTGTCATTTAAGTGAGTCCCTTATGGGAAGGAATTATGATTGAGAAAGGCTTGCAAAAGCTTCTGGGATTTATGGCAGTATTTTATTTCTTGATCTCTATAGTATTTATATGGTTGTATACTTGCTAATATGTATTAAGGTATATATACATTGTTCCTGCACTTCATGAGTATTATATCTCACAATGAAGAGGTTTAAAATGCCTTCAAGGAGTTTCTGTTGTGGCTCAGTGGTTAATGAATCCAACTAGGAACCATGAGGTTGTGGGTTCGATCCCTGGCTTTGCTCAGTGGGTTGAGGATCCAGTGTTGCCATGAGCTGTGGTGTAGGTTGCAGACATGGCTCGAATCTGGCATTGCTATGGCTCTGGCGTAGGCCAACGGATACAGCTCCGATTAGACCCCCTAGCCTAGGAACCTCCATATGCCGTGGGTGTGGCCCCAGAAAAGACAAAAAAAAAAAAAAACAGCCTTCAAATTGGGATGGAGATGAATACGGTATGCTGATTATTAGCATAGCAGTTTTAAAACTAAGTTCATCTCTAAGAGGTTACTGTTAATTTGATGAAACAGGTATATGAGAAACATAGATATATAATTATGGTAATTTAAAGTGCCACAGAAATAAAAGTGCCATATGTTTTAAGTGTCATGAACAAAAGGCTTATTGGGAACTCAGAAGACCGAGTGCTAATGCTAGGGAACCTTGGGAAGATACTATGTAAGAAGGCATTTGAATAGAAATAAGGGGATGCTACTTTTCTTGAAACAAGTTTTTGTTCTTGGCTTCTGTCAATATATGCTACTCTGGTTCTCCCCATATCCTATCTTTGCTAGCTTCCTTTTTCTTGGTTTCAAATGAAAGGTAGGAGGAGCTCTATAGTGTATTATAAAGGAGAGCAGAGAAGTGCTCTGTCTTGGATTCCAGGCTATGTAAAGGAATCAAGTGGACAACAGGCTAATAGAGTGTGAGGAATTCGTCTGTTGTTCTGGTCCTTGTGTGGAGTCTGTCCATTTTCATAGCATCTGATGTTGCCTCTGTCAGTGGCAGTCCTAATTTTTTTTTATTACTCAATAAATTTATTACATTTGTAGTTGTACAATGATCATCACAATCCAATTTTATAGGATTTCCATCCCACAACCCCAGCTCATCCCTGCACCCCCAAAACTGTCTCCTTTGGAGACCATAAGTTTTTCAAAGTCTGTGAGTCAGTATCTGTTCTTCAAAGAAGTTCATTCTGTCCTTTTTTCAGATTCCACATGTCAGTGAAAGCGTTTGATGTTGGTGTCTCATTGAATGGGTGACTTCACTTAGCATGATAATTTCTAGGTCCATCCATGTTGCTAAAAATGCCAGTATTTCATTCCTTTTAATGGCTAAGTAATAGTCCATTGTGTATATGTACCACATCTTCTTGATCCACTCCTCTGTTAATGGACATTTAGGTTGTTTCCACGTCTTGTCTATTGCAAATAGGACTGCAGTGGATATCAGAGTACATGTATCTTTTCGAGTCATGGTTTTCTCTGGATAGATGCCCAGGAGTGGGATTGCTGGATCAAATGGTAATTCTATTTTTAGTTTTCCGAGGAATCTGCATACTGTTTTCCACAGTGGTTGCACCAATTTACAATCCCACCAACAATCCAATTTATGTCAATCCAATCACACCAACAGTGTGCTAGGGCTCCTTTTTCTCCACACCCTCTCCAGCACTTACTGTTTGTAGACTTTTTGATGATGGCCATTCTGGCTGGTGTAAGGTGGTACCTCATCGTGGTTTTGATTTGCATTTCTCTAGTGATGAGTGATGTTGAACATCTTTTCATGTGTTTTTTGGCCATCTGTATGTCTTCCTTGGAGAATCCGCTGTTTAGATCTTCTGCCCATTTTTAGATTGGGGTTGTTTGTTTTTTTGATATTGAGCAGTAACAGGTGTTTATAAATTTTGGAGATTAATCCCTTGTCAGTCGAATCATTTGCAAATATTTTCTCCCATTCTGTGGGTTGTCTTTTCATTTTGTTTAGGGTTTCCTTTGCTGTGCAGAAACTTTGAAGTTTGATTAGGTCCCATTTGTTTATTTTTGTTTTTACTGTCATTACTCTTAAGAGATGGATCTGAGAAGATGTTGCTGTCGTTTGTGTCAGAGAGTGTTTGGCCTATGTTTTCCTCTAAGAGTTTTATAGTGCCTGGTCTTAAATCTAGGTCCTAATCCATTTGGAGTTTATTTTTGTGTATGGTGTTAGGGAGTGTTCTAATTTCATTCTTTTCCATGTGACTGTCCAGTTTTCCCAGCACCACTTATTGAACAGGCTGTCTTTTCTCCATTGTATATTCTTGCCTCCTTTGTCATAAATGAATTGGCTGTAGGTGCATGGGCTTAATTCTGGGCTTTCTATCCTGTTCCACTGATCTGTATTTCTGTCTTTGTGCCAGTACCATATAGTTTTGATGACTGTTGCTTTGTAGTATAGTCTGAAGTCAGGGAGCCTGACTCCTCTAGCTCCATTTTTCTTTTTTAAGATGTCTTCATCTATTCTGGGTCTGTTGTGCTTCCAAACAAACTTTAAAATATTTTGTTCAAGTTCTATGAAAAATGTCCTTGGTAATTAGATAGGGATTGCATTGAATGTGTAGATTGCCTTGAATAGTATAGTCATTTTGATAATACTGACTCTTCCAATCCAAGAGCATGGTATGTTTTTCCATCTATTTGTGTCATCTTTGATTTCTTTTATCAGTGTCTTATAGTTTTCAGAGTACAGGTCTTTTGACTCTTTAGGTAGGTTAACTCCTAGGTATTTTATTCTTTTGAATGCGATGGTAAACGGGATTGCTTCCCTAATTTCTCTTTCTGATCCTTCATTGTTAGTGTATAGAAATGCCATCAATTTCCGTGTATTTATTTTGTATCCTGCGACTTTGCCAAATTCATGGATGAGCTCTAAAGGTTTTCTGGTAGAGTCTTTAGGATTCTCTGGGTATAGTATCATGTCATCTGCAAATAGTGATAGTTTTACTTCTTCCTTTCCAATTTGGATTCCTTTTATCTCTTTTACTTCTCTGATTGCTGTGGCTAGGACTTCCAGAACTATGTTGAAGAGTAGTAGCGAGATTGGGCATCCTTGTGTTGTTTATGATTTCAGCGGGAATTCTTTCAGCTTTTCCCCATTGAGAATGGTGTTCGCTGTGGGTTTGTCATTATGGCCTTTATGACATGTTGAGATGGGTTCCCTCTATGCCCACTTTCTGAAGGGTTTTTTTAATCAGAAATGTGTGTTGGATTTTTGTCAAAGGCTTTTTCTGCGTCTATTGAGAGGATCATACGGTTTTTCTTCTTCAGTTTGTTAATGTGATGTATCACACTGATGGATTTGTGGATATTGAAGAACCCTTGCATCCCTGGGATAAATCCCACTTGATCATGATGTCCAGACCTTTTAATGTATTGTTGGATGTGGTTTGCTAGTATTTTGTTGAGGATTTATGAATTTCCCTGTGTACTGGAACCACCGTCTTGCTTTTATCTGCAATTGAAACTTTAGAGTTGTCTTTGATTCCCTGTGAGGAATTAAGATGTTTTAAGACATTTTAAGAGGTTTTCTTCTGAAGTACTCAACTGTGTGTTTAGGAGATATTTTCAAAAGAACAAAGATGAAGAGAGTTCTTACTTTAGTATAATCCTTAGTTTATGGAAGCTTAGAAAATCCTTGAAAGATGATTGCAACATTAAGACAATAGTGCTTGACCTAGAGGCTTTTATTTTTGTAGCAGCATTAATACGTGAGTGAAGGAGTTCCTGTCGTGGCGCAGTGGAAACGAATCTGACTAGGAACCATGAGGTTACAGTTTGATCCCTGGCCTCTCAGTGAGTTAAGGATCTGGCATTACCGTGAGCTGTGGTGTAGATCACAGATGGGGCTCGGATCTGGCATTGGTGTGGCTCTGGCATAGGCTGACAGCAACAGCTCCAATTAGACCCCTAGCCTGGGAACCTCCATGTGCTGTGGGTGTAGTCCTCAAAAGACAAAAGCCAGAAGACAAAAAAAAAATGTGTGAATGAAACAGTAAAACTAGACAACAAAGCTTTAACCAAGTGAGTGGTAGATAGAGACTCTACATGCACCACCTTCATTGGAAGGACATCCCTGGTTATCCTTTTTAAAATTATAATACTCCCCCTCAAAATATATACTCATATTCACTAAACATACTATTTATTTCTCTTCTCTGCTTTGTTTTTTCCTGTAAGCACTTAATAGAATCCAATGTATTTTATTTTATTTATTTTTTTGGTCTTTTTGCCTTTTCTAGGGCCACTCCCACGGCATACGGAGGTTCCCAGGCTACGGGTCTGATCGGAGCTGTAGCTGCCGGCCTACACCAGAGCCACAGTAACGCAGGATCTGAGCCGCGTCTGCAAGCTACACCCAGCTCACAGCAGCGCCGGATCCTTAACCCACTGAGCAAGGCCAGGGATGGAACCTGCAACCTCATGGTTCTTAGTTGGATTCATTAACCACTGGGCCATGACGGAAACTCCCAGTGTATTTTTCTTATTTGTCTTAGTTATTTTCTGTCCCACGCTCTTCCCTCCAATGTAAATAAATGTAAGCTCCATGAAGGCAGGGGGTTTTTGTCAGTTTTATTTATTTATTTTTATTTTCCAGCTGTACCCTGGCATGTGGACGCTCTGGGGCCAGGGATTGAACCTGAGCCCCAGCAGTGACAATGCTGGATCCTTAATCTGCTGAGCCACCAGGGAACTCCTTTTGTCAGTTTCGTTTATTACTGTTATCTACAAAGTACATAGTAAACATGGAGATATTTGAATACATGAATGAATACTGGGGTCTTACCAGCCTTTGTGAGTTATGTAATAAATAACCTTAAGTTTTAAATTTGGATAACAGACTGCTAAGTAGCTAATTAATTGGCTCAATCACTTCTAGCTCTGAAGATTTTTTTGTTACCTATTTTAACTTTTAAGCGTTTATGCAGCATTTTATGGTTATGCTCTGAGTGATATTAACCTTAGGAACTTTTTAAGCAAAGGTGTTTATAGTTGGGTCTTAATGTTCAGAGCAAACATACTTATGAAATCAGGTAGCAATTTGGATGCTGCTTTGTTATGAAAGATTGTCTAATTAAGTGTTATTCCTGCTTCGTCACATTTTATGTGACTTCAGGCAAAGATTTTGGGTCTTTGGTTTAGAATCAGCTATGTTCTTTCTGAGCACTGATTGCTGAAGTGCAAAAAACAATGTTTGCTTCTCTGTAGCTGTCTTCTTCATGGGAATGGGCAGTTTGCTTGGAAAATAAAGCCAGCAGCCCCTTAAGCTAGATCCTCCATTTATTTATTTACTTATTTTTTGTCTTTTTATGGCCACACCCACGGGATATGGAGGTTCTCAGGCTAGGGGTCCAATTGGAGCTGTGGCTGCTGGCCTACACCACAGCCACAGCAAGCTGGGATCTGAGCTGCGTCTGCAACCTACACCACAGCTCAACAGCAACACCGGATCTTTAACCCCTGAGCGAGGCCAGGGGTCGAGCCTGCGTCCTCATGGATACTAGTCAGATTTGTTTCTGCTGAGCCATGATGGGAACTCCTAGATCCTTAATTTAGCTAATCAGTGCAGGTTTTCATTTGTATAGTTGTCTTCTTTTTCTTTTGTGTGGTTATTTTTTTTGTTCTCCCTATGCCACCGGGGCTCACCTGCGGCATATGGAAGTTCCTAGGCTAGGGATTGAATCACAGCTGCAGCTGCCAGCCTACACCACAGCCTCAGCAATGCTGGATCCAAGCTGCATCTGTGACCTATGCCACAATTTGTGGCAGTGCTGGATCCTGAACCCACTGAGTGAGGCCAGGGATCAAACCTGCATCCTCATGGGTACTAGTTGAATTCTTAACCTGCTGAGCCACAACGGGAACTCCGTATAGTTCTTAATAGTATGATTTCATCTCATTTGGGTTTCATTGCTTTTTTGTTGATGTATTATTGTTCCTATTCTGAGTTCAGCCTAGCGTTTGAGTAGAATTTGTCATTAGAAGGCAGCAGTAACAGCTCAGTTTGGAGCCAGATTGACTGGGTTTGATCCTGGTTCTGCCTCTTGGACTTTTCCTGAACTTCAGCTTCTGCAAAGTGGGAATAGTAATACCTTAGGACTGTTATGGTTATATGGGTTAAAACATATTAAGTGCTTAGAATCTGTACATAGTAAGGTTCAATAAATATTCATTGGTATTTGTAAAATTACAAAGCATAGTATAGGAGTTCCCTGCTGGCTTAGCAGGTTAGAGATCTGGCATTGTCACTGTAGCAGCTTGGGTTACTGCTGTGGCGTGGATTCGATTCTTGGCCCCAGAACTTCTGCATGCCACAGGTGTGGCCAAAAAAGTGTAGTATATATTTATATACTATAAATAACATTAAAAGTAATTATTTTTCCAGGATAACAGAGAAGGCTTCTTCTGACCACACTAAAATATAATAGCATCTCCTTTGAACTCTTCATCCCTTACCCTGCTGTGTTTTTCCATGTGGCTCTTATATGATACTCTATGTTTATTAGTTTTTTTCTCCTGTGGGTTATAAACTCTGAAGCTGAGAACTTTTATTCATAGCTGTGTTCATTCTAGTATCTAAACCAGCATCAGATCTATAATAGGTATTCACCAAATATTTGATTAGTGGATGAATAAATTAAGGTGCATGAGGACAACCAAAGGTTTTTTAGGGGACATCTATTGGACCTTTTAATGAATTAATGCTTTTTATGAGGGAGCACATTTTGTTTTGGCAATGCCTCAGTGAACTCTTGTTGCCAAAGGTATCTAACAGTCTTAACCTTCTTTTTGTTAAGCTATATGTGAAACAGAGCCTGAGCAGCCTGTTCGACATTACCCATTATGGGTGAAAGTAGAAGGTGAAGTAGATCCAGAGCCAGTTTATATCCCAACGCCTTCTGTCATTGAGCCTATGAAACCATTGCTGTTGCCTCAGCCAGAAGTTTTATCTACTGCTGTGAAGGGCAAAGTGCTCACTGGAATTAAACCTGCTCGGGCATATACTCCCAAACCCAATCCTGTGGTAAGCTTGGAGTTATATCTTTTATTGCAAGTAACAAAAGTTGTTTGTAAGGAAAATGGGTTTCAACTAGATTTTTGATTTGTATTTTGTGAATCATGGTGCTTTCAGGTAATATGTCTGCAAGCCATCTCTCTTTCAGACTTAATCAGTGTAATTGATGACACTTAAAAATTGTCGTAAAAGTAGAGTGAAAACTATGGTTGACCCTTGAACAACACAGGGATTAGAGCGTGAACCCTCTGTGCAGTTGGAAATCCTCATGTTACAGTCAGCCCTCTATATCTGTGGTTCTGCTTGTGTGTATTCAGCCATCTGAGGATTGTGTAGTACTGTAGTATTTGCTGTGGAAAAAAAATCCAGATGTAAGTGGACCTGTGTAGTTTAAAATACAGTTCAACTGTAACTCTTAAAGAGAACCAAATCTGTCTTCAGGGGGACCCTATTAAGTAAGCTGTTGTTGTTGTTGTTGTTAAACATGACTTTCAAAAGTCTTTTAAAGATATTCTTATTTCTGTAGTGTAGAATATTGAGTGACTGAGGTGTAGTACACATTATTAGAAAAGTGTTAAGAAAAAGCTATAAGAAGTAACCCTTTAAAAAGTCAGAGTTCCCTGGTGGCATAGCAGGTTAAGGATCCAGTGTTGTCACTGCTTTTACTTTGGTTATAGCTGTGGTGCAGGTTTGATCCCTGGCCTGGGAACTTTTGCATGCCGTGGGCATGGCCAAAAAAAAGTAACTATCATCTTTTTAAAGCAAATTTCTTTATATACAATAACAGTAAAGTTCAAGATATAAAATAATGGTTGACATGACCATGTGAAGACAATAGGTAAAAGAGTTCAAACTTCTCTTGTGTTAATAACTTAAGCATTTCTCATTATTAAATCCATTTCAGTCCTTCTAGTCCATTAAATTGAGGAAAGATCCTTTAGTTCAGTGCTATCTAGTGTGGTCTCTGTACAGTACTGATCCATGATTGTTCGTTACTAGTTTGTGTTAAGTGTAGAAAATGAGAGTAGAGTTTGGAACCTTTGGTTACAAGTTGATAGAGTTTTTTTTTTTTGCTTTTTTTTTTTTTTAGGTCTGCACCAGTGACATGAAGGTTCCCAGGCTAGGGGTCTAATTGGAGCTGCAGCTGCCGGCCTAGGCCACAGCCACAGCAACAGCAACCCCAGATCCAAGCCGCATTTGCGACCTACACTACAGCTCACGACAACACCAGATCCTTAACCCACTAAGCCAGGTCAAGGATCGTATCTGCAGCCTCATGGTTCTAGTTGGATTTGATTCTGCTACGCCATGATGGGAACTCTGAGAAATTTTTTATCTGTTAAATCCAGTAATGAAAAACTTGGACTTGTACTTTTGACTGCCCTACAATTCAGCATATATAAACTGTATAATTGTACCATTTAAAGTTTACATTTCAAAATTTTAAGTGTTGAAATAGAAACAGATAAAACATCCTTTTTCTTTTGGAGTCCTGGAGACTTTTTTCCCCCAATGTTTGGAATATTTTGTTGTATGAAACTTACAGATTCGGGAAGAAGACAAGGATCCAGTCTACTTGTACTTTGAAAGTATGATGACTTGTGCCCGAGTTCGAGTGTATGAACGAAAAAAAGAGGAACAGAGACAACCATCACCATCACCATCCCCATCATTTCAACAGCAGGGCTCATGTCATTCTAGTCCTGAGAACTGTAGTGTAAAGGTGAATTGCTTATTGCATAGATTTCTCTTTTTAACTTCCAATTCCCTGTTGCTGATATTAGAATTTGCATTATGTTTGGAATAATTCGGAGTATTCTTGAGAGACAGAGAAGGTTTACATCATGTGTATATCAATTTATCTATTTCTCTGCATACTTAATTCTAGAGAACATTCCCTTAGGGTCATTAAAAGTATTATTCTTGCTGATGTTGGAGTAATTTTGAAAAGATTACGTCAATTTAAATATTGTTGGCTTTTTTTTTAATTTGAAGAAAGATTTGATTAAACACATTTCTTAGGTCAACTTGATAAAATATAAATCTCCAAACACATTTTGGTGAAACTTTTGAATTTTAAAGATCTGGGAGGAGTCATCATAACAAAGTTACCATAGAAGAAACACATGTGCTTGAGCAGGCTTTGGTCTTGAATGTTGCCAAAATCTGCTCCTGTGTAAGACGAAGAAGTTACATCAAGAGCAGTTGGAACCCCACATCCATGACATTTTCTTGAGAGAAAATAAATTGGTGACTGGAAATGTCCTAAATGTTTTTGGTTTTAGTGAAATCTTTTTATCTGTATTTATTAACATTTGCATCTTTCCATGTTGGTGAATTTTCTGAATAACTGAAACTTACTCCATTAAACATCAAATATTTTTCCTTCTTTAGTAGAATTATACTATAAAGTGCAATGTTAATTCTTTTTTTTGGTAATTCAGTCACTGTCAGCGACATAAGAGAGCAAGACTACTTGTTTTTGTAGTTGTGCAATAGGATAGTAATGCAGCTGTGCATGTGGATGTGAAGATGTTTTTTTGAGCACTTTAATCTTTCTACTGTTTTAGGCTTCTTTGAGAGATTTAATGCTTATGTCCTAGTCTCTATTGATATTAAATGTGTGTTGAATAGACATAATTTTTTGTCATTCTCTTCTTCAGGAGCCAGATTCTGAACAGCAGCCCTTGAAACCAATCACCTGTGACTTGGAGGATGATGCTGATAAGTCACAAGGTTAGAATGAAAACTAGATCTTACCATTTGATGAGAATTATATAGGTATAGATTATAATAATAATAATGGGGAAAAACCAAAGCTACCAATCCAATGTATGTCTGCCTACCCTGTCTAGTTTTGGCTAAAAATAAAGATGATAAGTTTTTTCCCAGATATTTGTTGTGTTTATTACTCCTCTTCTGAGAAATACAGTCCATTGGTGTTGCAAGAGACATTTAGGATGAGGGCAGTGATTTTTTTTTTTTTTTCTGTCTAAACTTCTTTACAAACCTCAACAACATTGGCGTCGTTAGCTATTGAAATTTTCCCTGAGGTTCTCAGTAGCTGTCGCCATTTGAGAAATGCAGAGGGAGAAAGGAAGGAATATTACTAATTTATCGAGTGATGTTTATTCAGGACTATTGCCTTAATTACTATGATGAAGGGTAGTGTCTAGAGAGTTGACAGTTTGTTTGGTTTTGCCTCTTAAGACTTCAGAGACTTTAAGCAGCAGTGCCTCCTACATTTTTTTAAATGGCATAATCACAAAAAATGATAACATTTCTATCACACTCAGGTAAGTGGAAGAGGCTGCCTGTGAGCATGACCACCTTCAAGGATGAGGGGGAGCTGTGTCCTAATGTATTTCTAACTGTAGCACGTTGGTTGGGAGAGTCTGCTATAGAGGACTCTAGGTGTCTAGTGAAATACACATTTAATTAACATGTTGTCATGAATATAACTATACTTGAATTGAGTGGTTTTGAATAAAGTGTAGAAGTGGAGCGATCATATCCAGAGGCACCAAAGTAATTCAGAAGTAGTATTTGCAGTAGAAACTAGAGGTAAAGTGCTCCCCACCCACCTTTTAAAACCAGAACACCATCTCTCTTGCTGTTTTTTAGGATTGACTCTACCCATCACATATTACAAAGCATCTTGCAAGAATCTTTGCTTTGTCTATATGGATAGCAAGTACACTAAACTATACCAAATGAGTCTAATCTTGGTTATATGCTTTGCTTGTGAGGTAATGCTTCCTTATGTAAATAGTTATGGCTTTTTAAAAAAGCAGTTTTAAGTGGGACTTGATTTCATTAAGAGAGCTCAGTGAACAGAATAGTGAAGACTGTTATAGTCTGATTCTCTGGAACCTTTTTTTTTTTGTGGAAAACTTCCAAATTGTGAGTTAAAATTATTGCTGAAAGTACATGGGAATGGGCTATTATTGGGTATCTGTGCCCCTAGCACTTTTCTGATAACTCAAAAATAAATTTCAAAGTTCAGTACAGAATGCTATGATGTGGAAATATCTTTCAATTCCTTATCAGAAAAGAACCAGAAGTCTTCCTGCAATGAAGGGGAATCCTCTTCTACCTCCTATGTGCATCAGAGGTCACCTGGTGGTCCCACCAAACTGATAGAAATCATCTCAGACTGCAACTGGGAGGAGGATCGGAACAAGATTTTGAGCATCTTATCCCAGCACATCAATAGCAACATGCCGCAGTCACTTAAGGTGGGCAGCTTCATCATTGAGTTGGCTTCTCAACGAAAGAGCCGGGGTGAAAAGAATCCTCCCGTTTATTCTTCTCGTGTGAAAATCTCTATGCCATCATGTCAAGACCAAGATGATATGGCTGAGAAATCTGGATCAGAGACTCCTGACGGTCCATTATCCCCTGGGAAAATGGATGATATCTCTCCTGTGCAGACAGATGCCCTGGATTCAGTGAGGGAGAGATTACATGGAGGCAAAGGTCTGCCCTTTTATGCAGGGCTTTCTCCTGCAGGGAAGCTTGTGGCCTATAAACGTAAACCCAGTTCAAGCACATCTGGGCTTATCCAGGTGAGAATTATCTTTAATCTGGATGTAGCACCTATTTATACCTAGGTAACATCTTGATTTTTCAGAGTCCTTTGTGGGCTTTGTAGTATTTATCTTCACATTTCCTGGGAACTGGGTGACAAAATCATTATCTCTTTTTCATAATAGGCCTGGGTTAGATGCATACCTAGGGTCAATTTTTGGCAAATTTACAAACAGAAAGATAGAGCCCTCTATTAGCTTATAGTTTTCTTTGTGGTCTTCCCAGACGGTTGCTCCTCTTAAACTGTATTATCTGTGCTGTAGTGATATTTTGACAACCTAGCAAGGATAGTAAAGGATTCAGTTTAGTTCTTGGAATTATTATTAGCAGGCAGGTTTCAAAATAAAATGAGGTAAGGTTGATTTTTAAAATAGACAGTGTATGTTTAAAAGCTTGGGAGAAATTTTTAATTACTAAGGTATTATTCACATACATGAATTTTTAAAAAATTGAGCCACAGGTTATGTATTATTTTTTCTTTGATTCATGGAGTTTTTGCCAGTATAATCATTGTTATAGGACACATAGCTATATCCTTGCTGTTCAGTAATTCAGGCAGGTGTATTAGTGAAATACCTCATTGGCATCTAGAAAAGCTCTTGGAAATAAAAGTTCTGGAGTAAAATGTTGTCATAGTCAAAAAAGTTTTCTCCTTTTGCTCAGTGACATTAAATGCAGTTTTATATTGGAGTACCAGATATGGCGGTAGTGTCTAACATTGCCAAGGTTGAGTTTACCAGCTTGACTGCTTCTCTGGGCTAAGGACCATTCCATTAATATGACTGATCTATTTAATTTAAAAGTTTTAATTGCAGTTGCTGTGTAACTGCTTCTGTTGGTATTTCTTCAATTTTTAATGATGATAATGTTTTCTTCTTGTTCCACTTATTGATTGATACTTTGAGAATGGAGACTTAATATGAAGTCATTTCTAGTGAGACTAGACTCCCTTCAAATACAGTCATAGAAATTTTATGTACTCCTCTCCTGTCTAGGACTTAGAAAGCCACCATAAAATACGAACCTGTATAAGCAGTCAGGCCACTGTAAGGTATGCTTTGGGGAAGCTGCTGAGTTGTCGTCAGAACAAGTCCCAAAAGAGCAGATGGGGTGTTTTATCTAGACACCATAGAGCCTGGAAAACCATAAAGTTTATTTTAGTATGGAAAGATCACATTCTTTGCATATCAGACTTGGGGCAAAGATAGTCCTGATCTGTCTGGAAATGATAACAATTTTACTTAAGTAGCAAAGAGTAATTTTGTTTTGTGTTTTAGAAGAGAGAGTACCTTGTAGCTATCCTTACCAGTCCCTGTTAATTCAGAGAGTGGGATTTTCTCCACCTCACTCTTCTTCCTCACTCCTCACTCCTTTAAATGATGGAAAGAAGGGAGGGAAAGGGTATCTTCTCTAGCCACTTAGCAGTATGACATAGAGAACTTGGGTAAGAAACTTGGAAAGTTTTTGTTTTCACAACTTTTCTGCTCAAGATGGCCAGTCTGTCAATTCCGGCAGTAGAGAATAATATCTTCCTCACTCATTGATTCACTTTCTTCTGACAAGTGATTATTTAAAAAATTACAATGAGTTTCAGTTAGCATTTATCTTGAGCCCAAGTTTTGCCCAAAAGATGAAGACAGTTGTCTTTAAAGTTGAGTTTTTGACAGCTGAAAACTGAGATGACTTTTTGGCTTAAGGTGTTTGTACAGTGGCTTTCTCATAACTTAAAGTAGACTCATCATATATTTTTCAAATATGAAGGATGCTTGAGAGGGCCCTCTTGAGAAGGGTTCATTATGCCTCTGGTCTTGTTAACAGAGATTCTGTGGAACACAGTAACTCATTTTTGGCTAATGATTGTTAATAACTTTACCAGAATTGCTTATTGACAAGTAAAACAATTGGGTGATTCCTTAGAGTTGATAGTATCTTCCACATATCTAGGATGCAGGTATGGATGAATTTCTAAGATTCTCTGTTTCCAAACTACCAAAATGAAGGAGATAAGATTAGTTCAGAGTATCAGATGACAACATTTTTTTTTTCATCTCCTGAATACTCAGATTATACTAAATGGAAAAAGTCCATTTCTTTTTCCCTTTAAATCTGAAAAAGAGACTTTTAAAACCCTGTAAAAATGAAACCCTTGTCAAGGGAGATGAGTTAGCAAGAGAATTTTATCTTTACAGAATTTCTCTTTGCCACTTGTTTCAGGTTAATGGTAAGAGTTACCCGCAGGCTAAGTTGCTATTGGGACAGATGGGGGCATTGCATCCAGCCAATAGGCTAGCTGCTTATATCACAGGCAGGTTGCGACCCTCAGTCCTGGACCTCTCAACCCTCAGTACTGTCATCTCCAAGGTAGCATCCAATGCCAAGGTGGCTGCATCCAGGAAACCACGTACCCTGTTGCCTTCAACATCCAATTCCAAAACGACATCCTCCTCTGGCACTACAACAAATCGCCCTGGGAAGAATCTGAAGGCATTTGTCCCAGCAAAAAGACCAATTGGTAAGTTAAACTGTGTATGTGTTTTGGAAAGGGCTGTGATTGGGGGCTGGGCCAGTGGATATAGATATGGGGGTTGTAAAAATTAGAGAAATACAGAATTGGGCTTTACTCTTATTCTTGATGTCTGTCTTGCCTGAATTTTTATATTTTTGAGTAACTCTTCTGATGACCTGACTTACAATACTAGATGAATCGATTCTAGGTAGTTTCATTAAAGTCTAGTTATTTCCAAACTTTTGACCGTTTTATTAACGTAGAAGAGACTTAGGTTTTAATTTTGCTTTTAAAAAGGGAAGGCATATTCTTAAGTACTTTCCCTGATTTAATATTTTTCCTCTGAGAACTGGTGTTTTTGATACCAATTATGTGTATATTCCTTGAACTTTGAAACCAGTGAGCTAGCAAAATCTTAAGTGGGTTGAATTAGTATAGGCTTGAAGTAGAAGGCTCTTGCAAAACATAATTTTGTAAACATTGCTTTATTCTATTCATTTCTGTTCTGTGAGTAAAAACCTCTTTTGTTTATTAACATTCCAATGCTAGAGTCTGTAACAAATTACTTTCTTGAAATCATTTGTGTTTTAGCATTAAGAATATGTACAGTTGGTTTATTGGATTCCTCTTTTTGTTGTTTCAGATCTATTTAGGAATGTTAAGTAAAAATATCATTTGCTCTGTTTTTATTCCTCTAATAGGAAATTGAAATCTCTGGCTGAATGCTGGAGTTTTGTGAAGATGGAAGAGAGGCATTGTATGCCTTAAAATGAACCTGTTTTACCTCTTTTTTAAAAAGTACTTTTAATCAGTGATTTAAAAAGAAAAGATAGTCTTATCCTGCTCTCTTTTGAAAAATGTCTTTATACATTTTAGGAATGCAAAATTTTACTGTCTTGTAAAAGGACAGCAATAAAGAGGTGGAGGTGCTGGGACAGGAGGAAGTGGAGAAAACAAGTTTTAAAATAGAATTAGGAATCAATTTCTTTCTTACTTTCTTCATCTATTTTAGATGATGAAGTTGTGTGCTGCTGTATTCTTTTTTTTGTCCTGGATATTTGGCTATATTGCATAACCAAAAGAATTTCAGAAGGAACATCCAGTTTTTTAATTTTTATTTTATTTATTTTATTTATTTTATTTTATTTTATTTTTTGCTTTTTAAAGCTGCATATGTGACATGTGGATGTTCCCAGGCTAGGGGCCGAATTGGAGCTGCAGCTGCCAGTTTATGTCACAGCCACAGCAACACCACATCCGAGCTGCATCTGTGACCTATACCACAGTTCACAGCAGTGCTGGATCCTTAACCTACTGAGCGAGGCCAGGGAATCAGACCTGCATCCTCATGGATTCTAGTTGGATTTGTTACCGCTGAGCCGCAGTGGGAACTCTGGAACACCCAATTTTAATCCCTTTGTTAGAATTTTGAAGGTTTGGTTTGGGTGGAAGGATATATCTGATTTCTGTGGGTGGGAATTGACATGTGTAATGCAGGTAGGTCATACCTGTAAGAAATTGACCCAGTGGTGCACAATAAATGTTGATAAACACAATCACTACAAGGATGAAATATGAGAACTGAAGATTTTTGACCTGCAAATTTTTATTTGCAGCGGCTCGACCCTCTCCTGGTGGTGTGTTCACACAGTTTGTGATGAGTAAAGTTGGAGCCCTGCAGCAGAAGATACCTGGAGTTAGCACACCCCAACCCCTAACAGGGCCACAGAAGTTCAGTATCAGACCTTCTCCAGTAATGGTCGTCACACCTGTGGTTTCTTCTGAGCCAGTTCAGGTGTGCAGCCCTGTGACTGCTGCTGTCACTACTACCACCCCTCAAGTGTTTTTAGAGAATGTTACTACTGTGACACCTATGACTGCTATTTCTGACGTGGGAACTAAAGAAACTACTTACTCTTCTGGTGCCACCACTACAGGGGTTGTTGAGGTCTCTGAAACTAATACCAGCACTCTTGTAACACCTACCCAGTCTACAGCCACTGTGAACCTTATCAAAACGACTGGGATAACTACCCCTGTGGCTTCAGTTGCTTTTCCTAAGTCTTTGGTAGCATCTCCTCCAACCATAACTCTTCCTGTTGCTTCCACTGCCTCCACCTCCATAGTCGTGGTGACCACAGCTGCATCTTCTTCCATGGTGACCACACCAACTTCATCTCTGAGCTCTGTTCCCATTATACTCTCTGGAATTGATGGGAGTCCACCAGTGAGCCAGAGGCCAGGTAAGGCCCACATGTTACTAGCTGGTTTACTGCAAAGCTATTTATAGAACTTCATGGTTGTGATAGGATTATAGCTATGTCAGATGTTCCTGCTATAACATGATACATATATTCCTAAAAACCTTTGCGTTCTGCAAAACTGAACCCTAAAGATAAACACTAGAGTTCATGGTCAATATAAGGTTTGGACAGCCACTGAAATTCATGCAGTTTTGTAACCAGAGCACTAATAAATACTGTAACTTGGCAGATGGTTTAGTGGGGCAAGAGATTTCCTTTAGGAGATTAAAAATACTCAAAACTTTAGAATGGTAACTGGCTGAAGGACATTGGAATACTGCATCTGGGAGTGGACCCCTGAGCCATTGAGCAGCCGATAACGTGGGCCCAGGAGGAAGCACAGCCTGTTGTGTGCTGAGAGCTAGGGGTGCACATCTCTGAGGAGGGAACCAAATATAGGTGCTCTATGTTTTGGGGGTGGAAGAGGCCTGCTGCTGCTTTATAGTTAAAAGCTTATGCTGCAGCCAAATGGAGCCTTTTTTCTCTCCATGCTGACGATTAAAATTCTAGGTCCTCTTGCCTAGTAAAAATCATTTGTGAATCAGTCCAAATCTTATGTACTGCTGACATTATCCTCCTGTTATTATACGTGAACTGATTGAAATAGAAATAAGGCATGTATCTTGTTTAGGACTCTGGTATTTTGTATTTGTCAACTTTTTACTTAAAATGAAAATTTTTCCCGTGTTGGCTTAGATAAAGTGAATTTGAAAGGAATATCTCACACTTAGGTAATTTTTATGTCCTGATTCAACCTGGTAAAGTAAGTTTTCTAAGTGTACTCAAAGAGGAATTAGAAAAGAGTACGGAAAAGAGTGTGAAAGACTTTGCAGGATTTAAGGGGGATAAAATAGCCAACACCAGTTCTGTCTTGGTTATATTTTTTCTGCTAATATTTCGATCTTTAGGGGCATGGTCCAAATTCCTGTCAATATTTTAAAAAAGAAGTGATTCATAAACTGAAGTGCTATTGAAAGGAAAAGAAGATCACAATATTTAAATTTGTTGTCTTTTGCTTCTTCGCATAAACAAACATACCAAGAAATGGCTAATATGTAATTTCAGAAATAAGACTTGTTGAAAAGACTGTTTTGATTTCCTGTGGAATCTCAAGTTTTATATCTAGTCATATTTTAACTGGTCATGCTTTTTAAACCATGGATTCCAGCCTTTTTTATATTTTTAATCCTATCATGAAATTTTGAAGTAGTTTAGCTTTTGTAGTTCATTGTCGCTCAGATTTTAGTCACTTAGAACATACTTTCAGGTATTTTGCTCTGGTTCCCATTTGTAGTATCATTGACTTAATATTTTTATTTAAATCAAGTCATTTGTTTATTTAAATATATTTTTTAAAGGAGCGATATTAGTGTAATTGGAAACCAATATTACTGCCAAAATAAAGGTTAGTCTCAAATACACTGGAAACAATAATAATAAAAAGTATTAAATTCTAACTAGCTACTGTATGTTCTTAGCATGTGGCTTGCTCTCTCTGTTAATAAAGAAAGCTAGAAAATGCTGGTATATCATTAAAGACATAATATTAAAGACTGGTAATTTCATCTGAATTTAATCAAAAGATTAAAAATCTGACAATATGATATGGTGTTATATCAATATACCACCTAAAAGTATATCTTCTGTAATGCTACTTGAGGAAAGGCTGATGTTAATTTTCTTAGCCACTCTTTTATAAATGGATTTGACTGAAATAACTGCAACTTCTAAGGAAGGGTGTGTGGTTTTGTTATGGGTTCATAAAGCAGATCCCAACTCAGGCATTTAGACATCTGTGACCTTTTCATTTGATTTTCCTTCTTTTTGTCTTTCCCTTCTTCCCCTCATTTCGGTAAACAATCATGTATTTAGTGTGTGTATTAAAAGCTGCTTTCAGAGTAATTTGGTTTTGAGTCATTCTCTAAAACTTAATTTGAACAGAAATGTTCAGAAAATTAAGAATGCTTGTTTCTTAATTCACATAAGATAGATGAATGGTTTTTGTTTAAGTTGCACTCATTTTTTCATGAACAGTTTGGTCTTCATGTTTTATTTCATTTTCAAAAGTCCTGGGTCTTCTATATATAATTTGTCATGTAAATGTTAGGAGCATCACCTTCTTTTAGAAATGTGATGTTTTTTGGATAGAGTGCCTGTCTGAAAAAATATCACACATTAAGCTAAAATCTGTTTTATTGTTTGGCTTGTTGATTTTTCTATTTAATGACAAATTAATAAAAATTTTTATTTAATAATAATGTTAAAGAAGTTCACTAATTTGAAGGGTAATGAGACCACTTTTGTTTATCCTTTTACTCTTATTATTCCTACCTTTTTGTTCCTATGGCCAAAAACCTATCTGTAGATTATTTGTATTATTTTTTCCCATGTCTTTAGTATTTCTGAATATCTCTTCCAAACATTAAAGTGCATCTTTAGGTACTACTAATGTCTTGAAATCTTTTTTAATTCATATCTTCTGCATTAAGTTTCTGCTTTTTCTGTTTGTTTTAGAACTATCTTTTGCTTCTTCCTAACAAGGCTTTATTTCCCAGCTTCTTTGATGTCTCTTAATTTCATTCCATTTTTTGGGAGTATGTATTTTTTTCCTTCTGAAAAATAATGTCCACACATCTTTATGCTGTGCTTATTTGTCATTGAATTTTAAAAGCCAAGAAGTTTTTTGTGCCTTGTGATTTTCAGTCCTTGACTTTATTTTACTTGAGTATGATCTTTGAAACTAAATCATAAATCTATTAAGTGTTAACAGTCGGAATTTTTAAGTTGAGCAAGACAGTTTTATCATGCACTTTAATGAGAATCCAGATTTAGAGGCCTACCCATGTTTTTCATTAGGCAGATGCATAAATGCACCTCTTGACAGTTGATACTTTCTTTTTTACCGGTTTTAAGGCCCTGCAATGTCTGGTTAATACTTAGTATTAAGGTAAATTGTTTTCAGCCATAGACTAGTAAGTAGTGTATCGTGGAAGTACAGGATTTTACCAGTTCTGCAGATTAGAAGTTATTTGTAGCATGGTTAGATCCTGTGTCATAATTATTTTTTCCTAAGTATTAAAGGGAAATTCTGATACTATGCTTTCATTTCCTGTTTTTCAGAAAATGCCCCTCAGATTCCAGTGGCTACTCCACAGGTCTCTCCTAACTCAGTGAAACGTACTGGACCTCGACTGTTGTTGATTCCAGTGCAGCAGGGTTCTCCTACTCTTAGACCTGTCCCAAACACACAAGTCCAGGGACATCGGATGGTCTTGCAGCCTGTTAGGAGCCCAAGTGGAATGAACCTCTTCAGGCATCCTAATGGGCAGATTGTCCAGCTCCTCCCTTTGCATCAGCTTCGAGGCTCTAATTCCCAGCCCAACTTACAGCCTGTCATGTTTCGGAACCCAGGTATAAAATTAGAGATCTTTCTGTTAAGTTCTTTTCTTAAATCATTTGGTCATATGGTATGTTAACACACCAGGATTGGTGTTCTTAGTCTCTTGGAGTCACCTGTTAGAAAATAAATGCATACTTTGGAAGTCTTGATGTGGACAATGGTATTTTAAAGTGTTCTTTCTCTTACCAGGGTCTGTGATGGGAATCCGGTTACCTACTCCTTCCAAACCTTCAGAGACTCCACCATCTTCCACTTCGTCCTCTACTTTCCCTGTTATGAATCCTGTAATTCAGGCTGTTGGGTCTTCTCCCACAATGAATGTTATCACTCAGGCACCATCATTACTTTCTTCTGGACCTAGTTTTGTATCTCAGTCTGGAACATTGACTCTGAGGATTTCCCCTCCTGAGCCACAAAGCTTTGCAAGTAAAACAAGCTCTGAAACCAAAATAACCTATAGCTCAGGAGGGCAGCCTGTTGGTACAGCCAGTCTTATTCCTCTACAGTCTGGTAGTTTTGCCTTGTTGCAGCTCCCAGGACAAAAGCCTGTTCCCAGCTCCATTCTTCAGCATGTTGCTTCACTTCAGATGAAAAGAGAATCTCAGAATGCAGACCAGAAAGATGAAACCAGCTTTTTAAAAAGAGAGCAGGAAACTAAGAAGGCCCTACAGTCAGGAAGAGAAGCAGTAGGCTCTGAGGCTAATATGATAAAGCAAAATTCAGGAGCTAGTGTCTCAGAAGAAAACCTGACTGATTCCTTGGAAGATGGGGGTGGTCCTTTAGATGAAGAATCCCTTGCAGAAGAAAGTCCTGCAACTGTTAAGCCTTCTGAGCATGATTATAAAGATGTTAATGAAGAGTATGGGATTAGGAATCATAACAGTTCCAAAGAAAAACTGACTGTTCTAGAAGTTAACACCATTTCTGAAAGAGCTGGTAATATAACAGTCCAAAGTGTAAGTAATGTGCAGCTTAAAAAACTTGGTGATGTGAAAGTGGAACAGCAGAAAGCCTTAGACCATCCAGAGGAAAAATCAGATGAATTTCCAGTCATCTCTAAAGAAGAAAGTAAGCTTGAATTATCAGGGAGCAAAGTTGTTGAACAGCAGTCTAATCAACAGCCAGAGGCCAAGGAGAAGGGATGTGGAGATTCTCTAGAGAAGGAAACCATTAGGGAGAGGTGGAAAAAACATCTGAAGGTCCCTTTGACCCAGAAATGTGTTAGAACTTCACAAGAATACAAGAAAGAGACCAATGAGCGGTTAATTAAAGAAACAAAGACTTGTCAGGAAAGTTCAGATGTGTTTCAACAAGAACAAGGCATCTCTGATTTACTTGGAAAAAGTGAAACTACTGAGAATGCCAGAGTTTTAAAATCTGAATGTGATGCTTGGAGTAGGATTTCTAGTCCTGCAGCTTTCTCCATTGTTCCTAGGAGAGCCTCTAAAGGGAGCAGAGGGGAAGGACGTTTTCAAGGTCACTTACTGCTATCTGGGGAACGGATAAAACCAAAGCAAGAGAAGAAGGGTGGGAGAAGCAGTGCTGACTTCCCTGTTTTGGATTTGGAAGAGGATGATGAGGAAGATGAGAATGAGAAAACCGATGATTCTATTGATGAGATTGTGGATGTTGTTTCTGACTACCAGAGTGAGGAGGTTGATGATGTAGAAAAGGTGGTGAGCCCATTTTTGTTGTGATTGAAAACCTCAAGGATTTAAATGATTTATTAGAGACTGGTTTTTCCATAAAATCACTAAGACGGGATACATTCAATTGAACACCTGGGTTTAGATCATGATTAAATGACTTTTAGTGTTTAGGCTGTGTCAGTCAGGTAACATTTATTGAGCTTATATTGTTCATGGAAACTTGTCTGATATTACAGGAAGGCTGGCTTAGGACTCTAGGGGATAGATGCTTGAGAGTCCCTATCAAATTTGATTAAAAAAAAAAAAAGTCCTGAAACCACTACTATTCGATTTCAGTTCCTTTGACATTTTTTATATAAAGGGATTGTAACTTTTCTGGCAGATGTATAAGAAGGAATGGGTGACCTTATAACTGGAAGATAATTTATCTGTTTGCATTTATAGAGATATATTTCTTTCTGGAGAGGAGAGAAATGAAAAATAACATTTAATATTTCAATATAATCCTGCCTAAAGTTGCTTTCTCCTAAAATTAACTAATTAGTTTCTAGAATTTACTTTCTGAACTGTGGTCATCTTCCTTTGTAATTCGACTTTTAGAGTTTAATTTTTTATTTTTCTGAAGCCATTTTTGTAGACTTTTATTTAGGGTTGCATTTGTTGTCTCTAAGTAACTCAGAGTCAAGTATGATATAGGGCAGGAGTTGGTCAGACTCTTTTGTAGAGGGCCAGATTGTAAATATTTAAGACTTTGTGGGCTAGATGGCTTGCTGTTGCACCTACTCACTTGCTGTTGTAGAGAGGAAGCAGCCATGAACAGTTAGTAAATAAATTAATGTGGCCATGTTCAAATAAAACTTTACTTAGATAAACAGATGGCAGGCTGTGGCTTGCTGCCCCCTGACATAGGGTCTGATGTAAAACATAAAGAGGTTATAGCCAGCTGTCTGTGGGGTGCTCTGAAATCTGAATTATATTCCTCTCTTCAGGAGCAAATCATAATAAGGCTCTCTGCAAAGATTGTCATGCATGGCTGTTTTAGAATCTCACTTCCTGAGATTCACTCATTCTCTGTGTTACCTATTCCTTTTCTGTTAGTGCCTAAATGCCTTATGCAGATAAAATATATCAAAAAGATTGGTATTTTAAAACTCTAAAATTTTAAAATATTCTCATGTTCTTATGTTGGTTATTTTTAACTTTGACTGTCTCATTTGTAAAATGAGGATCTAGCTGTACAACTGGATGATTCTGTATGCATTTGCCTCACATTCTATGGTCTAATCCTTTTTGAGGACTTATATCTGTAGGTAGTTTAGGAGTGAGATTACAGATCTTGTACTTCTTGCAGAGTCTTTCATTATAAGTTAGCCTAGGTAAGCAGCAGACCAACTTTGTTTTATTTTTACTTGAAACTTTTTCTTTTCCATTATGGTTTATTTCAGGATACTGATTATAGTTCCTTGTGCTATACAGTAGGACCCTGCTGGTTTGTTTTATATATAGTATTGTGTATCTGCTACCCCTAGACTCCCAGTCTATACCCTCCCCTTCCCCTTGCCAACCACAAGTCAAAATCAGTCCAGTTTTAAAACCAGTGAAAGCTATTGCTGTCAGTAGAACTGACTTAATGGAACCTTTAGAATAGCTTAGTCATACAAGATGGCATTGCTTTAGTTTCGTAATAGTGAATCTGACAGGTACACTGCCCTTTTTGAAATAAGGGTGTTGGAGTTTCTGCTGTGGCTCAGCAGGTTACAAACCCTAATAGTATCCATGAGGATGCAGGTTTGATCCCTGGCTTTGATCGGTGGGTTAAGGATACGGCATTGCCATGAGCTGTGGTGTAGGTGGCAAACGCAGCTCAGATCTGGCTCTGCTGTGGTTCTGGTGTAGGCCTACAGCTGCAGCTCTGATTAGACCCCTAGCCTGGGAATTTTCATATGCCACAAGTCTGCCCCCCCCCCAAAAAGGGTGTTATATTAAACAATTTCTCAAATCTGAAATCTGCCTTGAATTTGTGTGCATGTCTGACACCTGCGATATCTTTATGCCTGTGATTAGTAATATTAGAATAGTGTGAGGAAAGTTCTGAGTAGCCTCTTTTTTATGATTTTGATACTTTTTTGTTAAAGTATAAAGAATAGCCTCTTTGATTTAAATCTTCCCCTAATTAAGTTTATTGGATATTATTTACAAAGCCTCAATTAAAGCCATGTAGTACACATTCTTTAGTATAGTAAAGCTTCTACCTATGTTATTGTTCAAACTCTTTAGATTCTGTTGGGGCTCTGTTATCTTACTAAAGTTAATTTTAATATACATTATTTATATTTAATATACATTGTTTAGATGATGCTTAAATAGGGGAACATAAATGATGGCTTGTATCATTTATATCTGTTAGCCTTATAAAAAGTTTAACTGCTGTGGAGCAGTGGGATCGGTGGTGTCTTGGGAGCACTCAGATGCAGTTTTGATCCCTTGCCAGGCAAAATGGGTTAAGGATCCACCATTGCCACAGCTGCAGCTTAGGTTGCAAGTACAGCTTATATCTGATCCCTGGTCTGGGAACTCAGTATGCTGCAGGATGGCCAAAAGAGGAAAAAACAAAATTTAAACATAGAATTAATAAAGCAGTTGGGATGCCTCCCTGGTATAGTAAAATTATAAGATGTTTTGTTTAGTTTCTGGTATAGTAAACACTACTTTTAAAGCTGGACTTAAAACTATCTGCATATCCCATAAACATATACCACTGTTATATAATAAATATACAGTGAGTTTCTGTGATAGGGTCTCAATAAATGCTTACTGATTGATTAAATTTTTGGTGTAATTAGCAAGTATAGTGAGCCTGGGCTTCTTTTGGTATCTCAACTTCTTCAAAAGCTCTCATTCTGTGTGGAGTTGAGAGACTTCGAAGACTGTCTGGGCTGTATTCTGTTTCCATATCTGCCTTGAAAATGTTTTTGCGGGTGTTGAACATGGGGTTAGGCATAAAGCACTCAAAATTGAGCCTGAATTTTTCTTCTTTCTACTTTCTTCACCAGATCTTATTTTACTGCTATTTAATCTTAAGATTTATGAATTTTTAATATATCTGTACCTGAATTTCATCTGCTAGAAATAATAGTGAAGCATCAATACAGCTCTTTGGGGACTTTGTCTCTTCAGTCTAATGATGTCTGTTTATATGTCTGTGATTTATAATGTAGTTCTTGGTTATTAGCTCTAACCTTATGTTGTCTTTATGACTAAATTCCTTCCTGTGATTAATAAGTTTAGAATTATCAGTACTCATGGTTTAAGATCAGCATTTGACCCTGGTTGGTTTCATAAGGGGAGTATTTGGTTGAAAAGTTTATAAATGTGCTTGTTTCCCAATACTGTATTTACTGTTGGAATGCTGTATTTCAGAATAACTGTGTAGAATACATAGAGGATGATGAAGAGCAGGTGGACATTGAGACTGTGGAAGAGCTCCCTGAGGAAATTAATGTTGCCCACATGAAGACCACAGCTGCCCACACACAGACTTTCAAACAGCCGTAAGTTTTACTTCTCTTTAGGTTTTATTTTTTTGCTGTTGTTTTGTGACAACAAGCAAAACTAAATAGTCTGTTCAGGAGTTCCCGTCATGGTGCAGTGGTTAATGAATCCGACTAGGAACCATGAGGTTGCGGGTTCAATCCCTGGCCTTGCTAAATGGGTTAAGGATCTGGTGTTACCATGAGCTGTGGTGTAGGTTGCAGATGTGGCTTGGATCCCGCCGTTGCTGTGGCTGTGGCGTAGGCTGGGGGCTATAGCTCCGATTAGACCCCTAGCTTGGGAACCTCCATATGCCGCAGGAGCGGCCCTAGAAAAGGTAAAAAGACAAAAAAAAAATCTGTTCAGGAGTTCTAGGACTGATAGGGTTCCTTTATTTCTCTAACTTTTTTCTTATTAGTAGATGAGGGGAGGAGCAGGAATTCAGAGATAATTAACTTGCCTTGTTATTGCTTTAGGAGACAGTATATAAATGTGAATAACATAAACTTTTGGAGCCTGACATATTGGTATTAAGATGTTAGTTTTGCTAGTTTGTAACTTTAACTTGGGGCAAGTCTGATTTCTTTGAATCTTAGATTCTTTACTTATGAGATGAGGAAAATGCCCTCATTTAAAGTATTAAATGAACTAATATGTGAGATAACTAGCATAACTTGTGCAAGTGGATTATGCAATAAAGATTAGTTCTTTTAAGAATATGGCATTAAATTCTAAAATTTGTTTACTTTGCAGTTGAACAGGTGAGATAGTTAGGAAAATTTTCCTACTTCTTCAGCTGATGAGATGAAAATAGAGAGCATGATGACTTAGAAAGTTTTATTTTATTTTCTGTTTTAGTAAGCCTTGTATTGACTAGGAATTGAGGTTTGAGAGAAAGAAGGGAAAGATGATAAAGAGTTCTTATTTTGTGCCAGACATTGTGCTTTTCCTACCTTTTTTTTTTTTTTAGATATTTTTACTTTATTTTATATTTTAGGGCCGCACCCACGGCATATGGAGATTCCCAGGCTAAGGGTCGAATCAGAGCTGTAGCCACCAGCCTACGGCACAGCCATAGCAGCGCCAGATCTGAGGTGTGTCTGCCACCTACACCACAACTCACAGCACCACCAGATCCTTGACCCAGTGAGCAAGACCAGGAATCTAACCCGCATCCTCATGGATACTAGTCAAATTCATTTCCACTGAGCCACTGCAGGAACTCCTTTTTCTGCTTTCTCATTAACCACCTAAAGTAACAATAAGTCGAGAAAGTAATTCTTCATACCTAGTGAGAAAGTCGAAGGAAGGATGGTATTTTTCTTCACTCCAGGGCTATCTGGAGGATATTTCTTCCTTTTTTTCTGCTTTTAAGGGCCGCTCCTGTGGCATATGGAAGTTCCCAGTGTAGGGGTTGAATCAGAACTTACAGCTGATGGCCTACCCCACTGCCACAGCAACTCGGGATCCGAGTCATGTCTGCAGCCTATACCACAGCTCATGGCAATGCCAGATCCTTCACCCACTGAGCGAGACCAGAGATCAAACCTGTATCCTCATGGATACTAGCCAGGTTTGTAACCTGCTGAGCCTCAATGGGAACTCCACGTTTGGAGGATATTTCAGTTGCTGACTGGTGAAGACAAAAAATTCAACTCTTTTAAAAACTTAATTAGACTTAAGTTCAGCAGTATTGCAGGATATCAGTTCAGCATACTAAAATTGAGTTCCTAAACAATAGCAATGACAAAAAAAGTAATTAAAAATACCATTTATAGTAATAACAGGAAAAAAAGGTATTTGGGTCTATCAACAAATTTGTGCAAAAACTTTTATAAAATGTTACTGAAAAACACTGAAGAAGAATTCAGTAAACTGAGAGGTACCATCCATGTTAATGGACTGGGATAACAAATAGCTGAGACTAACCAACCAATAAAGAGCACAAACTATAAAAGAACTGATTGTTAAAAAATTTTAAATTTCTGTCAGTGAAAAGGCAGTCTTAGTCTTTGTGTTTGCAGAGGATTAGTATCAAGGATATAAAATAATTCTTATAAGTCAGTAAGAAAAAGATGATCCAGTAGAAAAGAAGTGTATATCCCAGGCAGTTCACAGAAGAGGAAGCGGTAGACTGCAAATAACCATATGCACATTTGTTCAGCTTCGAAAGTACCCACGGAAATGCAATTAAACCACGTTGACTACCAGTTTATACCCTTAAGATTGGCAGAAATTGAGATTTCTGACAGTATTGTTGTCTAGTTATAGAGCAATGGAAACATACTACAGGCAGGAGTATAAGAAAACTACTTCGGAGAGGAGTGTGACATGACTCTGGTTGAAGATATGCATGCATTTCTTTATACCCAGCAGTTCCACTCCTAAGTATACACCCTAGGAAGGCTCACATACCTATACGAGGCATCAGAAGTTCCTGTTGTGGCTCAGTGGAAACGAACCTGACTGGTATCTATGAGAATGTGGGTCTGATCCCTGGCCTCGCTTGGTGGTTTAAAGATCCAGCGTTGCTGTGAATTGCAGTGTAGGTTGAATATGCAGCTCAGATCTCGTGTTGCTGTGTTGTAGGCTGGCAGCTGCAGCTCCAATATGACCCCTAGCTGGGGAATTTCCATGTGCCACACCTGTGGCCTTAAAAAACAAACAAACAAAAAACAAACACATGCAAGGGGCCATGTATGGGATTGTCTGTTGCAGTATTTGCTATTGTGAAAATTTGGACACAACCTAAATAACTGCTAAAATTCTAAAAAAAAAAAAAAATCTTAGAAGATTCACACTTTGGAATGCTATATAGCAGCTGAATGATTGAACTAGATGTATCATCATATCTCAGATGTAATGTTGAATGAAGCAAATCAGTTGAAGAAAGAAAGACTACCTATGAGAAATGTTTAAAATGCTACATATCTTGTTTAGCTATGTAGCAGTACATTCTTAGTAAAAGTGTAAAGATATGCATGGTAAACTCAACTTGGGAGTGTTTACTTATGAGAAGGAAGAAGGTGGTATATAAATGTGAATAACTGTATTTTGCCCATATTTTGGAAATGTATTATTTCTCAAGTTGAGTGACAGGATGTTGGTTATAATTTGTACAGTTTTATATGTTTGAAATATTTCACAATAAAAAAAGTAATCTGAAGATTTAGGGTCTATTCGGACACTTTTATTTAAGAAAAAAGAATATTGTTGAATAAATCATATTGCCACATATTGGACCTTGGGGAAAAGAAGCTGGTTACAGTTGACTGGGATGGTTTGGTTTAATATAGCTGTGAAATAGGTCTTAGATTATTGAAATTCAATAAGACATTGGAAAATACTGTCTTCATCTAGGTGCCGTACACACAACTCTGCAGATGATAAAGCTGCTGAAAGGAGTCGAAAGGTATTTACAGCATATTTAATGATAACTACTCATTTAATGAAATTGATAAGATTTGTCCTTAAGGTTAAAACAACATTAGCTATTATTAGCTATCACTATTTTCAGGGCCAGTGAATTAATATAATCAGTGCCCCTTTAATGAAATTATACTATTAATGCTTTTTTTCTTCTTAATGCTCTACTGACCCCCTAGTCAACAGAATTATTTAGAGGAATTAAAATATGTAGAGTTTAAGAGAATTGATGTGCTTATTTGAAAACTAATCCTGTAATGTAATGATATGATGTAAAATAGGCTAGCATTCTTTGTTATCTGGACACATGATTTTTCTAGTGACCAAAAAAATTAATTATTCTCTTAAATGATGGCTAGCATTCAGTGAGCCATGAAATTATAAACTTTTCTGATTTTCTCCCCCCCCTTTTTTATTTTTAGGGCCGAACCCACAGCATATGGAAATTCCCAGTCTAGGGGACGAATCAGAGCTACAGCTGCCGGCCTTTGCCACAGCCACAGCAACTCAGGATCCGAGCCTGAATCTGTGACCTACATCACAGCTTAGGGCAACACCAGAGCCCCTGAGCAAGACCAGGGATTGAACCTGCATCCTCATGGATACTTGTCGGATTCATTTCTGCTGCACCATAATGGGAACTCTTCTGATTTTCTTAATGTATTCAGTGTAGGATATCATGTTACCATAGTGAAGCAAGGTGTTTTGTCTTTATTTTTTTGCTAAGAGTGGAAGAGAGTTCAATTGTTGTTTAGCCATTTTCCACTGTTATTCTGTCTTCTTAATTTAAGAGAGAAAGATAATGAGATTGGGTTGAGGTGGAGGGTGGTATTCAGATCCTTTGGAAAAAACTGAGTGATTAGTTTGAGTTTAATCTGGTTTGGTAGAGCATATTTACTTGATTGTCATTGTTTTGCTTATGTCAAAATACTTTTTCATTCATCCGAAAACATTTCTCAGGTGTAAGAATTTTCGCAATGGTTTATAATCAATTGTTTTGTACCATAATTATAATTGCATGCAAATTATTTGTAGTGTCTTGGTGTATTTAAACATGGTATTATTTTCTTTCTATCTGGTTGTATCTTTAATTGTCCCACACTGTACTAATGTACAGTGAATTTTTAACTTGAGAAAGACAATGATTTGGTAGAAAGGTTTTGGGATACTATCATATCCCATGATATGGTTCCATTGTTACTATGGTAATGATAATTGGTGTCAGGAAAAAAAGAAAGACAGAAACATGGGGGAGGGGCACACAAAACCAAGAAACTGTGTAAACAGGAAAAGTAATTATTACTCACTTTGTGTGAGTAATATATTGTCACAATAGGATAGTCACTGTTAATGATTCTTAGAAGCTTTTATAATCCATGAATAACGTTTGGAAGATTTAATTTCAGCCTTGAAAAATGTGCAAGTATAAATGACAGATTGGGAGATGAAACTGTGAAGAAGAAATTAAGGGAAGGATACAAGTATGGATATGGTCATTTTGCAAAGATACTGTCTATTGATGAATGAGAAATGGAGATAGAATTATATTCAAGTTTCAGAGGGAGCAATAGAACTAAAATGAATGATGTATCTGATTTAGGAGATGTAAGAGAAGTGGTGAGCCAAATCCTTTTCTGCATAGCAGGGAGTAAATAGATTCCACTGAAAATTGAAAAGAGTAAGTGTATATTATTGTTTTTTAACTTAGGATATAGTCATAAGAACAAGAAAAAGCTCTAAGAGAAAAGTGGTTGTTTCTGGGAGTTCCTGTTGTGGCTCAGCAGTAATGAACCTGACTAGTGTCCACAAGGATGTGGGTTCCATCCTTGGCTTCTCTCAGTGGGTCAAGGATCTGGCGTTACTGTGAGCTGTCGTGTAGTTTGCAGACATGGCTTGGATCCCACGCTGTGGCTGTGTCTGTGGCGCAGGTCAGCAGCTGTAGCTCCAGTTAGACCCCTAGCCTGGGAACTTCAATATGCTGCAGGTGTGGCCCTAGAAAGAAAAAGAAAAAAAAAAGTGGTTGTTTCTGAGGATTGAGGTACAGGTGCAAGGCTCCTCATTATAGACTTTTTGCATATTTATATGTAAAACCCTATGTGTATCTATTACTTCTATATAGTAAATAACTTTAAAATTTGAAATAGGAAGAAAAGAAAGGAAGCCTAAGGCATCCTGAGGGTCAGGAAAGACTTTCCTAAAAAATGCAAAACGTTTGGTGTGTCTTTGTATGTACTTATTTTCTTTTTATTTCTAAACCTGCAGCATATGGCAGTTTCTGGGCTGGGGTTGAATCTGAGCTTCAGCTGTCACTCTATACCATAGCCACAACACCACCAGATCTGAGCCACATTTGCGACCTACACCTCAGCTTGCAGCAATGCTGGAATCTTGATCTGCTGAGTTAGGCCAGGGATCGAGTGTGCATCCTTACAGAGACCACGTCAGGTTCTTAACCTGCTGACCACAGCAGGAACTTCATATTATCTTTTTTTTTTATTAAAGTAGATTTGGTTTACAGTGTTTTGCAATTTCTGGTGTACGTCAAGGTGACTCAGTTTTATTTATATATATATATATATATATATATATATATATATATATATATATATATACACGAACACACATTTTTTATATTTTCCATCAGAGTTTATCCCAGGAGATTGGATATAGTTCCCTGTGCTATACAGTAGGGTTTCATTGTTCATCCATTCTAAACATAATTGTTTGTGTCTACTAACCCCAGACTACCAGTCCATCCCACTTCCTTCCCCGTCCCCTTTGGCAACCACAAGTTCTCTATGTCTGTGAGTCTGCTTCTGCTTTGTAGATAGGTTCATTTGTGCCATTTTAGTTTTCACATTTAAGTGGTATCATACGGTATTTGTCTTTCTCTGACTTACTTCACTTAGTATGAGAATCTTTAGTTGTGTCCAAGTTGCTGCGGATGGCATTGTTTTGTTCTTTTTTGTGGCTGAGTAGTATTCCATTGTGTATAGTGTGTAACACATATTCTTAATCTATTCATCTGTGGATGGAAATTGGTTGTTTTCATGTCTTCCCTATTGTGGATAGTGCTGCAGTGAACATATGGGGGCTTGTATCTTTTCGAATTATGGTTTTCTCTGGATAGATGCCCAGGAATGGGATTGCTGGATCATATGGTAGTTGAGTTTTTAGTTTTTTTGAGGAACCTCCATACAGTTATTCACAGTGGTTGCACCATTCCCACCAACAGTGTAGGACAGTTCGTTTTCTCCACACCTTCTCCAACATTTGTAGTCTGTAGACTTATTAATGGTGGCCATTCTGACCAATGTGAAGTGGTACCTCATTGTAATTCTGATTTGTGTTTCTCTAATAAATAATGATATGGAGCATTTTTTCACATGCCCCCTGGTCATCTCTATGTCTTTGGAGAAGTATCTAATTAGATCTTTTGCCCATTTTTTGATTGGAGTTTTTTTGTTGTTGTTATTGGTTGTATGAGTTGTTTGTGTATTTTGGAGATTAAGCCCTTGTCAGTTGCATCATTTGCAGCTACTTTCTCCCGTTCCTAGGTTGTCTTTTCATTTTTTTTTCTTTTTTTCTTTATGGTTTCCTTTGCTGTGCAAAAGGTTCTAAGTTTGATTAGGTCCTATTTGTTTGTTTTTATTTCTATTGCCTTGGGAGACTAATCTAAGAAAAAGTGTACGGTTTATGTCAGAATATTTTCCCTATGTTCTCTTCTAGGAGTTCTGTGGTGTTTTGTCTTATGTTTAAGTCTTTAAGCCATTGCAAGTTTATTTTTGGGCATGGTGTGAGAATGTGTTCCAGTTTTAGTGATTTACATGCAGCTGTCCAGTTGTCCCAATACCACTTGCTGAAGAGACTTTTTCCCATTTTATATTCGTATCTCCTTTGTTGAAGATTTAATTGACGTTAGGTGTCTGGGTTTATTTCTGGGCTCTCTCTGTTCTGTTCCATTGATCCATATGTCTGTTTTTTGTACCAGTACTACACCATCTTAATTACTGTAGCTATGTAATACTGTCTAAAGCCTGGGAGAGCTACGCCTCCTGCCTTTTTTTCTCCCCTGAGGATTGCTTTGGCAATTCTGGGCCTTTTAGGCTCCCATATAAATTTTTGAATTATTTGTTCTAGTTCTGTGAAAAATGTCATGGGTAATTTGATAGGGATCACATTAAATCTGTAGATTACTTTGGGTAGTATGGCTATTTTAACAATATTCTAATCCAGGAGCATGAGCTGTCTTTCTATTTCTTTGACTTCTCTTTAATTTCCTTTATTATTGTTTTATAGTTCTCAGCATATAAGTCTTTCACCTCCTTGGTCAGGTTTATTCCTAGGTATTTTATTTTTGGGGGTACAATTTTAAAAGGTATTATTTTCTTATATTCCTTTTCTAATATTGCATTGTTAGTATACAGAAATGCAACTGACTTCTGAACGTTAATCTTGTATCCTGCTCAAAGTTTGAGTTTTAAATGTTAAATTATGGAGGTGGTAGGAAGGAATAGGTGCAGGCAACAGCCTGTGTAATGGCAGGGAAGTGTGGGGTTATAGTGGCTTTATGAAACTTCTGTCACTTTGCAGTGGTTAGAGAAAACTGTGATTTAGGAAGAGTGATAGTTGATTCTTTCCCAAATTGTAAAGCGTCTTACAGTATTTAAGAAAAAAATTTGTTGGAGTTCCCATAGTGGCACAGTGGAAACTAATCTGACTAGGAACCATGAGGTTGCAGGTTTGATCCCTGGCCTCGCCCAACGGGTTAAGGGTCCGGCATTGCTGTGAGCTGTGGTGTAGGTCACAGACGTGACTCGGATCCCTTGTTGCTGTGGCATAGACCTGGCAGCTGTAGCTCTGGCTTGACCCCTGGCCTGGGAACCTCCATATGCTGTGGGTGTGGCCCTAAAAGGCAAAAAGAAAAAAGAAAAAAATTCAGCTTATTTTCTACCAATCAAGATTTTGTTTGATTTTTTTATGTAATTTTTGTCATGAAAACAAGTTTTAAGAATAAACACATAAGCTTTTTTACATCTTCTCTCTCAAATTCTTCCTCATTTGAGAACTACTGAAGTTTGAGCTAAAATCACATTAGTATGTATTAGAATTTACACTGTTGAAGTTAGATTTGGAGGAAGGATAGACTTGGAAGTAAGATGCACAATCGAGAGGTTGTTATGATAGTCCAGGCAGAAGACAGTGATACAGAGCTGGGCCATTTGGGGTAGAGGAAGAAGACGGGTACATGGGAAGGACACTTAGATGGCAATCTTTTGTTTGGACAGGCTCCATCAGTTCCTCTAAAGATAAAGCCTGATTACTGGAGTGAAAAACTACAGAAAGAAGCAGAAGCTTTTGCTTATTATCGCCGGACACACACTGCCAATGAGCGCCGCCGCCGTGGTGAAATGAGAGATCTCTTTGAGAAATTGAAGATCACGTTGGGGTTACTTCATTCTTCCAAGGTTTCCAAAAGTCTCATTCTTACCAGGGTAAGTGTTCTGTGTAAATGGGAAACAAATAAGAGTTTGACTAAAAGAATCTTCTAGAAATACTTATGAGAAATAGTGAAATAGAGCTTGTTTTTAAACATCTGAATAAAGGCTAGTGAGTGCCCAGTAAATTCCTTATGTTGAGTTAGAGTAGCTTTTTATTGACAGATTCTTAACCAGAGGAGTTATTACCGTTCCTTGAAATAAAGTTAGAAACTCTGATAAACTCTGTTTTCCACAGACTCTCTCTCTCTCTCTTTTTTTTTTTGTCTTTTTGCCTTTTCTAGGGCCGCTTCCACAGCATATGGAGGTTCCCAGGCTAGGGGTCGAATCGGAGCTGTAGCCACTAGCCTAACCAGAGCCACAGCAATGCGGGATCCGAGCCGCATCTGCAACCTACGCCACAGCTCACGGCAACGCCGGATCGTTAACCCACTGAGCAAGGGCAGGGACCGAACCTGCAACCTCATGGTTCCTAGTCGGATTCGTTAACCACTGCGCCACGACGGGAACTCCTCCACAGTCTCTTTATACTGGTGTTTGCCATAGCACTTAGAAGAGTTGTCAGAGTGAGGCACAACATAACTGGTATTTTTAACATACTTCTTAACAGTTGACAGTCATTTTAAAGGAAAATCTGCAGTATTCAAGCTATCAGAAATTTATTTTTTTTAAGTTTTATTGAAGTATAGTTAATTTACAAGGCTGTGATAATTTCTGCTGTACAACAAAGTGACCCAGTCATACATATACACCTACCCTTCTCTCTGATTTTTTTTCCCATGTAGATTATCATCATATACTGGGTAGAGTACTCTGTGCTGTACAGCAGGTCCTCTTTGGCCAGTCATTCCATATACCTCAGTGCGCACATGCCAGTCCCAAACCTCCATTCCATCCCTTCCATCCCCCAACACCCCACCCTGACCCCTTTGGTAACCTAAGTTTTTTAAAGTCTGTGAGTCTGTTTCTGTTCTGTAAATAGTTCATTTGTATCCTTTTTTTTTAAGATTCCATATATAGGTGACAATGTTGTTTGTTTTTCACTGTAACTTCACTAAGTATGATAGTTTCTAGGTCCATCTGTGTTGCTGCAAATGGCATTATTTCATTCTTTTTATGGCTGAGTAATATTTCATTGTATATGTACCACGTCTTTATCCATTCTTCTGTTGATGGACATTTAGGTTACTTCCATGTCTTAACTATTGTGAATACTGCTGCAGTGAACATTGGGGTACATGTATCTTTTCAAGTTAATAGTTTTCTCTGGATAGATGCCCAGGAATGGGATTGCTGGATCATATGGTAGTTGTGTTTTTAGTTTTTTGAGGAACCTCCGTAATGTTTCCCTAGTGGTTGCACCAATGTACATTTCTACCAACAGTGTAAGAGGGTTCCCTTTTCTCCACACCCTGTCCAGCATTTATTGTTTGTAGACTTTTTGGTGGCCATTCTGGCTGGTATAAGGTATTACCTCATAATAGTTTTGACTTGCATTTCTCTAATAATTAGTGGTGTTGAACATCTTTCCTTGTGTTTTTTGGCCACCTGTATGTCTTCTTTGGAGAAATGTCTATTTAGATCTTCTGCCCACTTTTTTGTTGTTTTTTTTTGTTTGTTTTTTTTTGCAGGGATGGGGGGTTGTTTTCTTGATGTTGAGCTGTAGGAGGTCTTTGTAAGAAGTTTTAATTTTGCATGTAGAATATTTAAGGTTATTTTGTTTAAATTGCTTGTAAGTAGAAGTTGAGAAGAGCATAAGGCAATTCACATCCCTCTGATTTCAACCAGATTTTAGATTAGGAGTTAATTTTAAAGTTGATTTTTAAGATCTAAGCAGAGTGAAGTGTTTTTGTATCTTTTTGGAATAGTGGAAATACCTGTTAACCCCTCAGTGATGCTCTTTTTAAGCAATCACTTTCCCTAGAAGTGTAAGCCAGAAAAATCTCCTGCAGTTTAACAAACAAAATAAATTCCAAAGCATTCAACATTATTTTAATTGGCATTATAAAAGTCTCTAAAATACTAGATTAAATTTTTGAAATTAAAGAAATTGTGTAAGCCTCGCCCATTTTTTGGAAAAAGCAAGTTGATGGACATGATATTACTATTTCTGTTCTAGGCATTCAGCGAAATTCAAGGACTAACAGATCAGGCAGACAAATTGATAGGACAGAAAAATCTCTTGACTCGAAAACGGAATATTTTGATACGGAAAGTATCATCTCTTTCAGGTGAGATATGTGAATGATCTCTGGTAAAGAGTGTAAATATAGCTTTAGCGAGGAAAGATCCTTAGTAGACCTTTTAGATACTACTTAGTTTGAGGCTTGGTTCCCAGAGTTAACATCAGAATTATCTTTTTGAGTGGGTGCAACTTCTGGATTATAATCACTCTTGCCTTCCATAGTTTTGGGGAATATAGTTAAATCAACTGGATTTCAGTTGACTCTATTTCTCATTATTATGTGGGGTCATTTAGAGAGTGACGATTTATTCCCTATCAACCTATAGGTAAGACAGAAGAAGTGGTCCTGAAGAAGCTAGAGTATATTTATGCAAAACAGCAAGCACTAGAGGCACAAAAAAGAAAAAAGAAGATGGGATCAGATGAGTTTGATGTGTCTCCCAGAACTAGCAAACAGCAGGAAGGATCCTCTGCATCATCTGTAGATCTCGGACAGATGTTTATAAATAGCAGGAAGGGGAAACCTTTGATTCTTTCCAGAAAAAGAGACCAGGCCACAGGTAGGAGGGACATTCTTTGCTTTCTTTAATGTAGATGAACATTAGTTTAGTTTAGAGGATTGAACATCTTCTCTTGGACATAGTTTTAGTTTTAATTAAGTGAATTAAAGATGGGTTACATGAAAAGTATGATAGTAAGTACATGAGATCTCAGTTTCTAGCTTTACACACTCAAGAAAATCCTAGTAAGTTATCAGTCATGGTAAAGGTATAAGGGCCTACTTCTGATAGCAGTGTCCAGACAAATATATTTCTTCTAATCTTTTAGTATTTTTTTTAAAGTTGCCATCTTTTCAGACTTTATAAATGAACTCTTGATTTTCCTGTAGTTCTGCTCATGAATTGAGAAAGTTAAGATCTAGATGAGACAAATAAATTGGAAATTTAAAAGAAAAAATTGCATGTTGTGTTTTCCATCACATTGCAGTCTGTCAGTGAATTGCTCTTAAGGAACAAAGTAAATTAGTTTTGAGTTTCTTAATCTCTCCTATCGTTGTTTTGAAAGTAACACTGTATTGATTTTATAGTACTTGTTTATATCCTTTGAGAAGGGTATATATCCTTTTTTAATCTTTAGGTAGCCCAGTGTTTGAACCAAGGAAATCTGGTTTATTGTATCAACTAAGAAAGTAGTGATGGATACTAAAATATGAGTTAGTTTTAATATAGCACATTCAAATGATGTTATTGCTAAGAAAGGATTGATTCAATCACCTCATTTTACAGATGGAAAAACTGAGGTCAGAAAACTTAAAGTACTTTGTTAAGCGGTATATAAGAAAGCAAACCTAGGGATAAACTTTTGTGTTCCTTCATCCTGATTTACCATCAAGACCATTAGAAGCATTCCATTGAAAAAGTGGTTCCAGAGTTCTGTTGCTCAACAGTAAGAAATTCTGTCCCTTAAGAGAATCAGTGGACAGGTAATACTCAGTGAAATACTCAGTGAAAAGGGGTTCAAAACGTAAATTCCAGTTGAGGCACCCTAACTAAATTTGAAATTTATTTCTTGCCACTTAAGTCAGAGTGTGGTTTTAGGGATGTCTCCTAGACTCCTAGGCTATACATTAGCATTAGTTGAAGATCTTTTATTCTTAACTAATTTCTCATTTTCCTTACAGAAAATACCTCACCCTCTAACACTCCACACACCTCTGCCAACATCGTGATGACTCCACAAGGGCAGTTGCTCACCTTAAAAGGTCCCCTCTTCTCAGGACCAGTGGTTACTGTTTCTCCTGCTCTCTTAGAAGCAGATCTGAAACCTCAAGTCACTAGCAGTGCTGTGGCTCAGTCAGGTATGTCGTAAGTGCTGTCTTCTATTGGTGGAGAGTTGTCCCTGATCTCTGACAGGGACAGAGAAGGCTTTTGCATGTGTTCTGTAATGACAAAGAGCTCTCACATTCAAGTTTTGCCTCTGTAAGAGACAGTTCTCTTTTTAGAACATGTTGAACATGTTTGGTGCTATCTGTGGTATTGATTGGTCTTTTTTACCTGGGAATGGGAACTATTTTGTGATCTCTCTTTCTGAGTTGGAAAAGAACTGAAAAGATGTGAAAGTAGGAGGAGGATAAGGAGTTATTGTTTTAGGTTTTTTTATTTGTTTGTTTGTTTTTTTTTTTTTTTTGCTTTTTAGGGCTGCACTCGCAGCATATGGACGTTCCCAGGGGAGGAGTTGAATCAGAGCTACAGCTGCCATCCTACACCACAGCAACACGGGATCCAAACCAAGTCTTTGACCTACACAGCTCACGGCAACGCCGAATCCCCCTGGCCCATTGATTGAGGCCAGGGATCTAACCCGATTCCTCATGGATACTAGTCAGGTTTGTTACTATTGAGCCACAATGGGAACTCTGTGTTTTAGTTTTGGTGTTGATAAATATTTGTCAATTTTGTGTTGTATTCAGAGATGGTGCACTTCTGAGTTACTAGCCTGGTTTAGTTTGAGCACCCTCTGTTTTGGGGATAAGGAGTTGAGTTTTAAAGGAAGTTTCATGTTGATGAGTTAGGTTTTAGGCACCTAAATTTCTTTCTTTACTTTTTTTGCTTTTTTAGGGCTGCGTCTGTGGCATACAGAGGTTCCCAGGCTAGGAGGCTCATCAGAGCTGCAGCTGCCGGTCAGAGCCACACTGAATTCTTAACTCTCTGAGTGGGGCCAGGGGTTGAACCTGTGTCCTCATGCATACTAGTCAGATTTGTTCACCACTGAGCCATGACGGGACCTCTAGTACTTTTTTTTTTTTTAATGGCCGCATCTGTGGCATATGGAAGATCCCAGGCCAAGAGTTGAATTGGAGCTACAGCTGAGGCCACAGCCACAGCCACAGCAATACCAGATCTCAGCTGCATCTGTGGTCTATGCTGAGGCAGTGCTGGATCCTTAACCCACTGGGTGATGCCAGGGATCAAACCTGCATCCTCACAGAGATAGCATAGGGTCCTTGAAGCTGCTGAGCCACAATGGGAACTCCATAAGCACCTAAATTTCTATTGAGGGTATCCTTACCAATATTAACCCTGCTAAACCCAGTCTGGAGGAGTCATCCTTTCTTACAGGGCTGCCTTGCGGCCTTTGTCTTTCCCTCGGAGTAGCAGTTAATTGGGTGAACAGAATCAAGATGCATGGCTGCTTTAGGATGAAAAACTTGGGGAGCATTTCTATAAAATAATTTAATAGAACTTTTATTAATGATGGAATATCAAAAGAGTCTTTTGGTTGGATTTTTACCTATTTTCTTGGGCTAAGTTCATAGTTTGAAAAACTAGTATTTCCTTTCATCTTTTTCATAAAAGTAGACTGGTAAAATTTTTAACTAGAGGTCCTTGTGATTGTCACTGGGTATAAATGGGAGAGAGATGCTTACCACTGTGGATATAAATGAATTTTTTTTCCCCCCCCAGAAAACGACGACTTATTTATGATGCCAAGAATTGTTAATGTGACATCACTGGCCACAGAGGGAGGTTTGGTAGATATGGGTGGCAGCAAATATCCTCATGAAGTTCCTGATGGCAAGCCACCTGACCACCTGAAAAATCCTGTCAGGAATGAAGATAATTCCTGTGAAGATTTGGGTAGAATCTCTTCTAGAGGCAACCATAGAGATGGCAGAATGGCATTGGGTCCAACACAGGTTTATCTGTCAAATAAAGATTCTGATTTTCCACAAATAGTTGATGTTTCCAGTATGCCAGAAGCTCAGGAGTTCTTACCTAAAAAAATTGCTGGTGATATGAGAGGGACTCAGCATAAATGGAAAGAGAGTGAATCAAGACGGGAGAGACTAAAGCCAAAGGAGTCTGCATTTCATAAATTAAAGATGAAAGATCTCAAAGACTCAAGCATAGAGATGGAACTGAGAAAGGTAGCATCAGCTATAGAGGAAGCCGCATTGGATCCCAGCGAACTGCTAACTAATATGGAAGATGAAGATGATACTGATGAAACACTGACTTCTCTGCTCAATGAGATTGCCTTTCTTAATCAGCAGCTAAATGATGACTCTGTTAGCCTGGCCGAACTGCCCAGCTCTGTGGATACAGAGTTCCCAGGGGATGCTCGACAGGCTTTTATCAGTAAGCTTCCCCCTGGGAACAGAGCAACTTTCCAGGTTGGCCACTTGGGAACTGGTTTGAAAGAGTTGCCTGATGTACAAGGGGAGAGTGACTCTGTCAGCCCCCTCCTCTTGCACTTGGAAGATGATGACTTTTCAGAGAATGAAAAACAACTTGCAGAACCAGCCTCTGAGCCAGATGTCCTTAAGATTGTTATTGACTCTGAGATAAAGGATTCCCTCCTTTCCCACAGGAAAGCCTGTGATGGAGGAAAGAGTACTTCTGGTGTCCCTACGGAGCCTGAAAGTGTTTCCTCACCCCCTGTTCTGCACATGAAGGCTGGCCTGGAAAACAGTAGCACAGATACTTTGTGGAGGCCTATGCCCAAGTTGGCACCTCTAGGTTTAAAAGTAGCTAATCCTTCCAGTGATTCAGATGGTCAGAGTCTTAAGGTGATGCCTTGTTTGGCACCTGTAGCTGCCAAAGTTGGGTCCGTTGGACACAAAATGAACTTAACAGGGAATGACCAGGAATGCCGCGAGAGCAAAGTGATGCCTACACTGGCACCTGTTGTGGCCAAACTGGGCAACTCTGGGGCCTCACCAAGTTCTGCAGGGAAATGAACTTATTTGTCCTCAGGCAGAAACCAGGCTTTGAGGGGAAACCTCCTTTCTCTGAAGGCATCTGTTTATTTGTGTCATGGAACTGTGATCCTTGACTTTGATGCAGCAGATAATGGTAGAGAAAGGGGGTGGGGTGCTGACCTTGGTATAAGAAATTACTACTATGAAATTCTGATCATGTTAAAATGTGTTACCTCACTTGTGGTGCTGGGTCGCCTCATCCTCTCTAAGAAGATGTGATCCATTACTGAACACGAGGTGCCCCTCTTACACAAGGAATTCATAATTAGACTCTAGGTCCATCCATAGTGGTTCCCAGTTCTTCCCTCCCAGAGAAAAAGCTGCTTGAGACTTTGGAGTTGCTATGGAGTGAACCTTAGGTGATAGCTTTGTTTAAGTTGTGTAAGTCTGAAATCCGAGGAATGTGATGCACTTGTGCAAAGGGATCCAGAAGAGAGAGTTTTTAGTTGGTGTTTCAAGAGTAGGGGGAGAGAGGATGGGTACCATGGAATACCAAAGTGAAGGACTTAGTGTCATTCAACAAAAATTGCTCTTCTTTCGTATCCCAAGTAGCTTCCATTCCTTCACCTTTTCAATCAGAATTATAAATCCAAGCCTTCTGGTAAAGTAGGAATGCTTTAAAAACAGCAACAACAACAAACAAGTTTTATTACTAAAATGATAAGTTTCATTACTAGTGGTCATTTTGAGGTGTTTAAAAAAAATACTAGGTCTCCTTATTGTCTTTGGGCACTGAGAAGACCGTTTCACAGTACCAAGGATTTCTCCCTGGAATATATATATTTTGGAGATATGCATAGAGGGAGCCCTCCTCTTTCACAAATCACATAACCCAAGAGACAGCTAAAATGAAAAGCATTCCCTCCCCATGCCAGAGACAGTGGCCAAAATAAACTGTGGGGCTGGATATTTCCCAAATCAAACCAGCCTTCTGGTGCTTGAAGGTTTCATTCACTATTACCTGCACAGGATGTAAAGAAAAGAAAAGTCACAGTAGGCAGTCTTTACCAGGGGAATAAGGCAGTATTTGAATCACAAGATATATTTTTTATTATCTGCTACCATGGATTCAGTGATCTATAGAGTTTTTCACTCATTAGCTGTCAGGGTATGAAGGACTGACAGCTTGTAAAGATAAAGATATTTATATTTTTGTATAGTTGTTTTCATAGATTTCTCAAAGGCTGAAGTTTTCAACCTAGAAGATGAGATTTGTATTGAGTATAGAAATGATGTTTCCTATCTAGTTTGTAAATAATCATGGTGCACTTGAGGGGTCTCTTGGAAACTCCTGGGGGCAAGAATCACTATTCTGAAAATGTATAGACTGGGATTTAGCTGCTGCATTTTGCCTTTCTTAAATAATTATATTTTGGAATGTAACCCCTGTTCTGTCTTCATTGACAGGATTTGCTTGTGTTTTGAAACACTAACACAAGAGCTTCCACTGCCTGGGCTGTGCCTAGGTAATGCTATTTCTTCTACATCCCCTGCCTTCTTTATCCCAAATCCCACTCAGCATATCTTCAAAACTAGGTTGTGAAACCAACTTTGGATGGTTCTAGCCAGTGAATTATTACTTCCATTGTTGGTTCCCTTTCTGGTACCTCTGGTAATAAACAGATTGAAAAGGGTGGGAAAGTTTCCTGTGCAAATTGCAGAGGGAACAAATTATTTGTTGATTTTTGTGCTACTTGCCTTTTTAGACCTGCTTATCAGCATTCAACCTTCCCACCTCTAAAGGTTACTGAAGAAGCTTGAAGTAGGTAATGAGTGCCTCTCAGCTTCTCATTATCCCTCCCACTTCTCTTTACCCAGGAGATTTCATTCAATGCCTTAGCCAAGGAGTCCAGCACCTGTCTTCCCTGCTAATCATTGTCCTTGGAGATGATAGTATTTTAATCCAGGTATAGCAGTTGCCCATTAGTTCTTTGCTTGTCTTGTCCTCACATTTCCTCCTGACTTCCCAAGGCTTTTGTGGCTTTTGAGGGTCAGCCAAGGAGCAGGCAAGTGAGCGAGTAATCCTCAGGAAAAGAAGGACTATTCTGCTTCTGAACACTGTTCCCTTTTTTAGAAGAAAATAGACAAATAGGTAGTATTCAGTTCTTGATGGGAAGATATTTGACTCTGTTTATGAGAGATGTTCAAAGATGGAAATGAGAGATGATCCCAGGTGTTCAAGGAAGGCTGCAGATGTCATTTACAGACCCCCATAATGGTGTTTTCAAGACCTCTTAGAAGTAGGAAATTGTTAGGGCTAATTTGAGGAGGGCTCAGTCTTCAGAAAAATCCTGCAGTCTTGATAGAAATCTAAAATCTCCAAAAACTCCTACCCTTTAACCTTACCCCAGGAGAAACTGATCTATAAGAATTACATGTGTGATTATGAAAGATGGAGTTGAGTGAGGAGGTGAGGAATTGGGAGGATAGTGAGCTCTCACCCTAACTCTATAAAAAGCATGATCTCAGTAGACCAATAATTCGCCTTTTTATACATCTGTAAATAAATGGAATGTTTTTCAGAATATAATTATGTCAGATTTAGCTTTTTCTTTTATATATTAAATATATATCTTTCTTTTTCTGCTTTTGAAAAAATGACTATTTTTTTAGAAACCTAAGAACAGAAATTTGGTGAGTAGAAGGGAGAATGTATAAATTTGAAATAAATCAGTTATAATAATTAAAACAGGACTTGCTGTTGGGAGGTTTGTGCTGAGTTGGAGTAGAGAATCATAATGCCCTGAGACATATTTAGAAGAGGTGCCACTGAAGGAGTTTGATCAGAGGAATTCTTCACTGTTTTTAAAGTTTCTAACAGCTATTTGGAAGAGGTTTTTGGTATTCTAATCCTTGCAGCATGTTTTACTTGGAGACTTTGAAGTTTTGTACAACTTGATGGCAATTATTTGTCTCAAGAAGTGCAGTGAAGCAAGACTACTCTCATAGTACCAATGTGTGCAGGGTCTAATATGCCTGTTACTCTGGGGAATAACGGAATACAAACATAGTCTTAGTGGCTAAGGACAGTAGATGTTCTTAAAGCAAGCTATAATATAGTTAATTTATGAAATTTTTTTTTTATTAAAGGAGTCCTTTAGACATTGAACTACTCTAAGGTCACTAAGAGATCAAGTCCAGGTATATAAACTTTAAACAAATTACTGTATGTAATATTTCCACCAGAATTATGATGAAATAATAAACAATAGGTCTTTCTATAACTAGTTTGAAAATGTTTTGAACACAGAAAGCAGACAATCCATATATTATTTGGAGCAAGTTTTAGTAGTATAACTATCCCCCCCCAAGTTATACTAGTTGAAATATTGAAATGGAATATCAGGTGAATTGAGAGGTAAATGCACTTTGAAGATGGGTCTGAGAAATAGTGATAACCCTTTTTCCTCACTCCCAGAAGATTAAAAAAAACAAAAAACAAAAAAACCGCAACAACACACAGAGGCACAGAGTAGGCACATTTTCAGATACTATTACAACGAATGAGTGATAACTGGGGATCAAAGTATAATTTCTTGCACAGAATTGTTGATTTTTAAGAAAATGCTTGGAAGGGCATCAGTACTTCATGTTATTGTATTATCTCTAATTAAATTTTACATGAATGTGGAGTTCCCATTGTGGCTTAGTGGAAACAAATCTGACTAGCATTCGTGAGGACGCAGGTTCAATCCCTGGCCTTGCTCAGTGGGTTAAGGATCTGGAGTGAGTTGTTGTGTAGGTCCCAGACACTTTGGATCTGACATGGCTGTGGCTGTGGTGTAGGCCAGCGGCTATAGCTCCAATTCGACCCCTAGCCTGGGAACCTACATGTGCCATGGGCGTGGCCTTTAGACATTTTTTTTTTTTTTTTTAAACAGGAACATGAATTGCTGGATGTAGAGAAAATTAAAGACATACTGTCATTTGTTTGGAGAGGAAAAAACAGTCAAAATGCATTTTTGAAAGTAAGAGGGAAATAATTTGATATATACAACTTTTGAACTGAGATATAATTGTTCTATATTAAATGTAACTGAACTGCTCTACAAAGATACGTTAAGTATTAGTGATGGAGGTGAGGTATATGCGGAGGGTGAGAAAGCTAAACTATGGGATGAATTGGAAATTTTGAGACAAATCTGAGATCTAAATTCTTCTATCATTGTAAACTCTGCTGTTAGATTTTGTTAAATAGGAAAGCAGTCTTGGAAGCATTGTTTTGAGATCCATCCTGTTTCCAACTGCAAACAATGGTCTCAGCTGTCCCACAGTGCCTTGCATGTAAAGGTGCTCAATAAATATTTGAATTGATAAGCAAATGTTTACTCTAGCCTTTTAGTTTTCCAGGATCTTATAACTGCACCTATTTGCATGTTAAGCCTAGGGTGAATTTAAAAATCTGATCTAATGAGCATAGTACAAAAAAGACTATTTGTATACACCTAGACATCTGGGATTTTAGAATCTAATAAGCAAAATCAAAAGTGAAATAGCATATGTACAATGAAATATATGAGAGTCAGCTGTATTTTGGAGGGTGGGATAGCAATTACTTAATTTGGAAAAAAGGGAATGATGCTTCTACTCACATTGGACCTGGGACTTTTTTTTTTTTTTTTTTTGGTCTTTTTGCCTTTTCTAGGGCCGCTCCCGAGGCATATGGAGGTTCCCAGGCTAGGGGTCTAATTGGAGCTGTAGCCACTGGCCTACGCCATAGCAACACCAGATCCTTAACCCACTGAGCAAGGCCAGGGATTGAACCCAAAACCTCATGGTTTCTAGTCGGATTCGTTAACCACTGAGCCACGACAGGAACTCCATGGACCTGGGATTATTATTTTCTGAGCTTACAGCCTCTTCCCAACTTGGCACTTAAAAGGCTGCAGGGTTGGGAGTTCCCTTGTGGCACAGTGGGTTAAAGATCTGGTGTTGTCACTGCTGCAGCTTGGGTCACTGCTGTGGCACGGGTTCAAACCCTAGCCTGGGCATGGCCAAAAAATAAAGATAAAAAAATGCTGCTTGGTACATACATATCATAGACAATAAAGGTTGGATTAAATTGTGAAGGATTAAAAATATGTGGTTTTGGCCCTAAACTGGAAGCATCTAGATTCTAGACTAAAGAAATCTCTTCATTACACTGTTCTCAGTTTTTCTCTTAGATCAGCTTAGACAAGGAAACACAGGAGCTTATATTGTCTCTGCAACTTCAGCTTCAGGTGGGAATAAATTGTGGAGCATTTTCTCTATGGGGATAAACCAGGGTAGCTTTGGATAGAAAATGACCAATGGCATTTTGTAAACCCGTTTCCTGGCCATGAGTTAGGTAGGTGAGAAAACCACTAGTGGACACAAAAATGATTTGGAGAGAATGAAGAACAACTTTAGTGGGTAAAGATGGTGGTTGCTGGGGAATGCAGCACACAAGTAAGGACACCAGGTGGCACTCTTTATTCACTAGCATTGTTATATTGAGTTCTCTTCCCCACCCCGCCAAAAAAAAAAAAAAAAAATCACAGGCTAGCAAGGAGTTGAGGAACCAATCCCTTTTCTTACTGTTGTGGCTAATGACTCTTGCTACCTCCTCCAGATTTGAGAAATGTGAAAACTCCATTTTATATTTCACTACATCAGCAGTACATGGTTGAAAGGAAGGAAGAAGCCTCATACTTCCAGTAGCCATTGCCATTTGGTCTTCTAGGAGATGACTTTCCTGATCTTTGTGTCAATTTGTTAGCTTTACAGTTCTCATTTTAATACCTGCTGCAATACACACAAGTACATACCTGTTTTGCCGTTTGTCTGTACAGGAGCCATTCATTTCAATCGGTTTAGGAATCTTTCCCTCTTGCTAACTTGTCATCTTCCCCAAGGGTTCCAAGGACCTGGATTGGATAAGATACATCAGTGTTCTGTTTTTCTGGAGCCCAAGTCTTTGGGCATAGGCTAACCTCTTTGTAAGGTAATTTCTCAAAGTAGCAGAGAATCGGGAAGGTTCCTAGAAAATAAACTTAGGCGAGGTACATATGAAGTACTCCGTCAAGTATTTCTGTGCATGCTCCACCACACCCCCTGTCCCATGTGCTATTAAAACTATTAAATCTAGTGCCAGCAAGCTTAGAAGTGACCTCGCCAAAGGGAAAAGATTTCAGAAGTAAATTTTGACAGGAATATGGAAAGATCTGGAGGAACAAAGTCCTGTATTACTCTGGATGAGAACTCGATGGGACATTGGAGGCTAAAGAAACCATGAAACATTATTTCCCATAGGCACATCGACACACCTCAGCTCTCCGAAATCTCTATTCTAGGCCATCAGCTCCCTCCCCTTTATTCTGTGGGGGCCAGTTGTGTTGCCATGTTCAGTACACTTCTTAGCGATCAAGAGAGTTACAAATTTCCACGTAGGTCAACGTGCTGGACAGGCGGCGAGCAGAAACTATTTTAACCGCTTTAAATCCCAGCGCTTGGGGGGGGGTCCATGGGAACAGAGCCTTTTGGCTGTACTTCACTCTTGTAATTCTGAGCTGGAAGTTAGTTTCACCGCTGGTCCCTGGGGCCTATCTAATGCCAATTGTAGTACCTTGGGGGCGTGGCTACCGTCTAGTTGGGGCTCTGGGAAGTGCATTTCTCTGGGGGTGACCAGGCCTGATAATACCATAAAAGGCTTGATTTTCTCAATTCTGAAGCCGCGTTCTGCCGACCTTCTTCTAGGAACAATACCCACGACTGCTTGGTGCTGAATCCGTGGTTCTTGGGTCCCTGCCCTTTACTTCCTAGGCTGTTTCGTTGCCCCGCCCCCACAAGCCGTAGTCGTCCACTCTAGAAACGCCCTCATGCGTATAGACCGCACCCCCTGCCTCGGCTCCTCCTACCCAGCCCAAAGCTGAGCCCTGGCGGTAGTTCGCGTTTTGAGCCGCTCGTGCCACCATAGCTGCTGCTGCCGCTGCCCCGGTGGAGCTGAAATCGCTGAGCGCGATGCCTGAGGGCGCTGTGAGCCGGGCGGCCCCGGCGCCCGGGGGCTGGTGAGCCTGGGCCCGAGCGGGGGCGCTGGCGAGTGGCAGGGGCTTCTGAGGGAGCTGAAAGTGAAAAAGGTCTAGGGCTCCTGTGGAGGGCCGACAGCGAGCTCAGGAGGGTCGTGGGTGGGGGAGGGAGGCTCCTGTGGCAGAACGTGTTGCAGGGCCACAAGGCGACCCGCCGACCTGAGTCCCCCTGCGGGCGCCAGCGCAAGTGCCCAGGTCCCCTGCGGGACTCCTTGGTGGCCTCCTTCTTTGGACGCTGCAGTTGCCATGAGAACAGTTGGGAATTAACGGGAATCAGACCGGCCACTAACCCTTCTAGGGCCCATCCCATCCTTTCAGCTGAACGCTTCTGGCAGGTGTGGGCCTGGCATTTCTTCACAGCTGAGACTTTTTAACTCTCTTTTTCATGAGTCTGTCCTTCAGGCTTTGTAAGAAACCGCGCAGGGCTTGGCGGCGGGATGAGAAGGGAGAGGGTAATACCTAGAAATAAGAGCTTCAGACAGGGCTAGGCAGAAGGTAAGGTGGCCTCTGCCATCTCAGGTCAGTGAGAGGGCATACTGGAAGGCCTCGTGGAGTGGGAAAGCAGTGCTGCTGTTGAGACTAGTCCCAGGATTGGGCCCAAGAACTGAGCCCCGGGCGCCACATCATGATGGCTGTCGAAGGGTCAACCATTACCAGCCGGATCAAGAACCTTCTGCGATCCCCGTCCATCAAATTACGCAGGAGTAAGGCAGGAAACCGGCGAGAGGACCTCAGCTCCAAGGTGAGTCCTAGTATTGGGAACCAGCCCTTTCCTCCCCTTCCCTCCTCTGCTATTTGTATGTCTTTTACCTTGCTCTTTCCTGGGAAAGAGGAGAACTAGAAAAGCTCATTTCATGTTGGCTTGAAAGGCCCAGGTGTGCCCATCTCTGCCCCTCAAGAAAGGAGTGATTTGGTTTTAGATTAAAGGGAAAAGAGCATGCTGAGATTCATCCATGAAAAGAGAACACAAGGAAGGCAACATGGGTTCAATTGTGGCCACACTACAAACTAAGTCTGTGCTTGGGGAAGCCAGTTGATATGTTATGACTCAGTTTCCCTTCTTGGAAGAGGATAGTGGGACCATATACCCTGTGAAGGGCTGAGCTGTCACTACTTGTAGCCACAAGTGTTAGTGTCACAGCTGGGGTTATATAAGGCAGTGGTAGCAGAAGGAAATATGCTAAAACATCTAATGGGAGGAATTGGCTTGGTGAATACTCTTGGCTGGGGTCAAAACAAACTTATTTGTCTCTTTAAGAGACCTGAATTAATTTAACTGGAGCTTCTTGGCTTCTTAGGAATGATAACATGCAAGGGGCCAAATATCTGCCAGCCATGCAATTCTAGTTTGCCCGTGAACGTTGCTCATTGCCAAAAGCCACATCCCACCCTGCTGCCTCAGTCCTCAGAGAACAAGTCCCTCTCCATCCCCTCACCTGTTTGGGTGTTGTTTTTTACACTTTCTTCAACTTTGTAAAGCCCCACAGGTTTGGGAATACAGAAGTAGACTAAATTTATTTAATCTCTGAGGAAACCTAGGGCCTTGTTCCCACAGGATCAGATTAGACGATTGTGTCGTATTAGCAGCCTGTGAACACAGTAGCCTTGTGTGGTGCAGGAATGCTATAGGGAGAGGCATTTGAGACAGCAGCATTTTGCTGCCTTGCCTATCTCTCTTCGGAAATAAGTAAAACCAATGAGGAATGACTGAGAATGCTAATGTACAGCATGGCAGAGTTCCGGGAGGACTTAGCTTAGATCCCTGTCCCTTAGCAGAACCTTAGTTGGATTTGGTCAGAAGGTAAACACCTTTCCTGTGTATTTCATCAGGAATCAAAATTGGCTACAGGGGTCCACCGCTGTGGAAATAGTGTCTCTTCCAAAGGCCCTTTTTCTTTTTTCTTTCTTTTTTTTTTTTTTTTTGGTCATTTTTGGCTGCCCTGCGGCATATGGAGCTCCCAGGCCAGGGATTAGATTGGAGCCACAGTCTTGACCTAAGCGACAGCTGCAGAAATGCCAGGTCCCTAACCCACTGTGCCAGGCCAGGAATCAAACCCTTGTCCCAGTGGCAACCAAGTCACCGCCGATCCTGTTGCACCACAGGAGGAACAATCATTGTTCATAGTCTCCAGAGGCAGGAGAATGAGACTGAAACATAGACACTGACTTAGATTTGGCTCTGTTCACTTGTTTGTTTTGTTGGATCCTTTTTAGAATTGTAAGCTTTCATATTTTGGGCTGGTGACTTGGCAACGATCAGTGCTTTAGAGCCATATTCTCATATCTTTGGCCTCTTTTTCTGACCAAGAATGGTGTAGATAATAGAAATGTGTGACAGGTGTTTAAGCTTCAGTATTAATACTTACTGTAATTTTGGTCTGGAATCCAGAAGATACGATCACCATTCTCTACAATTTGCCACGTCATTCACCATTAACACATTCAACAGACTTTATTGTGTGCTTATTATGTGTAAAATCAGTGATGAATAAAACATTATCCTTGCCATCAAAGACCTTGTGGCTAGTCAGACATGTAAACAAATAATTACAACATGGTGTGGTAAGTGCTGTCCTAGAAGTATGTGTAAAGCTGTTAATGGAACACAGGGAAAGGAACCTAAATCAGCTTATGGGAATTAGGAAAAAAAAAAAAAAAAAAAACAGAGGAAGGGATGAGTCCTGAGGCAAGAGAAGAGAAGAATCTCTCCAGGAAAACAGTGAAAAGGGGAATCCTTGGCATCACCATTAAACATCCCTGCTTCAAATAGGAATTCAGTGCCTCAGACTCTTTAAATGGCTTTGTTTGTCCTAGAGCTGTGAATGAAGGAAATACTTAGCTGAAGTTAAATGACCCTTGAATAGTCTGACAGAGCAAGAGTCCTGGTGCCTATCTTTAGCACCCCAAAGTAGTAACTGCCTTTGTGTGCCTGGAACCTTGCAGGTGCCTCACACTCCTTATTGGAGACTATCTAAGATGATTCTAAAAGCCAGCTTGGTTACTTCTGTGGTGTGGGTTTGATCCCTGGCCTGGGAACTTCTGCATGCAGTGGGCTTGGCCAAAAAAAGAAAAAAATAAAAATTAAAAAAAAAAAAGATAAAACCTGTCTCATGGTAAGCAACATAAGACCTGGTATAGAAGGCACTGTGAGTTGCTCTAATACGTGGTAGCTGTGGATAATCATGATAACAGAGAGCTTGTGATTCATCAATAACTAACTCTGGAACAAAATTTGAAGACCAAAAGACACATGCTTTTTGTGGGGTGGGCAAAGAAGGAAGTGACAGAGGGCCTTTATACAGCTCTTACCTCATATGGCCTGCTACTTTTAATCATAACTCTTCCTTCTGTCTGAAGTAGCCTTTTTTCCAAACTCTCCATTTATTTTTAGATCCACCTCTATATTTATTGGAGCCACAAGGACTTCTCTGACTTGCCACGCTACCTTGGAACCAAACTCTAATTGTTCTTTTATGTATGTCTTCATTTCTTAAGATCAGGGGCCATGTTCTTTGTTTCCTTTACATCACACTGCTTAGTACAGTGCCAAGTATGCAGTAAATACCAAATGAGTAAATCAATGAGAACAATTTAAAGATGTCAGATGTAGTGAGGATAAACATGTAATTCCAGAAGACCAGCAAATGGTCAGGAGAAGTTTGTGACTTCTTTAGAAGAGAAATCAAAAGTAGGAATAATATAATATTTTTAAAAAGGATTTCCCTTCATGGCTCAGCGGAAACAAATCTGACTAGTATCCATGGATGCAGGTTTGATCCCTGGCCTTGCTCAGTGGGTTAAGAATCCGATGTTGCCGTGAGCTGTGATATAGGTGGCAGATACGGCTCAGATCTGGTGCTGCTGTGACTGTGGCATAGGCTGGTGGCTGCAGCCCTGATTCAGCCCCTAGCCTGGGAACCTCCATATGCCATAAATGTGGCCCTAAAAAGACAAATATATATATATATACATATATATATATGTATATATATATGTATAAAGGAATAGTGATGCAGCCTATTTGGTTGCGAATGGCCTTAGAGAGAAGGGAAATACATATATGCAGAAAGAAGTGCTTGTTAAAGGCTTTTTAATTCAGGAGAGACCAGTTTAAAATACGGTTAAAATATGGCTAAAAGCCGAAGTGAGAGCCTGTAGAAACTGGGATTTAAGTTATTAGAGAGAGTAGATGAGAGCTGGGATTTTTATCAAATTTTCTCAAAGGGAGGGAAGTCTCTGCGGTGTAATAGAATTGGAAGAGACTAATTTGAGGTTTTATGCCAGATCTGCTGAGTCTTGATGAAGCATAACTCAAAGTTATCAGTTGTAAACACCCTTCAACTTCAAATCCTGTGCAATTGTCAGTTCTTTCTCTCATCTCAGTTGAGGCTGTGTTGTCCTTAGGAAGCAACTGTGTGTGCTTTTGGTAGCTGACCCTCCCCCTCTTAAAGTTTCTGAAGGATTTTTATGTGGAAGGAACTGGGTTGTTTTTCATTTTAACAAAGGACAGAAATGGACCAAAGCTGAGCAGGCAAGATTTAAGTTAGGGATACAAAAGCATTGCCTGTGCTGAGGCGTTGTTAGCTTTTGAAAAAGTCAGTGAAGGAGCTTTTGAAATCATCTTCCTCGTTAATAGCCACTGATCCAATCTGAGTAATATGTTATCTCTTTGGAAACAGTGGGCAAGGTGACTGTAACTTTCTTTTTTCTGGTTCTCAGTTTTTATAAGTCTAACTCATTCCCCTTCATTTTTTCCCCCAAATTTTTCTCCTGCCTGCCTGATTTTATAGCGATGCTTTGAGTCTTTTAATATGTGGCTTTAAGAAGAGTTTGTGGGAGTTCTCTTTGGCACAGTGGGTTAAAGATCCAGAGTTATCACTGCAGCAGGCTTGGGTTGCTTGGGTTCAGTCCCTGGCCCAGGCACATCCATGTGATGCAGGTATAGCCAAAAAAACTTTGTGCAGGTGAGTTTCATAGAGGAGAAAAAACTGACAGTAATATAATTTCAGCTTTTGCTTACTGTTTGAGCTCAGGTATTAGACTCTCTCTCTTTTTTTTTTTAAGGGCTGCACCTGTGGCATATGGAAGTTCCCAGGCTAGGGGTCGAATGGGAGCTACAGCTGCTGGCCTACGCCACAGCCACAACAACCTGGGATCTGAGCCACATCTGTGACCTACACCACAGCTCATGGCAACGCCATATCTTTAATCCAACTGAGGGAGGCCAGGGATCAAACCTACATCCTCATGGATCCTGGTCGGGTTTGTTAACCACTGAGCGACGAAGGGAACTCCAGGTATTAGACTCTTTATTAGACTTATTATTCTGCCTATTTGGTAGTGGGGAGTCATATTCATTTTCAAAGTGTTTATGGATCACTGACTCTAGCTTGATGGTGCTCAACTAGGGGGAGGAGTCAGGAGGGCAGTGAGACATTAGAATACCTGTGCAACATTTAAGAAATACACATTCCAGCGTTCCTCTTGTGGCTCAGTGGGCTAAGAACCAGATGTAGCATCTGCGAGGATGCAGGTTTGATCCCTCGCCTCACTCAGTGGGTTAAGGATTTGGTGTTGCTGCAAGCTGTGGTGTAGTTTGCCAATGGGGCTTGGATCCAGTAGGATCAGCAGGAATTTCCCTTGGGGGCAGGGATAGGAAACTTTATGATAATATCCCTGAGTCCTGGCCAGCTTTTTATGTCACCGTTCCACTACCCACTGTCCTTGGGACTCATAGGAACCAGGAGTTTTTAGTGTTGAACACACACTCTCTGGGCTCTCCACCTAGAATAGATGACCGAGAGTAGAGATCTCTGTGGCTAGCAGCCCTGCCCCTCACCTGCCTTTGCAAATGAACTTGGGCAAGTTTTTGTTGAGTTTCCTATCTCTGATGTATTCTTCAGTTAAGGCTTGTGAAGTGTCTTGAGATCCTCAGAACAGGTGGTGTACAATGAAAAGTGTGAGGTGTTCTGGTCTTGTCCCTTTGATCTCCATTTCCTTCTCCTTCCGGTGCCTGCAGCTGCCCTCAGCCTTCAAAGTGAGTCTCACTGGAGAGAGAGAATTCTTCTCTTCCCCAGCCCAGCACCTCTTGCTTCGCTGTCTAAAATAGCTCAGCTTCTTCAGGCTTTAAGTTGTCTTGCAAAGCATCCCCTCGTGTACTTGGCCTCACTCATTTCAGAGTCTAACAGCATTGCTGCTGTCCAAGTTTCTTTTACCTCTCTCAGCTTGCAATTTAGGGCAAGTTTCCCCTGTAGGATCGAAGAGCCACTGTCTTATTTCTTGCCAGTATTTTGAATGTCTTTGGAGCCATTGGTATTTCTTTGACCTCACTTCTCTCTTCCATTTGTTATCTGTGTATTTTCATTTCTTTTCTTTTCTTTCTTTTTTCTTTTTCTTTTTTTTTAACCTTTTTTTGCCACACTCTAGGCAAATGAAAGTTTCTGGGCCAGGGATCAAATCTGAGCTTCTTCTGCAACCTACACCACTGCTAAAGCCATGTTGGATCCTGAACCCACTGCACTGAGCTGGGGACCAAAGAGGCAATGCCACAGAGACAAGCTGGATCATTAACCTGCTGTGCCACAGCCGGAAGTCCTCGTCTCTTGACTAACGAGAAAACATTCCTTAGAAATGAGGCTTCAACCTAATCTCTATAACTTCTCTATAACTTCAACTACTGAGTCTAAAGTTGGACTTGTGGCTGTTATCACTGCCCCTTTGTTTGGAATACAGTCTAGGCTTGAAATTTGGGACTATGTTTTTTCAAACTAAGTTTCCCTGGGAAAACGGTCTGTCCCGCTGTTGTTCTCAGAGTATCTGTTAGTTTTTACTTCATGTCCAGACTGCTGTGTTGGTAGAGGAAAAAAGCTTCAGTGTTGTCAGTGGGGTTTGTTATACTATGCATCATATTCCCACTGCTGCACACTAAACCTCTCCTCTGGGCTCCATTGTTTAGTTGCAGGACAGGGCCAGGTTTTATATCAGCTTCCTTTTTACAGCAGTTCTCAGTAGAGGTATGGAGTGAAAGCTGCCCCCTTGTTTGGAAGTTTATTGAATCAGGTCCACAAAAGTGGATTTTACTTTAACTTCTGTTCCCCTTTAAAAGGGGGAGGGTGGTTGGGGAGGGCAAGAAGTAAAAAGTTAGTGTCAGAGATTGGGCAGTGTAGATCTTTAGGGTTGGTATTTTTGGTTGTTCAGATTTTCCAAATCTTGGTTTCCTTCCTCCCAACAGTTATCTCAGCAAGTCCACAGGGCTTCTTAATTGGCTACCGCATTTTTCTCTGGTTTTGAAGGATACTTCCAGAAGAATAAATTCACAATGTGGATATCTCCTCTTAGACTTTTAGGGAGTCAATTCCACCCTCTCTCATTTTATCACAGAGAATGTTTGTAATGCTTTGCTTTCCTAGTCTATAAAACAGTCTCTCTTTTTAGATTAGATTTTAAGTTTATGCACCTTATCTCTCCCCCTAAACCTGGAGTAGAGCTGTAGATATTTCTCCTTCTCTGTCCCTTCATTCATAGTTGAGGTTTAAATATACTGGAAAATCTTGGAACAACACTTTGTGAAACCAAATGGCTGTTCCCCCCCACCCCCAACTTAGTCACATTCTCTTTTGGAGGAATCCTGAGAAGGAATTCGTATGTTCATCTGGATTTGAGGATTGCTTCTCGTGCTGAGCCTACTACAGTTTCTGACTTCCCATCCTAGTTCTTCTCTGTCCTTGCGATCTCTGTTCCTTTAGTGGTGCTTCTGGTCTTCTCCCTGTGAGTTCAGATGACCCATTAAAGGTGCTGGCACTTAAAAACAAAACTTAAAAAAAATGTATGAAGTAAAACAGACATTGAAAAGTTTGAGATTTAATAATATAACCTTGCATTGTGAATAATTATGATTGCTCATGTAATTACCACCCAAATCAACAGAGAACACTGCCAAGGTGTTGGTAGTTTGTTTGTTCGTTCCTTTCTTTCTTTCTTTTTCTTTTTTGGTTGCCCTGTGGCATGTGGAGTAGTTCCCAGGCCAGGGATCAGATACAAGTTATTGTTGCAACCTATAGCTGCAGCAACACTGGATCCTTAACCCACTGTGCCGGACCAGGGATCCCACTGCTGATCCAGTTGTGCCACAGTGGGAACTCTGGTGTGGATAGTTTCTGAAGGATATGATGCTAATGGTGTCATTAGGCTGAAGTGTTTTTCTTATGTAATTAAGATCATTTTATGTTGGAGTTCTCGTTGTGGCTCAGTGGTTAACGAATCCGACTAGGAACCATGAGGTTGTGGGTTTGATCCCTGGCCTTGCTCAGTGTGTTAAGGATCCGGCGTTGCAGTGAGCTGTGGTGTAGGTCGCAGATGCGGCTCAGATCCCACGTTGCTGTGGCTGTGGCGTAGGCCAGTGGCTACAGCTCCAATTAGACCCCTACCCTGGGAACCTCCATGTGCTGTGGGAGCGGCCCCAGAAAAGACAAAAAAAAAAAAAAATATATATATATATATCATTTTATTGTTAAAAATTAAAATACCCAAGGATTCGATCTTGACTATTTGTTCTCTTACCTTTCAAGTTTCTTCTTTTCCCGTGCATTGTAGATTTGTGCCATTTAGCATTTCCAGATGGTATGCTTATTGAAACCACCCCTTTCCAACCTTTGTTATCAGTGTTTCCTGACCTAATCTTACTCTCCAGATAATACTAGAAGTAATAATAAATTGTAGTGGTAATAATGGCTAACATTTATTGAGCTTTTTGCTATGTACTGTGCTAAACATGTACACATGTTGTCTCATTTAAGTTTCTTTTCTTTCTTTCTTTCTTTTTTTTTTCTTTTTAGTTCCCAGGCTAGGGGCCTTGTCAGAGCTACAGCTGCTGGCCTACGCCACAGCCACAGCAACTCAGGATCCAAGCCTCATCTGAGACCTACACCACAGCTCGTGGCAATGCTGGATCCTTAACCCACTGAGTGAGGCCAGGAATCAAACCCATATCCTCATGGATCCCGGTTGGGTTGGTTACCGCTGAGCCACGAGAGGAACTCCCTCATTTAAGTTTCACACCACCCTCCTTTAGGTATTGTTACTATCCTCACTTTGAACTCAGAAAACTGATGCTAAGACAGGTTGTTATATAGTCAGTAGGCGACTGAGCTGGGATTCAGACCTTGGCTGTCTTAACTCCACAGCCTATTCTTGCTCTTTATCCTGTACTCCTCCCAGGGAGTCTTCATGCGCAAAACATAACACTGAGCACAGAAGTATACCTGGTGTTGCTGTAGCCAAGAATCATAGCTGTAGTCAGCTTGGAAGAGGGCAGTACCTTAAAAAACAACAACAACAGCCTTTTCTCCCAGTGGTCCCCATAAAATTTAGTTTGATGAACTTCTCAGACTGTTATTTTAGGACCATCATTCAGTAACCTTTGTCCCTCTCCATCCTTGCTCCTCTTCCCACTCCCAACTTCAGATTGCCTGAACTGTATCCTCACCTCTTGTCCTGTGGTACCATTAGGAACCATACAGCTTGTGGTTCTGTGGGTACATGAATATCAAGTTGACAGGGCACAGCTGTGTGGTTCCAGATGACCATAAGCCACAAGCAGTTGTTGCTTCTCTCTTAGGGCTGGAGCGAGGTAGAGGAGTGAAGTGGAGGCCAACAGGTGCCTTGGTTGTTTTTGTGCGTGGGTATCTTGGGGCTTTCAGTTATTCTGCTCTTAGGTGGTGATGGTGTAGCTAACAGCCCTGACTGCTTACTATTGCTGCCCACCCCAAAGCCCTCCCTCTTTACCCCTATCTTTGTTACCTCTGAGACTGTTCCTACATACAACTGACCTTGCCTTTGAAGCTGTGGAGAGTTGCTGAGTTAAAACACCTATTTTAGAAACTGAATCTAAAATGCCCTTTGCAGGGACTGACCCGGATGATGACAGTTGGGGTTCAGTGAACATGAAAATGAGCAAAAATTAGGTCATATGCCCACCTGACTCTGTTGGGCTGGGCTAGCTCCACGGTATTCCTTGAACAAGTGCCTTGATTCCTCTGATCTCAGATTTGTATTATTTTGATTTTTTTCCTCACATAGGCAACAATGATAACATTGGTGCAGAAGCATGGGATCTTAATACGTGCTTTCCTGCAGCTGCCCCAGTTAGTCCTGAGGAAAGGAAGCCCAAAGCTAGTTTGCGATCATGGGGGAGGATCTTGGAGCATTCTCTGAAACCTTGACTCTTGCCATCGCTCAGCTACTGCCTAGAGAAAAGCAAGCAGCTGCTTGTCAGGACTAAGCATGCAGCAGGCAGGCTGCAGGCTTGCCTCCACTACCCTGATACTATTGGTCAGCTTCTGTTTGGAAAAGAACAGTATCTTTGTACACCATGATGGTTTTCATATGACATAATAACCTGCTGCTGACTTTTCTAAACATGGCCTTTGATGGTCCTTCTTTCCCCAGGCTGCTTCCTTCCCCAGGCGTTCTTGAGAGGCTTCCACAGCAGCTGTGGAAGAGACTTTCCCTCTTGGTAAACCCAGAACTGGCTAGTGAACAAGGGGCTTCTAAGAGTTAAGGTACAGGCAGATTAGTGGGCAGGGGCAAGAGGCCAGTGGTCTTGTTAAATGCCGGCTGAGATTCAGACCCACCCTGAGACTATTTTACTACTAGGCTCCCAAGTGATGCCCCTGCTGCTCTTCCCTGGGCCTTACTTTCAAGTAGCCGTGCTGCACACGTGTGCATGCGTGTGTGCATGCGTGCATGTGTGCGTGTGTGTGGAGAGGGGGCTGCAGGACAACTTCCTCACTTCTGAGGGAACTGGTTTCTCTCTCATTTGTAAAACTAGAATGCTGATGGATTCCTCCCAGGGCTGTTCTAAGAGTTAAATGAGATTTAATGAATGTGAAAGCACATTGTCAGATCTAAATAGGTTGACAGCTATTATGAGGTTGCTGATATTATGTCCATAGATTTTTTTTTTTTTTTAGAATACCCAGGAATTTTCTTCTGATTTGCTGGCAAGATTTTATTCAAGTTTCCATTTGTGAGAAGTCCTTTTTTTTTTGCAGGTTCAGCTTTTTCTGTTCCAACATTTAATTATCCTCCCTGTGCAGTTTTTTTTTGTGACCTATCTTCACATTTTTCTTGCCAATATTAACTTGTATCAACTATACTTTAACTACTGGCTAAAAGAAAAGCTTAGCAAAATTTTTTTTTATGTGTATAATATTTTTTTTCCATTATAGCTGGTTTACTTTTTTGTTTGTTTTTTACTTTTTAGGGCTGCACCCGTGGCATATGGAAGTTCCCAGGCCAGGGGTCTAATTGGAGCTACAGCTGCCGGCCTATGCCAGCAAATATTTTTTGATATTAACTACTGTGTAATTTATTTCAGGGCTATGGATATGATTTTTGGCAATTAAAAAAGTCAAACCTGGGAACCAGTAGTGGGAGGAGTCCGAATTTACTGTGTCTGGGGTAATAAGCATGCTTTTTAACAGCAGTAGCTTCTCTAGAAATAGATATAACTTTTTTCTTCTTTGCGGGCTAATTAATTTATATTGGGAAATAATTCGGGAAGTGAATTAGTCTTAGAGCTTCCTCTCAGACTAAGAATTTAAGGCAGAGTGAAAATATGTTAATTTTATAACTGATCATTTTAAGTTTCTAATGTAACAAGAGTGAAATGTTCTATTTCAATAACGTTTGCTTAAGGAAAATATATGTGAAGATTTGGCGAAAAGAAGAAACAAGTGTATTTGTACCCTTTTACTGTTGGTGAAACAGACATTGATCTAACCTTTTTAGAGGACAACTTGGTAATAACCATTAGAAGAAAATTTTACGTAGTCATATCTTTAATCTAACAGTTATAATTCTGGATCTTAATCTATGCAAACATTCACACAACACAAAAGTGTATACAACTGAATTTCGGTGTGAGGGGGTGTTACTCACAATAGTGAAAGCTTTGAAGTAATCCAAGTCACCGTTACTGGAAAATTGGTATGCATCCATCAAATGAAATACTCTGTACTCACTGAAAAGAATGAGGTCAATCAGGAGTTCCCGTCGTGGCGCAGTGGTTAACGAATCCGACTAGGAACCATGAGGTTGCAGGTTCGATCCCTGCCCTTGCTCAATGGGTTAAGGATCCGGCGTTGCCGTGAGCTGTGGTGTAGGTCGCAGACGTGGCTCAGATCTTGCGTTGCTGTGGCTCTGGTGTAGGCCAGTGGCTACAGCTCCGATTGGACCCCTAGCCTGGGAACCTCCATATGCCGCAGGAGTGGCCCAAGAAATAGCAAAAAAGACAAAAAAAGAAAAAAAAAAAAGAATGAGGTCAATCTATATACACTCACATGAAAGGGTATATGAGATCTATTAAGTGACAAAATGCAAACTGTATAACAGTTTTTATGTTCATGATTATATTTTGTTAAAACACGTATGTTAGTATATGTGTAGAAAAAATTGTGAAGCTATAAATACCAAACTGTTGTTAAAATTGGTTACCTCAGGGAGGGATAGTAGACGACGGTGGACATTCACTGTCTACATTTCTATATTTCTGTAATGTTGGAATTTTTTACAATGAGTCTGTATTATTTTTGTAAGTAGTAAAAAAAAATAAAGATAAAAGTCTCTCCAATTTAAGCATGTATATTTCATATTTAAATCTGAAATGTTTAAATTTTAAAATCTGTATACCCAGTTTATTAAAGTAGTTATGTACAAATGTTAGAAGATATATCTGGTATAATGAGCTTTGGGGTTTTTTAATAATAATAGGACATAAAAATGTTCTCTCACAGATTCATTATTAATGTCTTGAATTTGACAATTCATTTCTGATATTTTCAAAAATATTTCCTTGGTTAGCTTTGGAAAATAAAATACTTTTTTATGCTTTCTGATTTTCTGAAATACATGTGCTTTCTGAGAAAATTTCTTTGTACAATGTAAAGAAGCATAAAGAAGAAAAAGGTCATTCATAATTCTAACATCCAGAATAACTGCATAGCTGCATCCATTTCTGATTTAAAAGGACTGATAAAGCTCTTTTTAAACAACAGTGTTGTTACTTTTGTTAAACAAATTATCTCTTTTTAGATTTACTTGTTGATTATGATCCAAGTCAGATTTATGAAGAGCTATGCTATGTGTGTATTTACTAAAGTCAGGGATAAGACTGTTTTGTTGTAGTCATTCAAGACCCATGGATTATTCCATGCAGGCCTTCCCCAGTCTTTCTGGAAAGGCATCAAAATCCTGCCTCCTGCTCTGACTTCTAGGAATGGCTATGGTAGTTGGAGAATTCTCTAGGAGGTTAAAGAATTTACTAAGTAAGATGAACCAAAGAATATTCACAAACATTTTTAAAGTATTGAAAATAGATTTGGAGTTCCCATTGTGGCACAGTGGGTGGTTAATGAATCCGACTAGGAACTATGAGGTTGCGGGTTCGATCCCTGGCCTTGCTCAGCGGGTTAAGGATCCGGCAATTGCCCTGAGCTGTGGTGTAGGTTGCAGAGGCGGCTTGGATCCCGCGTTGCTGTGGCTGTGGCATAGGCCGGTGGCTACAGCTCCGATTGGACCCCTAGCCTGGGAACCTCCATATGCCGCAGGTGTGGCCCTAGAAAAGGCAAAAAGACAAAAAAAGAAAAAAAAAAAGAAAATAAATTTAACATATATGCTATATTAAACACTGGCCCTATGCTATAAGCATAGAATTGTATGAGACATAGCCTCTGCCTTCCAGGAGGTTATAGAGTAGCAGGAGAAATAAGATCTATAAAGAACTTCTGTACAAGCTACTGAGTAGCACATGCCTTGTGAATGATGCAGATTAAGTGCTGCTGTAAGAATACCAAGGAGAGAGGAGTCCCTTCTGGCCAGGGTGATCACAGAAGGAATCATAAGGGGTGTGATATTTGAGCTGGTTCCTGAAGAAAGGGTAGGGTTTCAGTGTGGGTGGTGGAAGGGAAGGGCATTCCAGGCAGAAGAATATAAACAAAAGCCCTGAAGCTCCTTTCCAGAATAATGAGTAATCCAGATTGACAGACACACATGATTCACATAGGAGAGTAGAAGGAAATAGAAGAAAGGCAAGGTCCACTGTCAGATGGATGCTAGGCTGAGACATCTGTAATTTATTTAGTTGTCAGTAAGAAGCCATTGAAAGTTTTTGAGCAAGGGAGTGACACGATCGTACTATGGAAAGATTATTCTGGTGGGTGAGGGAGGGGAGGACAGGGTCTTTAGTAAAGAAATTGATTAGAAGGCCATCGCCATATCCAGGAATGTGGTGCTCAAGGCCTCAACCAGGGTGTTGGCATTAGGAGTGGAAAGGAAGTGAGCACTTTATAGAGAACAGGTTGAAGAGAACTTCCTTCTTCTAGGAGAGCCTCAAGGCACAAGTTGGCGTGATTGCAGGGGCACCGAGAGTCCTCTCCACCCCCCTTGTTGTCCCAGAACACACATTCACTTGGCACACTTAGTCCAGATAAGGAACAGTTAGTAGTCTCTCTGGTTACAAAGTTTGGAAACCTTGAAATTAAGGAATCTCAGGCAGGAGTTCCCACTGTGGCACAGTGGGTTAAGAACCTGACTGCAGCATCTCAAGTCACTACAGAGGCATGGGTTCGATCCCCAGCCAGTGCAGTGGTTCAAAGGATCTGGCATTGCCACAGGTGCAACAGAGGTGGCTGCTTCTACTCAGATTCAGTCCCTGGCCTGGAAACTTCCTTATGCCGTGAGTGAGGCCATGAAGAAAAGAAAAGAAAACTCAGGCATATAGAGTTGGTGCATAAGGAAGAATGAGACCCTTCTTGATGATCAGACTTTGAGGTCATAAAGCTTTGCTTGTGGTTCTGGTCTTGCTGTAGCAAGGACTGACCTTGGAGAGGAAACAGTTTTTTTTTCCCCTTTATTCTGGTTGCTAAAATTGAGGTGTCTCCTGTCCTTGCCTTTCTGATAACTGGAAGAGAAAGGGAGAGTAGGAGTACCCTGCTCGGTACCAGGCACTGTGTTGTTAAAGCTGCTCTTTGGACTTGGGCACCTGCTGTTGGTTGTATTATAATTGAGTCCTTTGCTAGAGGCCCTTCACCCCCTCTCTTCTGGTCTGAGATCTGATGCCATCCTTACCTCTTCCTCCATCTGCACACGAAATCAGATTCCCCTGCTTCTGACACTGTAATGCCAGTTGCCTTGGAAATGGTGTCAACTGTCCATATTGACTGTAGTTTCTAATGCCAGCTGGATGTGGGCAAGCTCTGACCATGTGGGATACTCTGACACTGGAAGACCCTCTGTTCCTCTTTCTCTGCAACCGTCTAAGTGAGAGGAGGTCAAAACCCACTTTTAGACCCATTTAAGCTACTGATCAGGCCTGCTATTTAAAAAAAAAAAAATTAATGCAAGCTGGAGAAAGCTCCATTGCCCCTCTGCTGCTCTGTGCCCTTTGCCTTCTCTGTTGGTTCTCAGACTTGTCCCTGATGCCTCCACAATGCCATGGTGACTTCCCCTTGTACTGTTTCAGAAACTGCAACATTCTGGTGGTTTAGGAGAACCTGAGCTCCCTCCTTGGTCACCATGATTTCTGGAGCCAGACGCACCTAGTTCTGAATCCTGGCTCTTCTTCCACTCACTGCTTACCTGATTCCATCGGGAAAATGGATGTAGTACTAGTCCTTCATAAAATTGTCAAAAGAGTATTAAATGAGATGATCTTATAAAGTGTTTAGCACAGTTCTTGGCACAGAGTACACATTCAGCAAGTGGTAGCTGTTGGAGCTGTAGTGAGTCTCTCTCTGCCCAAGAACCTTTGCAGTCCATGGGTCTGGGTATTCCTTTTTTTTTTTTTTTTTTGGCCGTACCTGTGGCATGTAAAATTTCCTGGGCCACAGATTGAACCCGTGCCACAGCAGTGACCTGATCCACAGCAGTGACAATGCTGGATCCTTAACCTGCTGATCCAGGGTCTGGGTATTCTTCGAGGAATACTCAGAACACTGTTTTCTCCCCAGTCCCCTGGGGCGTTGAAATTTGGAAATAAAAAGGCAAAATACTTTAATCAAATAGTTCTCCACTTGATTAATCACTTGAACCACCTGGAGAGAGATTTAGTATGCAGATTCTTGAACCCTACTCTGTAGGCTGCTGATTCGAAGTCTTACATAAGCAGGGGATGGGGATAGGGTGGGGATTGCTATCTGAAAAAACCTTGTTAAATCCTCTGAGTAATTCTATTGATGGGCCGGGATTGGGAACCTCTGGGGCTTCTGGCTGAGGGATCTGTAAAGTCACCTCTTCCCAAGCAGCAGCAGACTCACCTTCCTTAGAAACTGAGGCTGTTTTTTTGTTTATTTGTTTGTTTGTTTGTTTTAAGTTTTATTGAAGTATAGTTAATTTACCAGGTTGGGATAATTTCTGCTGTACAACAAAGTGACCCAGTTCTACATATACACATATCCATTCTCTCTCAGATTCTTTTCCCACATAGATTATTGCAGAATATTGGGTAGAGTTCTCTCTGCTACCCAACAGGTCCCCTTTGGCCATATACCTCAGTGTGTATGTGCCAATGCTGAGGCTGTTTTAATCCCAGCACTGCCAAACTGGCTTAACTCCAGCTAATCTTGAACTCTTGGTGAGGGAGCTTGTTTTTTCAGTCATACTGGAACTTACTTGTTTCTGGAGGCTTTATGGTATAGACAGAACTTTAAATCAGCCAGATTGGGCTAGAGACCAGCAGAGTGGAGAGGCCAGGTCTGTACTACAGTCTCGGAGTGGCTATTGCATCCCTTCCTACCTCTGATCAGATGGCACGTTGGACTCTGAAGGAGCAGGAGTGAGTGAGCTTGGGCATGATAACCTCCCACCCCCACCCCAGGGCTGGTCACTGGTCTCTGCCCAGCTGGCTAAGTCTTTGCACAAAGCCTGCTGGCCTTGGGCTTCCTTTGTGGCTTTTGCATAAGTGGCAATTCTCAAAATCTGGTGGAGAGTCTGCTTTGTGAGATGAGAGTGTAGTGTGTGGGCAAGAGACAAGCATAGTTATTCTTAACCTGCGGGAAGGGAGGGAAAGGCGGAGAGGGCTCTGCCTGGGACAGGTCTGTGGCATGCTTGTTGATAGAAATAGCAAGCCTGTAGTTTGTCTGGAATGACTTATAACTCAGGTATTTATAACTTGTATTGAGTGGGATTGAGAAGTGGAGAAAGGGACAAGGGGGATGAAAGGAACTGGTGGCAACAAAACATGGCAACTGAAACAGAGATTGGCTTCCTCCCAGTTGCTGGGGTTTCTTTACAAGTTTGAGGTCAGCTACATCCTAGATGACCCCGGCCTTTTGTAGCTCTGGCCTCTTAGTTTTTTCTCTCAAGAGAGCAGCTGCCCCCTTGCCATGGCAGACGCCCTGTAGTAGCCCCTCACACGAAGAGAATGAGACCAGATCCGAACCACTCATGTTGTGAACTGGGGCAAGAAGCCCTTCTCTAGGAGTGCCATTGTCTTGGCTCCATACCCTGGATCTTTCATTGACTGGTGCTTCTTCTCAAGCTTGTGGACTGATCAGATCTAGGGATCAGAGAGAGACAGCCACCAAAAAAGCTTAGAAGGCCCTTGCCCTGAGTTCCTGAGAGCGTGCTTGGGCCTCTGTGATGTGCCACCTATGTCGCAGATGGCTCTGGACTCTGGAAAGTGAGTTTCCCGCTTCCTGCACTTCTTAGTGCTTACACTGACTACCCCTTCCTCCTGGGAACTCTCCCCTTCACTGGTTTCCTGATTCTTGTCTTCCCTTTCTAACTGTCTGGGACCTCATCTCCATACTCTAAAAATAGGTATTCCCCACCTTTCTGTCCTCAGCCTCACTCTCCCTTCCCTCTGTCATCTCCTGTCTCATTGTACGTTCAGTGGTGGTTGTCACCTCTATGTGGATAATTCTCAAATATCTATTTCTAGCCCTGACCTCTCTCCCCAGCATCAATTCCATGTGTATGTTGCTAAATTGAATGTTCTGTGGTACCTACTAAATACCCCTGAAGTGCCTTAGATTCAGCACGCCTAGACATCACTGGGTCCCATTCTTCTTCTTTCTGATCCTTCCCAGGTCCTCTTTCTGATCACTTCTTTTTATAGCACCACCTGGTTCCCTGTCTATGAGGTTCAAAATTTGAGTTCTCTGTCTTTTTACTCCAGGCTGTATAGTGCCCAGTCTTGCCAATTCTATTCACTTTGTCACTTTTTTCTTTGTCATTGTTTTTTTTTTCCTGCTCCCACAATCTTAATGCTGGTCTAGGTCCTCATTACATCTCACCAGAACTATTGTAATAGCCTCCTAACTTGGCTCCCTGCCTGTGTCATAAGCTTATATGCACATCACCGAACATAGCTTTGGTTGTGTCCCCAGTTTGAAGCCCTTTAGTGGCTTCCCAGAGCCTCCACATGACCCCACTAAGTTTGGCAGTCAAGGCCCTTCTTGGTCTGTTTGCAGTCTACCTCTCCTGACCTAATTCTCCTGCAAAAACTTTGCTTTCACTATTGTTCACCTGCTCTGTTGTATGCGTCTGCCAAACTCATTCATACAGCTTTTTGCTACTGAGAATCCCTTCACTCTGTATTTCCATCTGTCAAAATCCTATCCTCATTGCAAGGCCCAGGCCAAATTCCATCTAGTCTTACAAGAAAGCTTCATTGTTTGCTTTCCTGATCCTGTTCAGAAATCATCTCTCTTCATCCTCTTTGAGCAATTTATATCCTTCTTATGACCCTCATCACATATTGGACTGCTTTGTAGTGACTCATTCATCTTCCCTAATGGATTTTGAAGGTGTAGGATTGAGACTATATATTCTTCATCTTAGAACCCTCACGGCATCCCAGTGGCTTTCCAGTGTTTTTGAGAACAACTTACATTAAGAAATACATTTTAGGGAGTTCCTGTCATGGTGCAGCGGAAACAAATCTGACTAGGAACCATGAGGTTGCAGGTTCAGTCCCTGGCCTCGCTCAGTGGGTTAAGGATCCCGCGTTGCTGTGAGCTGTGGTATAGGTTGCAGACATGGCTCAGATCTGGCGTCACTGTGGCCCTGGTGTAGGCCGGCAGCAACAGATTTGATTAGACCCCTAGCCTGGGAACCTCCATGTGCCACCAGTGCGGCCCTAAAAGGACAAAAGATGAAAGAAAGAAAGAAATACCTTTTAGGAGCTCCTTTTGTGGCTTAGCAGGTTACAAGCCTGACTAGTATCCATAAGGACTCAGGTTTGACCCCTGGCCTCACTTAGTGGGTTAAGGATCCGGCATTGCTGTGAGCTTCAGTGTAGGTCAAAGATGCAGCTTGGATCTGGCGTTGCTGTGGCTGTGGTGTAGGCTGGTGGCTACAGCTCAGATTTGACCCCTAGCCGGGGAACTTCCATATGCTGCAGGTACAGCCCTTAAACAACATCAACAACAACAAAAACCTTTTAATGCAAGTGTGGCTTAAAAAGGAATAAAGGAAAATAAATAAATTTTTTAAAATAAAGTAAAATAAAATATTAAAAAAGGAAATACCTTTTAGGTTGTGACCCAGTACACACACACACACACACACACACACACGCCTGAAATAAAGTTTCATGATCAATACTTAACCATTACTACATGCCATAAGATACTATTTTTGGTTCTTTTGTAGTTATTTATTCATTATCTATTAAATCCATTTCAGATCCCACTAATAGGCTGTAATCTGCATGTTTGAAAATACTGTTCTGTCTAGTATGAATGAGTAGTCCTGTTTGTCGCCTCTGAGACACCTGTTTTTTCCATCTACTTTAATGAGAGCCAGAAGAGCTCTTAAACAGTTGGCTTTATTCTTTCCTTCTCTCTTGGGCATATGCCATTATGAAGTTATCCCTTTATCTCATTACAGGGAGAGATGATGCCTTCTTTTTCTCAAGAGGGTACACTACTTCCCCGTGCATGTTGGGAGGGGTGGGTATTCAAGCCTTCTTTTGCGGTATGTCTGCAGTAATTCTGCCCTCTGGCAGCCTTGCTTCAGGGGGGCGGGGGTGGGGGGAAGGTGACACTCTCTTTTAGGTTGGTGTAGGCTTTCTTCCACCTCAACACTCTCTACCTGACCAAGAAAAGGCTGGGCCACAGCTTGAATATTCTTCCTGCTCTGATGTGGAGGAGGTCACTGCAGAGCACAAAGTGCACGCCCTCTTCTTAGTTCTGACTTTTCACTTGTGGGTGATGTTCCTAGAACTCTGGATATATCAGGGTGCCAGCTGTCTGTAGCAGATGTGTTCAAGTCACTGGCCATAATCAGTTACCTGGACTGGTTTGTCTTTTGGGCTATGTTTCACTGGCCTTTGGGCCACGAGGATTTGGAGCTATAGGTCCTGTCAGAACTTGGGGTCCCATCTCTAACTCTGAGGACAGCTCTTTTCTCGTAGGCCCTCTTGCCTGCCTCTGTTTCCTCAGATGATAAGCATCCTCTCACACTAGTGGGCTTGCTTCCTTATGAGGAGAGATACTGGAGTATTCAGGAAGGGATAGGTTACTAGTTCCCAGGGTGTGGTCAGAGAATCCCTAGGGTCCCCAAAACCCTTTTAGGGGATCTCAGCAATCCCCTCTTTTCTATTTACGTATGCAAATGAGGCCAGATTTTCTTTATCTTCACCCAGCATAACATCACAGCAGATTGAATGCAGCTGCAGATAGGAGAATCCAGCCGTTTTCCACTAAGACAGACATTAAAGAGACTTACAAAAATGATAAACAGTACCAAACAGTACCACCAACAGTACCAAATTTTTTTTTTTGGTTTTGTTTTGAAGTTACTTTTTTGAATAGAATTTTAAAAATAGAGTTACTTTTAACTCTATTTAAAAGTTCTTAGCATATAATGGGTTTTTTAAATGAATTAAATATATTTAAGTATTTCCATTGTAATTTCTGATAAAGTAAATATTAATAGATATAACTTATATAAACCGAAGATCTTTGAGGTCCTTGATAATTTCTAAGCATGTAAGAGACCAAAAAGTATGAAAATTGCCAGGCTGGGTCATGCTGTGGTAACAAATCACTTCAGCATCTCCCTGCCTAATGGATAGTTTACTTCTTGCTCATGCTTTTGTTCAGTGTGGGTCGATGCAGGCGCTCTGCTCATCAGAATTACTCAGGCACCCAGGCTAAGGGGGCCCTGTCTCATCAACTGCTACCACGCTTAGCAGTCTGGAGAAGGCATGTGTGCAGTGGTCCTTGAAAACCCCCACTGGGAGATCCTGCTGTGGCGCAATGGAATCAGCAGTGTCTCTGCAGCATCAGGATGCAGGTTCGATTCCCAGCCCTGCACAGTGGGTTAAAGGATCCAGCGTTTGCTCAGCTGCAGCATAGGTCACAACTGTGGCTATGGCCTGGGAACTCCATATGCTGTGGGGCGGCCAAAAAAAAAAAAAAAAAAAAACCTCCCACTGGAAGTGTCATGTCAGAGCATCATAAATATGTGCAGCCTTATAAGCACCCCAGTGAGAAACCTAAGTCACGTAAAAACACAGATCCTTGGCTTCTCTGTACCCTTCCCCTCACATTGCTAGGTCATCGAGTGTCAACCAAGTGGCTTGAGGATAAAGAGAAGTCAGGGATGTGAACTGTAGAAAGATACTGCTCATGAGGTACAGAGCCCCACAGCATATCCTGAACCCTATCTTTTCTCTCTTTTAAACATTTACCATGTAATGTTTAAGATATACACTTGGAGTTCCTTTTGTGGCTCAGCAGTTAACAAACCCGACTAAGATCCATGAGGATTCGGCGTTTTAGGCTGGCGGCTGCAGCTCTGATTCGACCCCTAACCTGGGAACCTCCATATGCCATGGGTGCGGTCCTAAAATAGCAAAAAAAAAAAAAAAAAAAAAGATATACACTAAAGGCACATAGAATAATAGAGCGAACAGTTGGGTGCCCACCATCAGCTTAAGAAACAAAATGTTACCTATACCATTAATCGCTGTTTATGCTTGTTCTCATCTGGATGTTTGTTTTGTTTTTTCATGCTAATCGTATGTGGAAGTTCCCTGGTCAGGGACTGAACCCACACTGCAGCAGTGACCTGAGCTTCTGCAGTGACAATGCCAGCTTCTTAACCTGCTGCACAACAAAGGAACTCCTGGATGCTGCCTTTCTGTCACAACCAGTTTTAGGTACTTTGTGGAGATCAAGTCTCTTGGCCTGAAATATGCCAGTTTTCCAGTGCTTCCCATGTCTGTCCTTTCAGTGTTCCTAAAGCTTCTGCCATGCATTCATTTATTCCTCAAATATGTTTCAAGTGCCTGTTTTGTGCCAGGCACTTTTTGAAGAGCTACAAGCTCATATTCTGGTAGAGGAGACAGACAGGACGTGTGTGGACAAAGGTATCATCAATGTCGGGTCACTACCTGACTCCAAGTGCAATGAGGAAAAATAAAGCAGAAAAAGTTGAGTATGGAGTGCTAGTGGTAAAGCCAGTCTGGAAAGCCTTCTCTGGGGAGGAGACCTGAGTGAATTAGCTGTGTGAATAGTTGAGGGAAGAGCATTTTCATGGAAGCAATAAATAACATGTACAAAGGACCTGAGGCTAGAACCTACTAGGTGCTTAAGGCAGCCAGGGAGGTAGGGAGTAAGTGAGGGGAAGAGTGTAAGAAATGAGGTCAGAGGAATTCCCGTCGTGGCGCAGTGGTTCACGAATCCGACTGGGAACCATGAGGTTGCGGGTTCGGTCCCTGCCCTTGCTCAGTGGGTTAACGATCCGGTGTTGCCGTGAGCTGTGGTGTAGGTTGCAGACGTGGCTCGGATCCCACATTGCTGTGGCTCTGGCGTAGGCCGGTGGCTACAGCTCCGATTCGACCCCTAGCCTGGGAACCTCCATATGCCACGGGAGCAGCCCAAGAAATAGCTAAAAAGACAAAAAAAATGAGGTCAGAGAGGTAGCCAGAGGCTGGATGACTTGGGTCTTATAAACTAGGGTAAAGAATTTGGATTTGAACTTGAGGATGGGGAGCCATTGGAGGCTTTTGAGCAGAGTAATGACATGGTCTCATATATATTTTAAAAGGATCCCCATGGCCTGCCATGTTGAGAAAAAGACTCTAGGCACCAAGGCTTGAGCAGAGAGAAGACATGGGAGTTACAGTCCTAGTTCGAGGGAGAGATGAAAGTTGCTTAAGCTGAGTGGTGCATTGGTAAATTTTTACATGTTCTCTGAGGGGAGAAAGAGGGGCCTGATTTGTAGTTGTTAATTTTGTGATATAAGTGTTCCCATCGTGGTGATTTCAAGCTACCAATGGGGTGTCACTGAATGTGGAGCTGGAAAAAGAGGTGCATAGTCAGCCCTCCTGAGCCAGTGTGAGCCAGCTGCAGCAAACCAGGGCTTGAGCTCAGGCACTTTCAGCCTGGGGCGTGTTTGCAACGGGGTGTCCAGGTTTGTCTCCTTTTCCTAGAGTAGATGGAAAGAAGGGATAGAGAGGATTATGAGAGTGAGAGAGTCAGTTTAAAAAAGTCCATTGTGCTGGAGACTTGCAGAATAAGCTGAGACACTGGAGGTCTTGCAGGAGCTCTGGACTCTCAGATCCTTTGAAAGTGGAGCTCAGCCCCAAACCTCCCTGCAAACAGGAAGCTGGTTTGAGTTAGAACATAAAATAAAAACCAGCTGATGCCCCTGAATGTTTTTCCCCTGCTCCTCCCCCTCCACAGAGCCAAAGGAAACTGCTTCGCCCCCCTCCCCTTGGATAGCTGCTCAGAAAGCCAGAAAAAGCCAAAAACCATAAATCCTTTGAAAATCATCCAAGTTTTGAGCCCAAGCAAACTCCTGTCCGTGGGGTTTCCTAGCCCGGATGTCTGCTCCACTGCCCAGAGTCCGAGGAAGAAAGTGACAGGAGGACACAAAGGTGCCAGGGACCAGAGATGAATCCCAGGCCCAGTGGAGAGAGATGGTCCTTAGCAGGGCCTCTCAGACTGCAGCAGCTCCTAGTCCACTTGTAGGTCACAAAATCAATAAAGTGGGCCACGACCAGAATGATTTTTTAATGAAGTAGAATATAATGGGAATTGCAACATACCACATGCATAAAGAGTAAGCATTGTTCTGTGAAACTTTTATTTCAGTTTTATGAACATGCTCACACATATATGTATGTTTATACTGCGTCAAGATAGAGACTGTGTCTCTCACTGTGGGTTGTAGTCGACTGTTTGATAAACACTAGTCTTTTGGGTCTGAGTAACTCTCGTCTCCTTCCTGCTTTAGCTTGCTGTTGAAAAACTCCAAGCTAGTTCCAGAATTAATTCTCTGTGGAACTAGATCATCTACCCACAAAACACCTACCCAAATTCCTATCAGAGGCAAGGGAAGCTGAGAACCTCCAACCTGTCTGATTCTTTGGGAGCAAAGCTGAAGCATGAAGGAAGGATTGAGGATTTGCCTGCAGTCACATTAGCTTGGAGAGAATAGGCATCGAGGCCTTTGAGCTCACTGCACTTGCTTTGGTGACCTTTCCCATCTATGTGGGTAATGCTGGCCTCGGGCTCCTCTTTCTCCCTTCTCAGCAGTAGGCAGTTGGTGCAGTAGGAATGTTCCTGAGGGCCCCTCCTTCTGGGAGAGCCAGAGGCACAGTGCCAGCACAGGGGGTGGGGCGCAGAACCCAGTATCCCCCGTACTTCCCCAGGGTTATTTTGTGCTCTCCAGTTCGCTCACAGTGCTCGGGCTTTTTAGAAAGGTGACTGGGTGCCAGGGGCTTATTAAGCTGTGAAAAAGTGTGGAAGGAGGCGTAAGTTAGAGCAAACTATCAAGAATATATAAAGTAGGCTAAAGTTAGTGTGTCCCTCACCGGTAGTGCCTCAGAAAGGCCCACAGGTACCTGGCAAGTTTGGTGCTTGCCAGGCGGCTATGTGGTGCCTGCAACTAACCTGCCTCTGTCAGTGAGTAGGCACATGTTCCTGGTCCACATCCCCAGGAAGCTAGAAGACTCTTGGGGACCTTCCTGGGGAAGAGTTTTTAACTGTAACATCCCAGGAGACCTATTGTGGTCTTTGGCCACTTCAGGGCATTTCTTTCCAACCTAATTCAAACTAAAATGGTCCTTGGAGATAAGAATTTAAATAGGCCCTCTAGGAACACTCGGAATTCTCCAGTTGGGCAAATAAGAGAGATGGAGAGATCTTAAAACTACCCTAATGGACTCTGGGCTTCCCCTCTCTAGAAGCTGACCTGGACTAGGAGGAGACCACCCTGCCATGGAGATGACCAGCCTCGAAGTGTTTCTGGTTCATGTTGCCCTCTTAAGACCCTCAAGACCTCTTAGCTGAGAACATTCTGGCCTGTTTACATGGCCAGTCTGCATTCAGAAGCCCCCGTCTCTCAGCCAGTGTGGGCCAGGGACGTCCCTGAGGAGGGCCAGTGTGGCGGGGGGGTGGGGTGGGGGTCCCGATAGCACTGGAGGGGACTGGACCAGGAGGGACACGGGAGACACTCTAACAGAGGGCGAGGTAGGGTGACAAGTGCTAGGTTCTAGGGCAGTTCAGATCTTCCATGGGGTCATCTAGCAGAAAGACCAATGAACTACCTTGAGGTTAGTCCTGGGTGCATCCCAGTGCCTGCAGACAGTGTAGGGGGACAACAATGACGACGAGAGTGGTGGTGAGTGTCTTGCGTGGCTGTGTCCTCTCAGCACTTTACAGGCCCCTGAGCACTTTACGTGTATTTCCCTTTCATCTCTCTGGGAGTCATGGCTTAATAATAATAATTAGAGTACTCTGAGCATCTGTGCTTTGCAAAACACAGCATTAAGCAGACATCTGGTGGGGAGGTGGAGCCCTCCGATGGAGGGGAAGAACGTGGTGGAATGTAAAGATCAGGGATATTATGAGTCACCTAATTGATACCTAACGTTGTTCTGGCTCTTGGAGATCACAGCGGCCTTTTCCTTCATGCCTGCCAAGGCACGAAACTCAGTGACCTCCCCCGAGTCTCACAGACCCCAGAGGCCAGTCTGTGTCAAACTCCTAAGACTTTATCTTCTCAATGGAGCCGTCCTGGATTGGAGGAGTACTTGTTCCTCTCTGACCATGAGCTGAGTTTTAACCACTTCATTTTCTTTTCCATGGACCTAGCAGTTTGATCACTATTAAAAGCCAAAATGTACACTGGCTTTTTTCCATGTGATCAGGGAACCCATGGACAGATCAGAATCTGAACAAGTCATTCTCCAGGAGACAAGGCCATCAGGAAAGCAATCAGCAGAGCAGAAGGTCCTGAGTACCTTCAGTACCTCCTTCCCAACCCCACTCTGTCCATATATAACACTTCTCTGTCTTGGTCAAACAGGTGACCTTGGAGAAGGTGCTTGGAATAACCGTGTCTGGAGGCAGAGGACTTGCTTGTGACCCCCGATCGGGCTTAGTTGCCTACCCAGCTGGGTAAGTGCCTTGGAAGAGGTTTTTTTTTTATTGCTCGGGTATTTATAGCTATGCTAAACCAGTTGGGGTGGGCAGATACCTCCAGGTTAAGATTTGGTGCCATTTTTATAAAGGAGATACACAGGGCCAGGTAAAGACTCTTCGTTGATGGTTGTTGACTCTTTGTTGCCATCCTTCCTGCGTTTTGGCCACCCACAGCTCCCAGCACCATCTTCAATGTCTTTAATATCTACCTTTTAGTCATTTCTAAAAACAGTTTTATTGAGCTGTAATTCACATATCACAAAATTCGCCCATTTAATACGTACAATTCAGTGGTTTTTAATATATCCAGAGTTGTACAGCCGTTACTATAGTCAATTTTAGAACATTTTCATCACCCCTAAAAAAACTGCATACCCATCAACACTCTCTGTTTCCCCCCAAAACCCCCAGCCTTGGGCAGCCATTAATCTACTTTCTGTCACTATCGATTTGCCTATTCTGGACATTTTATATAAATGGAATCATATTTTTTTTGTGAGTAGCTTGTCACTTAGCATAGTGTCTTCAAGGTTCAATATATGCCATACTGGGTATTAATACTTCATTATTTTTTATGGCCGAGTAACCTTCCATTATGTCGATACCAACATTTTAGCTATCATTGGCTGGTGGCCATTTGGGTTGTTTCCACTTTGGGGAATTATTATTATTATGAATAATACTGCTCTGAACATTTGTCTGCTCTGGTCACTTGGAGAGGTGTCACTGAGGTGGGAGACAGGTAGGAGTCTGGGGCTGGTGTTCTTCTTTCCCTTGCTCCTTTTCACTCCTCTGCTCCTACAGATGAGAAACCCACAACTGTAGCTGCTTTAAGCTTCTGCTGAAGTGTTTCTTTTGGAGGCTTGGGGCCTCTCCTGCTTTTGCTTCTCTCTGTCATCCTTTCTTCTGTGCCGCTGGGCACAGGAACGTGAAAATGGCAGGCCGCTGCTCTGCCTCTTTCCCCACCATCAGCTGGGGAATGCCAAGTTCCCCAGTGTGATTTCCACAGCAACTCTTGTAGTTTTTTGTATCAGTTATGTGATTTTTTTTTTCAGTTTTATTACCCTGTCGAAAAAAGCTGCCTTTATGAAGAATTTTTCTGTGTCGGGCACTTTGTTAAGCACTTTACAGGAGTTATTTTATTTAATACTCAGAGCAACCCTGTGAGGCCGATCTGGTACTGTTATCATCCCATGTTTTAGGGAAGGAAGCTAAGATTCAAAGAGGTTAACCAGGAGTTCCCATTGTGGCACAGAGGAAACGAATCTGACTAGTATCCATGAGGATTTGGGTTCCATCCCTGGCCTCGCTTGTTGCATCCGGGATCTAGTGTTGCCTTGAGCTGTGGTGTAGGTTGCAGATGTGGCTTGGGTCCCGCATTGCTGTGGCTGTGGCATAGGCTGGCAACTGTAGCTCTGATTTGACACCTAGCCTGGGAGCCTCCATGTGCCGTGGGTGTGGCCTTAAAAAAAAAAAAAAAAGATTAGCAGTTTGTCCCAGGTCACACAGCTAGTATGTTTCTGTATTGAGATTCCAACCCAAGGAGTCTGAGTGCAGAGCTCTTACTCATAAAAATGGCACGAGGTGGGGAAGACCAGACTTCCTACTTATTTTTAAAAGCTGCTTTCCCCCTAAGCTCTTAACCTGCCTTTTGAAGGAGAAGAGGCCAATTTACGGGCAGCTCAGCCTAGGTCAGGGAGAGTTCTGCCCCCGGGATCTGGGCTCTGTCCCTTCTGCGTGGCCCTTTGGCATTTGATGTCCGTGGTGGGGAACTGTGCGAGCAGCACAGACTTCCTCTGGCAGAGGCTGAGCTGGCCTCCTTTTCCCCTTCCAGAAGGAGGTTGATGAGCCATCTCTGTTGCTGGCTACCCTGTGCAGTCTGCCTCTGGGGAATTCCACTCGTGCCTGCCTTGGCCTGGGAAAGCCAGGTTCCTTCTTGTTGGAGGTGGGGCTGGGGCTGGATGTGGGCTGAGCAGGAAAGGCCTGCTGCTCCTTGCTGCCTGAGCCCTGAGGGGCACAGAGCCCTTCGCTCCAACCCAGGCCTAGTGCCTTTAAGGAAGGGTGTGTGCTTCTGTTTATGGGCAGGTCCCAGCCTGGCATGTGTACCTGGGAGTCACTGTCCTTCCAGGTGGTGTGTGGAAACTTCCCTGTTGTCACCTTTAGTAGGTTTCTTGCGTGTTTGGCTTGGGCCAGCCCTGGCCAGTGCCCTGATCTACCCCCTGACCTTTTCATTTTCTAGAACTTTGAGTGCTCTCCTTGTAAATGGCCTTTTTCTGAGTGTTTCAGTTTTGCCCTGTGCTCCAGCTCCCTGATGTGTGCCGCTGGAGTATCTGGGGGCCACCAAAGCCTGTGTGAGTCAGGCAGGCTCTTTCCCTCCCCCCTTCCTTCTCTTCCTATCTGGTGATCCTAACCCTACCTCCATCCCCCACTCTCTAGTTCCTACTGCGCTTGTTGCTCTAGGAGCAGCTCAGGTATCCTAGAAACAAGAAGAGAAACAAAGCTCAGAAAATTCTCCCAGAGGCCTAGAGGCAAATATCAAACCAAAACAAAGTTTTCTGAAAGGAAATGAAACAGCTCAGGGAGGATTGGGTGGAGGGAACGTATGTCAGGCAGAGGTGGGTTAAAGTCTCTGGGTGGAGACCCCTCAAGTTTCAGTGGCCCCTGGGTCTCTTCTGGGAGCACTCCCTTTGCTCTTATCTTTCCCACAGGAAGCCCACACTTCACCTGTCACATTTTAAGCCCCACTGCCCTAGGAGGCCAAGCCAGTCCCCAGATAGCTTCTTTGAGCCTCTCAGTCTAGTTGAACACCCCGTAATTGACTCAGGCCCCTTCCCTTACTGGCTTGGTAGAGGGTTCGGGGCCTTCAGAGCCCAGCACAGCCCCTGTTGCCACTGTAGAATCAGTGCACAGGATGGGTTTCTCCTGACCCTTGATGCCAGAGTGCAGGGCCTCATGAAGGGCAGCTACTAGAGTGGGAGGTGTCCTGGAAAAGTGTCTGGCCTTACTCAGCAGCCAAGGGGAGACTCTTGGTTGGTTTAAGTACGGAAGAGGAGGGAAAACCTAGTTCTCCTGAGAAGGCCCTCCATTTACTCAGCGTGTATGGGAATTTATGCTGAGAGCCCCAGCTCCAAAGCTTTGGACTATGTGTGAAGCCACAGACTCCCCCTGGACTGTCTGTGTTCCAGTGACATCTGAGCTGAAGGAGCACACAGCTACCTTCATCCTCTCTGTGGCAAACACTGTGCAGGGGTTGCCAGGGAGTATGTGGAGTTGTGGAGAGACTGGCAGGCCTAAGGGAAGAGGATGTGTGGACTTGGTGCCCTGATGGCTGTGAATCATATATGAGGTCACTCACAAAGTGCTTGTTCATCAGTAGTCATTCATTTGTTTGGCCGATTCTTGTTGAAAACCTGCTCTGGGCCAAGCACTGTTCCAGCCACAGGATATATAGCAGTAAGACCGTGTCAGTGCTTTTGTGGGGTTTAAGATCAAGGAAAGTAAGCAGACACTAAGCATATAAACAAACAAATGAGCAAGATAGTATCGGAGAGCGGTAAGTGTTGCGAAGAAGGTAAAAAGGAGAGCGAGTAGGTCCCTGGGAGTGGGTAGGGGTGGGACTACTTTAAGACCTGTGGTCAGGGCTCCGTGGGAGGTAACATTTGAGCTGCTATCTGAATGGCAAAGAGGAATCTATGTGTGAAGATCCATGCTTCCAGATGTTGGAGACCTCAATTGCAAAGGTCCCAAAGAAAGGAGGACCCAGTTCACTTGTTTGACAGCAGCCACGGTGGCCAGTGGGTGTGAGGAAGGGGACTCAGTCCCTGCCTTTGGGACTTGGCTTATAAGTCTTGCAGCTCATAGAGAACCCCCCTCTTGTCCCGGAAGGGGATGAGTTTAGAATCCCCTGGGCAGAGAGAGGCGTACTGGTAGCTCTACACCATGACCATATTATTCACTGGGTTTTTACCACCAAGTCTTTTCTCACACCTGTGGGGGGAGTGGTCTCATAAAACATCGGAGAAACAGAGATGCCAATGGATCTCATGGGCTGGCCTCAGAAGGTTACTTATTTGGAAGGCATTAGATTCTGGGTACCTAAAGAGGACCACAACCAAGGATGCCCTAGGAAACACCCTAGACTCTTTTTATCTCTTAGAATAATTAAAGCTATAAGACTTCCCTTTGGGAGTGAATGTGAAGGGATGGTTTGTAATTCCATACCAGGGTGAGGACCCTAATGAGTCACTAGTGTCCAGCAAGTCCTGTGTGGGAACCATAGTTGGTGTGCCTGCAACAACTGCTGACCCCCCTGATTGCTCTTTCCTTGCGATTGGTGCCCCAGAGAACCCTTCGAGAAGATGGCCAGGAGCACCATGCTGGTCACTTTGCATATGACTTTTTTAGTTTGCACAACAATTCTATGGCATAGGTATTTTTATTTCTGTTTTCCACATGAGGAAACTGAGGTTCAGAGAAGTTAAAGGATATGCCCAAATCACATAAGTTAGCAGACAGGTCTGCCTGGCCCCAGTTTTCTTTTTCTTTCCATCATCACACTGCCTTTGCGCATCAGTGAGTCCTGAAGGTCTAGGTTGGGAAGCTCCCCTGAGGCCTGCTACTCAGGCGGTTCCTTGCGAGTCAGGGCTTTGAGATCTGGTAGCTAGTGACTTAAAGATTTATTCACGAATACTTATTTAGTGCCCATTTTCTAATAAGCAAAATAAACAAATACCATTGACACAGAGCTGACAGTCTCATGATGAAGATAGATCCTCTTGCCTCCCCACAAAGTAAATTATATGGTCTATTACAAACTGATACATGCTTTGGAAAAAGTATAAGCCATAAGCAGTGAAAGGGACTAGGGAGTGTAGGGATGTGGGGTTATACTGTTAAATGGGACTCTAGGGAGACTTGAAGGACTTTGGTGTGCCTCTGTCAGTCACCTGATTTTACTTGGTCTGAAAGAAGAAATTCCCAGGTGCAGGGTCGCTGCTCAGACCTTCTGTGTCCTGCTCCTGCTCCCTATGTGTGCTTCTGCATTCATTGCTCCTCCCAGGTTTCATTTGTTCCTGCTCTCTGAGAGATGGAGGGTTGTAGGAGGTGGATCCAGTGGGAATGCTGGGCTCTTGATAATGGCAGCAGGCCTGCACCTGTCCAGGGAAGGGAGTTGTTGAGGGCTTTGCCCTTCCTGGTTCAGAGAAGTTCCTGGGCAGTGAGCCCAGCACCTGGTATGGTTGCTCAACCACGTGGCTCTCAGGCCAAGGCCCCAAGGGGCTGAGGCCTGGCTATCTCTATACGAGAGGGAGCAGTCTCCCTGCACCTGCACCCTGGGGTTCCAAGTTACAGGACTCAGCTGGTTGGGGCAGCTCCACCCTTGTCCTGTGGAGGATTGCAGCCAATACTGCTGCAAGGGCACGTCCAGATGCCTGCCCACTGTGCTGGCTGGGGTCAAGGGAGGTGGAGGCCAAAGGCCAGAGATTGATGCAGACTGCACCCTACCAGACTGAGGAACTTGCACAAAGTTCAGAGGAGACTGAGGAGGCTCCCACATCAGTGTTTTTGAGGTCTCTTCTCTGGGGATGACGTCAACTATGTGGGTACAGGTGGACCTTGGATGTCTTTGCCAAGTTCTGCCTTCACTTTGCCATTTGCATTATTATGCTTACAAATGGAGCTGTGACCATGGCTTGGTATATTCCTTCCTCTTTATGTTAGAGAAGGTTTACAAATTTGAATAATTAAGAGTAAAAATTTCAGCTTAAGTTCTTATCTCTGTATGTTTCCCTCCTTTGCTTAACTCCTCCAGGCTACACATGAGAATTTTTTAGGCTATATTGGCACGGGGGATGGGATGGGGAGGAGGCTGTTAGAAAGGGAGAGGTTGCCTTATAGTCATCTTTCTGTCTACATTGTCTTTTCACACACACACACGTATGCACACACATGCCACCCTCCTTCCTTCTTACACCATGGAGTCAAATTTAGGGGAAGCAGGAAACCAGCAAGACTCAGAATTTATGTGCAGTGACTTGGAAAGTGTTTTAATGCATCTAATGCCCTGCCCTTGAGAGGTCATCATGCTGCTTTGGGTTTAAGGGAAAACTCAAAAGCCTATACCATGGAGCTGTCGTTTCCTCCTTTTTCTGGATTGGGAATGTGACTCTCTGGAATCTGCATTGAGTGGGTTCAAGTCAGATCAGCTCTCAGATGAAGCCATTTGCCATGGTTTATCTGGAGCTGATCTGAAAGTGAGGTATCTGCTCAGACTGAAAGCCATCGCCAGAGAGATGTGCCTGCAGAGGGCCTCCCTAGCCAGTCAGCACAAGTAGCGAGAAAACATCAGTTCTCTGAAACACTTGCTGGACTTTTCATGATGGTGGCAGGCCCGGGAGTTATCTTGCTCATACACTGAATAAAGTATTAAAATATAAGTATTTAGGGAATTCCCTGGTGGCTCAGTGTGTTAAGGATCTGGCCTTGTCACTGCTATGGCTTGGGTCACTGCTGAGGCTTGGGTTTGCTCCCTGGCCCAGATGCAGGTGTGACCAAATAAAGAAATAAATAATCTAAACACTAGATGTATAAACTTTGAGCTATAACTGCTGTAGTTTTCATGTGCCAGAATTTCTGTGGCCTGAGTCCTTTTTCCCTCCAAGTGCTTCAGTCTTATCTCCCTCTTCGCAGAGGCCCCTGCCCTGGCGCCCTGTGCATTAGGTTCGTGTGCTTTCTGTGTGTAAGTCAGTCCTCTTTAACTTCAGTTTTCTCTTCTCTGTCCTACTCACTCCACTCGGCTTTCCTTAGAACACAGCTTCTGGAATCCTGACTGTGTTTTGCTTTCACCAAGAGGCCTGCAACAAGGCCTCTGAACGCATATCCCATCCTCAGGTGGGGATCATTGTGCCAGTGTCATCAGCCTATCGTCACCGGCCTAATCTCGTGGATTAGCTGAGACCAGACCTCTAAGGTGCTTAGCAGGGCGCTGCCGTGTAGAGAGTGCTTGATAACTGTAACTCTTACTGTTTGGCCCACTGCGTGAAGAGCAGTAGACCAGTTACCGAAGGCAGTGGACACCTTCATGTTTAGAGTTCATTAAAACTCTCGAGTGGTGCTTTTTGCCTTAGCCAGGAGATGTCACTTTCATTCTCTTTCTGTGCTCCAGTACTGCCGTCCTAGACACTTGAGGTGGTTTCTCCCAGCACTTCCCCCATCCCTTCCCTGCTGCCTTCCAAGCTTATCATCTCCTAAGTGGATAATGATGTAGATGTTTTCTTTTCCCAAGCTTAACCCAGCTCTCCTTCCTTGGCTCCCATCCCAGAACAAAAAATAAAGCCTCCTTTAAAGTTGTTACCATGGCTCAGATCCTAACAGAACTCACCTCCACTTTTCCAAAGGAAAAACCTGACAGTCCCAGAGCACCTTGTGCCTCACTGCCAGGAGTCCCTTTGGGCCTCCTGTCCATGATCCAGGAGGAGTCATAGCAAGATTTGCCATGTATACCATTTATCTGGCCCCCACTGTGTGTCTGAAAATCGTTTAATCTTCAGCCCTAAGAGCTTGATCCTAGAGGCTCCATTTTTACAGATAAGATTGGCTTGGGACTTACCCAGGGTCCCAAAGCCATACATGGCAGAGCAAGGATTCAAACCCTGGTCTCTGACCCCTAAGACTCACAGTGTCCCCACCACCCCACACCGCCTCTGAGGATCTGGAGGTCCTTGCACCTCCTTCCATAGAAGACAGGTGGGATGTGCGGTAGGGAGGAGGAGGGCTGGGCCAAGCTAGTGGGCCAGAGAAGGCATTCCGGCACTCATCCATTCAGTAAATGGTTTTTGAATGACTGTGATGGGTCAGACTCCTCTGGGCACAGGAGACAAAGCAGTGAGCAAAACCAGACACAGTTCCCAACCTCATGGAAAGTGCAGTCTAGTGGGGGAGGCATTCATTAATAAATATAAAATTGTAGTTGTGATCAGTGTCACAGAAGGTTAATACAGCTGTGTTGTGAGAGCATATACTGAGGCCATCTGACCTGAGACCTGAAGGAGGCCTAAGTGTTAACTAGTTGGAAAGGGAGGGAAGAATACTCTAGACAAAAGGGCTTGCAAAGGCCTGGAGTGGGAGGAGCATAGCAAGTTAGAAGGGGTGAAAGAATGTGGTTGGCCATGGTGCAGGGTGCAGCTGGAGGGTGGGCAGGGGCCACAGCACCCAAGGCCTTCCCTGGCATTTTTAAAGGGCTGGGTCTTAGAAGCTCCCCGGAGATGTTCAGCAAGAGGTGGCACAATCAGATCAGAGATGCTTGGGTTTGACGTAAAGAACGGTGGACGCTGGAAGACACGAATCCTGGCTCTGCTCTTTGTAGAAGCCTAGGTTTCCGAACATAGAGTTCTTCATCTCAAGATTTTGGAGGGTTGGACCAGGTGATCTTTAAGGTCACCTAGCACAGTGCATTTGATCTTCCCTTCCATCCTTCCTTCTGGCTCTAAGGTTCTATGAATCTTATGTGGTTTGGAGGAGTTAGGCCCCCTGTATCCTGGACTGCCCCTACCAGCAGCCCGGGCAGTGTATGTGTGTGAGCTTGGGATAGGGAGGGAGAGGGATGGGGTACAGCTTTTCCAAAGCCATCTGATATTTTGGTCATATTTTTAAAAACCCTCCTGACATGGCATTGTAGAAGGGAAGCAGAAGACTGCAAGTCTGTATAAAGAGAGAGAAAGGAAAAAGGAATGAGAAAAGGGAAACCAAAAGATTAGGAGATAGAGGGAGAAGAAGAAAGAAAATGGTGAGGAGGGATTTAGGGGAGGGGGTTAGGGGAGCAGATGATGTGACTCAGGAATTCCAAGGTCAGCCTGGCAGTTCTGGGCATAGCTGGGGTACCCCTGAGGTCCTAGTATCTCCAGCGATTACCTGTGGCTTTTGCATACTGAAGTGGTTTATTGAGCCTGAGATGGTGAGTAATCACTAGCAGCTTGTACCTGCCTGTGTTTCCAGTTTCCAGCAAGGAGGGGTATCAGAATGTGGGGGCCGCTGTGGTTTCCCACTGAACAAGGCTGAGTCTGGGGGACGTAGCCCTCTGATCATTCTCTCCCACCCCTTACCTGGTATAGCAGGCTCCATGCTCACTCCTGTCAGCTAGTTACAGTTCTGATGAAGCTCTGAGGCAGAAGGGTGACTGGCTGGGCTGCTGACAGCCAAGGTGCCTCAGGGAGAACAGTGCTGGCAATGGCTTCCTGCTCCTGGCCCCTGACTCCTACCCCTTGGCCTCCCCTCTGGAGCTGCCTCTGGAAAGTCAGTCTGATCCTGATCCCATCCAGCCTTGCCTTCTGGCTGGGAGAGGATGCTCCCAGCTTTCTCCGCTTGTCTTCTGACGTCTGGAGGGTCCTTCTCAGGCTCCTTGGTGCCGGGGATTCTCGGGGCTGGCCTTCCCCAGGCCTCTCAGCCTCTCTGCCCCTCCCCCTAGTCTTACTGAGCCTCCTTGCAGTTCTGGCCCCCTGCCTCCCACGCGCTCCATCCCCTGACTTGTGGGGTTGTGGGAAGTGGGGCAGAGGTTGGCTCTTGCCAAGTCACACACACACACACACACACACATACACGCGCACGCGCACACACGAGAGGCCTAACTCATCCTTGGAGCACAAATACTTGACACACACGTGGCTCCCTCCCGTGCCCTGGCTGTACACCTGTGGCCTGCTTTGCCCAAGTCAGTGAGTTTTTCCCTCCTGCACCCCTTCTGGGCTTTGTGCAAGGACCATGGGAAGGCCTGTGTTCCTGCTGCCCTTGGTGGTGGAGATGGCGCTGGTGCTCCGGGACCTGGTGGGGATAGGCTTCCAGGGAGCCCTTTCACTCTTGTGAGGCGGTAGAGAGGGGCCCCTGTGGGTGAAGAAAGGAAACAGGAAGACCGGGTTTCCCAGGGAAAGCAGTCAGTTGCCCTCAGTGGCAAGTGAGCCCTTCTGAGCTTGCTTGCCCAGTCTTCGGTGCTGGGTGCCTGGAATTCCCGGAGCAGGTGGGTGAGGTGGGGTGGAGGGCTGTGGTTTGGTGCTGACATCAGTGGTCTCACTCATCTCCCCAGGTGCGTAGTCGTGCTGTTCAATCCCCGGAAGCACAAACAGCACCACATCCTCAACAGTTCCAGGTAAGTGGTCTAGGCCTTCAGGGGGCATCTCTTGGGGGCCGTGAAAAGGGCACCGTCTGAGGTCTCCATGGCTCTGGGGACTGGAACCAGGTTGGGCCCCAGGGCCAGATAAGGAACCGGCCCATGTGCTACTGCTGTCTGCTGCCTTGCCTTTTGAGGGGACTCTCAGGGAGCCGGGTTGAGGCCAGGCTGCCAGGGCTTCTGAGTTTGCCTCATTTCTTGCAGGAAAACCATCACCGCCCTTGCCTTCTCCCCAGATGGCAAGTACTTAGTCACTGGAGAGGTGAGTGAGGAAGGGGAACCAGGCTGCTCTGAGGAGAGTGGGTGGCCTGGCATCAGTGAAGAGCACCCATCCCAGGCCTGGTCAGAGCTGTTGCCACTCTGGCGTCCTGAACAGATGCCAAATCCCAGGGTCTGTTGTATCTTCAGACTTTGGTTCTGAAGCCTTGGTGGGCACCAGAGTCACTGAAGGGCTTGTTAAAGTGCACATTGCTGGGTCTGCCCCCAGAATTTGTATGTCTGTAGGTCTGGGAGGGGACCCCCACATTTGAATTTCTAACAAGCTCCCAGATGGTGCTGATTCTGCTAGTTTGGGAAGCACACGGTGCAAACCACTGCTTTAAAGATATTCCTTAGCCTCGAAGGCCCCCTGCTGGGCGCACGAGGGACGCCGCCGCTCCCATCTCAGTCACACAGGGAGGCAGTGGGGCAGACATAGATGTGGGTGGTGGTGATTCTCAACCCCGGCTGCCCCTCAGAATCACTCTAGGAGCTTTGAACAAAAACAGAGGTGCAGACCCTCACCTGGAAATACTGAACCAAATCTAGGGCTGTTTTCTCTCTGATAATCATTGCTGTCCTGAGGTATTTATCATGTTTCCTCTATCCCTTTGCCCTCTATGGCACTCTGCTTTTGGCCAAGGGGTTATCAGAGAGATTGTACCTGGTGGCTGGAGAGGTGGGGGCCTCCACCCTGAAAGGCTTGGGGAGGCTGTGTGCCCTGGCCCTCACTCCAGTTCTTGCCTCCCTGCAGAGTGGGCACATGCCTGCCGTGCGGGTCTGGGACGTGGCTGAGCATAGCCAGGTGGCAGAGCTGCAGGAGCATAAGTATGGTGTGGCTTGTGTGGCCTTCTCCCCCAGCGCCAAGTACATAGTCTCTGTGGGCTACCAGCATGACATGATCGTCAACGTCTGGGCCTGGAAGGTGAGTGGGCTGGGGGCCTGGCCTGATAGCATCATAGGGGTCTGAGGGTCATTTGGGGAGCCAGAAAGCTGCCAACCTTAATTCCACTCAGCTGATTTCGGTCTCATTCTAGAAAATGTTCTGAAGCAGAAAAAAACCAACTGTTTAGCCAAGTGTGTTGGTGGAAAGAGGCTAGCCTTCGCCTCGGAGGCCCTCCAGAGGAAACGAATCTCTTCAGTCCTCTAAGAAGGGATTCTCCTCCCTCTTCTCTTTTTTTGACCATTAAATCCTGGAAAGAAACTATTTATTTATTTACTTATTTATTTTTGCTTTTTAGGGCGACACCGGCACCATATGGAGGTTCCCAGGCTAGGGGTCAAGTCAGAGCTACAGCTGCCAGTCTACAGCACAGCCACAGCAATGCCAGATCCAAGCTGCATCTGCAACCTATACCACAGCTCAAGGCAACGCTGGATCCTTAACCCTATGAGTGAGGCCGGGGATCAAACCTGCATCCTCATGGATACTAGTCGGGTTTGCTACCACTGAGCCACAATGGGAACTCCCTGGAAAGAAACATTTTAAAATACAGATCCTGGAGTTCCCGTCGTGGCGCAGTGGTTAACGAATCCGACTAGGAACCATGAGGTTGCGGGTTCGATCCCTGCCCTTGCTCAGTGGGTTAACGATCTGGCATTGCCGTGAGCTGTGGTGTAGGTTGCAGACGCGGCTTGGATCTTGCGTTGCTGTGGCTCTGGCGTAGGTCGGCGGCTACAGCTCTGATTCAACCCCTAGCCTGGGAACCTCCATATGCCGCTGGAGCGGCCCAAGAAATGGCAAAAAGACAAAAATAAAAAATAAAAAAAAAATAAATAAATAAAATAAAATACAGATCCTATTTAACCCCCCTCCATTCTCTGAACCTCTTTCTTCTTCTTCTTCTTCTTCTTCTTCTTCTTCTTCTTTTTTTATTATTACTTTATTTTTTTTCCGCTGTACAGCAAGGGGGCCAAGTTACACTTACATGTATACATTTTTTCCCCACCCTTTGTTCTCTTGCAATATAAGTATCTAGACATAGTTCTCAATGCTACTCAGCAGGATCTCCTTGTAAATCCATTCCAAGTTGTATCCAATAACCCCAAGCTCCGCATCCCTCCCACTCCCTCCCTCTCCTCCTGGGTGGCCACAAGTCTATTCTCCAAGTCCATGATTTTCTTTTCTGTGGAAATGTTAATTTGTGCTGTATATTAGAGTCCAGTTATAAGTGATATCATATGGTATTTGTCTTTGTCTTTCTGACTCATTTCATTCAGTATGAGAGTCTCTAGTTCCACCCATGTGGCTGCAAATGGCATTATGTCGTTCTTTTTTTATGGCCGAGTAGTATTCCATTGTGTATATATACCACATCTTCCTAATCCAATCATCTGTCGATGGACATTTGGGTTGTTTCCATGTCTTGGATATTGTGAATAGTGCTGCAATGAACATGCGGGTGCATGTGTCTTTTTCAAGGAAACGTTTGTGTGTATATATGCCCAAGAGTGGGATTGCGGGGTCATATGGAAGTTCCATGTATAGATTTCTAAGGTATCTCCAAACTGTTGTCCATAGTGGCTGTACCAGTTTACATTCCCACCAACAGTGCAGGAGGGTTCCCGTTTCTCCACAACCCCTCCAGCACTTGTTATTTGTGGACTTATTAATGATGGCCATTCTGACTGGTGTGAGGTGTGAACCTCTTTCTTCTTATCCCCAAGAAGCGGAATTTTGATTCTTCCTTTGACTTTCCCTCCAGAAAAACATCGTGGTGGCCTCCAATAAAGTGTCCAGTCGGGTCACAGCAGTTTCCTTCTCCGAGGACTGCAGCTACTTTGTCACTGCTGGCAACAGGCACATCAAATTCTGGTACCTTGATGACAGCAAGACCTCAAAGGTGAGGGGCTGAGGCTAGAAGTAGCCCCAGGGCCAGAGTCTGCTCACCCCATGGCAGGAAGCCCTGCTGCCCTGGGCCCCCTCAGCTTGCTTAGCAGTCATTCAGAAGTTGCAGATGAGCCAGATGCTCTCTGGGCTGAGGATAGTTGCACAGGGCAAGGGGGCTGGCTGCGTCTCCTCCCACCTTCTCCCCAGGGCCTGGATTCCTGGGAAGGCTCCAGGGTGGATGGGTGGGCAGCAGTGGTGTGTCTTCACAGGTGAACGCCACTGTGCCCCTGCTGGGCCGCTCGGGGCTGCTGGGGGAGCTCCGGAACAACCTGTTCACCGACGTGGCCTGTGGCCGAGGCAAGAAGGCAGATAGCACCTTCTGCATCACATCCTCGGGGCTGCTGTGCGAGTTCAGCGACCGGCGGCTTTTGGATAAGTGGGTGGAGCTGAGAGTAAGTACCTCTGTCCCAGTGGGGGCTGCCGTGTCCCAGCTCAGGGGAGGTCAGATGCCTGTGGTTCTGGACCAGGGGCTGGGCCCTGCATGCAGGAAGGGACCCCAGGAGAGAGAAGCTTGAGGGAGCCAGAGCTTGGCCTGGTTGCAGCCCATGCAGATCTGTGTAACTGCCTCCTCTCTGCTCTCTTTTTCTGTCTTTCTTTCCCCTGCTTTCCTCTTCTGCTCAGAACACAGACAGCTTCACAGTAAGTGGCGCTAGACTTTCCTCTCTTTCTCATGCTGTTCCTTTCTCTTTGCTGGGCTTTTCCTACGTTGTCCTCTTTGCCAAAACCTCTAGGGCCTTAGAAGGCTCCCCGCTCCCTGATTCCCATCCCCCATCTGGCCACCTGCTGCTGGAGGGCCGGGCATCCCCAGATAACAGCTGAGGGGCTCAGGCCAGAGCAGCTGGGCTGATTCCCCCTCGCCCTGGTCTTGGCTGGTGTCTCCTCTTGGCAGGTGACGGCTGAGGAGGGGTTGAGCAGGTGGCTGGTACTGACCTGAGCCCCTCTGTCTGCAGACCACTGTGGCCCACTGCATCTCTGTGAGCCAAGACTACATCTTCTGTGGCTGCGCTGATGGAACCGTGCGCCTCTTCAACCCCTCCAACCTGCACTTCCTCAGCACCCTGCCCCGGCCCCACGCCCTGGGGACAGACATTGCCAGTGTCACGGAGGCCAGGTGAGCTGTGGGGCCTCTGCCTGCATTTCGGAGCCTTACTCCGCACCCGGCCCTCCTTCCCTGTGCTTCAGGGATTACAGCAACGTCTCTGCACACACACCGGTTTGGCTGTATTGTACGCTGTGTGTAGATGTTAAGACGGGCTTATTGGAAGATTTGGGCTTGTGTTACAGGGACTGGAGTTTGGCTCTGTTGGATGCTGTGAGGAAGTAGGGAGTGGTCAATTCTACATTTGGACATTTAATAATTTTTATCTAAATGCTGGAAGGAAAGGTATGGCACTAAAGCTATAACTGGTAAAGAAGCAGCTCTCAGTTCTGATAGATGGAAAAGCGTGATATTCGGTCATTTTTGTGGTTTGTACAGTGACTTGTTTTCATCTGTCTCAGACATGATTACAGAGTAGTCTTGTTCTTTTTGGACTCCGTCATGGCCACAGAACTACCTTGTCTGCCGTTGGTGTTCCGTGACCTCATTTGTTTTCCTCAGGAGAGCACCTGGGCCCAGCAGCTGGTGCTGGGGCAGCTCTCAGTGAGAGCTGTCAGAGGAGGCCTTTTCCTCTCAAGCAGCTACTTCCAGACCTGTGGGTCTGGGAGGGCTCCCATGCTCTGCACCTTCCTTTGTGGGTTGGCTTCTGTTTTCATTCCCCTTAAGCCCTCATTTCATCAGCTTGTCCCTTACCAGTTTGCCCTGTCCTCTTCCCTACAGTCGCCTCTTCTCTGGAGTGGCCAATGCCAGGTATCCAGACACCATTGCGCTGACCTTTGATCCTACTAATCAGTGGCTGTCCTGTGTATACAATGACCACAGCATTTATGTTTGGGATGTGAGGGACCCCAAGAAAGTGGGCAAAGTGTACTCAGCACTGTATCATTCCTCCTGCGTCTGGAGTGTGGAGGTAGGTGGACTGGCTTGACCCGGTTTCCTGGGATACCATTGTAAGGGCAGGAAATGGGGACCCCAAGTAGGACATCATGTTCCTGTTGCCTCCTCGTTTCTCCAGCCACATCTCTGTGTCCATACACTCTCAGATGGGTCCTGAGGATTGAACTTGAATTTTAGCGTTTCTGCGAATGTACCCCTGTCCATCCTTAGCTTGGCCTTATCCTGGGCTGGGTGATCTTGGACAAGTTATTGAACTTGACCAAGCCTCATTTACTCAACGGTAAAATGATGTACTGGGTTCTAATTGTTTTAAGAATTAAGTGAAATAATGTGAGTGGGAGACTTGGAAGTGTACCTGGTACATAGTAGGTGTTTGGTTCTGGTTCTTTCCCCTAGTGATTTGAAGAGATTTGAATAGTTAGGCTTGTCTACTATGTGACGGACACTAAACCTTGGCCAGCATCGGCTCCTTAGCCCCATGGCCTTCCAGCTCCAAGGGCAGGCAGGGGACTGCTCCCTAACTGGAGCTCTGGCTTTGTTCCTTCTGCCCCTTCAGGTCTACCCCGAAGTGAAGGACAGTAACCAGGCCTGCCTGCCCCCCAGTTCCTTTATCACCTGTTCCTCTGACAACACCATCCGCCTGTGGAACATAGAGAGCTCTGGGGTGCATGGCTCCACCCTGCACCGAAACATCCTCAGCAATGTGAGCCACAGGGCCCCCACTCCATCCTAGTACCTGTGTCCACTCACCTCCACCCCCGCCTCTCAGGAACCAGGTCGGGTTCCCAGACCTTGATCTTCCAGCTCTTAGGTGGCCATCCTCTGGGAGGCCAGGCTCTCTTGTCCAGCATTCCTCTCCTCTTGCCTCTGTACTGGGTCAGCCCTGCCTTATCCACTTCTTCTCCTGATCTGCTCCGCTAGGACCTCATTAAGATCATCTATGTGGATGGGAACACTCAGGCCCTGGTGGACACTGAGCTGCCCGGGGGAGACAAAGCTGATGGGTCCCTGATGGATCCCCGCGTGGGCATTCGTTCTGTGTGTGTCAGCCCCAATGGACAGCATCTAGCTTCCGGGGATCGTGTGGGCACACTCAGGTAATGCCAGGTCTGGAATGGGAACTGCCTGCCTCACATGGTACAGGCTGGAGGGGTTCAGTCCCCAAGGACAGAGCTTTTTAAAAGTTTGGCTTAAAAAGGTTGGGGAAAAGATATTCATCTACAAGGGAAAGATAATTACTTTGTAAGGAAGAAACCCTGCAGAAACTGTCTTAATCAAGTAATCAAGTGTTAACATCCTTGTATCAACATCACGAAATCCGTATGCGATGCCTCAGAAGAACATAGCATTTTTCCTGTGGTATTCTTGCCAAACAATGCAGAAACTTAGTTCCATCATGAGAAAAACGTCAAACTCAAATTGAGGTACATGTGACAGAGTGCCTGTACTGATCAATACTCTTCTAAAGTGTCAAGGTTATGAAAGGTAAGCAGAGACTGAAGAGCTGTTACATACAGGAGACTAAAGACTAAAGTTGATTCTGTAACAACTCAGTGCAACTGGGACCTAGATAGGCTCTTGGATCCAGGAAAAGAATATTGTGGAAAAACTGGTGAAGTGCACATAAAGCCTTTAGTTTATAGTATTGTACCAGTGTTAATTTCCTGGTTCTGGTAATTGAACTGTTGTTAGGTAAGATGTTAACATTGGGAAAAGCCGGGTAAGAGAAGTATGGAAACCTCTGTACCCACTGCAACTTTTCTCCAACCCAAAAGTTCAAAAATAAATAAAAATAAAATTTAAAAAAGGTTAGGAGTTCCCGTTGTGGCTTTGTGGGTTAAGAACTCAACATCGTCTCCATGAGGATGTGGGTTCGATCCCTGGCCTTGCTCAGTGGGTTAAGGATCCAGCGTTGCCGTGAGCTGTGGTGTAGGTCACAGATGAGGCTCAGATCTGGCGTTGCTAGGGCTGTGGCGTAGGTCGGCAGCTATAGCTCTGATTCCACTCCTAGCCTGGGAACCTCCATATGTTGCAGGTGTGGCCCTAAAATGAAAAAGCAAAAAGGTCAGGGAGAGGATGTAGTAGAGAAAGCAGGATGTCTCTTCTTCTGCAGCCTGTCAGTGACTGCTCCCTCCTCTCGTCCTCTTTGCAGGGTGCACGAACTGCAGTCCCTAAATGAGATGCTGAAAGTGGAGGCCCATGACTCAGAAATTCTATGTCTGGAGTACTCTAAGCCAGACACAGGTAAAGAGGATGTCTGGCACCCAGCCCAGAATGGTACAGGGCTTCTCCAGTCCTACTAGTGTCACTTACATCCATCCTGGCTTTGAATGTGGGACCGAAAATTCTTTAAATTACTTGGTATCTTTGCAGGTTTAGAGGACAGCTCCATCCCTTTCCTATGGTTTGCTGGACTTAGGGATGTGGGGCTTAGTTCTGCAGGGCCCAGGTAGGAGCCTGCTCTGGGCACTCATGGGCTGATGGAGCTCTTCCATTCCCAGGTCTGAAACTGCTGGCATCAGCGAGCCGGGATCGGCTGATCCATGTGTTGGACGCTGGACGGGAGTACAGCCTCCAGCAGACGTTGGATGAGCACTCATCATCCATCACCGCTGTCAAGTTTGCAGGTGAGGGGAGGGCAACTGAGATACTTCTGTCACCTATCACCAATTTCTCCCCTGCTCCCCACTGCCACCTGCCCCCCACCTCCACAAGAAGGGGTGTCAGTCGCAGGAGAGTGTCGCACAGCAGCTGGCGGGCCCGGGGCTGGGTGAGAAGGAACCTAGACTCTTAGTCCAGGGGACCCTGGACCCTGGAAGGAAGGCAAAACCAGGTTGACTGAGGATGGGGAGAAAGGAAAGCCTAAGCTTGGAGGGCAGCATCCTGGTTTAATTGTTTGGAGGAATGAAAGGGGGATGATGTGGAGGGGAAGAGAGGGAAGGCTGGCTCCTTGTTGGTGAGAGCGCTGGGAACAGCCAGGCCCCCTTCCTCCATAGCCAGTGATGGGCAAGTCCGCATGATCAGCTGTGGAGCAGACAAGAGCATCTACTTCCGCACTGCTCAGAAGGTGAGGTTACTGGGCTTCCCTGAATGGGGCAGTAGTCGGGGGTGGGGGTGGGGCCACTACCATTCCCCCGACCTGAGGTTGCAGGAGGTCAAGGGAGGCAAAAGCAGGGCTCTCTGGGCGCAGTGAGGCATTTGGGTGCGGGGTCTGCCCGCGTGCTCCGCCCCTGCAGTCTGGAGATGGAGTGCAGTTTACTCGGACACACCACGTGGTACGGAAGACGACCCTCTATGACATGGATGTGGAGCCCAGCTGGAAGTACACGGCCATCGGCTGCCAGGATCGAAATATCCGGTGGGCATCCCTTTCTCAGACCACCTGACCACATTCCTTCATGCCTGAGAGGGTCAGCTCTAGGCAGCTCAGTCCCCATGGCTGTCTTTTTGTCCAGGACTTTGTGCCCCCTGGAGCCTACAGAATGAGTACTTTCCTCACCCAAGAGGTGGTAGCCCCTTTGGTGCTGGGGCGTGGCTTCCAGAGAGAACAGGCTGGTGTTGCTGCCACTCAAACATGCTTGATTGTGACCTCCTCCTCGTGTGAATGAGAGTGTCTGTTTTTCCAGGATCTTTAACATCAGCAGTGGGAAGCAGAAGAAGCTGTTTAAAGGGTCGCAGGGTGAGGATGGCACTCTGATTAAGGTGAGGGCCCAGGAGCATGGGTGTTGGTCCAGAGCATGGGAGGGCGGCAGGGTGCTGGCCAGGGAGGGTCCGGTGCTCCTGCCCCCATCCAGCCATGTCTCCTGCTCCTCAGGTGCAGACAGACCCCTCAGGGATCTACATTGCCACCAGCTGTTCGGACAAGAACCTTTCCATCTTTGACTTCTCCTCAGGCGAGTGCGTGGCTACCATGTTTGGCCACTCAGGTGAGCGTGGCCCCGGTATCCTCCCCCTGGACTCTTCTCTTTCTTCCTTAAGGTTCTTGGGTCCCAGCAGAGCTGTCTGTCCCTCCCCTCCAGCAAATCCCCTACCTCCACCATTGGGACAGACACTTGGCTGGGACTTCAGGGTGGCTCATAAACCATATTCCTTATTCTTCACAGAGATTGTCACTGGCATGAAGTTTAGTAATGACTGCAAACATCTCATCTCTGTGTCAGGGGACAGGTGAGTAGAAGCTAGCTTTCCTGAGACGCAAACTCTTCCTCTGTGTCCCAAACACACCCTGCCCTTCCCCTCTCTGCACCTCAGTGATGTCTTGGGAAGTAGGGCTGAACAGGGGTATTTCTTGGCTGGGCCTGACTGGGCACTGGAGGGTGGCTGTGGTCTCCTTGCCAGCCCATGGAGAAGGGGTATGAGTGACACCCCTGGGGTCCCACCCTTCTCCTCCATCACCCAACTCTGTGGCTCTACCCCAGCTGCATATTTGTGTGGCGCCTGAGCTCAGAGATGACCATCAGTATGAGGCAGCGTCTGGCCGAGCTGCGCCAGCGTCAGCGAGGGGCCAAGCAGCAAGGACCCTCCTCTCCTCAGAGGGCCGCTGGACCCCACCGGTGAGAACAGAGGGTGGGCTGTGGGCAGGTGGTGGGTGGGCATCAGGACTGCTTGCTGTGATGTCACTGCCCCTACTCCTCACTCTGGACCACTCAGCAACTCTGTATCTCCCAACACCTGTTTCTCATGTGAAGACCAATGGTGTTGGGCCTCTTCCCCCACTGAGTCTCCTCTTCCCATGCCCTTCCTTGTCTCAGACCCAGGCACAAGGCCCCATCGATGCTCTCTCCCGGACCAACTCTCTCATCAGACAGTGACAAGGAGGGAGAAGACGAGGGCACCGAAGAAGAAGAACTTCCAGCTCTGCCCATCCTTGCCAAGGGCACCAGGAAAGAGCCAGGTCTGTGGAAGTCTGCTGTGGGGCCAGACAGGCACCAGTTGGTACAGTGTCTAGACGGGCCCCTTCTGGGACTGTGGGGGTGAGAGCGGCATGAGCTGAGGAAACAGGAGCATCACTGTGGCCTCGTAGGGTGTGGGCTGGTGTGGGGCCAGTGCTCTAGGGTGGGTGGGCAGGAGACACTGTCTGACTGCCTGTCTCTGCAGCCTTGGTGCCCAGTCCAGCCTTGCCCCGAAGCCTGTCCCACTGGGAGATGAGTCGGGTGAGTCACCATCGTTAAAATGTCCTTCCAAGGTTACAAGAGGTGAAGGAGGGTGTAAATAGGGCTCTCTACACCTGGCGAGGCATTTGGGCATGGGGTCTGCCTGCATGCTTGTACCCCTTGTGTCCAAGGAAGGGGAATGTGAGCCACGGGCTGGTCATAGGTAAGGGGTGACGAAGCCCAGGTGCTTCATCCCTTTGGCCAGGTGAGGTGGCTGCAAGGGTTAGGGGCCCCTAGGGAAGTCCTCCACTTGTCAGCTCTTGGGGCCCTGGGAGGAAACGTGAACAAAGAACAGGTTGAGGTGAAAAATAGGAAAGGAGTCTGAGCCAAGCAGTTAGAAGGAAATTTCAAGAAAGTCAAAGGGCCAAAGAGCAGAAATCTGGAGAAACTGTAGTTCTGAAGACCTAGGTTAGGAGGAAAGCTCAGAAGTTCTGGAACAGTTAGAGGGAAGAATGCTTAAGAGGACCAATAGCTGAGTGGCAGCCTCAGAGTGGCAGGAGGAGGATAAAGGCTTTCAGCGGCAGCCCAGCCCTCCCATGTCCCATGTCAGTGTTTCAAGTGCTGGCATCTTTCATTGTTATCAGCAGTTTGATGCAATGATGGCGGGGTGGTGTCCGGTGTCTTCTGACCAGGCCATGGGTCCCCAGCCTGAGCTGTTGAGGTTTGCCCTTGGTGCTATGGACTTGGGGCTGTCCTCAGAGTGGGGGACTTTAGAAACTCCCTGCTCTGAGGTGTCTGTGACTGAGACCAGAAGGTCCTCTAGGATAGGACAGATAGTGGAGCTGAGAGCATGAACTTGAGCCAGACTACCTGAGCTATGACCTGCATGCAGGTTGTTTTGAGGCTTGGACAAGTCACTGAAGCCCTCTGTGCATCTATTTTCCCACATATAAATATGAAGCTAATAGTAGTACCTGCTTCACAAGGTGGTTGTGAGGATTAAATGCGCTAGTACATGTAAAGTGCCTGGCACACAGCAGGTGACATGTGAGCATTTGCTGATGCTGTTATGTGGTTGTTATTGTTACTCTTCTCTGCACCCCCCCCACCACACCAGGCACAGGAAACGGAGGAGTTCCTGGACCCAGCTCCCGCAGCCAACCAAGGACCCAGGAGAAGGGGGCGCTGGGCTCAGCCAGGTGTGGAGCTGAGTGTTCGCTCCATGCTGGACCTGCGGCAGCTGGAAACTCTGGTCCCAAATCCTCGGGGCCCTAGCCAGGACTCTGTGGCCGTGACCCCTCCTGGTCTTGGGAACAATGGTCAGCAGGCCCCTGAGAGCTCACGTGCTAGTCAGGTGAGCCCACTTTTTCCCAGCAACCTAGAAATCTCCAAGCAGCCTCAGCCAGCCTTGTGCCAACAGCTGGGGGCCTGAGCATACATCCAGCTGTGCTTGCCCTGCACCTGTGGGATGTGGGTAACCTGAGCTGCAAAATCAGGTGGGGCTGGCTAGGCTGAGTGGTACAGTGACTGAGGTGGAGAAGCAAAGGGTTGCCTTTGTCCTGGGCTGGGCTCCTTGGAATGTTCATGATATGAAGTGGTGGCAGTCTGGAGTATTCCTCCAGAAGCTCAAGAACACTAGTTGGAACCTAGCCTGGCTCCTCAGTGTCTGACCTCAGAGTTGGAGCCTCTCCCAGAATGGGTGCCCGCCAGATCCTGGTCCCCTCCACCTCTCCCCAGACCCTCACTCACAGTGCAGCCCCAGTGATACCCCTTTGTGTGTTTCCAGGATGAAAGGCCCCCTCGCCCTCAGGCTTCCCAACCCTGTTCCTGCCCCCACATTATCCAGTTGCTATCCCAAGAGGAAGGGGTCTTTGCTCAAGATCTGGAGCCTGCACCCATGGAAGATGGTATTGTCTACCCAGAGCCAAGTGACAGCCCCACCATGGATACCAGGTGAAGGTCCTGCAGCCCTCCATGGCCACTCCTGCCCCCCATCTTCCCTAACCTCTGAGTGTTCTGTCTTTGAACAGAGGGCTGGCCACAGGCTCACAGGGCTTGCCCACTGCTACAGCACTGCCTCATCCCCAGTCTTGTTCATAGGAGGGGCAGAAGGAAGGCAGGAGTCCAGTGGGGCTGCTGCTCATCCCTCCTCTTTCCCCTGCTGGCCTTTCTGGCAGTGAGTTCCAGGTGCAGGCACCAGTCTGCGGGGCCCTGGGAAGAGTGTACCCAGGCGGCAGGGCCTCAGAGAAGCACAGCCCTGACAGCGCCTGCTCTGTGGACTTCAGCAGCAGTCGCCTTTCCAGCCCTGAGCATCCCACGGAAGGTGAGGCTGCAGCCCTGAGGGAGGGCCAGGACCATGTGGGTCAGTGGACTGAGGTGGGCGTAGAGGCTTTGGCGACAGATGGGTGCAGCGTGATGCTTCTCTCCTCCTCCCCCACATCCAGACTCTGAGAGCACTGAGCCCCTGAGTGTGGATGGCATTTCCTCAGACCTTGAAGAGCCAGCCGAGGGTGATGAGGAAGAGGAGGAAGAGGAGGGAGGCCCTGGCCCCTATGGGCTGCAGGAAGGCAGTCCCCGGACCCCCGACCAGGAGCAGTTTCTAAAACAGCACTTTGAGACTCTGGCCAATGGGGCTGCTCCAGGTGTGGTCAGAGGGCCAGCATTTGGTCACTGCAGTCTACCCTTTTTCCCTCCTCGCCTGGCTGAGAGGGAGGGTCCAAGGGCAGGCCATGCCCGGGGGTTGCCTTCTAGGAGAGGAAGAGCTTGGGGCAAGGGCTTGCTTCAGTTCATGATTTCTATCACCCTGGCAGGGGGCCCAGGCCGGGTGGCAGAGCGGACAGAGTCTCGGAGCATCTCTTCCCGATTCTTGTTGCAAGTGCAGACCCCCCCACTCAGGTACTCTCCCCACAGTGGCCCCCTTTCCTACAAGGATCTCCCAGGAGGGCCAGTCCTGCCCCTGGGGCAGCACACGGCCTTCCTCTCTCCAAGGTTGTGTCTTCCACGCCCAGCAGTATTGTGCACTCCAGGTTTTGGGACAGCCCCTCCTGGCTGGCTTGGTGTCTGCCCTTCTCTCCTGGTGCCTCTCGTGCTGTGAGAGCTCCTCCCTGACTCAGCAGGGAGCAGCCCTGAGCCTTCTGTGGGCTTTCTTCCACGTTTCCTCCCTGTAGGGAACTGTCCCCACCTTCCTCAAGCCTGGCACAGACGTTGAGACTGGTGCAGGTGCCCCGGACTCCTGATGAGCAGCGAAGAGGCAAAGGTGCCAGTCCTCCAGGAGCACCCCCAGAGGCAGGGCCGTCACCTGGGAACCCCGGCCTGCAGCAGGCAGCCCCTGTGCTCTTGCCACGCCGCCGCCTCAACCTGGACAGTAGCTGGGCCCCCAAGAGAGTGGCCACAACCACCTCCTCAGGGGGCCTCCAGAAAGCCCAGTCCGTGCAGAGTCTGGTGCCACAGGGTGAGGAGCTGGGGGCTCAGCTCCAGGTGTGGGGAGTGTGGAGCATGGGGGCATGCCTGAGGAAGGCGACCTCATGGAGCCCCGCCGTGTCACTGTGCTCGCCAGTGGGTGGCCTTTAGTGGCTCGTGCAGGGCACGGCAGTGCCTAGGGAGTTGAGCCTCAGCACCCAGGATGGTCTCCTCACCCCCTGACCTGTGTACTTCTGTCTCCTCTGCAGATGAAGCCCCTCCACCAGGCCCATGGCTCTTACAGGAGATGGAGGCCCAGGGGCGCCTGCGCTCCCTGCCCCACACTGATGGCCGTCTGTCTCAGCCCCGCTCCTACCAGAACCCCACCACCAGTTCCATGGCCAAGATATCCCGCAGCATCTCCGTCGGGGAGAACCTCAGCCTGGCTGCCGAACCTCAAGCTCCTGCCCCAGTCCGAGTCTCCGCAGTTAGCAAGCTGTCCCTTCCCAGCCGGGCTCACCTGGTCCTGGATATCCCAAAGCCACTGCCTGATCGTCCTACCCTGGCCACATTCTCACCTGTTACCAAGGGCCGGGCCCCTGGTGAGGCAGAACAGCCTGGCTCCCCAGTGGGCCTGGGAAAGACTCACAGTACATCTGAGAGGCAGGCCTGTTTGGGGGAGGGTGCAACTCCCAAGCCTAGGACCGAGTGCCCGGCTCAGCCGGGGCCCAACAGTCCCCGTGCCCAGCAATTGCCGGTCAGCAGCCTCCTCCGAGGCCCTGAGAACTTTCAGCCCCCACCCCCTGAGAAGACTCCCAGCCCCATGGAATGCACCAGGCCAGGGGCAGCCCTGAGCTGGGACTCAGGTGTGCACAGCTCCCCAGCTCTCATCTCCTGCCCCATCCTCTCTCTCCCGTCTCTGTTGGCCACTCTCTGGCTCCATCCCATTTCTGTGAGTCCAGCCTCTGACGTTTTTCGTCCTGTCTGCTCCTGTTTTGGTCCATAAGTCACACCCCTGATGGTGAGACCCTCCTGCCAACCTTCATGATCTCTCTCTGACTCATTTGCCCCTTCAGTGCCTTCTGGCCCTCTGGGACCCCTGGGGCTGGCGCTGGCCCTTTCCTCTGGCCCTCGTTTTCTGTATGGTGTTGGGAGGGTGTTGGGAAGGAAGGAGGCAGAGGAAAGGGCTGAGGGCATCCGATGCTGGATGGGGGCGGGGGTGGTAGGCCTTTCCTGCCCTGAGTGGCCCCTGGGTGGGGAGGCCTGTAAGGGCAGCTTTGCTGGGCCTTCCTGAGCTGTATCTGTCCCTCCCAGAACCAGCAGTGAGCCTGGAGCAGTGCGAACAGCTGGTGGCAGAGCTCCAGGGCAGCGTGCACCAGGCCGTGCGGCTCTACCACTTGGTACGTGTCGGGTACCTGCCAGTAGGAAGACAGATCGTGTCGGGCATGCTAGCTGAGCATCCAGAACATAATAAGGCACTTTCACAGACGGGTGGGTGGAGCAATTAAGAACATTCTGAGTAGATGAGCGGCTTAGAGGACCAGACAGGCCTCTTGAACTGAGCACTTAGCGGTCATTTCTGGCTGAGAGCTGGAGACATCTTCATACAGGACAGTGGGGTGTAGAGAGCCCACATGTCCTAGTTTACTCAAGACCATCCCAGCTTAGTCTGTTGTCCCAGGGTAATTATTAATAGTATCCCTTTTCGGGCAGTTCCCATTGTGGTGCAGCGGAAATGAACCTGACTAGTATCCGTGAGGACGAGGGTTTGATCCCTGGCCTCACTTAGTAGGTCAGGGATCTGGCATTGCCATGAGCTGTGGTGTAAATCACAGATGCATCTCAGATGTGGCATTGCTATGGCTATGTTGCAGGCCGGCAGCTGTAACTTGATCCCTAGCCTGGGAACTTAAATATGCCATGGGTGCAGCCCTAAAAAGCAAAAAGTAAAAAAAAAAAAAAAAAAGAATCATACTAGCATCCCTTTTCATAGTCAGGAAAGATTTGTCAGCCCTAGACAGAAGGGACAGTCCAGCAGGGCCAAGCTTTGAAAGAGGAGTTGCTAACAAGATGTAGATGGTGCCATAATCTGATGGTCAGGCCTCTGTCCCTTAGCTTCTGGTCATACTTGCTGACCTTGGAGTATGGGACTCCCAGCCACACCTAGCAGGGGCATGCAGTCCCTAGATGCCCTCCTTTGGGGGGCAGCTGACCCATGGGGTGGGGGGGTCCTCCCTTTTATACATCTGTTTTGATAGTCCCCTCTACTGTTCATCCAACTCACTTCTGGGTTCTCGTTGCAGGTGGCCAGCTGCAAGACACCCTCTGCGGAGCAAAGTCGCATGACCCAGCTCCTGAGAAACACCTTCTCTTCAGTGCGGCAAGAGCTAGAAGGCCTGGCTGGGGCAGTGATGTCCAGCCCGGCCGGAAGCCCTGGGGCCGTGGGGGCTGAGCAGACACAGGCCCTGCTCGAGCAATACTCAGAGCTGCTGCTTCGAGCTGTGGAACGGCGCATGGAACGCAGACTCTGAGGTCCAGAAGCCTGTCTCAAGTGAATGCTCCCCCTATTTGATGTAGCCTCTCTTCCACTCCATCAAAACTTGTGGGGATGCTTGGAGTGGAGAGCAGGGATCAGTGCTCAGAGAGGAAGCATCTCTCCCAGCTGCTCCTCGTGGGGCCCTTGTATTTATTAATTTATTTCCCTGACTGTTGCCTCACTTTCTTGGAACTCCTGCCTCCACAGCCCCGCCAGTGGCTCATGCAGGGGTAGGTCTTGGATCTTTGTCATCTTGGTGCTGTGAGGAGTAGGAGGGCAGCCTGCCCCCTCTGGGGGAAATCAGGAAAGGCTGGCCCTCTCTTCTTAGAAGCCATTTGAAATTACTGCAGGGATCAGCTCCCTGGGGTGGAGCACACACAGGGTATTCAGTGGGGTAGAGGTGCGAAGTCGTCTGGTATCCGTGCCCTTTAGCCAACAGCGGAGCGTCACCTCTACCTCCACTCCCCCCCCACACCAGCTGCACTCCCCTGGCTGCCAGGGTGGGGGTTATCTGTTTTCCCCACCTCCTAGCAGTTCAGAAAGGCGAGTCCTCTGGCCCTCCCGGGCACCAGGGCACTCCCAGCCATCAGGAGGCTTGAGTTGGTATCAAGGCCTGAGCCCCCACATTCCACTCCCATTCCCCCTACAGAGGGTCTTAGCATTGTCTCTTCTGGTGCCCCCTTTCTCCTGGCCGGAACTTGTGATGCCAGCTATGGGACATTGCTGCAGGACAGTAAAGCCCTCTGCTGGGCAAACAAGAAGCCCTGGCCTACCTTTCCTCAGCCCCTTGGCCTTCCCTGGCCTCCAGCCCTGGTCCCCAGCAGGCTGCTGGAGCCGAGGCCACCTTCTCCCCATGTCCTGAGTGATGCTTAGTCAGAAGTCTGTGTTGGAATGTCCCTTATGGTTTACAGGGCACTGGCCCACCTTCTAAAGACCTTGGCCACAGGTGAAGTAACACACACACACATTGAGTGTTCACTGTTAGAGCACTTGGCTGGCTGATGTGCACCTGGTTTCCTCTCATGTCCTGCCCTAGCTTCATCATCCTGGCTCTGATCAAAGAACATGAAAAGGGATGGAACACACTGAGTTGCATCCCTTTTCATGGAAGCCTGAATTTTGGATTCTTGGTGTCCACAGCCTAGCTGATATGAGATGGACCATAGAGTGTCTGGCTTGGGTAGAAGGAGCCTCCCCAAAGACAGCAGTGGGTGCTGGATACTGGAGGTTGAGGAGAGGGAGGCACATGGGACTGCAGCAAGGGCCAAGAGACACACTGGAAAGGTGGTAGGTGGGACAGGTAAGTGGTAGAGGTGAGGGGATAGATTAGAATTAGAAGGGCAGATTTAGGGTATAGGGGAAGGAGATAGGGCACAGTGGGCAAGTAGATAGAGTAGGACCAAGTGGTGAAGCAGTTGTTGAAGAGTTGGGGTGAAGAACATGTGTCTCTGGGCCCAACTGCTTCCCTCTGCTTCTGGTAAGTCAGGGTAGCTCTACTGCATCTCCAGGCCTCAAAAGCCCATTATCCCCACGGACTGGCCTTTGGGCCTTGCTGGCTCTAGAGGTGGAGGCTTAGAATGAAATTGGATTCTGAAGCATGCACAGCTCTGTTTCTGTCAGGCTGTGTGCACCTGAACAGGTGAAAGCTGTTTCACCCTCACTCTTCTCTACTACCACCACTTGCATGGCCAAGCTGCAAAGAACTGGCCTGAGAATGCTCACTAAGCTGAGGGTGGATCCCGGGCAGGGCTGCAGCTCCCTTGTCAGAGTTAGAAACCCACTCCTACTGTACCCCTAACCTGCACACCAGCTGCGGTCCACTCCAAGTGGGGATCTGAGCTGGGTTTTCGCCATCCACAGTCTGTCCCTCACGAGGAAGGAGCTACACTCCTGCCAAGGTTTGTGAGGAGGTGGCCGCCCTTTCCCTACCCACAGCCCGGCGCCGGGGGCGTGGGGGTGGGGTCTTGTGGCCAGCGCTCATCCCCTTCTGCATGTGTGAGGCTACCGGCAGCTGTCACTGCCCCCGTTCAGATTTGACCTGACCCAGTTTCGAAAGCCCCTTATTTATAACTTTTATACTTTGTCGAGGCTGTGGCGCTTCCCTCCTCCCCAGGTCTCAAGGGGCAGAGGCTATTTTTAACATGTCCGTTTGTATTGATGTATGAACTCATCAATAAACAATCATTTGCTAACTAGGATGCCTGCGAGTGAGGCAGGCGAGAGAAGGCGCAGTGTCCCGTCAGGTGGGGTGGAGTCGGTCGTCTGAGGAGGTGGGGATTGGGGGGATGGGGGAGGCTGGAGGCGCAGACTTCACTGGCGGAGAGTGGAGGGGACGCCGCTGGGAGCCTGGCGGAACGCGGGAGCCGCAGGGAGGGGCGGGGCCTCGGGGCGGGGCCTCGGGGCGGAGGCGGGGTCTTAAGGAGGGAGGGCGGAGCCTCGGGCGGCGGCGGCGTCATGGCGGAAGCGGCTTTGGACGCCGTGCGCAAGGAGTTACGAGAATTCCCGGCTGCGGCGAGGGGTGAGTTGGGTGGCTGGTCCACCGACCGCCGAGCAACCTCAAGACCTTGGAGGGACTTGCTGGGAACCGGGTCCCAGGCATTCTGTCGTGGCCCTTCCCACCCTTTCCTGTTGTGAAGGCTTTAAGGTGGTCGGTTCACTGTCTTTGAACCCTACTCGATCTCTTCACTCAGGAAAAGACTCCTCCAAGCTGGGAGCACTACAGACTTTTTGGGAGGATTGGAGGCGGCTGTGCTGGTGATCCCTGGCTCTTCCTCTGCTGGGTTTTTATTTTTCTCCCTCTCTCCCTTATTTTCTTTTTTCTATTTTCAAGTAGTTTCTTATCACCGAATAGTAACACAGGGACCTGGTTTAAAAAACAGCGGACTCATCTTGCTGGTCTCTGCCCCCGCTCATATTGTTCTTTTGACCTAGAAGCCTTTCCCGCATCCTCCTAAAGCCCCCAAACCTATTCAGTTCTTCAAAACCAACCTTTAATCCTAACTCTGTCCTAGAAAATTTCAGCCCTAATTGAGCTTCCCTATCACTGAATTCTATTATCTGTTTTCCCTTTTGCAACTATTATATACCTTCTGCTTTACATCACTTGTCACTGGTTCATGTTAATCTAATATACCCAACTAGACTGTAAACCTGTCCAGAACAAGATATATGTCTGCTAGACATCCCCAGCATCCTTCAAAGAAAACAATAAAGGAGCTAAAAATAAATATCTATTAAATAACAGCAGACTTATAAATTCCCTCCCATCCCAGGCTCCAGTGTGCCTCATCCAGAAGTACACTGTTAATATCCACACCCACGTATGACTGACTGTATGTCTCCGTTTTTATATAAATGGTTGCCTGCTAAGTACACTCTTCTGTACTGTGTATCTTGAAAATCATTTCATATCAAGCTACCTCAGTCTTTTCCACACCTGTTACTAGTGTTGCAGTTTACTTAGCCCACTATTGGTAGGCATTTAGGCCATTTCCAGTTTATTTTCAATACTGTAACGAATACCTTGAGTATTTAACAAGTCCTTAGTAAGCACTAAGTGTGCCAGGCTCTGTTCATTATGTTTAGGCTTTATCACATATCACTGAACAAAACAAATCTCTACCCTCGTAGAGCTTATATTCCTTTTTTTTGTCTTTTTTTTTTTTTTTTTTTTTTTGCCATTTCTTGGGCCACTCCCACAGCATATGGAGGTTCCCAGGCTAGGGGTCTAATCGGAGTTGTAGCCGAGGCCTACGCCAGAGCCACAGCAATGCGGGATTTGAGCCGTGTCTGCAACCTACACCACAGCTCACAGCAACGCCAGATCGTTAACCCACTGAGCAAGGCCAGGGACCAAACCCGCAACCTCATGGTTCCTCATCGGATTTGTTAACCACTGCGCCACAACGGGAACTCTGAGCTTATATTCTTTTTTTTTGCTTTTTAGGGTTGCACTCGTGGCATATGGAGGTTCCCAGGCTAGGGGGTCTAATCAGAGCTATAGCTGCCGGCCTACACCACAGCCACACCAGATCTGAGCAGCATCTGTGACCTATACCACAGCTCATGGCAATGCCAGATCCTTAATCCACTGATTGAGGCCAGGGATTGAACCCACAACTTTATGGTTCCTAGTTGGATTCGTTTCCGCTGTGCCACAATGGGAACTCCTCATAGAGCTTACATTCTAAGTGAGGAGACAGTCAACCATAGGCACATTGAAATGAGTAAACAACATAGAAAAAGTGGGTTGCAAGATAAGTGCCATGGAATTAAAAAAAAAAAGCAAAATGAGGCTCAGGATGTGGGGCTGGGGTAGAGGCTACAAGTTCAAGTAAGAATTGAGGTGGAATTGCTATTGTGATTTCAGTGTGTTAAGGACCCAACGTTGTCTCTGTGAGGATGGTGTTAGGTTTCACTTAGTGGGTTAAGGATCCGGCATTGCTTTAAGCTGTGGCATAGGTCACAGGTGTGGCTCAGATCTGATGTTGCCTTGGCATAGTCTGGCAGCTACAGCTCTGAATCGACCCCTAGCCTGGGAACTTCTATATGCTCCCAATGCGGCCATAAAAAGAAAAAAAGGGAGTTCCTGTCGTGGCTCAGTGGTAAAGAACCCAACTAGTATCCATAAGGATGTGGGTTCAGTCCCTGGCCTCGATCTGTGGGTAAAGGATCCGGTGTTGTGGTGAGCTGTGGTGTAGGCCAGCTCTGATCGGACCCCTAGCCTGGGAAATTCCATATACTGCAGATGCAGCCCTAAAAAGACAAAAGAAAAAGAATTCAGGGTAGGCCTCCTTGCTAAGACGACGTTTGAACACTGGCTTGAAGGAAGAAGGGAATGGATGAGCTGAGCAGACCTCTGAGAGAAGAGTATTCCAGGTAGCAGGCACGGTAGGCAAATGCCCTAAGGTGGGAGTATAACAGGTGTGTTCAAGGATTAGTGAGGAGGCACGTGTGCCTGGAGCAGAGTCTTTGGGCTCATGTATATTTTCGTTGGTTAAATTCCTAGCAGAGGAATTGTTGGACCAAAGGAATTGTTTGGTTCCTTTTTGAAATTCTCACTTGGAAGCCCCAGGAGGGAACAGTGGCCATTCTCCAAAGGAAATCTATTAAATGGTGGGAAAGTAGAACTGAAATAATTGCAGAAATTATAAAGAGTTAAAGAAAGAGGCAATTTCCACATATTTTAAAAATTTGAGTTCCTAGGTAGCCTAGGGGGTTGAGGATCACTGCTGTGACTTGGGTCATTCCTGTGGGTTCAGTCCCTGTCCTGGGAACTTCTGCATGCTGTGGGTGCAGCCAAAAAGAAAAAAAAAAAACAATCCAGTGGGTGCAGCCAAAAAGAAAAAAAAATCCCTCCAATAGGGAGATTTATTGAGCCCCAAATCACACTCCCAGGAGACTGATTGCATGGGCTTTCGTGACTGGGAAGGCCCATTACCAGATTCCCCACCACCACCACCACCACCCTCGTTCCCTTATGTCCCTGGCACCTTCCATCTTGCAACTCTAGCCAGTGAAGCAACCATATTTATTTTTCAGTTTTCCCGGATCCACCAGGGTCTTCCCACTCAGCTTCAATTTTTAACCTAAAGACATTTCACTTTTCAAGTGGTTGCAAGGTTGAGATGACCAGCATAGAGACTTGATCATCAGAAAGAGCACGTGACCTCAGTTGTGAAAATGAGTGTAGTGGCCAAGACATTCAGGCTAGAACTCAAGGATGAAAACACAATGAAGCCTTATGCCCTTGATAAAAGCCGGGAGGAAGGCATTCCAGTCTGAGTGAGCAGCAGGAATGACGTTGGGCACCACCTGAATAGAGTGTGTGCTAAGGGGCAGGCCCCAGACAGGAGGAAACCAGACTGGAAAAGTAGGTTGGGCCTGATCACGGAGCACCTTGAATGTGTGTCCAGGCCAACTGCATTTTGTAAGGAGTAGTGGTAAGCCATCAAAGGACTTTTAACTAGGGGTGTGACAAGATGAGGTTTTATTTTAGGAAGATGACTGGGGCCAGGGTGCGGGATGCTTTGAGGAGTAGAATTAAGCCAAGGAAACCAGTTCATTCACTGATGCAATCATCCAGCCTGGAAATGTTGGAGACTTTCATTCAACCATTAAGCAGATATTTACTGAGCACCTGCTATGTGCCAGGTACTAATTCTAGGTCCCAGGTATCATCAGTGAACAAGACAAGCATCCCTGCCCTTACGAGGTATACATTCTAGCAAGAGAGACTGGTAAACAGGATACATATATAGTGTGTTAGATGGTAATAAATGACAGAATAAAAGGGGAAGGGGTATAAGGACTGTTGGGGGCAGGTTATAATTTTAAAAAGGGTGGCCAGGGAAGGAAGCATTATTAAAGTGACATTGGAGGACCCAAATGAACTAGTGTTGAATGTGGACACCAGCAGAGGAAAGGGGGGTGTGTGGCTCGAGACATACAGAAGGTAGAATGAACAAGACTTAGAAATAATCAATAGGATAACAGGAATGAGGGAGAAGAGAGTCTAAAAGAAGAGACTTTTTTGTTAGCGTGACACAGGGCCACTACTGACGTCCACACAGATGCCCCACTGCACAGTCTGCCCAAGTGCACATGGCAGCCCTGGGTGTCTGAAGATGGTTCTGTTTGGTAAGACCTTTCTTTTCCTCCAGGGGGTTTGTGTAGCAGTCTGTCTCCCCAGTTGTGAGCTTCTTGAGATGATGCTCAGATCATCCCTTAAAACCTCCACGTTGGCCAAGCCAAGTATGGAGCACATTTAGGGTGCTAGTGTATACTACCATTTGAGGGGGTTTTCCAGAACCTTGTCCTACCCACCAGCATTCGCTGTGAGGCCTCAGCCCTGCTCATTCTGGAGCTCCCAGCCCTGCCTCAGTGGCTGCCTTTCCTAATGGATGTCAGGAGGTTGGCCACTCCAGAGTGGGGAGGCCAAGGGTCTGCTATGCAGGGCCAGACCTGTCCCTGTGGAGGGTTTGGGTTATGGGCTGAGCAGCAGCCCCTGGCCCTGTGGATTCTTAGGGGCCATCCTGATGTGTTTGTGGATGTCTCACACTTTCTCCCTTAAATTTCACTCATTCTTCTATTGCTGGTTGTCCAGGGCCCTTTGGTCAACTATAGGCATTGCCTGGCAACACAGTGTGGCCTGCCGAGAGAGGATATCTCTCTCTCTTTTTTTCCTTCTTTTTAGGGCCGCACCTACAGCATATGGAAGTTCCCAGGCTAGAGGTTGAATAGTTCCCAGGCTAAGTCATAGGCATAGCAACTCGGGATCTGAGCTGGGCCTTCGACGTACACCACAGCTCATGGCAATGCCAGATCCTTAGCCCACTGAGCCAGGCCAGCAATCAAACCTGCATCCTCATGGATACTAGTTGGGTTCATTACCCTGAGTCACAATGACAACTCCATAGAGAGGACATCTCTTATGCAGGCAGTGGGGCAGCTACTGGGTACCGTTGGCTTCAGCTTCCCTACCTGCCCCCTTTCTCTCAGAACTCAGTGTGCCTCTTGCTGTGCCCTACCTGGACGAGGTCCCCAGTCCACTCCACTTCTACCGGGACTGGGTCTGCCCCAACAGGCCCTGCATCATCCGAAATGCCCTGCAGCACTGGCCAGCCTTCCAGAAGTGGTCCCTCCAGTACCTCAGGTGGGGGCTGCCCTGGGTAGGGGTGGGGATGGGGCGGTGCTTTGTGGCATCTGGGCATGGCCTGAATGTCCTTTCTTCCAGAGCCACCGTGGGCTCCACCGAGGTGAGTGTGGCTGTGACCCCAGATGGTTATGCAGATGCCGTGCGAGGGGATCGCTTTGTGATGCCCGCTGAGCGCCGCCTGCCCCTGAGCTGTGTGTTAGATGTGCTGGAGGGCCGAGCCAAGCACCCTGGGGTCCTCTACGTGCAGAAGCAGTGCTCCAACTTGCCCAACGAGCTGCCCCAGCTGCTTCCTGATCTGGAGCCCCATGTGCCCTGGGCCTCTGAGGCGCTGGGTGAGTGGAGATGGGGCTGGGCAGGGAAGAAATGGGAAGGAGGGAGCCAGATCTGCTTGCCACTTGGCTCCCTTTGGTGATGACAGCTTATAACCTAGGCCTCATTGGGTCAGGTCCCTAGGTCTCAATTTCATTTCAGTGAATTTAAGAAGATTGCCACCCTTCCTTCTGCCCCAGGGGACAGAGGTCCCTTGCCATGCTTGCCCACCTCTGCCCCTTCTCCTTGCTTGTTCCCTGGAGACCCAGCATCACTACCTGGTGGTAGTTCCCGGCCTGGTCTTGGGGATGACCTCTTCCAATTGCCTTCTCTCCTCTGATCCACAGGAAAGATGCCTGATGCTGTGAACTTCTGGCTGGGAGAGGCAGCTGCAGTGACATCCTGTAGGTGTCAGGAGAATAGAAGGGGGGGGTGTATGGGAAGGAAGGTGAGGCTGAGTGAGGAAGGCTGGGCCTGGATGAAAGTTGACTGACTATTCTCTAAGGTTTCTGAGATCTGGTGGCGGGGGTGTGGGGGGGGGACTTCCTCAACAGCTCAAGTGAATTAGGGTGCCCAAGGCATGGGGGTAGGAGACACTATATCCTCTAAGTCCCTAGAATGCACTCTGAAGGCCAGCTCGATCAGGGGATGAAGGCAGAAGAACCCTGTTTGTGCAAATTCCCCTCTTGGTGAAAATGAGCCCAGGGTGAGCATTGAGACCCTGGCGGGCAGGGGTCTGAGATTCCGTATGCCTGCCAGACTCCTTGCCCCCCTGCCCTGGGCCAGCTCTGACTTTGTGAGCTCTTCTGTCACACCATAAGCTGTCATGGGGTGTAGGGCCCCAAGCATGATCACCTGCCCCCACTAACCCCACCCACTGGGCCTTCTTTGTGTCACTAGTGCATAAGGACCACTATGAGAACCTCTACTGCGTGGTCTCGGGAGAGAAACACTTCCTGCTGCATCCACCCAGCGACCGGCCCTTCATTCCCTATGGTAGGGGGTGCAGACTGCAAGGGCTGGGGAGCAGGTGGCCAAGGGGGCAGCCAGGAGCCCGGGGCGGGCTGGGCTCCAGGCCTGAGGTGTGGACACAGCATCTCCATTGCGCTAGGACCCCTGGCCCTCTTGCCCCTGCACCCAGGGAACAGGTGGGAGGGACTGGCAAGCTCCAGGCCCTTTGAAGATCCCCACACCTTTCTCCATCTGGCTTCAGAACTGTACACACCAGCAACCTACCAGCTAAGTGAAGAGGGCTGCTTCAAGATGGTGGATGAAGAGGCCATGGAGAAGGTGTCTGCCTTGTTTCTGGGCCCTGGGGAGAGGGGAGGTTAGGAGGCTGGGCTCTGAGGAGCAGGCATAAAAGAAATGGGGGAAGTTCCTATTGTGGCTCAGCAGATTTCGAGCCCAACTAGTATCCATGAGGATGCAGGTTCGATCCCTGGCCTCGCTCAGTTGGTTAAGGATCTGACATTGCCGTGAGCTATGGTGTAGGTCACAGATTCCAATTCGCCCCCGAGCCTGGGAACTTCCATATGCCACAGGTGCGGCCCTAAAAAAGAGAGAAATGGGGTGGTGGCAGTTTGCTCTGAAAATCCCTATGTCTGGGGCCTCCCACTGCTGCCCAAGGCAGGGCCCAAAGTGTTTACCTTTGAGAGGGAGAGAGCTGGAGGGCTTGGGGGCTTTGGCTCGCTCCCTGGAATGTGCTGTGCCCCCAGGTGCCGTGGATCCCACTGGACCCCTTGGCTCCAGACCTGGTCCGGTACCCCAGTTACCGTCAGGCCCAGGCCCTTCACTGCACGGTGCGGGCTGGCGATATGCTCTACCTGCCGGCCCTGTGGTTCCACCATGTCCAGCAGTCGCACGGCTGCATTGCAGGTGAGGGGCTGCCCGGGTTACCTGGCTGTGGCTGTGGAAGCGTGGGTTTGAAGGGGCACCCTCATGCTCCAGGCTCCATTCTCCCTGCAGTGAATTTCTGGTACGACATGGAGTATGACCTCAAGTACAGTTACTTCCAGCTGCTCGACTCCCTTACTAAGGCCTCAGGCCTCAACTGACGGAGCCCTGGTTGTCATTGCCAAGAACAGCTTGTGGAAAAGGTCGCGCCCCTCCCAGGCCGGTTCTAGAGGCAGACTGGAGTCGGAGGTGCTGGCTGCCAGTGGGGGTTAGGGTCGGCTTTGACGGATCCGAAGGCACCAGGCAGGCCTGAGTGTGGGCTCCTGGGAAGTCGGCGCCCAAGTGAGGCAGCAGCAGCCTGTACTGGAAGAGGGGTGGGCTCAGGGCAGCCCCGGGACCTTGGGCAAGTTACTGCCTCAGAGCATTGGTGTCCTATCTGTGAAATGGAGATAATGATGGGTCCTGCCACACGGGGTGATAGAGCCGAGGTCTGTAGGATGGCACAGGCCCAGCGTAGAGGAAGTGATCAATAAAAGGCAGCTTGACTCACGTGTGCTGAGACTCCCTTGCAGTTGCCTTCTGTGCTCTGGTGAGGGCTGGAAGGTTCAGGTGAATGTTTCCTGAACCTTGGTTGGGGGTGAGGGCTGGGGCCTGCAGTGCTCTCTGTCCCCTAGAACCATCGTGGCCTCCCCGGGACGGGCAGGCTGACCTCAGTCTTGGTGTAGCTCTGCAGTGTGGAACTCATTGACTCAGGGCCTATAAAGCTCTTCCTAACTGTGCTTGTTTGCTCTTGTCCTCCAGTTCCTGGGCAGCTGGTGGGGTCTGCTGATCAGGGGGTCACACTCGTTGCTCTTGTAACAAGCGCTGACAGGAGGGAACAGAAACCCCTGTCCCTCCTGAGGCTGTTCCCCGATGAAGGAGTGGGTCCCCACACTCAGAATCCCCCTCCCTGCCCCATCCTGGCTCTGGAAACCGAAGAGCCCTCTTTCCTGGGTGCCAGCCCAGGGGCCTCCTCCCCAGCCACCCAGTACCAGCTCCAAGGTGGAGGCAGCCTGGCAGGCAGCCTTGAAGGGCTGTTGCATAGAACAAGCCGCAGCCCTGCCAGGTTATGCTGGGGCCTGGGGTGCTCCTCTCACATTGGCCAAGGGCATCCATCAAGACCGGGCGGTTCTGTCACCCTGGCACCAGGAGGTTGCAAAAGGCCCTGCAATAAGGGATGCGGCTCTTAGGTTTGGCACTGCTCTGGGGCCCACTCCCTGCTTTCCAGACCTCAGGCCCCACCTTCCAGGTTCCTGCTCAGCCGCTGACAGTGAACTTCCTTAGGGGCTGTCCCTTGAGGTCTAGGCCTGGATAGTGGGGCAGAGGGGGCATGGGCCCAGGTGGAGATGGCTGGAGAGACCCGTCTTCGGGTGTGTTGAACCCCCAGCACGAGGGTGTCAGTGGCTCCAGGTAGGATTAAGGTGTCTCATTTCCTGGACAGGAGGCTGGTCCAGGAGTGGGTGTGGGGCTTGGGTGAAGCGGAGGCGGTTGGGAGGAACTGGGGAGGAGCTTGGGGCCAGCTGGGACATCCCTGGCGCTGGGTTAAAAAGCTGACAGTCCTCAGTCCTGCAGGCACTGCTCGTCATTCCTTGCTCCAAAGACTCTGCCCCATGGCTCTGGTAAGACCCAGTAGGGCACTGGTCCCTCTGGTGCCTGCTTAATGCTGCTGCTTAAGGGAGCACTGGGCTTCTTCAGTGTTTGCTGGCCTTGGCCCGGGGTGGGCAGTGGAGGCTAGGGAGGAGGCAGGGTCTGGGGATGCGGGATCATCCTGAGTTCTTCCTGCTGTCCTGAGATGGCCTCCAGACAGAGTTCCCTGGCACCGTGGTTTGGGGCCTTGAGAACTCAGTCTCCCAGCTGCTGTCCTGGGGCCCCAGAGGAAGTGGCTGCTCCCGTTCTCCCTCTGACTCAGTTGCTTGGGGTGTGGGGGCCCCAGGGCTGACATGATGGATGGGCTTCTCCAGCTCTGCCTCTGAACTCCATCCATCAGAGCTCTCCATGAGGCAGGGCTGAAGGCCAAAAGGAAGAGTTGGTTGGCACAGGTTCTACCTCCCCAGACCCACGGTCGTGGGTTTGGATGGGGCCACCTGGGGACCATCTTTAGCCTGAACTTGTAGCACCTAGAGGACCAGAGAGCCTGTGCGTGGTCCTGATTTGACAGCTGCTGTCCCTAGCCTAGTGGAGAGACCATTTCCAGAATTACCTTTCGGCCAAAGTTGGAGAGGCTGGGAAGCAGCTCAAGCAGGGAGACCAAGGCCAAGTGGTGCCCTGTCATACCTCTTCCCCTCCCTCTGTAGCCATCCACAGACCCTCTGCCGCTCTGGGCCCCTGCCACCCAAGACCAGCCTCAAGTTTGCTTAGTAAAGGGGAGCCAGGGATGTGGGGTGGGAAGAGTTGGATACTGTACCGGGAAGCAGATCAGTGTGGGGGCTGTGAGGACAAGTCAAGCTAGTATGGCCCAATCCTGGCCCTAGGTCTTAGGCAAGCAACTACCTAGCCTTTCTGTGCCTCAGTTTCCTTGTGGGGCTGGTCATAATAAGTAGTCCCCACGCAGAGGGTGGGTGGGTGATTAAATTGGGTTTGTATACATAAAATCCTTGGACCAGAGCCAGCACAATGTTGTGTAAGACTTGGCAGGAGTCATCAGGAGATATCACAGCTGCCTTTTGGCTCAGGACTCTGGTGGGTGGGGGACAGGCCTGAGGCTGGGCGGGTTCAGGATGAGGCCTCAAGGTGTCACCCTAGCCTTCCCTTTGGCCCGTGTTGCCTTTGGGCCCATCAGCCAGCAGTAAACCTATTTCTCCTGCCTCTGTAGGCAAAGGTGCCTGGGACCTGCTTGCTCACCATTCGTGTCCTGCAGGCCCATGGCCTGCCCTCCAAGGACCTAGGTGAGCGCTGGGCCCAGGGAGGGCAGTAGTTCTGCAGCAGGATTCGGAGTGAGGCAGGGCAGTGGGAAGAGATGTGACTAGGGCCCGGCACGCAGGGTGGTCCTGGAGAGGATGCTGGGAGGGGTACCGGGTGGAACGTAGAGATTGGGCCTGCACCTCCTGGCCCAGCCCTGCTCCATCCTCGCTTGGTCTCCTGGGACTGCCTGTGATGGAAGCAGCGGGTCTGGGAAGGGCCCTTGGCCATCACCGGGAGCTTGTTCTTCCTTCCCACAGTGAGCCCCTCTGACTGCTATGTGACTCTGTGGCTGCCCACGGCCTCCAGCCACCACCTCCAGACACGCATGGTCAAAAACAGCAGAAATCCCATCTGGAATCAGAGCTTTCACTTCCGAATCCACAGCCAACTCAAGGTGGGCGGGTGTTGGCCCTGACCCTGCTCACTGTCCCTGTCCACCCACGGCCCCTTGTTTCCTGTCCCACCCCTTTCCTGCAGCCCCCTCACTCTGTTCCTCTTTCAGAACGTCGTGCAACTCAAAGTCTTTGACCAGGACTTCCTGACCAAGGATGACCCCATGTTGTCAGTGCTGTTTGACGTGGGGACTTTGCGGGCTGGGGAGTCGCGGCGCGAGAGCTTCTCATTGAACCCTCAGGCAAGACTGTGTGTGGGGCAGCGGAGGGCCTCAGCCCTGGGAAGGGGGTGTTTTGGAGGGTGGCCAGGTACATGGCTGTCTTCTCCAGTGAGTGGTCCAGGCTTCCTGGTATCCCAGAGGCCTCTGTCTGCCAAGAGCTGCAGTCCATCAAAGAGCAGTCCTGGAGTTCCTGTTGCAGCTCAACAGGTTACAAACCTCACTAGTATCCAAGAGGATATGGGTTTGATCCCTGGCTTTGCTCAGTGGCTTAAGGATTTGGCATGGCTGTGGTGTAGGCTGGTGGCTACAGCTTCGATTTGACCCCTAGCCTGGGAACCTCCACATGCCGCAAGTGCGGCCCTAAAAAGCCAAAAAAAAAGGGGGGGGGGAGCAGTCCTGCTTTTTTTCTGGCTTGGTCCCTAAGCCAAGGGCAGCTTTCTTGGAGCAGAGAAGGAGGGCAGTGACTCTCCTCGCCACTGAGACCTCAGCAGCCCAGGTCTACAAACACATAAACTCTCTCACTTATACTCCTCACACTTGCTAACTTGCTTCTCTCTGTCCAGGGTGAGGAGCGGCTAGAAGTTGAATTTCAGCTGCAGAGTCTGTGAGTTGGGCCATGGGGCACATTCCTGGTGGGAGTGATCATGGGAAGGCCTGAGCCCAGCATACCCGGAGCTCACCCTTCCCAGAGAGGCATTGGGGTGGAGGGGGTGAGCCTGGGCTTCCTTGAGGGGTGAGAACCTTGGAACTCCAACTCTGGCTCAAGGTCTGTGGGGGCTTTTTCCAGAACTGACTGTGAGCAGCTCGTCAGCAACGGCATCCTGGTGGTGAGTCTAGAACCCTCCCTCCTGCCATCTGCTCACGCTCCTCCCCAGGCCTGCAGCTCGGGCCCACCGTACGGTAGAGCTGAGTTGGGGAGGCCCTGGGATTTCAGTTCAAGAGGGCACACCCCCAAGCATATGTTCAGTGACTCAGGGCCAAGGTGATACATTGCTGAGGAGCAGGAGCCAGGGTGCCAGGAGGCTGGGGTCTCCACAGAGAAGGGGCTAGAGTCTGAGGGGTTCTCTTTATGACCCAGGCCCGGGAGCTCTCCTGCTTGCATGTTCGGCTAGAGAAGGCTGGAGACCAGAAGGGTGAGCCCCCGACCCACTGGAAGAGCTCCCAGCTCTCAGCCCTTGTCTTCCCCTTTCTAAGGGGACCCTGGAGGGGATCTGGCACTGGCTGCCCCCAGTTCTCAGGCAGGAGCAGGGGCTGGGGGCCGAATCCACTCTGGAGCATTTGCCCTCAGTCCTCAGGGTGGCTGTGGCAGAGCCCCATCTCCCTTCCTCCATCTCAGTAGGGGGAGGGAAGCGCCCCCACCTCTGGTCCCTTCAGCTGAGATCCCGTTCCCAGCCTCTCTGCTCTGGTTCCTATTTCCAGAGTCAGAGGGCAGAGTGCAGCTTGTGGTTCCTGGGTCCTGTGAGGGTCCACAGGAGGCCTCTGTGGGCACCGGCCCCTGGCACTTCCACTGGCCAGCCTGCTGGGAGCAGGAACTGAAGATTCACCTGCAGGTAGACTGTTGTTCTGTCCCAGTACCGCTCTGTCCCTGCTGAGCTCTCCTCCCTCCTTCCCTGAGCACCTCCTTCCAGCCTGCCCCTCTGCTCACCCCGAGTCCCCTCCCCATCACTCCCTGGCAGAGTCAGTACCCTGTGAAGTTAACCTTGGCCTTCTGTCTCCCTTCCTACTGCTTCTCTGTCACCCCCCCGGGCAATCAGCGAGGCTTTGTGGTAACCAAAAGCTGGAGATTCTTAGGTCTTCCTTCATCCTGTCTGCAGGATGCCCCCCAAGAGCAACTGAAGGTGCCCCTGAGGGCCCTGCCCTCTGGCCAGGTGGTGAGACTCGTCTTCCCTACCTCCCAGGTACTGGTCACCTGGTAGAAGAAAGCCAGTTGCATGGGCAGGGCTGGTCTGCTTCTGCCCTTGGGTCCTGCCCTGGACAAAGGCTGGGCCAGGCTCACAGGAGAGGGGTCCTCTGAGCATCTCTGCCTTCAGGCCTCGGGCTGGCCCCTGTGGAAGATGGCTGGGGCCCGAGGGAGCATGGGGCCATCATGGGAAACGGCTTGGGCTGGGGGAGGGGAACAGGGAGGCCCCTTTTAGTAACTAGGGCATTCACGGTTTTCAGGAGCCCATGATGAGGGTGGAGCTGGAAAACAAAGAAGGGTAAGAGTCTGGCTGGGCCCTGGGAAAGGTCATGGGGAGCGACAGCCAGGGCACTCAGCCTGGAGGAGCGAGGGGTGATGGGGCAGCTCCTAGCAAGACTGACAATCATGAATCTTAAGGTGCTCGGGGCTTTCTCCGAGGGTGGGGTGCGAGGTGCAGGAGCCTTGGCAGATGAAGGCTCTTTTTGTTAAATTTCGCATGCATTCCTAACTTAGTCAGAGGGGTGGGTGCCTAGCCCAGTGTCTGGCACCTGGGAGGCACATGATATTTGGCTGGAAACCCAGATGGCAGGCGGAAGCATGGTTAGAGGCACAGAGAAGGCAAGGAGCAAAGTTGGGCTGCTCTGGGAGGTAGGCTTGTGGGTGGGCCTCAGCTGCCCCTCAGGAGACGGGAGGAGCTGCTCACGCTGGTCCTCTGCAGGCCTGGGAGCTTAGCTCCCCACCAGGAAAAGGGGTGACCCCATCTCCTCTGGAGTGATTTTTGGGTGGATGATGCAGAGAGGCCTACAGACAGAAGTAGATCCCTGGTCCTAGGTCTCAGTAGGGTATGATGAGTCCTGTCGAGGGTCCATGGTGACTGAAGCTCTTCAGTCACCGCTTTCCTGGTCCTGTGAATTAGCTGTGCTGCACTCCCCAGGGGTGTCTCTGCAAGGATCTGGCTTCATCTTCTCCACCTCAGAGTCCACACCTTGCACTTCAGTCAGATCACAGGAGCAGGGGTGAGGGGTGGGGAGAGGAGAGGAGAGGATGGCGGTGGGCTTTTTAGGGCAGGCAGGCTGGCCCAGCTTCCCTTTCTGTGACGAGGCCGGGAGCTGCCTCATGGTCCCCTCCTTCTCATCCAGGCCCAGGGAGCTGGCTGTGCGGCTGGGCTGCAAGCCCTGTGCCGAGGAGCAGGCCTTCCTGAGCAGGAGGAAGCAGGTGGTGGCCAAGGCCCTGAAGCAGGCCCTGCAGCTGGATGGAGACCTGCAGGAGGACGAGGTCTGGGGCCAGAGCTGGACTGGGTGGGGGTCCTCTGGCCCAGTGCTGGATGCTAGAACTGGTTGTGCCCTAACCAGACCAGAGCTGGTGCCGAGGCAGGCTTGGACCCTGCTCTGCTTCCCTCTCACTGGGCTGTTGTCAGGAGCTTGGTCACATCAAATGCAGGACACTGCAAAAGGCACCAGGCACTGGTGAGCTGCCCGCTGGCCTAGCCTGCCTTCTGTTTCTTGATCCTCAGCCTGGTTCAGGTTTTGAGACTGGGCCCAGTGTGTTTGATCAGTGGGGCATACAGCCTAAGGGCTGTCTGCTGGCCTGGGGCAATCCCTGGAGGTACAGCTCCATTTCGGGCATCTCCCAGGAAAATAACCTCTCCTTGCAGGAAGGGGAGGGGTGGCTATGTGGGAGACTTTGGAGGTGGCCCTGGGGCTTCAAGAAATCAGTCACCAGACTCCTCAGGGGCTGGAGGTGAGGAAATGAGGCCTGGAACTTGGCCATTTCTCCCGGAGTTCTTGAAACCAAACAAGCCTGACCCTTGCAAGGTTACTTCCAACTAGACCCTTCTCCACAGGCCTGACCTGATCAGGTCCCCAGAGCCCTGATCCATCTTGGCTGGCCTTAGCTGTGGGTGAGCTGAGTGGCCATTTGGCTTGCTCCCTCCTCTTCCTGAGGCTTGGCCTTCCCTGTCCCTAAGGCCTCTCTGAGCCTGGTTGTCCCCTTTTCAGATCCCAGTGATAGCTGTTATGGCCACCGGTGGGGGGACCCGGGCCATGACTTCCCTGTATGGGCAGCTAGCTGGCCTGAAGGAGCTGGGCCTCTTGGATTGCATCTCCTACATCACAGGGGCCTCGGGTGCCACCTGGTGAGCTGGAAGGAGGTGGTGTGCAGGGCCTGGGGGTGGCTAGCTGGGTCCTGGGGCAGGGGCGGGGAGGTGGTGGCGGTGGTAAGGCTTTCAGACTCCACAGGTCCCTCTGGCCAGATTGGAAAGGGTGGGAGACCAAGAGCCAGAAAGAAAGGTGCGCAGGGGGACCTGCTAGTTTCTGTTGGGCTGTTATCCCAGAGTAGAGAGCCCAAGGCATGCACTGGGGTCCTTGAGGGATGAGCCCCTGGCTTTGGCTTTTCCCAGGGCTTTGGCCAACCTCTATGAGGACCCAGAGTGGTCTCAGAAGGACCTGGCGGGACCCATCGAGTCACTGAAGACCCAGGTGACCAAGAGCAAGCTGGGCGTGCTGGCCCCCAGCCAGCTGTGGCGGTACCGGCAGGAGCTGGCCGAGCGTGCCCGCCTGGGCTACCCGACCTGCTTCACCGACCTGTGGGCCCTGGTCAGCGAGGCACTGCTGCATGACCAGGTATGGGAGGGGTGTGAGTGGGAGCAGGGAATGGGGGTGGTCAGAGCCGGGGCCCCAGGAGGCCATGGCTTCAGGTTCAAATTCTCTTCCTCCAGCCCCACGACCACAAACTCTCAGACCAGCGGGAGGCCCTGAGTCATGGCCAGAACCCTCTGCCCATCTACTGTGCCCTCAACACCAAGGAACATGGTCTGACCACCTTTGAATTTGGGGGTGAGCAGCCCTAGAGCTGAGACCTGTGCTCTTGCAATTGGAGGGGTGAGAGGTAGCTGGGCCTGTGTGTGAAGGTGGGTGTGGCACCCACTGCTTCGGGGCCCGGTCCCATGCTTTCCAGAGCCTGTCATCCTCCCAGAGTCACTCTGGCTTCGGGATGGAAGCAGGGGCCGTGGGTCCCATGCTTAGGGTGCCAGCGACAAGGCCAAGCCTCCTGGTCAGCAGGCTCCCTGACGTGGGGCCCCGGTAGGTGTGGTGGGGCCCGATGGGTGGGTCCTCAGGTTCTGGGCCCCAAGGTGAGCCTGTGTGGCCTCTTCACAGAGTGGTGTGAGTTCTCCCCCTATGAGATTGGCTTTCCCAAGTACGGCGCCTTCATCCCCTCCGAGCTCTTTGGCTCTCAGTTCTTCATGGGGCGCCTGACAAAGCAGCTTCCTGAGTCCCGCATCTGCTTCCTGGAAGGTGAGGGTGACTGGGAGGTGGGACAATGGGACCCAGGGAGATGGTGAGCCCAGAGGTCCCAGCTCAGTCACTGGGATGTTCCCTGGTCCCCACTGGGCTGAGGGGAAAGGTCAGACTGTTCCTCCCATGTCTTCTCCTCAGGTATCTGGAGCAACCTGTACACAGCCAACCTCCAGGACAGCTTGTATTGGTCCTCCGAGCCCAGCCAGTTTTGGGACCGCTGGGCACAGGATCAGATCAGCCTGGGTAGGTTGGGATGTATTGGGGAGCTTCGGGGTGGCCCTCAGGCCTTCATGAGTCCACAGAGGCCAGAATAAAGGTCCAAGGGTCCCCGTTTCTCCTCTTCTTGATTGCAGACAAGGACCAGGTCCCCCTTCTGAAGGTAGAAGAGCCTCCCACAGTGGCCGGCAGGATAGCTGAGTTTTTCACTGACCTTCTGACGTGGCGTCCACTTGCCCAGACCACCCACAATTTCCTGCGTGGCCTCTCTTTCCACAAGGACTACTACCAGCATCCTCACTTCTCTGCCTGGAAAGGTATCTGCTTTTCTCTCCCTGGTCCAGCTCTCGAAAGTCTTTCCATGGCCGTCCTGGGGTTCCTGGTCCAGACACTCACACTCTCTAGCCCCTTGGCGCCATGCCCTTTGAGCTCAGGTCCCTGAGTTGCCTGGAGCCGGAGCCCCCTTTTCCTCTCACGTTGGGGTCAGGGCACATGTATGGGGCCTCGGGAGCTGAGGTGCTGCTTTGGCAGGAGGGAGTAGGAGGCAGAGGGTAGAGCCTCCCATCAGCAGCAAGGAGCTGGCATGAGGCTGTGGGGGCCGGTGCCCTCAGCACACATGGCAGCCGCTCTCTACTCGATCCCCTAACTTTTCCAGCCACCAAACTGGATGGCTTCCCCAACCAGCTGACCCCTGCAGAGCCCCACCTGTGCCTGCTGGATGTTGGCTACCTCATCAATACTAGCTGCCCACCTCTCCTGCGCCCCACACGGGATGTGGACCTCATCCTGTCCCTGGATTACAACCTCCACGGAGCCTTCCAGGTGGGCTGAGTACAGTCTTGGGGGGAAGGGGGCAACCCCAGGCCTGGCCTCAGATGGCCTCACATCCTCACTCTGGAGAGATCTGCTTTGGAGTCTGGTGTTCAGGCCAGCTTCCCTTAGGGGCTGTGACAGTGACACTATGTGAGTGAGTGAAAGGCTGTGGATTCAGTGAATTCACCCCACCAGGGAACTTTGCGGGATGGGGAAGCTGGAGATTTTTTTTTTTTTATCCTTTTTAGAGCCACACCCGCAGCATATGGAGGTTCCCAGTCTAGGGGTTGAATCGGAGCTGTAGCTGCCAGCCTACATCACAGCTCACAGCAAACACTAAGGCCAGATCCTTAACCCACTGAGCAAGGCCAGGGATCAAACCTTTGTCCTCATGGATGCTAGTCAGATTTGTTAATCATTGAGCCACGATGGGAACTCCACTGGCAATGTTTTAAACTGCATTTTATATTTGAGTCTTTTGCTGCACCTGCACCCTGGGTTTTTTCACTTTGAGTTTCGGGTCTCATGAAGGATTTTGCCTCCCAAGTTCAGAACTGGGATTGGTGGCGATGGGGGTTCATTGGCAGCCCAATTTGGCTGAGGCCAGAAGAGCTGGTGCAGAAGGGCTGCCAGGCTTAGAGCATTTCCCCAGGCTGGACTCTTGGATGCACTAGCATCTTACTTGGCATCTGGGCACTTAGTTCCACGTCCTGGTGGACCCCTGTGTTCAGTCAGCCCAGTGTGGATACCAGGAGCCCATGGGCCCCTCCTGCTGATGCCCCTTCTGCCTGTCCTGCAGCAGCTGCAGCTCCTGGGCCAGTTCTGCCAGGAGCAGGGCATCCCGTTCCCACCCATCTCACCCAGCCCGGAGGAACAGTGCCAGCCCCAGGAGTGCCACCTCTTCTTGGACCCCGCCTGCCCTGATGCCCCCGCTGTGCTGCACTTCCCTCTGGTCAATGCCTCCTTCCGGGAGCACTCAGCCCCTGGTGAGCCACCACCCCTCCTCTGTCCTTTATGCCTCCCCCAGGTGACCCTAAACCCACCCTCCACCCCAGCACATTTCCCCCATCCTGGCTTCTCTCCACAGGAGTCCGGCGGACAGCGGAGGAGCAGGAGGCAGGGCAAGTGAACCTCTCTTCCTCTGACTCCCCCTACCACTTCTCGAAGGTGACCTACAGCCAGGAGGACACAGACAAGCTGCTCCGCCTGACGCAGTACAACATCTGCAACAACCGGGAGCGGCTGCTGGAGGCCCTTCGTGAGGCTGTGCAGCGGCGGAGGCAGCGCCGGCCCGAGTGACAAGCAGTGAATGGGGGTGGGGATGCTGTGACTTCCTGGGGGGCCTCTAGCCCAGCCCCATGGCCCCCGATTTTCAGGCTGGTTCCCCACCTGCCTTGATGCTCTGGCTGAGTTGTGATGGAGACGACCATCAGCAAGTTCCAGAGCCTCTGGGGGTTTGGACAGCCCAGCCGTGGGATCCTGCCCTCTAAGTAGCTCATCAAGGTGCCCAGCACCACTCAGACCTGGCACTGAAGCCAGCAGCACCCCTGCCATGGATGCTTTGGAGTAGGTCGAGGGATTTAAACAGGGGCTGGGCCCACTCTTCTCAGGCCGGGAGAGGCCTTGTCCTCATACTGTGGCTGGAGAGAATTTGGAGGTTCCGCTAGAGGGGGGCCAGTATTGGCCATGTTTGTGTACGTGCCCAGCGCCCCGTGACCTGCGTCTCCTTTCCTGTCCCTGCCACCTCGAGTAGCTGTACAGAGTGAGATAGAGCACTTTATGTATTACAGGGGCTCATACAAATGTGACGCGTTATGGAGATTTCTGTCATTGCTGCCAAGAAGGGCCTGTCATTCCACCGTCTTAGTTACACAGGGCAAGACTGGTTTAGAAAACAAAATATCTCCCAGGCACCTTAAAGCTGGCGAGTCAGCCTGGGCTGCCCCCAAAGAGCTGGCTGTGAGCTCCTGGCCCTGTCTGCTCCACTCCAGCCCAAGCTCTGCAAGCAGAGAGGCCACTTGGGCCTGGAGGTCTTGCTGCTGCAGCCCTGGCCCTGCTCAGGTGACTCACAGGCAAACCAGCCAGCACCCCCATCCTCCTCACCCAGGACTCGAAGGGCTGCTTCCTGTCCCATGGTAGGGGTGGCTAGACCTGGGACCAGGTGTTAAGGGTGTGACTTCAGCAGGCTGTAATGTTGGCAGGGCCCCTCTCCTAACATGGAACCGTCTATTCCAGAAGTTGGTCCTCAGGGGCCTGGGAGCTCAGTCTCATGGTCCCCTCTCGGGTGTCCTCGCATGTAGCCCTGAGGTTCGATGCCACTTCAGGGTCTGCTTCAGGGCCCAGACCTGTTGGGAGAATGGGGAGGTAGAGTGAATTTAGGGCCTAGCTGCCCCAGAATCTTCTCTAAGCACCAGTGCCCCAGACCCCTGACCTTCCTCAGAATACCTCCCTCCTTCTAAGACGGATGTGGGATGGAGGTCCTGGGAGGCAGCTGCAGGAGTGACCGTAAGGTGTGGGGTGGATGGGAGATGGCTGATTCTCACCATCCAGCTCACTGCATCGTCTGCCCTGGGTGTGTGGCTGGAGGCAGAGAACACAAATGACAGCCCTGATAACCTTGGAAGCCACTGGGTCCTGGACAAGGCCTGCTCACCCCGGAACACATCACCTGAATCCTAAGTTGGAACCTGTGGCCCCTGCAGGCATGGACATTACACCAGACACCTTAGCTGCGGTGGCCACCTTCTGTTGGGATGTGAGTGATCTCTCAGCCGTGAGGCTGAGTGTGAAGTCTGTGTGCTGGGTCAGTGTGTGAACCTGAGTGGGGGTCTGGGTGACATCCTGACTCCCAGCCCCTCTAGGACACTCCCCCCCACCCCCTGTCCCCTTAGAGCAGGGACCTGGTCCTTGACTGGGGAAAGCCTGGGGGGTGGGGTGGGGGCAGGCACTGGGGGGCCTGGCGAGCAGTGCTGCGTCTTGGAGAGAAGGGGAGGAGGACAGCAAGGAGGGAGAGTGTGTGGGCCCCAGGCAGGCTCCATGGCACATGGACAGGGAAGCCAGTACCTTTACCATGGCTCTGGCCTGGGCAGGACAGCCGCCGGGAGCCTTGTGCAGTTTCCTTGGCAGGGCCAGCCGTCTGCGGGAGCTCCACAGGCTGCTGGGGGCTGGTGCACGTTTGCATCCCCTTCAGTGGGAAGGGCAGGGGACAGCCGTGGAATCTGGGGAAAGGGAGCCTCAGGGTCCAGACTCTGTTGTCAGTTTGGGCAGGGGTGGCTCCACACCCGAGCAGCACCCGAGCAGTCTGAGTCCTAGGGCCTTGGGATTCGGAGGGTGGCATCTGTGCCTGTCATGGAGGTGACACCCCACTCCCAGGTGCCTACCTGAGCGGAGCAGCCATGCCAGGCACCCTCTCGACTGAGTACTCAGCCAGGAAGCCCAGGGGTCTGGCTCGGAGCTCTGGGCTCAGACTGGAAGCTGCAGAGCAAAGGAAGGGCAGTGGTCTGCCTTGCCTTGAGCGGATGCAAGGTGATCTGCGGCAGTAGATGTCCTGCCCACCCCTTCCTCCTCGCCATGGCCTCAGTGTTTGTGTCCTCCCCTAACCTCCTAACTTGGAATCCTAACTCCAAGATGAGGAACCTTTAGGAAGTAATCGGGTCGTGAGGGTGGAGCCCTTTTCAAGGAGACCCCAGAGAGCAACCTCGCCCCTCCCCCACATGAGCACAGCACGGAGGCGCCTTCTGCCCCTTCTCTCACCAGATGGCCAGCCTGCCGGCACCTTGATCATGGACTTCTCAGCTTCCAGAACTGTGAGAAGTAAATGTCTGTTGTTCATAATCTACCTGGGCCATGGTGTATCTGTTATAGCGCCCAAATAGACCAAGGTGCCTGCTTCTGGAGGCTCTGCACATGCCAAGCCTTGCCCAAAGGGTGGTGCGGCCCAAGCCCAGTGCTCAGGGCCAGGTTCCCTCGGTGCACCGACCCTCCTGGAAGACAGATGCTGATGGGCTCAGAAAGGCTTAGCCTGGGGAAACTCAGGTCCCTTTGGGATTCTGGAAGGACAGCCTTGGGGAGAACAGAGACTGTGTGAGGCACAGAGCCAGGAACCCAGAGCGACTCCTGGTGGGCCTCTGAACACCCTGCATGTGGAGCCTATCAGTAATGACAGATTTCTGGCCAATGGGCTGCTTTCTATGTGTCCCTCCTAGTAGTAGAACTGGGCTTGGCCACTGTCTGCAAGACACCCCAAGGGAGGTGCATTCAGAGCTGTTTCAAGACTGGATGGTTGGAAAAGGCCTCCGTATCGGAGCAGAGCATGGGGAAGCCCATGAGCATCCTTGAGGGCTCAGGGGAATCAGACTCCAAAATGGGTGGAACAGAACCAGGAGGCTGTCAGGAGATGGACTTGGCCCCATCTTTGCTACTAATTGGCTGTGTGATCTTTGGCAAGTTGCTTACACTCTCTGGGCCTTAAATTGAAAAATCCCACTTACCTCTCAGGCATAGAGGTACTAGATGTGAAACTTCCAAGGATGCATGAAACATCAGTACCTTGGGGCCCAGGGACTCAATGCCCCCCACCCCCCTAACCCCTAGAATTCCCCTGGAACCTACCTGCCACACTGCTCAGGGCGCCATGCCAGCTTTCAGTCTGTCCTTCAGGTGGTGCTGCAAACAGGGGCTCTACCCCAGACCGCCTGCCACCCAGACAGTCATGGGTCAGACTCTGCCTCCCGTGGAGGGACCCCTGCCTCCAGCTCTCTCAGCTGCAAGGGGAGGCAAGGCCTGTGGAGGTCAACGTTTCCCGGGGCCACTGTCTCCCCCTGCAGCCCTCACCTTAAGGAGAAAGTGTGTTTTCCATCATGGTGACCCCTTGGTCTTTTATCCTGCGCTTCCATGAGGCCAAGGATGGCTGTGGGAGCCGTGTCCTGAGGAGCCATGAGAGGCAGGGTTTACCACGCCCATCTCTGCTTTTCATCTTGGGGCCTCCTTTGTCCTCTGCCTGCCCTCCCACTGCCCACACCTCAGCTGCCGTCCTGGCATTTTGGAGCAGGCTCTGGCAGCTGCTCCCCAAAGACCCCCAGCAGTGCCCCTGGGGGCTCCAGCTGTGCTGTGGAGAGAAGGTGGTGAGGCCGCAGCAGCTGTACACAAGGATGGGCTGTAGCAGCCTTGTCACAGCCTGTGTCTCCAGAGGCTCCCAGGGAAAGTACTGGACTGGACCAAGGTGCCCACGGGGAAGAGGGAGCCAGAGAGTAACTTCCAGGGAAAACAGGAGGAGGAAGAAGAGGGGCCCAGCTCTAGCCGGGTGAGGGCAGAAGCCGTGAAGTGGCCCCAAGGAGCCAGACTGTCCCAATAATGCAGGGAGGTGCTGTGGTATCCACCACAGCTCCAGGCACCGGGACCCTCTGAGCACTCGAGTGGGTCTGTGGAGGGGAGCGGCTGGAGGAGTCTCTGGCACTTACCTGCCTCCCCCCAGGCAGGAGCTGCTGCTTAGGTTCCAAAATTCCTCCCATGGTAGGTGCACCCTTTGCATCCTGAAAATGCAAGATGGGGCTGGGGAATGTCATGACCAGCACAGAGGACAGGTTCTGTCTGGAAGGTGGAGGGGGGAGGCATGTAACCTCATCCCCAATGACCCCGCCCCCTGCGGAGACAGTGGTGGCAAAAATCACACATGGTGGCCCCATGGAGACACCTGTTGCAGGTCCCTCATCTCAGCCAGGGGTACTTCAAGCCCCCAGCTTCCCAAGAGGCTCTGCTGGAGGGAGGTCAGTCTGCTGCCAACTCTCCTGGGTTTCAGCCACTTCACCTGCTGCTTCTGTCCCATCTTGGGGAGGTCGAAGCCAGGCCAGGCCATCTCCCCACATCCCTGCTACCCAGACAGAGTACCTGTCTCCTCACTGTTCTTCATCTCTTCCTGCTCCAGCTCAGGGGATGCCCCCTCACCCCAGACCCAGTGCGCCCTAGCCCACCAGGAAATGGGGGTGATAGGACGCTGCAGCCAGCAAGGGCTTTTCCCAAAGATGGCCTTCCTAAAGTGTCAGATGTGGGCTCAGTGCCTGGGGAGACGCCGACTCAGGCTGTGACCAGGACCGCTCCCGCCATCCCACAGTGTGTCCTCACCCCAGCCTCCGCTCACCCCTGCCTTCCTCTGCAGTTGGGTGAACTTCTCTTCCTGGACAGCCAGCAGCTTTTCTAAGTCCTGGTGTCTGCGGAGCAGCAGCTCCACATCTGATACTGAGTGCTGGAGAGAAGCAAGCCAGGGTGAGGCCCAGCTCGAGGGGATGCAGAGAGCCACGCCCTCAGCCTCCACTACCCGGTCTGGGTGCCAGTGAGCAGACGAGCAGCAAAAGATGCCCTTGGCTGTAGCTTCCAAGTGGTGCAGCCATCTAAGGGGTAGGGACTTGGCTCACCCCACAGTTGGGGTCCAGCAGGAGGCCCTCCCGGGAGGCCAGCCAGGCCTCAGCTTGGTCCAGCCCCTGCCGCAGCTTCTGCAGACACCAGCTCTCCTCACAGTGTTCCCGGCGCAGGGCCCAGGCCTCTTTGAGTGCCTGCAGCCGCACTTCCAGCTCCTGTAGACACTCTGTCACCTGGTGGGAGGGGACGCTGTGGGTGAGATGCTCAGGCAGAGCCACCAGGTAGGCAGGGCTGGAGGCCCTGGCAGAGGGGTCAAGGGGAGACCATGAGGCCTGGACCCTCCCCGTCCCTGCCTGGCCTTCCCTTCCTGCTGGGAGTCCCGAGGCCTTGGGTAACTGCACTGAGTACCAGAGCTCACCCCCAGACCCATCTCTGTGCTCATACCTCCAGGGACATGAAGTGGCTGTTGTTCACCAGCTGCTGCCCTTCCTGCTGTGCATTCTGGGCTTGAAGGCAGTGATCCTTGATTTCTTGCCCCAGTGCCTCGTGCTGCTCCAGGAGCCGCTCAGCCCCAGGCACATCCCCAGCCAGCTCCTCTGAGCAGACCAGCACCTGCTTCTCCCGAGCCCATGCTCTGTGGGGCAGGGAAAGGAAGCTGCCATCAGGGCCAGGAGGAGAGACTGGGGTGGGGGGGCAGGGGGCAGGGCATGGCTCCCTAAAAAGCTGGAGTGACCCCTCCCCACCCTGCAGGGCAGAACTAAACCAAGAGCCAGGGGCAGGATACCACTTACAGTAGGTTCTGACAACGGCCAAGGAAGGCATGGCCCTGGGCAGCCTGTTCCAGCTGCTGAGCCCGCTCCTGCACCTTCACATTCAGGGTGGCCCAGGCCTCCTGCACCTCAGCCAGCTGCTTGGCCAGGCCCTCCTGAGACACAGGGTATAACTGGCCCAGCCGGCAGGCCTCCGTCTGCACATGTGCCACCTCTTTCTCCATGGCTGCCAGTTCCCTCTGCCGCCAAAACACAGGGTCAGCCCTGCCCCCACTGTTCCTGGCAACCTGATGCTTGCTCCTCTTGGGGGACACCCATTCTCTTTGAGGTGTTTGGCTCTGCTCCGCAACCTGGGCAAGCAGGTCCTCCCTTCCCAGCTCGGTGGGCCCCTGACCCACGGGCTTCAGGGTGAAGGGCAGAAGGGCAGGCCTCGGGGCATGGACACTCACCTCCAGGCATCTGTGCCGTTGCTGCAGGGTCTTCACTGATGACAGGCTGCAGCCATAGGCATCTCTTGCCAGCAGGGCGGCTTTCTCCTGCATCCAGCCCTGGAGCTCGGCTGCCACCTGCTCAAAGCTGCGCACCTCACGAGCTATAGTCAGGTTCTAGGAGAGGAGGGAGGGCCTGCTCTGGCCAGGGTCCTCTTTCCCTGGAGATGTGGCCTCCTGGGCCACCTCCTTTTAAACAGGGAGGTCCATGGTGCTTGGTGACTCATTCATGATTACCAGGTACAGAAAGTGCCCCAGATGAGGCAGCTGCTCTGTGAATGGGTGATGTTACTGATAACAGGGTGGGGTCTGGGTGCTGTGAGGAGAGGGTCTTCAGTGCCCAACTCCTGAGAAAGGCAGAGATGGAAGCGGGAATGGATCCATGGAGGTGAGGGTTGTTTTGGGGAATCTGGCTGAGAAGGGGGTTGGCTCAGGAGGCTGGCGAGCCAGGACCCTCAGAGACAGCAGTACTGGCCTGTGGGCTCTGACAGATGATCCAGGAGCTGGGCTGTTTTCTAGAAACTGCCAGTTGTAGCTGAGAGCTAAGGTCATGGAGGAACACTGAGGATTTCCTCAGCATACAAATCCATTCCAAGTATGAAAAAGTGAGTGGGTTTGGAGTTCCCACTGTAGCTCAGGAGTGATGAACCCGACTAATATCCATGAGGATGCAGGTTCGATCCCTGGTCTCACTCAGTGGCTTAAGGATCCAACATTGCCATGAGCTGTGGTGTAGGTTGCAGCTCAGATCCCACGTTGCTGTGGCTGAGGTATAGGCCAGCAGCTACAGCTCCAATTCACCCCTAGCCTGGGAACTTCCACATGCCGTGAGTGCAGCCTTAAAAAAAAAAAAAAAAAGAGTGGGTAGATGGAGTGATGTCACCTGGTTAGTGTGTGTGGTGAAGGACAAGAGAGCACAGGGCGAGTGTCTTAATAAACCTGAAGTCTGTGTTGGGGGTGGGGCTTAGAGGGGGCCTGAAGCCGACCAGGCATGTGCTTCCCATTTCTCTCTGGAGGTACAGAGAGACTTGGAGGGGACTGAGGGTTTTGAGACTTTTGATCTGCTTGGCACTGGGAGTTAGAGGCAGCCACCACCCTACACACACACACACACACACACACACACACACACACAGCTGGTGGGGCTGCCTGCCCCTTGGCTGCCCCCACGTACCTGTGTGCGGACTTTCACTGCCCCATCCAGCCTCTCCCAAGCGGCCTCAATGCGACTCCTCTGTGGTTGGATCTGGGGAGAGAACCTGGGGGCTGCCCGTTCCAGGGAGGCTGCCCGCTCCCGCAGGGCCTGCACCTTGGCCTGCCCCAGGCTGTGGACTTCCTTTCTGAAAGCATCGAACTTCTCTTCCAGCACCTGCAGGGCAAGGGCCGCGGAGGTCACTCTGGACGCGATGTCTAGCAGCCTCCAAAGCTGACAAAGGGCTTCTCTCTCTGCTGAGGTCCCTCAGCCCTGCCTCTAGAATTGCAGGGATCCTCCCAGAGCCCCACACTTCCCGTCTGCTCCTCCACCCCCACCCCTCCCTCTCTACCCTTTCAAGTCACTCAATCCCCTCTCCTCCCTGTTCGCTCAGGAAGGACTCACCTTGACAGCCTCCAGGTCCTGCCCATAGTCCTGTGACTCAGCAGTGGCCACCCTGCTGGCCAGCCAGGCGTCTAGGAGCAGGACTTCCCGCTCCAGTTGGTGCAGTTGCATCTGCTCCCTCAGGCCTTGCCCCCTGCTCTCTGCTCTCTGGAGCAGCCCAGAGTGGGTCTTCCTCACTGCATGCATCTGGGCCAGCACCTTGGGGCTGTGGCAGGAAAGACAACCCGCCTGGAGCCCTCTCTCTAGGCCAGGCAGCCTCAGCCCCTATAGAGAGGGTCCTCCCTTCTTCTCCCTAATGGGGCCTGGCTCCCACGTACATTTCTGGGTTCTGCCTGCTCTCAAGGAGGACTGCTGTCTGCTGCAGCCTCTCAATGCGCATGCTGAATCCATTCAGGTCTCTCCTGGTGGCCTCCAGCTGCCGCAGGAAGGCCCACGTGGCCTCGGCACTCTGGCCCACATCCTGAGTGTTCAGAACACAGCCCCGTTCTTCCAGCCAGGATTCTGCCTCCAGGAGCTGGGGGGCACAGAGGACAGTTTTGCCTGGGTGATGCCCTCCGGGGCTCCCAAGGTTGCGTTCATGGTCTTAAGATTCAGAGCAGTGAGCGGTGTGTGTCCTGGCTGACAGCAATCACCCCAGAGCTTTCACAGCTTCTGATACCTGCCTCTCACCCCCTTAAGGTTCTGTTTTGGTTAGCAACAGAGACTGAGTGGCAGCAGCTTTTTATTTTTTATTTTTTAAGGACTCTACACATGGCATATGGAAGTTCCCAGGCCAGGGGTCAAATCAGAGCTACCGCCCACCTACACCACAGTCACAATGACAAGGGATCGGAGCAGCATCCTCGACCTACATTATAACTTGTGGCAATGCTGAATCCTTAACCCACTGAGTGAGGCCAGGGATCGAACTCAAATCCTTATGGATACTAGTTGGATTCTTTTCCACTGTGCCACAACGGGAACTCCCAGTAGCAGCAGTTCTTAAAGGTTCCAGGCAATACTGACGTAAAGCATTGATCGAGGGTCACTGGTTTAGAACAGCAAAACCAAAAGCAAACCAAACCCAGTAGGCTGTTTCCTGGGTAGCACACAGGAGGAAGACTTTGGGGGCAGGATACCACTTAGTGGAGCTGACAGAAGATGCACAGCGAACCCAGAGCCACACCAGAGGTAGGGGGTACCTTCCAGACCTGCCTACACCTGTGTGTCCTTGTGCTCAGCCCTCACCCTTTTGTGCCCCACATTACCCGCTCACCTCTGTCAGGAACTGCTGGGCCTCCTGAGCCTGCTGCAGCCACCGCCGCCTCTGTGAAGCCTCTGCTTGCAGGCGGCCCATAGCATCCTCCAGCTGCTGCACCCGGGCAGCCACATCCCCAGCAGCAAAATGTCCAGCCTGCACCAACTTGCGCCCCGTGCCCACCACTGCCCGGGTCAGAGCCTCGTGGATGCTCATCTCACTCTCCAGGTTCTGCGGAGCCGAAGGAAAACAGGATGGGGGATTCTGATGGGGGATGCTCCTGGGTGATCCTTGGAGGACCCAGAGTTCCCTCTGAGGTATTGTGGGGTCCCACAGACTCCCCCCCAAAAGAGAACCCTGTCCTTGTGACTGACAAGGAATTCAGGGAACCCACAAAGTCCCCCAGGAGGCAGAGAGCTCCCAGCGCCCAAGAACAGCCCTTCCCCTCCCTGTGGCCACACCTGGTGTTTCTCCTGCAGGTGCCACAAGGCGCTTAGGCTCTGGCTGCAGTCCCGGGAGGCCACCAGGGGCAGCTTCTCCTGCACCCAGGCCATCTCCTCGTCCGCGTCCCTGAGGAACTGCAGGAGGAGACTCCGGGCCTCCAGGGCCATTCTGCGCTCCCGCAGGGGCTCCCACAGGCTGTCGAACCTGCAGCAGTGGAGGGCGGGCCCAGGGTGGCAGGTAGGGGGACCTGGTTGTCAGGATCAGGGCTGGACTATGTCCTGCACACCAGCTCACCCACTCTGTGCCCCTCACGGTGGGCAGGGGAGGCCCTGAGGAGCCGAGCTGGGGGGCAGGGAGGAGGAACGGATTTACCTTTGAAGCAGCCGCTGGGCCTGCTCTTCCATGGCTTGGGTGAGGCAGGGGCCTTCCCGCATAGAGGCCTGGGCCTGGCCCAGTAGGGTCTGTGCCCGCCTGGCCTGCCTGTCCACCGCTGCCTCCAGCTCTCCCTGAGATTCCAGGAGCTCGTCCAGCCCGAGCTGGTCTGCGCCCCCGATCGGGGCTCTCAGCCTGACCTCCACGGGCCCCAGCCAGCTGTCCAGTTCCTCCATGCTCCGCCGAAGACGTAGGGCCTGGGGTGGAATGTGAAGTGGGCACGAGGAGGAGAGGCCAAGAGCTGTATCCAGCCTTCTCTGGGGCCTGCACAGCCTCACCTCACTGGCCTCCTGTAGCTTGGCTGCCTTCCTCTGGCAGTTGGCCTGCAGCTCCTCCCAGAGCTCACTCAGCTCCTGCAGCCACTTCTGGATTGTTTCTGAGGCTGGGTGGCCCTCCCGGAGCAGCCTCTGCCCCTCCTATGGCCACAACACAGCACATACCTCATGCATTCAGGACTGCTGGTGTCAGGGTACTTGAGTTGGTTCCAAACCCTAGCCTCACAGTCTGTGTGCTAGCTATGTGATCTTGGGCAAGTTCCTTAACCTCTCTGAGCTCCTTTTCCTCATTCACATAATGGAAATAATAACGGTGATTTTGTTAAGATCAAACATTTCAGATACTTAGCAGGGCACTTTATATCAGAGGGAGGCAGTGTGGGGGCAGGGCCTGCCCGTTGTAGGTGAAAGAGTGTAAATTTAAAAGGTGCTCTTCTTCTTTGACTCTTAGACCCATAGGACTGTTGACCGGGCCCCTATCTGATGTCTTTCCAAGAGGCTTTTTAAAAAAACTATCATATCAAAATACTATCTTTAGGAGTTCCCGTCATGGCTCAGTGGTTAACAAATCCGAGTAGGAACCATGAGGTTGTGGGTTCGATTCCTGGCCTGGCTTAGTGGGTTAAGGATCTGGCGTTGCCATGAGCTGTGGTGGAAGTCAGAGACTTGGCTCGGATCCCGTGTTGCTGTGGCTCTGGCGTAGGCTGGCGGCTACAGCTCCGAATTGACCCCTAGCCTCTGCCCTCCACATGCCGCGGGAGCAGCCCAAGAAATGGCAAAAAGACCAAAACAACAACAACAACAAAAAAAACTATCTTTAAAATTCTTAAAAGGCACTGCTTCTGGAGAGGATGCCCCAGGGAAGCCACCGTGTCTCACTACCCCCAGATGCTGAGCACAATGCCTGTGTACAGAAAGCACTTGCAGGTTGGACATCCATGGCTGTGATTCAGAGCCAGCTGCCAGGGCTCTGTGGGGTTGCCCCCTGCTCTGGCTTGTAAGCCCGTCCTGGACTCCTGGGCCTCACCGTCTGTAGCCTTTGTTGGTGGTGCACACTCGTGTCCAGCTCAGCCTGGAGGTTATGCTGCTTCCGCAACTGTGCCTGCAGCTCCACTGGATCCTGCCATCCCTCTTCCAGGACCATCAGGCTCTTCTCCCTCAGCCATGAGGCCACCTGGGCACACAGGGAGGACCAGGTTCTGCTGCCTAGGGCTGCCCTGAAGAAGAATGGCTTTTCCCTGTGGCAACTTCTTCCCTTACCCCAACCAACCTCATAGGAATCCTGTAGGAAAGCCCGCAGTTGCCTGAGCTCCTCCAGCTGGTGGCGACGGGTCCTGGCTCGCTCCAGGAGCGCCGCTTTCCTGCCAGAATGAGCATCTTAGGGGCCTCAGGTCTGCTCCCTAGCTGAGGGGTGGGGGTGGGGGGTGCCCTACCTGTCTGCACAGCCTTTCTTCTGCATCAACAGACCCTGAGCCTGGGGTTTCCTTTGAAACAGAGCCACATTCTTCTCCCCTTAGTGCCTGTTACAGGCTGAACTGTGTCCCCCAGATTCTTATGCCAAAGTCCTAATTCCCAGTCCCTCCAAATGTGACTGTGTTGAAGATAAGAGATTACTTTAAAGAATTAAATTAGGAGTTCCTGTCGTGGCGCAGTGGTTAACGAATCCGACTAAGAACCATGAGGTTGCGGGTTCGATCCCTGCCCTTGCTCAGTGGGTTAACGATCCGGCGTTGCCGTGAGCTGTGGTATAGGTCAAAGACGCGGCTAGGATCCCGCGTTGCTGTGGCTCTGGCATAGGCCAGTGGCTACGGCTCCGATTCGACCCCTAGCCTGGGAACCTCCATATGCCACAGGAGCGGCCCAAGAAATAGCAAAAAGACAAAAAAAAAAAAAAGAATTAAATTAAACAAGGTCATTAGGGTGGGCCCCAATCTGATAGGACAGGTGTCCTTATAAGAAGAAATTAGGAGACAGACACATACAGAGAGACGGACCAGACCATGTGAAGCCAAGGAGAGGCCTCAGGACAGACCAAGGCCACCAAGTTCTCGATCGTGGACTTAACAGCCCCCACAATTATGAGAAATAAATTGCTGTTGTTTAAGCCACCCAGCCTGTGCTAATTTGTCATGGAAGCCCTAGCAAACTTAATCAGTATCTAAACCACTTTTAAAAAAAAATCATACTCTGCTAGGAGTTCCCGTCATGGCTCAGTGGTTAAAGAACCCGACTAGTAACCATGAGGTTGTGGGTTGGATCCCTGGCATCGCTGAGCTGAGTGGGTTAAGCATCCAGCGTTGCCATGAGCTCTGGTGTAGGTCGCAGACACGGCTCGGATCCTACGTTGCTGTGGCTCTGGCGTAGGCTGGCAGCTACAGCTCTGATTAGACCCCTAGCCTGGTAACCTCCAGGAGCGGCCCTAGAAAAAGACCAAAAAAAAAAAATCATACTCTGCTATATTAGGAGTTGGGTATGCATTTGTATGTGTGCACGTATGTATATATACACTGATTATACATGTGTGTACCTCGGGGAAGTCCACTGCCATATGCACAAGAATAGAAATGAGGTCTATTAAAAAAATAGGAAAAGAAGCACTCATACCCACCCCCACCCCCGCCACCCTCACTCTACAGAGGCCCAGGCACACATCCTGCTGGCACTCACATCCCCTGCTGCTGTGAGTGTGTGGGGCGTAGGGGAGATACAGAGTACTGATGGAGTGAAAACGCTGCCCCTTAGAGGAGGCCAGAAACCTGACAGGGAGTGGGTCAGGGTGGCATTGTCCTGGGAGCAGTGGGGCCTGCCAGGAGCCACCTAAGGGTGGGCATGGGGGTGTGTTGATGGAGACCAGCAAACCAATGCTTGCCCTCTGCCAAAGACCTTGGGCACCCAGGTGGGGTTCTTCTGCAGGGAAGTAGGGGGTGGTCACCAGGTACTAGCAAGGGAGCCACAAACTTGGTGGGCCCTGATGGGCTCTCTGCAAAGGATGGAGACCCCCACCAGCCTGGGATCCAACTTTTGGTCCAATCTGCCTTTATCTAAAGGTCTGAGGGGCTGGATGAGGCAGCTGAACCAGATGGGCTTTTATGAGGAAAAGAGGCAGAGCCTGGAGTCTCACGGCTGTGCCAGCTTCAGTTAAATGAGTATAAGAAATCTGCCAACGTGCCTGAGCACCAGGCACCGTGCCAGGACCTCCAGGTCCCCTTTCCCATCCTCTCCACAACCCTAAGAGGCTGGTATTTTTATCCCCTCATTGTAGACGTAGACCCGAGACTCCACGAGGAGGCTGCCCCAATTTCCGCCGTGATGGGCAGTGCAGAAGCTTGGCGTTGTTGGCTTAACCACTGTGCTCTGGTACCACCACTTCATGAGGTCATCCCTCTCTTAGCGTGTGCTTCTTTGTAAAAGTCCCCTTTATTTTACGGGGTGACCATGTGCTGCGTGACTCTGTAACGGGCTGACACACTGCAGGCTGGAGCGGTAGGGCCCTGGCATCTGATCTGAGACCTTGGAAAAGGCTGTGACCAGGCTAAGAGGTAGAAGGATGGGGGAAGATCCAGGTGCCTGTGCCAGCCCACCACTCATGATCCCCTTAGCCCTGTAGCCAGAGGTACCTCAGGAGCATGGCCTGGCACCGGTCCAGGGCACCTTGGGCCTTGGGGTGTCCACCCTGGTGCAGCCTGCGGGCGGCGGCCTCCAGGGAGTTGATCTTCTCCGTCTGTGCCTCCAGGTCCTGCTCACGCACCTTGTGCTTCCACAGCAGGGTCTCCACATCGGCCAAGGAGTCCTGGGAAGCGATGCGGTCCATGGGGCACCCCTCCCCATCCCAAAATGTCTGCTTTCCTACCTAGAACCATTCTATGAAACACATCCCCCTATTCCTCAAGCTTGTATCTGGCTTTAGGGCAGTAATTCTCAACTAGGGAAAGCACGGGGGATAAGGGCCAAGTATCAGAATTTCCAGGGCAGATGGCACTTTTCTACATAACAGGGACGTCCCCCCTGCACTCCCAGTAAGGCTGTGCCAGCACAGATGAGGCAGCCCCCAATTATTCTTTGAGTGAGTCAGGCTCACCTGCCATGCGGTTGGGACAGCTGTAGGAAAACAAACCTCCAGGTATAAGGAGGTGAGGAGGGCAGAGGTGAGAAGGGTTTGGGGAAGGAGGCAAGAAGGCAGCAAGGGGCACACTCATCCTCTAAGCTCCCATGGCATTCCCTGTGTCCCCCACCCCTGCAGGGCACCAGAACTGCCAATGCCGGATGGGTAAGTGCTTAGAGACCAAAGTGCTTGAGGGTCAGGGGGTGCCCTTGGCCTGGGGAGCTCAGGCAGCACTGGCCGTTTTGATCCCTAATGCTGCTCTTGCAAACCCTCCCTCACTTCTGCTGGGCACCTACTCCAAGACCCTCACTGGCTGGGCAGGCTTCCTGGCCGCAGAGCCAACTTTCCATGTGTTCCACAGAGCTCAGAACCAGCTGTTGGGAAAGGAAAAGGCGAGAGGAAGTGAGCAGAGGGTCCAGTCACTGCAGGTCGACTGACCCTCTTGGTGGTCTGGTGGGAAACCAGGGACCAGGGACCAGGGGCCTGGCTTAACAGAACCAGTGCACAGAGGTGAGACTGGCCATGCACGACTGCATGGTGGGCAGTGGGAAAAGCCCCTGGCAAGGCAGCCTCTCTGGCTTTGGCTTTGACCAGGGACAGTGGTTTAGCACAGGTCCCAGGGGTGGTGGTGGGATGGAGGCTGCCTACCTGTAGCTCCAAGGCCTGATGCAGCTGGAGCTGGTGTTCATGCCAGGCCTGTTCCAGGCTATTCAACTCCTGGTCTAAACCAGCCAGGGCCTGGCGGATGTCGGGGGTGGATGGGTGCCCAGTGGCAAGCAGTCGCTGCCCAGTGCTTCGGGCCAGGCTGATGCTGTCTTTGTGGGAGTCCAGCTCGGCCTGTAAGAGGACTGGGCTCAGATCCCAGCGGCAGAGGCTCCCTGAGTGGGAGGGGAGAGGCCAGGTGGGAAGGAGGAGCGGCAGGGAAGACAGGTGAGGGGCTGGGGTGGAAGAAGAGACAGGCAGAGGGAGCCACTGCAGAAAGAACCCTGGAGAAAACTAGGACCACAGTGAGGGAAGGCTAGAGACAAGGTGAGATCCTAGGCCCCTCACCTTGCTCTCCTGGTGTTCCTCCAGCATGAGCCGGACCTCTGCCAGGCTGCCAGGGGTGCTCCTCACATTCATCTCAGCTCGCAGGCTCCGGGCCCAGGCCAGCAATTCCTGCAGCACAGCCTGCAGCTTCTGAGCTTGGTGCAAGGCATCGAGCGACTCCTTCCTGCCCACGGGGTTCATCAGCTGGTCCCAGGGCCTCCGAGCCCCTTTCCCCCTGTGCCCACCAGTGCCTTCTCTCCCAGAATCCCTTTAGCCAAAGAAGGGCCCATGGGCTGGGAATTTATACAGCGGCAATACAGGGGGTTACTGGAAAGATGGAGAGAGACTCTCAGGTAAAGTGGGGATTGAGATGCCGCAGGGAAGAGGGCAGGGAGGGTGAGGCCCTGGGGGAGTGTACCACTTCTGGGCCCCACTCCGGAGCTGCCACCAGCTATCCATCATCTCCTGCTGCTTGCAGGCGAGGCTGGGGGCTGCCTCAGGGCTCCTCTGGCAGAAGCGGCTCACCTCACACTCTAGAAGCTGTGAGGGAAGCCAAGGTCAGGGGCTGGAACACGGAGGTGGATCGTACTCAGGGGAGCCCAGCCTGGGGTTGTACAACTGAGTGGGCCTGGCTGCCTCTTGAGGTACTGAATCTTGCTCCCTCCGCCCCAGCACGCCTGCCTGGGGACCCATGGACTAGGAACTCTGGACCTGGAACCCACCCCACACCCAGCTGCACACCTCCACCTGGGCCTGGATGAGGCCTATTTCCTGCTCCAATGCCTTGTGTTTCCACATCAGCCTCTGCAGGCTCTCCAGATCTTTCCTGCAGTTCAGGGCCTGGAGCAGGGCAGCCTGGGAAGGGAAAGGGTGCTGCTACCAGCCTTAGCTCCAGCTCCTCCCTCGTTGCAGAGGGGTCACCGGCCATGGGGTTTCTGTGCAGGAAGCAAGCACCCAGCCTGATTCATTTTCAGTGTCCTCTGAGGCTGCAGCAGGACGCTGGCCCTGACCAGTGGTCCCTTCCTTCTATGAAGGAGGAAGATTGCCAGGAGACCCCTGGGGCGGCGTTTCCCCGGTGGTAGTAACCTCCACCGGCGGGTGTGGTGTAGCCGCAGACACTGTCTCACCTGACGCTCATTCTCTTGCGGGGAACTGAGCACAGACCTGCCTGGCAGAGGCAGGAACCAGAGGCCTTTGAATGCTCGGAACAGAGCACAGCCTGCTTCATGGGGGCGCTTCTCAGGCTGTGTACAACTTCTCTACTCCTGCCTCTGCCAGTGTCAAGGCCAGGTTTCTTGTGACTGCTGACACAACTCTGGGCAAACCTCCTGAGGGTTCTGGCCTTGCTCAGGGACAATAGAGGAAACAGTGGGGAGAGGGGTGCTTGGGCCTCTGGATTCGTGGTGCTTCTGGGGGAGAAGGGAGCCAGGTAGGCTAGCCTCTGAGCGTTCAATGGGGGTTTCTAGGTCTAGAAGTGACCCCAAGAGGCCCTGGAAGACCCCCTGATGGGCCCCTAGTGAGAGCTGGCTCTGATACCCAACTAAAGAGGAGAGGCAGGCGAGGGGTGGACGCACTGGCTCCTGGCTGCTCACTTTTTCCCCAATCCGCTCAATGATGTCATCCAGCTTTTGGGACAACGTGTGTCTCTCCAGAGCCCCTTCAAGCTGCTGCTGATACCGGAGCAAGCTGCCATGGAAACGGTTCCACCTGGTAGAGAGGGTGTCAGGCTCAGTCTGAGGCAGCCCTCCAGCCCCCTTCTCCCGGCCCCGCTGCTCCCAGCTCGGGGACTGGCCTGTTGTTGAGCTGATGTTGCCGCTGGCAGATGGTCTCGACCTGCTCAGAGTCCCGATTCTTGAGCTTCACTGGCAAGTCACTGATGCTCCTGATGTGGGCGTCATCCACCGTGTCCTGTGGGGGTGCAGGGTGAGGGTCTCGGCAACACCCACTCCGAGCCCCTTCTCTGCACACAGTCAGCACTTGGGGGGTCTGCTTGGGCCTGAGAGAGCTTGAGAAACAGCATGTCTGGGGAGTGGAGGCAGCTGCTTTCTCTGTTGTGGCCGTTCCATCCCAGGCCAAGTGCAGCGAGCAAGATACACTTGGGCCTGGCCTGTAGCCCAGGGTTGTCTCTAAGGCTAGAAAATGTGCTCTCCAGGCCAGGAGCAGGCAGGAGGGGGAGGGCAAGCACCCACTGATGGATGGACGTTTTTAAAGGAAAATGATAAGAAAAGCAAAGTAAGGGGTAGAATGAAGTGGTGTCAGCCTCCTTAGGTCGGGACGTCCCCACCCCTGGGAGTCACTGGGTTGAAGTTGCCACTGCTCAGTCACTGTAGGGGGCCGCTGGTGGCTACATGGGGAGGGGGTCCCTGAAATGGGTAGGACTGCAGGTGTCCTGCCCAGTAAAAGCATCTTGCATTGGTCTCCATTTCCAAAGCATTTCCTAACAGGTGTCTCAAAGGGGTTGAGCAGGAAAGGGGGTTTCTTTTTTTTATCGACAGGGCAGAGCTCAAAGGCTAACATGGTCAATTGATGGCAGAGGTAGGACCCAAGCCCAGCTCCTCAAGTCTATCTAATACTCCTTCTACTACAGCATCTGGCACGGTGGCTGTGAAATTCCACTTTAGTAAAGGCTTTTTTTTTTTTTTTTAAGCCACCCATGGGGAAGTTCCTAGGGAGAGATTGAATCTGCACCACAGCAGTAACACGAGCCATAGCAGTGACAATGCCAGATCCTTAACCTGCTAGGCCAGCAAGAAACTCCACAAAAGGCTTACATTGGAGCTCTGCAGCCATATACTGGAGTTCACGCTATGGCACAATGGGTTAAGAATCTGACTGCAGTGGCTTGGGTCACTGTAGAGGCGCAGGTAGGTTCAAGGATCTGGCATGGCTACAGCTGTGTCATACATCACAACTATGGCCCAGATTCATTTCCTGGCCTGGGGAACTTAGAGACACCATGGATGCAGCCATTAAAAAAAAAAAAAAAGAAGTCACATACTTCAGGGGATGAAGTTAGAACATTTGGGCTCTGTGACTGTGAATACACCTGTCCAATTTCTTTCCTCTACACCACATAAGAGAAATTGATTTTGCGGGTGTGTATGAGTGGGGAAGGGGGTCTAGGGGAGACACTGAGATGCTGAACGAGGGTTCTGAGCAGCTGCACTTTATTGATCATCCATCACGCTCAGGCATAAGTGCATTTAAAACATTTTTTGGAATAATCAGATGCACAGGAAATCGCACAATTTGTATAAAGAAGGCCCATGTACCCTTTGCCCAGCTTCCTTCAACAGTCACAGCTTACTAACTATGGCACCATATGAAAACCAGGACACTGCCTTTGGTATCACTGTTAGGCAGACTACAGACTTTATTCAGCATCGAGCAGAACTGACATGCATCCATCTGTGTGTTGGGGGCAGGTACAGGGCCAGGAAGTTTTATCACGTGGGTAGATTTGTGTAACCACTACCACCACACGCATGTTCTTTTACCTATGAGGTAAGCAGTATTCCCATATTAAATATGAAGAAACTAAGCCCTGGCGAGCTGAGGAGCCTGTCCAAGTGCATGCAGGCTGTTAAATGTGGAGATGACATGAAAGCCCACATCTGGCTCCAGAGCCCAGGCTCAGTCACTACCCCGAGCTGCATTTCCCAATGCAAGGATGCATGGCAGGGCCCCCTTACCCCGGCCCAGACTCCTGGGAGCTGGCGGAGCTGCCTGCGGAGCTGCAGGCAGTGCTCAAGGTCGTGGCCCAGGTCACTGATGTTCACCATCACCTCCTGTGGAGGCCCAGGGTCAGGAAGGCTGCACTCTTGAGCACCCAGCACTAGGTGCACCCAGTGGCTAGGGTCGTGTTGGGGCAGGGGGAAACTTTGGGAACTCCCTGCTGGGGCTCCCTCCCCCATCTGTCAGCCCCGAAGCCCCAGTCACCGCTCTGTCCCTGCCCGGCTGGGTCTCACCATCTCCTGGATCCAGGCCTCTGCAATGTCTACTCTCTGCAGGAACTCCAGGAAGTTCCGCCTGTCCACCAGGTCCTGGCCGCGGAGGGCCACTGCCTGCCTCAGCTTCTCCCAGTGCTCCTGCAGTGCCTGCAGCCTCTGGGAGACCTCTCCCACCCGAGGGTGGCTCTGTGCCAGGAGAGCCTCCCCCTCCTGGGGAAAGAGGGGACATCAGGAGACTTCGCCTGCTGCCCTTCCTCCTGCTTTTTCTCCATCACCGGCTCCTCCTGCTTCAGACCTTTCCCCTTGGCCACTGGAGGTGGGGGATGGGGGGTGGGAGTGGGGGCCTGGCTGGTACCTTGGCAACAGAGGTTATGACCTCCTCATGGGCCTGGACCTCCGCCTCAAAGGCCTGGTGTTTCTGCAGGTGCCTCAACTTATCTTTCAGGTCCCCAGGAGGAACTGGCTCTTTCAGCTGCTGGAGTCGCTCCTGGATCCAGTCCTCGACCTGGTGGGGGTGGGGACACGAATCTCATGATGCTGATACTGCCTTGGTCCACAGAGCCATCCTGCATGCCTGCCCCCAGCTGTTGCCCAGGTAGCTGACTGCTGGCCCAAGGGCAGGGCTGGGCAGTGCCTGGTAAATGAGATCCAATGGTCCCAGCCCCAAAAGACAGCCCGGGGCCCAGGTAGCCCCCAGACACAGGAAGGGCCTGGGCAGGGACACTGGGTGGGATATCATTGTGGAGGTGAGGCTTGCCTGCCCTGGGCTCTGGACTGCTCTGCTCTCTCCCAATGCCTCTCTTTTTTTTCTTTTTAGGGCCGCATCCACAGCATATGGAATTTCCTAGGCTAGGGGTCCAATTGGAGCTGCAGCTGCAGGCCTACACCACAGCTACAGCCACACGTGATCTGAGCCACATCTGTGACCTACACCACAGCTCACGGCAACATTGGATCCTTAACCTACTAAGCGAGGCCAGGGATCAAACCTGCAACCTCATGGACACTAGCTGGGTTCTTAACCCTCTGAGCCACAACAGAAACTCCCCAATGCCTCTTTTTGCCCCAGGTTACTGAGACCTTAGGAAGCAGCAGGGTCTTCACAGGGCTTTGAGTCAAATGCCTGGGCTCCAGCATGGCTCCTGACAAAGCCATTTAACTCTCCAAACTTCAGGGTTGTGTCGAAGCCTGAACGAGCCCATGAAGGTAAACGTTATCTGTAACCTGTACCATGTGGCCCAAGTGGAAGGCACTGGGCTGGTGGGGGGGGGGGGCCCTGACCTGGATGGCAGCCCTGGTGAAGGCAGTTATCAGCAGGGAGGTGTGCAGGGCGTATCCCCAGTCCTCCGCCAGCTCCTTTACCCGCGCCCGGCGCTCCAGCACCACGTGGAACAGGCCCTGTGCCCTGGGACCCGTGAACATCTTCGCCTGCTCACATAGGGCTGCCACCTGTGGGTGGGGTGGGGGTTGAGGGGGGCACAGCCCGCTGTTCTTCCACTTGGGGAGGCTGGAGAGGGGCTGGCCCACAGGTGCGACCTAGAGCTGGCGGGTCCTCCCAGCAAGCCAGAACCAGCCCCCTCCCTCCCACTCCCCATGACCACGCGACACATGGTCCCTGTGTCCTCGCAGTTGGGCCATCCTAGCCCAGGCCCTCCTCCTAAGCTCAGTCAGTGCTAACCAGGTGCCCCAGCTCACCCCCATATATCAGCATTACCTGTGGGTACATATCAAGCACCCAAGTCCCCCATTTCGAACTGTGTAGATTTCCCAGACTCCCACCATCCAACTCTGACCAAACCCATTACCTTCTCATCCTGGGAAGTCAGCACTTTCTGGAAGGTCTCATGCTTGCGGATCAACAGCTCCACCTCTTCCACAGAGCTCCCCAGGGTGCTGGTTTTCAGGAAGACCTGGATCAACCCGTGGAAAAGGCAGAGGCCATCAGGGACTGTTCTGACAGCCAGCCCCACATCCTCATTTGCAGCTATCTGGGCTGAGGCAGTGTGCAGCCTCTGGGCGCCCCATCAAGGAAAAGCCAGAGCCCCAGAAAGCAAGTGAGTGAGTGGGGGGAGGGGACAGAGGGGGAAGAATGGGACTAGGAGTTACGTGTGCCTCCTATGGGGTGAGGGCACCTGCCTCCCGGGCTGTGAGCATCTTGTCCAGGAGGCCACACTTTCTGAGGAAGAGCTGCTCCCGGTGCACGGCCAGCAGCCTCTCCTGCTTCTGCTCCCAGGCCTGGAACACCTGCTCCCGCCTGTCATGCAGGGCTCGCAGCTCTTCCTGGACCTGGGGATGGGCACGTGGGGAGCCTGCACTGGGGAGAGCCGCATGGACGAGACAGAAGCAGATCCCGAGGGAAGCCTTGGAGGCCATGGCATGTGACACAGTGATCAGGGCAGGCTCCGTCAGGGGAGGCTGGGGGCACTAGAAAAGGGGGCCCACCTCTTTGACAGATATCCCTGAAGCCAGAAGCGCCTGCTGGCCCAGCTGGGTGGCATGCTGGTGCAGCTCCTCCCGAGCCTGCAGCTCTGCCTGAAGCTGTTGGTGGGCGCTGAGCTTTAGCAGACTGCTGTGGGGTTCCTGGGAGCTCTCCCCATCCTGCAGTTCTGGCCACACACTGGCCACCCAGGAGGTGTAGTCCCACACCTGGACCCCAGGGAGACAGAGGGAGAGAGAGAGGTGAGGCCTGGGCTGGGCAGCAGAGAACCAGGCTCGGAGGCACAACTACAGCCCTCCAGCTCTGGAGGATCCACTCACACCCTGGAGTGGCCCTGAGCTGTCTGGGGGTCAGAGCCTCAGGTGAGGCTCAAGGGGCCCGGGGTCACCTGATTCCTCTGTTATCATTCAACCCAGTCCCCCCAGGGCCACTGAACTTCCACAGGTGCAGAACAGCCTCCTCCTCGTCCTGACCTGAGACTTTTCCCCACCCTTGGCTTTCGCTGGGCCTCTTGCTTAGAAGTTCTTCCCCTTCCTTCCATCCCTTCCCAGCTCACATGCTCATCAAAAGCCAAGGCCTCCTGTGCCTCATGGAGCCTGCCCTGGCCCCCCGACATCTCATGACATCTTACTGCTTGCCTTGTCCTCTGAATCTCTGGTTTCCTACTTACAAATAGTCTTCTGTTGATTTGTGTACCAATACATGTTAGAGCTGGAAGAGCCTTGGGTCCTTGTCCTAACACCTCCTTGCCCAGATCAAGAGGGGTAAATGGCACGATGTGTGTGCAAGAGTTATGGAACCTCTGGGCACTCACACACAGGGTGTTACAAGCTAGGATAAGTGCCTTGCTTGAGTCCACACTGCTAAGAAGTGGCAGAGCTGGGTCTTCAAACTCGAGCCCTTTTGCTGTGTCATAGTTTCGGCTTTCTGGTCTGCCAGGCACTGGGACATGGAGACTCCTGGACAGCCCAGGGCCGGGGCTTACTGTCCCAACCTGACTCTCTGGGGCATTAGGGTCATGTCCCCAGCTAGATATGCTCCCTGATGGCAGCGAGTCCATCTTTCATAGGCTCTATATCACCTCCTCTCTCACCCATAGCTCTTAGCACAGAGCTCAACAAAGGTATTAAAAAGATGCTGGCTGGAGTTCCCCTTGTGGCACAGCAGAAACGAATCTGACTAGTATCCATGACGATGCAGGTTTGATCCCCGGCCTCACTCTGTGGGTTATGGATCCAGCATTGCCATGAGCTGTGGTGTAGGTCACAGACTTGGCTTGAATCCTGCATTGATGTGGCTGTAGCTGTGTAGGCTGGCAGCTGTAGCTCTGACTTGACTCCTAGCCTGGGAGCTTCTATATGCTGCAGGTGTGGCCCTAAAAAGAAAAGGGAAAAAAAAAAAGATGCCAGCTGATCTAGAGGTCACTGTTTAGGACAGTTGGGTCTCCTGTTACGGGCTCTCCTAGGGTATTTTTCCTCCTGCGCTCTGGCTATGACCCCTGTCTCTTGACTGTGCTCTCTCTCACCTGGGCTGTTATTGACACAAACCTAAGGAGTCACAGCAGGACCCCCTGGGCTGAGCCCTCTGACTGGCCAGACAGATATCTACATTGCTCTTCCTGCCCAATGCTCTTCCTACTCATGTTCACACTCGTTTTCCATCTAGGGCCTTATTAGTGCATGCACACTCACAGTACAACACACGCACACCAGGGGAAAGGAGCCTCACCGCTGTGTGGAAGTGGGCCAGGAGCTGTGCCTGTTCCAGCTGGGTCCGGCGCTGCTCCACGTGCAGCTTCAGGGCCTCCCAGGCCTGCTCCAGAGCCTGCTGCCTCTGCTGCACTGCCAGGGCCTGAGGCCTGGGCCCCAGCTTCTGCATGGTGCCTCCAGTCTCCAGCAGCTCCCGCAGCTGGGGGCAAGGTGGGGGGTAGGGAGGGGAGGCTGAAGGGCCAGCTCAGCTCACAGTCCCTCCTGGCCCATGCCCTCCATGCACAGTTGGCATGGCTGGTGGCCCTGAGGGAGTGGGGAGAAAGCCAGAGAACAGATGGGTGTCCACCGGGACCTGTGGGACTGAGTGGGAGAGGCAGCCAGACCTGGGCTCACCTGCCGCTCAGTGCCCACAAGTTCCCGTTCCAGTCCCTCTTGTCTCCTTAGCTGGGCCTCCAGCCCACGCAGGTCCTGGGCCACGTCACAGGGGAGACTTGAGGCTTTCTCCTGAGGAAAGGACATGGCCAAGGGCATTAGGAATGGAGGGGGGAGCACTGAGCCTGGATCCACTTCTAGAAAGAACCGTCTTCCTCCCCCAGGCTCACACCTGGACCTGGATGAGGGCCTCCGACAGATCTCTGTGAACTTTCAGAGTGACCTCGGCATCTCGGAGCAGGCGGCTTCGGGCCTGGGTCAGCTCCCACAGCTCCGACCAGGCGGCCCTGCCCACAGGGGTGAGGGAGGGGGCAGCCAGTCAGTCATTGGTCTGGAACCACATTCTGCCCCCTCGCTGGGCTGGTTAGCCCCGCTGCTCTCTTGGCTGCATCCAGGACTAACCCAAACTCCTCTTCCTAACCCCCTCTCCCACCTGGTCCTGGCCCTGGAGCCTGTCTTTCTAGCTTTGCTTTGAATCCAACTCTTCACTGTTGTCATGCTCAGCACTGAATTGATTTTTTTTTTGTCTTTTTCTCTTTTCTAGGGCCACACCCATGGCATATGGAGGTTCCCAGGCTAGGGGTCGAATTAGAGTCATAGCCTCCAGCCTACACCACAGCCATAGCAACGCCAGATCTGAGCCACGTCTGTGACCTACACCACAGCTCACTGCAATGTCGGATCCTTAATCCACTGAGTGAGGCCAGGGATTAACTCGCAACCTCATGGTCCCTAGTTAGATTCGTTTCCACTGCGCCATGACGGGAACTCCATGAACTGATTTCTGGGCTGTGTATATTCTTTACATCTTGTGCCCTCAGGTCCCAATGGGTCAATCAGATGATAATCACTCAGGGACAGAGGCCGCATCTGCTCTCCATTCCTCATTTACTCAGCAAACTCTCCCTGTGTTCCTAAACTGGGCTGGGCTTCGTGCTGGGGGTTATAAACGAGGATGACTTGCCTCGAAGCTCAAAGGTTGGGGGAGGATCCCCATGAGCCAGTGGGCAGCTAAGCAGTCTTGCCACGGCCCCTGCTCCAAGTCCTGGGAGCCAGTGATTTGAAAAGGGCCCCAGGGGTCTGGCAGGGCTCTCTGATCTGCACACCCATCCTTGTCTCTCTTTACAGGCCATGGCCACCTGTGGCGAGCTCAGCTTCTCTGCAAGCAGCCCCCTCTCCATACATGTCGGGGGAAGACAGAGCCTCCTCTTAACACTCTAGGACCTGCTTGCCCTTTGCCCTCCTCCAAATATGCAGCCTGGCTGACACTCACTGCAGATCCTGCTGCCTCTGACGGGCCTTGGGGGCAGCGCCGTGTCCATGCTCCAGCAGGCTCTCTGCCAGCTGCTGGCAGGTGGCCACCTGTTGGCCACCCCTCTCCACTTGGTGCTGAAACCTTGCAAACTTGGTGCGGACGCACTGAGGAGAAAGGGGAGCAGGTGACAGGGTGGCCCCTAGCTGGTGAGTGGCAAGCAGCCTGGGGAGCGAGGCACCTCTGTGACATCTGGGCCAGGGGGTGATGGATGGCTTTAGCGCCTGCCCCATTGGACCTGAAAGACCCATCCTCAGCCAGGGCTCAGAACCCATGGCCCCCTCTCCAGCCAGCCCAGCCCCCAGCATCCTGCCCCAGGGCTTCCTCCCTGGCCCAAGCCTCCTCTCACCAGGATGTGCTCATAGTCCTCCCCAAGGCTCTCTCCTCCTCTGGCCTCCTCCTTCTGGCTGCTCAGCCAGCCCTGCAGGGCCTCAGCCTCCCTCATGAACTCATGCAGCTTCAGGGTCCCCTCCAGCTCCCGGTTGCTGTGGGGACAACCCGTGGTTCCCCAGAACTTAATTGCCCACCCCCCTGGGGACAACTGGCCCAGCCACAGGGGGTTACCTGAAGGAGGAGGTGATTCATGGTCTCTGCATTCAGGGAGAGGTCAACAGAGGAAGGCCAGAGCGGGACAGGGAGCAGGGGGCTAGGGGTCTGGTTCTTGCCCAGTAGGCCCTCACTGAGGGATTTAGGGAAAGAGGGGAGCAATGCACAACAAGGAGTCAGCTGCCATCCCTATGTGGACTATGGGCTCCTTCCAGCTCAGGGTTGTGGGATGCTAACAGTCAACCGTGGCTAGGTCCCCTAAACCTGAGGGTACAGCACCCCTCACCGTGTGGCTGCCAACTCCTGCAGGGCCTGCAGCCGCTCCCGGAGCCTCTCCTGCACCCTTCCCAGCTGTGCAGGGCCCTCAGGGCCAGTGAGGGTTTGAGTCCTCTGGTCAAGCTCCTGCATGGAGCTCCAGTAACAGGCCAGCTCCTGTTGAAGGGCCTGCCAGCACACAAGGCTCAGACGGGGTGACGCATCCATCTATCCATCCATTCACCCTCTTGTTCACTCGCCTGATGATTGGAAACCCACCCATCTCCCCCATCCACGCATCCACCCACCCACCCACCCATCCCAACCCATTGGCTCTCTCATGCACCCACCATCTGCATACCCGATAGTGACAGAGATCTTACTGTCCCATGAAAGTGAAGACACAGTCTGTGCCTGCAGAGGGCTTGCCATCTAGCAGGGAAGGGTGAGTGATGGGTAACCTGGGCCCCAGCACCACAGTACGAAAAATGGATGGAGTTCAGAGTTTCCCAGGTTGTCTGGGATGTTGAAGCTCTGTGAGGCCACAGCTATGGGCAAGTCCCTTAGGAATGGCTCCAAGTCCTCAGTCACAGGACCTTGAAATACTGACCACTAGGGCTCTGTAGACAAAATGCCCAGGCAGGAGGACACTGAGTGACAACAGGGTTCAGGACTGCCATAGGTCCAGGGCTCAGGTGTGGTTCTGGGAGTCAGATTCCAGGAAGGGGGAGGGGGACTCCAGGCCTCCCTTGCTTTAATCAGGGATGCTTGTGGGGGAGGTAGGTTTCAGGAAGGGTATTTGGTTAACTCAAAGGAAGGTAGTCAAAGTGTGGGAAGAAGAAGCCCATGGAAGATGTGGGGAGGGCTGGAACGGGTAACCCTCAGAAAGGAGAAAAGTGCCAGGGGGAAGAGAAGACACAAGAAGAGAAGGCAGAGAAATCCAGAGGTCTCAGGGGTGTCAATTACTACAGAGATGAAAGAAGGCAGATGGGCTTTTCAAAGGGGTGGCCTCTGAAGAAGGGAGCTGCTGGGGGTGAGCGGGGGCCCTGCAGGAGTTGGGTGGGGGATGGGGAGGGGCTGGCTGGCTTGTCTCCAGGCAGCAAGAGCAGGGTTCTATGTCTCTGAGAAGCAGGATGTGCCCTTTGGGCATGAGACAGACCCCTTCCCCTGGCCCAGCATCAGCCCAGTCCAGACCACAGAGGTGATGCTCAGGACACAGTACCTGGTGCTTCTTAATGAGCCTGATGGTGGCTGCCTCATCTCTGCCATAGTCCTGACTGCTCATGAGCTGCCACTTCTCCTCCACCCAGTCCTCCAGCACTGATGCATCCAGGAAATACTGCCAAGAATGGTGCCAACTCACCCCAATGGTCTCAGATGGGACCCCTACATCACCTGTTGAGGCCGTCACACCACTGCTCTCCAGCAGGCAGCCCAGAGAGGCTTCTGCACCCATGGGGACCAGGCAGTTCCAGGCCCCGAGTTCTCACTACTGACTTAGCTCCTTGAGAGCCCCAGGTCCTGCAGACATTGCTCATAGAGGCCACTGACTTTGGCTCCTTCCCCTGACCCCATGCCCTCGGCATCCTACCTGTTGGAGAGTGGCAGCCTGCTGCAAGTCCTGGGTCCGTGCCTCACACGCCTGCTCCAGCTCTGCCCAGTGGCCTTCCAGCTTCTGGCACTGCTCCGTGATGTGCTGGGCCTCAGGGTGGCTGGAGGCTGCGAGATTCCACCCGGAACCCAGCACCCGTTGCATCTGTCCCCGGTGGGCTTTCACCTCTGCCTGGAGTTCCTGCCACAGAACAACACGAGGCGCTGCCGCCTCTGGGATTCTCTTAGCCACGGGGTGCCTGGAACAGAGCTGTGGATGCGGCTCCAGGGCCCAATTCTGGCAACACTCACTGGCAGAAAAGGGCTGGGGGCAGAGACTAGGGTCTGGGAAAGGGAGAAAACGGGGACCATTACCTTGTGCTTGCGGAGAAGGCTGTGGGCACCATGCAAGGACTTGGGGGAGCAGGAGCTCGCTGAGGGCATGTGTTCTGCCACCCACGTGAGCTCCACGTTGCTCAGGTGGTGGAACTGGTACAGCTCGACTGAGGCCTGCAGCTGCAGTCGCCGGGTGGCCAGCCGTCCCTGCAGGGACCCCAACCTGGGGGGAGGGAGAAGGAGAGGCTGGGAGCTGGTGAGGTCCAGCACTCGGTTCTTTTTTTGGCCCAGCCAGAGACCCATGCACGAGGAATGAGGTGACAGTTGGGGAAGTCTTATCTGATGAGGGGGAGGCACCTGAGAGGGTCCCACTCAGAGGACCTGCCTGGCTGGGGCAAAGTGCTTTGGAAACGAAAGGGCTCCTCATCGTACACAGCTGTTAGTGCAGAGTCCATTCCAGGGCTGACACTACTCACAAGGGAAAGAGGCTTTGACAACATCAGGGCTTGTGGGGGCCCCTCTGCTGGGCTCACTGGGTGAAACTGGCCTCAGGTTCACCTGGTGGCAGTTACACACAATGGGGTGGAGATGGATCAAGCAGGCAAGTACCTCTGGAGATGCTTCTGGATCTGCTCCGTGATGGTCTGGGAGCTGACCACCTGGTGGGCCTGAGAGACCAGGGCAGCCAACTTGCTGGCCAGTGCCTGGCTCTCGGCCTCCAGCTGGCAGTGCTGTTTCTGCAGCCCCCGGCTTGAGCCCAGGTCCTGCCCCATTTCTGCACTCTGCAGGGCCCCCTCTAGCTGTTCCATCTTCCTCTTGATGTCCTGGGGAGGGTCACAGGGCCTTGCATTATGCTCTCCACGTACAGGTTGGCAAGTGCCCCTTCCTGGGCTCTAAGGTGCAGTGCTAGTAGCAACCAGATACACCAAGGACCTTTGGGGACCTCTGTCCATGCCACTGGCCACCCTGACCCAGGGTGCCCAACCCTTCTCCCAGAGCCTCATGAGCACCCCTGTTCGCCTCACACTTCTTCCTCTCTGGCACACAGGGGCACCCAGGAGGCAATCCTGGAATGGCCAACGGTGGGCGAAGTCAGGATCAACATAGGCCAGAGGCCTCCAAAGGCTGCAGGACTTCCCAGGGCCACTCTGGAGTCAGCAGAGCACTCCTCTCCCCTCCTGTCAGTTCCTAGCCCAGCCCAGCCCAGCCTCGGTCTCCCTCCTGTGCCCGTCCCTCTCTTTGGCTGACCTGCAGCAGCCCCAGGAGCTGGTCCTGCCACCGAGCCTGCTGGAGCTGCTTCCCACGCTCTGCCATCCTGCGGTTCAACCCTTCCCACTTGCTACTCAGACCCCGAAGCCTGGCCTGCACGTCCTCCTGGGCATGGGGCCTGCTCCTCAGCAGCTCTCTTCCAACCTGCAGGGGACACAAAAGCCCGGAGCATCCTGTTGAGCTGATGGTCCTGAGTGTGACCATGACGGGCTGGGCCCGGGGCCATCGGTGGGGGTGCTGTGAGCTGCACTCCACAGGCTGCAAGACCTCGAGCTGTTCCCATGGCCCCAAATCTGTTGGCAGAGGTGGGAGGGTTTTCCTCTGAGGCCTGTGAATAGTGAGGGGTGAGCAGGCGCCAGACTGCCAGGAGAGGCGGCAGGCTCCAGGGCTGTCTCTTAAACTTGAGGAGAAGGGACCATAGAAGCTTTCTGGGCTGGTCTGGGCACTAAGACCACAGGGTGCCTGCTTAGGGGAGGAAGCTGGGCAATCCTAACCCTGTGGAGACTGGGGTGGATTCTGCCTCCAGTGACTATGCTCCCTGAAAACATGCTCTGCAGGGGAAATGTGGAGCCCACCAGGCCCTGCCCGCTGCATCCAATGTTCCTCACCTGCTGCAGGCCCTCCACATGCCCCTGTGTGGCCAGCAGCTCGCGCTCAGCTGCTTTGTGCCGCTTGAATTCCCTCAGGATGTTGCCTGGCTCTTGGGATGGCTCATCTGCCACCATCAGCCTCTTCTCCTCCATCCACAGCATCACCCCTGCTACATCCTGCTTCCATGCCTGCCAAGGGACCAGGAGAGGCTGGTGTCACAGAGTGGGGGTGAGGGCTGGTATGAGGACCTTTAGTGGGAGGGGTCTCAGGGCGCTGCAGGATGCACAGCTGATCGTAGGATGCAGGAGAGGTGGGGCCTGGGGCTACTGCTCCCCAGTGGGGACAGAGAAACCAAGATGGGGAGGAACAGGCCTCAGGGAAAACAGCAGAAGCAGCCCGGAGAATCAAGGTCTGGCCCCACGGTGCTCTGTGCCCAACGAGGAGGCGCATCTGGCCAGGTCCCCATGGCTCCAGCAGTGTCAGATCAGGGACAGCCCTCTGTCTCCAAACAGACCTGGGCTCCGGGTAGCCTGTGGACTAGCCCAGCTCTGAGGCTCCATCACGGGCAGAACAAATACCTGACAGAATCAAGATCTGCACCTAGAGCCCATGGCCCGTGCAAGAGCCAGGAGTGCGTGGCCAGAAACCATGGTGGAGGGGAGCAGCCAGATGAGGGACGGTGAGGGGTTATTCAAGAGGCCCAGGCTTTGGGCCCAGCCCTGCCTCTGAGCTGTGTGGCCTCAGCCTCACTTTTTTCCTTATCTGGAAAAATCAGAGCCAGAAAGCCCATCTCAGAAAAGGTATTGGGGGGGGGGGCAGTCAATGATGTAACGTGTGGGCAAGTGCTTTGGAAACTGCAGAGGGCCCCACATAGACACAGTTGTTAGTGCAGCAGTGGGCTCTTGGGCGCTCCTCCCAGGAGGCCTCCTACGCCCGCGTCAGCTCCTCACCTGGAGCTGGAGGGAGGCCAGCAGCCGCCTCCTCCTCTGCTCACTCCTCTCCTGGACTCTGGTCCATTGGGCCTCGATGCTCTGCAGCAGCTCTCTGACCCTGGGGGTCAGGTGGAGTTGGGGAGCACGTGGGGAGGCTCCACTGTGCCTGAGACCCTCTCCAAATGTTGCACCCAGCTCAGCCCACTGTCCCCCCAACTCCCCGTGTACTCTCCCAGCCTCAGGGCAACAGGCTGTGCAGGTCTCACTTGTGTGCAGCGGGGGGTTGACTCTGAGCCAGCTTCTTGCCACGTGCCTGTAAATCCTCTGCCTGATGGCCAAGAGCATTCAGGAACTGCCCAAACTCCTGGTGCTGCTGCAACAGACTCTGGGCCTCCCTTAGGTCCTCCTGGGGATGCAGAGATGAGGGTCATGCTGGGAGGATGGGGGTCAGCGCCATCTCGCCCACCACCCAGCCTGGCTTCTATGCTCCTACTTCCTAGGGAAGGGGCACCCTGGCTACACACCCCTGGCTACATACCCCAAGGCTGTCCAGTTGTAGGAAAGACTCATGGCTGGCACAGATGGCAGTGAAACCACCCACTTCTCGACCAAACTTCTGCAGCTCCAGCCCCTCCTGCAACTGCTGCTGTCTTTGCTCCCAGGCGGCTTTTAACTCCTGGCCTTGCTGGTCCAGGAGCCTCAGAGCACTGGCCACCTCTCTGGAGTCCGGGGAGTCCAAGGCTGCCATGGGCAGGCCCTGAGCCGCCAGCTGCTGCAGCCTGTCCAAGACGACAGGCAGAGAGTCAAAGCCTATCTACCCCCACCGCCAATATTTTTCCCCTCTCACCTCCGCAGTTCATTTATCTTGGAGCTCTGATGGGAGGGTAACTGGCAGGGGTCTGAGGCTGGTTAGCCCAGGCAGTCCTCTTGTCCAATGGGACAGCTGTGCCCTGTGCCACTAGTGAGACACTGAATGTAACCAGCCCAGCCCGTGGGACTCACTAGTTGCCATGCTCCCTGAATGTCACACCCTTGTTCCAGTTGGCCATGCTAATGGTGATGCCCAGACAAGTGGATAGAAGCTTCCAGAAAGCTCAGCCTCTGCTCTGGGTCCTTCCGGAAAATATGCAGGCTGGATTGCCCAACCAGCCCGTGGTCACACTGTCTTTGTAAACCTGCCTTAAACAATAGGCCAGACACCAGCCTGGGCCAGTCATAGGGGACACACCACTTCCAGCCTCTCCCTTTCTGATGGCCTGTTCCCAAAGGCTGTGGCCAGCCTGAAGCGCGCCCCCTCCGCCCCTCCTGTCCTGACCTCTCCTGTTGTAGCTGGATCTCCTTCAGCAGGTCTTGGTGCTCCCCCAGCAGCCGCTGGGCTGAGGCCACATTCACCGCCTCCTCCTTGCTGTTCAGCCGAGCCCGGACACCATCCGCCCACAGCAGCAGCCGCCTGCTCTCCTGCAGGAAGTGCTGGCGGGTCCTCACCTTGGCCTGAGCCTGGGCCTGTTGGGCCACTTGCTGCTGCACTCGCTCCAGCAGCCCCTGCAGCATAGCCACCTCTCCCTGAAGGAACTGGCTCTCTGCGGGACCCAGCTCTTCCACTCTGGGAGACAGGGCACACCATGCAGTCAGCGCCCCGGCCTGTGCTCCCTGGGCAAAGGCGTGGCAACTCTGAATTCGCCCCTCACCCTTGACCTGGGGGCAGTGAGCATGTGGTCTCCCTTTCACCATGAGCACTTTCTCATACTGTCCCCCAACCTGCGCCCCTACCCTTCAGACAGCACCTCCTGCCCACCCTCCCCACCTCTATTTCATCCTCTGCCCCAACCATAACCCTGCTCAGGCCCTCATGATGCTGAACCCAGGCTGTACTTGCTGGCTGCCCTTTGAAGATAGTGAACGCTTCTCTCCAGCGCTGGCATCTTCTGCTGGGCCACTTGCAGGATGTAGTGGCTGTCCTCTAAGTGTCCCAGCTCCAGGGCTTCTAGCTGGAGTACCATGTCCTGCATCTGGACCCGTGCGGACCCACACTCCTGCAGGAAACTGCACATGTGCGTGGTGCTCGCCAGCCGCGTTTCCTTCTCTTTCTTCAGGGCCTCCAGCTGCTCCCACCTGGGCAGAGGGAGCAGGGATGTCTCTGTCCCAAGGACACCTCCCCATCTATCCTGGGACCTGTCGGGCTGGCCGTCCCCATGCCCTGCCCTCCCCTCCCTGCCTCCGATGCATCCAGTCTTTCTTTTTGGCGGCTCGGAAGTCAGGTGAGCAGGCACTTGGCCTGGGCACTGCTTCCAGCCTGCTCGCCTCACCCTGCACCCCCTCTTCATTCTCACTTCCGGCTCAGTTCCTCCTGCTTTTGCTGGATCTTGGGGGAGACTCCCGGACATCTCTGCTTCAGCTGCTCGGCGGAGCTGCTAACCTCCGCCCAGAGGCCTCTTCCCACAGCCAGGGCAGTGAGGAAGTTCTGGGGAAAGGAGATTTTGCCTTGAGGGGGCCTTTTCTCTTCCCACACTCCACATAAGACCAGCTCTGCTACGGAGATGTATGAGCTGCCTCCCTCTGGAAGGAAAGGGCTGGGAGGGCCCTGTAAAAATTCAAGGTCAGGCACCCAAATTGGAAAGGAAGAAGTAAAACTGTCACTATTTGTAGATGACAAGATTTTTTTTTTTCCTTTTTAGGTTCTCACTCATAGCATATAGAAGTTCTCAGGCTAGGAGTTGATTCTGAGCTATAGCTGCCAGCCTATGCCACAGCCACAGCCACAGCAATGCCAGATCCAAGCTGCGTCTGAGCTCACAGCAACACCATCCCCTTAATCAACTGAGTGAGGCCAGGGATAGAATCTGAATCATCATGAATATTAGTTGAGTTCTTAACCTGCTGAGCCACACTGGGAACTCCCAGATGACACAATTTTACATATAGAAAACCCTTAAGGCTCACCAAAAAACTGTTAGAATAAATGAATTCAATAAAGTTGTCGGATACAAGATTGATATACAGATCTGTTCAATTTCTTTCTTTTCTTTTTTCATGCCTGTACCTGTGGCATATGCAAGTTCCTGAGCCAGGGGTCAGATTGGAGCTATAGCTGGGGCCTACACCACAACCATGACAACACTGGATCTGAGATGCATCTGTGACTGACAACACAGCTTGTGGCAATGATGGATCCTTAATCCACTGAGTGAGGCCAGGTATCAAACCCGCATCCTCACAGAGATGCTGGGTCCTTAACCTGCTGAGCTGAACCAGAAACTCCTGTTGAAATTCTATACAATAAGGAACTATTAGGAAGAGAAATTAAGAAAAGAGTTCCATTTATAATTGTACCATTTACAATTATACCAAAAAGAATAAAATAGCTAGGAATAAACTTAACCAAGGAGGTAAAAGACCTGTACACTGAAAACCTTAAGACATTGATGAAAATAATTGAAGGCACAAATAAATGAAGAGATATCTTGTGTTCATGGGTTAGAAGACTAAAATTTGTAAGGAACAATAAAAGATCTCAAATAGCAAAGCAATCTTGAGGAGGAACAAAGCTGGAGGCATCATACTCCTTGATTTCAAACTATATTACAAAGGCATAGTCATCAAGACAGTATGGTACTGGCATAAACACAGACACAGAGATCAGTTAAACTGACAGAAAGCTCAGAAATAAACTCACACATACAGGTCAATTAAATTTTGACAAAAGAGCCAGAACTATACAGTGGAGAAAGGATAGTCTTTTCATAAATGGTATTGGGGAAATTTGACAGCCACCTGCAATAGAATGAAACTGGAACACTCTCTAATACCATACACAAAAATGAACACAAAATGGATTAAAGACCGAATGTAAGATCTGGAATCATAAAACTCCTAGAAGAAAATATAGTGGGGAAACCCCCTTGACATCAGTCAGGTAATGAGTTTTTGGATTTGACACCAAAAACAAAGTGACAAAAGCAAAATAAACAAGGGGGACTATGTCGAACCAAAAAGCTTCTGCACAGGAAAGAACCCATCAACAAAATGAAAAGGCAACCTACAGAATGAGAGAAAACATTTGCAAATCATATATAAGGTAAGGGGTTAATACCCAAAATATGTAAAGAACTTACACGACTCAATAGAAAAAAAAAGAAATACAATTTAAAAATGGGCAGAGGCTCTGAATAGACATTTTTCCCAAAATGACATATAGATGACCAATAGCTACATGAAAAGTTGCTCAACACCACCATCATAAGGGGAACGCAAATTAAAACCACAAAGAGATATCATCTCATACCTGTCAGACCAGCTAATATCAAAAAAGACAAGATATAGGAGTTCCCATTGTGGCTCAGCAGAAACAAATCTGACTAGCATCCATGAGGATGCAGGTTCAAGCCCTGGTCTCGCTCACTGGGTTAAGGATCCAACGTTGCCGTGAGCTGTGGTGTAGGTCAAAGATGCGGCTTGGATCTGGCGTGGCTGTGGCTGTGGAGTAACCTGGCGGCTACAGCTTTGCTTCGACCCCTAGTCTGGGAAACTCCACGTGCCATGGGTGCAGCCCCTGTCCCCCCCAAAAAAAGATGAGAAATACCAGGTGTTGGCAAGGATGTAGAGAAGAGAAACCTTGTGCACTGTTGGTAGGAATGTAGACTGGTGCAACTGCTATGGAAAACAGTATGGATGTTCTTTGGAACATTAAAAATAGAACTACCATATGATCCAGCAACTCCGTGTCTGGGTATTTATCTAAAGAAAATAAAAACACTAACTTGAAAAGATACATGCACCATCATGGTCACTGCAGCATTATTTACGATAGCCAAGACATGGGAACACCTTAAACATCCATCAGTGGATGAAGAGACAAAAAAAAATAAATGTGATATGTACACTCACACAGAGCAAGAGCCAGAGAGAGGAATATTATTCATCCATAAAAAGGATAAAATCTTGCCATTCAGGACAACATGGATGGACCTTGATGGCATTACGCCAAGTGAAATAAGTCAGATGGAGAAAGGCAAGTACCACATGACCTTACTTATATATGGGGTCTAAAAAACCAAAAAAAAGTTCATAGATTCAGATAATGGACTGGTGGTTGACAGAGGGGAGGCAAGGGGAGTGGGTGAAATGGGTGAAGGGAAGTAAAAGGTAGAAACTTAGAGTTATAAAATAAATAAGTCATGGATAAAATGTACAGCATGGCAACTATAGTTAATGATACTTGAAAGTTGCTAAGAAAGTAAATCTTACAAGTTCTCATCACTAGAAAAAAATTTCCCTATGTATGGTGATAAATGCTAACTAGATTTATTGCGGTCATCATTTTGCAATATATACAAACATCTAAATATTATATTGTACACCTTAACATAATGCTGTGTGCCAATGACACCTCAGTTAAAATAAAATTCATGGAGTTCCTGTTGTGACTCAGTAGTAATGAACCCAACTAGTATTCATGAGGACACAAGATCGATCCCTGGCCTTGCTCAATGGGTTAAGGATCCGGTGTTGCCGTGAGCTGTGGTGTAGGTTGAGACGCGGCTCAGATCTGGCGTTGCTGTGGCTGTGGTGTAGGTCGGCAGCTGTAGCTCCGATTCGACCCCTAGCCTGGGAACTTCTATACGCTGCGGGTGCGGCCCTAAAAAGCACAAAAAATTCAAGGCCCATCTCCCTCTGTCCCTCCTCCCAGCCAGCAGCACCTACCACAGAGCACTGGGACACAGGAGAGCAGGAGCAGGTGGTGGAGTGAGCAAGACAGGAATAAATGGGGCCAGCAGCTAAGACCCTCCTTGGCTCCAAGGGGACAAATACCTTATACTTGAGCTGCATGACCTCCAAGTTGTCAGCCTGGGGCTGCAGTGTTCGGAACAGCGCTGTCTGGTCTGCCAGCCAGGACTGCAGCTCCCTACACAAGCCATAGAAGTTGAACAGGGCCACCGCCTCCTCCAACCGGGTCCTGTGGTGCTGAGGAAAGGCCAGCCAGAGACTGGGTGAGGGTCAGTGCCATCCACAGGATGCTCAGAGCAGGTCCCCATCATCCCCAGCAGCAGGGTCCAGGGCCAGAAACCCTTTGTCAGAGGTCCAGGGCAGGAAGCTGGCACAGGGTGGAGGCCCCAGCAGAATATGTGCCTTTTTTGGGGGGCGTTGGGAGCTATGCCTAAGGCATGAGATAGTTTCCAGGCCAGGGATCAAACCTGTGTCACAACAGTGACAATGCTGGCTCCTTAGCCTGCTGAGCCACCAGGACCTCCAGAGTGTAGGCTTTTGATTTTGTCCTACTCATGCCCTTTGGCCCTTAGGTGTAGTTCATGCCTCTCCCATGGGACCTGGCCCTTCCTCCGTGGGCTCCCCTCTAGCAGCTGCTAGACCTCACTGCTGCACCGCTGTGCTCCAGGCACCCTGGCCCTCACTCCTCGCCTTTTTTTTTTTTTTTTTTGGTTTAAGCCACATCTGCGACCTATGCCATAGCTGTGGCAATGCCAGACCCTGAACATACTGCGCCACAGTGGGTCCCTCTGCATAGGGCCTCTCTCCGGCTATTGCAGGGGTCCTGCTGAGAACACTCCTCCTCGCCATCTTCCCCTGCCCTCCCCCAGATCCACCTGCTCTCAGCTTCTTGCTGTTCAAGCCTCAGCCTAAAGGTCATCACCTCAGAGACTCCTTCCCCAACTCCGCAGCCTGACCCGGGCTCCCCTCTCAGGCTCCCATCTCACAATCTAAGGACTCATTTCGCATCTACTGTGCCCGAAGGCAGGAAGCACATCCAGTCACTGCCCTGTCCCTGGGCTCATAGCTCAGGGTCTGGCACAGAGTAGGTGCTTCGTGAACATTCCTTCAACAAGGAGCGTTACCTCTGCCAGGGCCCGCAGGGCCTCATAGTCCTGGCTCAAGCGGTCCTGGGTCTGCAGAATGGTGTTGGGGTCAAAGTCAGGGTCAGGCTCATCTGGGAGTGCTATCTTCTGGGTACTGTGGGGGTCAGAGTAGCAGGAAACCTCATGCCAGGCCCTTGGGTTTCTTGGACCTTCCCTCAGGGCAGACGCCACCTGCAGCATGGAGGGCAAGGTGTTTGGAGGGGGCTCCCACAAGCAGCAGAAGGCTTGGCAAGGTGGGGCCAGCAGCTGTACCTGAGGTGCCTGTTCCATGACATGGCTAATGGGCACCATGGCCCGGCGGCCCTCCCAGTCCTTCAGCTCCCAGGTGTTAGGGTGCGTGTAGAGTAGGCACTGCCCAGCCTCTCCCGGGAGTGGGGCGAAGTGTGTCCCTGTGGGAGCACAGGTTCTGAGGGCTGCACTGGTCCAGCTCATCTTTTTGAGGAGGGTGTTTAGGGCTGCACCCACAGCACATGGAAGTTCCCAGGCTTGGTCGAATTGGAGCTGTAGCTGCCAGCCTACACTACAGCTACAGCCACAACAGATCCAAGCCACGCCTGTGACCTACACCACAGCTCACAGCAACCCTGGATCCTTAACCCACTGAGCGGGGTCAGGGATCGAACCTGCAACCTCATGGTTACTGGTCTGGTTTGTTACTGCTAAGCCACACTGGGAACTCCCCAGCTCCTCTTCTTGACCCAGGATCTGGCCAGTGGGGAAGGGCAGGGGCTTATTTATTACTCAGCCCTGTGCCAGGAGCCCTGGGGGTTAAAAGGGGACATGCTGGAGCTTCCTGAGTTCCTGAAGGCTTGATGATCTTCTCAGGCTTGCAAGCCCACAGACCCAGAGCCAATGGGACACTTCCCAGGACTGTGCATAGATAAGCAGAATGTGCGCCATGTGAAATTAATACTATGGGTGTCCAAGGGCGGGGAAATGGCCAGCACAGTCTGGGGTTGCTGGGAAAGATTTCAAGGACAAGGTGGGCCTCAGTGGGCCTGGCTTGGGGAGTAGCATTTGCAGAGGGGGAGGCAAAGTGGCTCTGGTGGTAGGAGCTGGGGCAGAGTGGGGTGGGGGAAACACAGGCTGGCTCTGCTTGTGGGGTGGATGAACAGCTATGCTTCTGGCCCTGGGCAAGGGTCAGGCAGCAGTGGCAGCCAGGCTGGCTGCTGAGGGCTGTCTTGAGAGGGCTGAAGAAAAGGAATAGGTACAGAGAGAGATAAGAAAGGGGGAAAAAGCAAAGGGAAGGCTCAGAATTTCAGGCAGCTTCGTGTTTTTCTTCATGCTAAGCCCCAAATGATCTCTTCTTGACTTCTTCCCTTCAGTCTTTAGATGCCTCTGAAAGCCACACAGGATAAAGTTATGATGCTCTATTAAGGTTCCCACAAGGGGTCTTGGCCTCATACCTCTGTAGATGAAGCTCATCTGGACCTGAGGACACGGGTGCTGGCTGCCCGACAGTGCTAAACTTTGGGTCCCATCCTGGGGTCTCCCAGTCACATCCCCATCAATTCTGCTCCAGTCTTCTGTGGGCTCCTTCTGTATGGAGGAGGGAAGGCTCTGTTTAGCTGCCAAAGTGGCTCCCCATCCCCAGCAGAGGGGGCACCTCTGCACCCCACCTCCAGCATCATTGGACGAAGCAAGGGTCTGAAAATGCCAGGGACTAAGGACTAACCCCTCTATCAATGCCAGCACTGGCTGGTCAGTAGAGGATACAAAAGAAGGTTAAGGCACATCCGATTCATTTGTTTAAACAATGAACTCAAACTGGAGAAGCAGACCGCACAGAACAGGAGGAAGGAGACACCAAAAGCGGTAATGTGTTGTTAGTCTATAACACAAGTGCCCAGAGTTAAAATCCTAGCACCCAAGGAAGGATAGGGTGGAAATAGCCCTGGGCCAGGTGTTGGGAGGCCTTTCCAGCAGGTCCAAGGGCAGTAATTTGGCCTCTGTGAACCCTGGTTACCTCATCTGCAAAGTGAGAGGGCTGGACCAGACAACTGCTAATACACTGTGGAGCTATGTTCAAAAAGAGTTAATCATACATTATTCCAGGGAATAAATGCAAAGGAAAAAGGAGAACTGGACCTCAGCCAAGTTAGATCCAGAGACATTTCAGACCTTGCTGTCTGGTCTTGGTAGTCAGGACCAGAACCCTAGACAGCTACTGGCTACTCCATCACCCTCCCTCCTAAAATATGAGGACCTGAGCTGCAGCTCTGCAGGTGTATGGGACACGACTGGGCAGAGGGAGGGCGTCTGGGACATGAAACTTCCTTAGGATGAGGGTAGAGGGGCCAAATATGAGTGCAGGGTCTGAGGGCTGTGATTTACACATCTTATATTACATATACAGCTTCTTGAAAGACACCTGCAAGCCCTCATAGGGCTGAACAAACATTTCCCCCAGACAGGTATGTTTTTAAAAAACTAGAGGCTCAATGAACTGAGAGAGGGGTTCAGAAAGCAGTCTGGTGTAATGATTAGGCCACCCCAAACCTACAAGGGCCAAGTCAGGAAAGAGAACCAAACAGGGGTCAAGGGTCAAGGGTCACCTTTGGCTTAGTGGTCAACATAAAGGGACACTCCAGGACAAAGCACTTGCAAACTGGTGGGTAAGGTGAGCAACTGCCAGATTACACTTGGATGGCCTCAACAGTGGGCAGACAGGACTCCACAAACTTGGGTGAGGGCGGCAGGGGAGAGACTATGAAGAAGGGTGGGCAACCCTAAACCTATGCGAAGGCTGCGATTCCCCAGCCAGGAGCCACAAAAGCCTTCCCATTTCCACCCTCTGTGTGGCCACAGGAGAGCAGGCACAGCGTGTGCATTTGGTGCGGGAGGCATGTGGCTTTGGCTCCCTGCCCAGCTGGAGTCCCCACGCACCAAGAGAGATGCCCGGGCCGCGGCTGCCCGCGCCTGTTCGTCCAGTTGCTGCAGCTCAGCTCCAAAGGCGCGTATGGCATGTTCCAGCCGCAGATGGCGCAGCAGCAAGGCCTCGGCCGCCACCTGGTCCTCCCCCAAGGACGCGCTCTCCAGCGCCGACCGCTGCTCCCTGAGCCATGAGGCCGCCTCCGCCACATCAGCAAAGTACTGCAGGCAGGAGGGCAGGCTGGGTGCGGCCCGAACCCACACACCCTGCCCTGCTGCCTGGAAAGCGCCCACTGCCCCACTACCTGCTGGACAAACAGAGCCGCCTGCAGCTGCGCACCCCGCCCCGTCATGTGGGCCCAGAGCCACTGCCATGCATCCCGCACTGCCTCAGCCCGTTCCTGGGGATCAGGCCATGTCGGGGGCCCGTGCACTGGGCCCAGATCGCGTCCCCTCCGCACGAGATCAGTGCACACTGCCTGGTGGTGGCGGAGCTCAGCTTCTAGGACCTGGGGAAGCGCAGAGTAGGAAGCTGAGCTGGGAGACGGGAAGGCAGGACTGCTGAGAGGGGGGATCCTGCAAGGTGCAGGGTAGTGAGCACCTTGTGTTTCTGCAGGGCCGCAGAGATCTGGCTGAGATCCTGGCCTGGGGGTTCATTCTCCACCAGCTGCCTGCGCTCCCTCAACCAGGCTTCCTCCTCCTCACAGCTGTGCAGGAGCTCTGCCTGGTGCAGGGTCTGCTCCAACAAGGCCCGCCTGAGGGAGGGCAAGGGCCACTGAGGGGCTCTGGCAGTCACAGGTCATGGGCAGGGGATTCCTCACCAGGCTCAGACATCCCCCTCCCTTTAGGCAGGAGTTTTCCTTCCCCTGGATGACTCAGCGGAGCAGACAGAGGCCTTGGGGCTGAGGGCCAGTGCAAAAAAGAAATTGCCAGGCAACAGTATTTTAACCTGGGTGGGAGGTAGGTTGGGTTATAGAGAAGTTCTGGAGAGGGTAGAGGAGTTTGAGTGAGCTCTTACCGGGACCTGGCAAGAGACACCAGGCTCTGGTGGAGCTGGATCAGCGCCTTGGCCTTGGCCTGCAGCACTTCCACACTAGTGCTTGGTGAAGAGTCCAGCTGTGTCGCCTGGTGGGCAAGATGGCTCACATGGGCTCCATGGGCTGTAATCTGGGCCTCCAGCAGGTCGTGCTTCTGCAGCAGCTCCACTACCTCTGCCAGTTGCTGTCCACAGGCTGTGGAACTGGCCAGCACCTGGCCAGGGGCAGACAAATGGTCATTAAAATCCCAGAGTCCTGGGTCCCCATGAGGGCCAGGGCTTGGCCGGTCCAGTGCCCACCTGCAGCTCGTTGAGCTGGTGGGAGGCAGTCTCCACCTCCTGCAGCAGGCTCAGCACAGCCTGCAGGTCTGCTATCTGCTCCCTCTGCCCTTGGAGACGCTGAAGGAGCTGCTCCCAGCGGCAAGTGATCTCCTCCTGCCTAGGTGGGAGAGAAGGGTGGTCTCCACTGGGCTGGGGCAGGGATGTTATCTTGGGGCCCACGGCTGTGGGTGGGGGGACTTGGCTGTCATGGAGGAGCCCAAGTTTCATGTTGGGGCTGTGAGCATCCTAGCCTGAGGCAGTTGGGGGAGTGTTCCCGCCTTTTAGGCACAGGCAGAGGGGTTGGAAGGAGGGCTTGGGAGGCTCAGCCCTTCACACACTCCCAGGCCTTCTTTCCAGTCTTTATCGCAGGTGAAAGCAACTCCAGCCTTCTGGGTGCCCTGGCCAGAACCTTGCTAACTCACTTTTCCACATCCCACATCTGATCTGTATGTGTATCCTCTTGGATTCAGAATGTATGCAGAATCCCACCCTTTCTCATCTCCTCCATGGCTTCTCTAATCTGGATTATTGTAGTAGCTTCATAACTGGTCTCTCTGCTTCTGCCTTTGCCGCTTCAGTCTATTCCTGACACGGCATCGAAAGTGATCACTGTAAAACCAAATTTAGATTGTGTCACTTCTTAAGTCCTGCCATGATTTCCTGTCTTTTGCTGAGTAAAAACCAAATCTTGGGGAGGTCTCTTGTGGTGCAATAGGTTAAGGATCCATCACTGTCACTGCTGTGGCGTGGGTTCCATCCCTGGGCCTGGAACTTCCATATACTGTGGGTGCGGCCAAAAAATAAAGCAAAATAAAAATAAAATAAAAGGAACCCTGAACCCATAAATCACCCCTCCTCTGTGGCCAGGTATGGCTATGGTAGGGTATGGCTATGGTAGTAAGGCCCTAGCCTGTTCACAGGCCCGGGGCTCACCTGCAGGCCACGTCCACCCAGCCGTGGTAGTGCTCCTGCTGGAGGATGTCTGCGATCTCAGCCAGGGTCTGGAAGCGCCCCTCCTGGGGTAAGATGCTGGCCTCCAACATGCCCAGCCTCTGGGTAGCTGCTTCCACTGTGGCTGGGCTGGCTGGTGAGGCTGCAGCCCGGTCTAGCACTCGCTCCACGTCTGTCAGAAAGCTCTCCCGGAGGGCCGCCTTACGCTGGAAGCGCCGGGCCAGGGTTTCCAACCGCTCTAGTTGCAGCAGCCTCTGCTGCAGGGCCTGGCTCCTTGAGGCCTCTGCCCGCTCCAGGTCTGCCCAGCGCTGGGACAGCTCTGAGGGGCCCAGGCCCTCGTGAGGCAGGAAGGGTCTGCGGTTCTGGGCTCGGAGTGCCGTCTGCAGCCGGAAGAGCAGGGCCTCTGTGGCCCCTCGCTGCTGCAGCCGAGGTGGCTTCTCCTGGATGCGGAAGGAGGCAAAGGCCACCAGTAGCTGGCGCATGGCTGGCAGGGAGTCTGGGAAATCCCGCGCATCTAACTGCACCCGCTTCTCTGCGATCCAGCCCAGCAGGTCGGCCACCAGCTGCTCGTACTGGGTCTGCAGCGCCTCTGTCTCCTGGAGCTGAAGCAGGATCTGGCAGAGGGTGTGAGAAGAGGTCAGGGCAGTGCCCCCGGGGAAGGCCCTGGGGGCCCTCCCCTTTTGGGTGCTGAGTGCCAGCCAGGCTTCCCCGAGTGGGGAGTAGCTCTTTCCCTCAGCTGAGGAGGCACTAAAGTGGGGGTGCTCCCTGACCCAGACAAGTGAGTCTGCCTCCATTCCACACTCAAGCCTGGGAGTGTGGGGCTCCCCTCCTGCCTTCCTCCAGCTTATTTTATCTCCTTTGGCCTTAACTCTAGAGATGCTCTTTGAGCCTTCTTTTGCTTCTCTGAGGCCCCCACACCCCAAAGCAGCTCAGAGCCCTTGGCCTGTATCATCTCCCCCATGCCCAGCTTAGACACCCACCCTGAGAACAGCCCTCCCAGGCCTCAGCCTCTGCCATCGTGCCCAGAGGGTAAGAAAACGCCCCCCAAACATGGACTCAGCCCAGCAGAGCTGCTCTGTGCTTGTCCTTGCAGAATCCAGCTCCTTTTAATCTCATTAGGAGCTTAATAACCTAAGAGTAGAGATGGAGGGGGAGGGGCAGGAAGGGGCATCGCTCACCCGGCTTTCCTGTGTGCCAGGCACTGTGCTCCCTTGAACACTCCTAGCAGTCTTCTCTTAGCCAGAATCAATTACCTATTACCCAGGCGTCATCATCTCCATTATGCAGAGGGAGAGCAGTCAAGTTAGGTGACACGGCCAAGGCCATGCAGCCAGGAAGAGGCAGGGGCAGCGATTGAACCCAGGTGTGTCTGACTCCAGAGCCCACGTTCATGCCCCACCCACCCCACCCGCCACCTCAATGCTGCCTTCCCTTTGTCACCAACCTTCGCAAGCCTCCTCTGGACAGTCTGCCCCTGGTGCAGGCGGGAGAAGTGGTGGTAGCAGAGGGAGACGTAAGTCATGATGGAGCGCTCATCGGGCTGGAGGACTGCCACGTCCTCGGGGTCCAGCAGCTGAGCAATGCCCAGCTCCTGCTCAGCCACGTGAAAGGCACAGCGGAGGTTGTGCAGTGGGCGGTCGGGACGCAGGGAGCCATAATCAAGTAGGTCTGGCCTGGACAGAGAGCAGGCAGGGCTCTGCACCAGAGTAATTGACTGCTTGGCTTTCAGGGGTCTTGTTAAGAAGACAAACCTGCTCCTTATTGGTCATTCACACCTTACTGTGCTTTAGTTTTCACCTGATGATTATCTGAGACCCTGGCTGAAGGAATAGGGCTTGGATGGGGAGGGGGTGGGCTTCGGGGTAGGGGAAGAAACTCCAAGAGGGTAGGAGCTTGCTGGGAGAGGACTGAAAACAGAATCAGGGGCCAGAGCAGAGGAAGGGAGGGGTCAAAAGCAAACCTGGCCAATGCCCTGGAAGAAGGGAGGGGCATCACAGTCTCAGCTGTCAGCCATTTCTACCAAGGGCCCAGCACACAGGGGCCAGAGGGACGAGAGAGGATGGGCCGTCGAAGACCCAAGTCCCTGAGCATTTGGCTCAGTGGGTAGAGGCCTCTGGGAAGGAAGCGGAGGCCTGTCTCAGGCCAGACCAGGGCTGGGAGGCACTGGGTCCCCTCCCTCTCGCACACCTGTGGGCATGGATGAGGGCACTGAAGCCAAGCCCGTCACTCCAGCTGCGGGAGAAGTCAGTGATGTTGACGTTGGCATAGGCGGCCGTCTTCCGCTGGCACCAGACCAGTAGAGCTTCCTTGGCAGACAGCAGGGCTGCACTGACCCCAAACTCCTCCTGGAAGGGCAGGGCAGCAGGTCACATGCAGGGACAGGTGGGGAGGCAGCAGAGCCCACAGGCCATGGGAGAGGCAGGTTGGGCACTGTGTAGTCCTGCTCCCCCTGCTGGAGGCGGTGCAGAATGCCCTCCCTTCAAAGCATCTGACTACTGGCTTTCACGCATCATGGGCAGGGGTTGGGGGTGGGAGCGGAAGATCGTTTTTTACAAAGAAGCTGGTGCCTGAAATCTGTCACCTCTGAACAGATGGGCTTGGGTCACCCCTGGTGACAACAGCAGCTGTAGTTCCCGTTTCTCCAGCCCTCTGCTGGGCACTGTGCTCACTGACCCTGGGCCACACGGAATTGAGGCTGGACTTCCTTAGACCTGCTTCTGGTCACTGGGGGCTCTCCGCCAGCCAGGCACCAGGCTGGCACCCACAGCTCTGCATCCTCACAGCCCCTGGAGGCAAGCACTATTATTTATTTGCTAAGGATGGCATACAAGGTGCAGTAGGAGAGATTAGGAAGCTGCCCTGGGTTCCCCAGCTGATAGGGGAGGGTCTCTCTTGACTCAGAGACATCTGACCCAGAGCCCACTCTGACCTGGGGAGCCCACCTGTCTGCCCCCTCGACACCTCAGGCGATGGCTTCTTCTGCTTCCTCAGGCAGAGAAATGACCATCTATGTCTGGTTTCAGTCCCGTAGATAATTTCCTTTATTCTTCTGCCTGCCCCCTCGCCCGACCCCTCCCTCTTTCACTCAGGGCTTCTTTTCCCCTCCTTCCTGGGTTCCAGGTCTTTCCCTGCCTTCCATTCCTCGTCCCTGTCCTGCCCTCAGTGGTCCATCCCCTTCCTCTCTCTCAACCCTCACACCCGAGTCCCCGCCTCCAATGTCCTCTTCCCTTCATTTTCTCCCCTCCACCAGTTCCTGTTTATAAACTCAGAATGTCAAAGCACAGCAGGCTGTGTTTTCTTCCCTGCCCCAGAACTTGGGTGGGCAGGACATGGGGTGGCAGCGCAGAGCAGGGGAAAGAGCCTCGGGGCTGAGACGGGGGCTCTGCCACAGTCAGGCTGGCCTAGATACCCTGAGATGTGAACCAGAAGAGATCCCAGGATGAGTGTGGGTGCTGGGTTAGCCTGGCCCCAGACACATCTGAGTTTTGCAGGGGGCAGGGCCCGAGCTGGCTGCCGACAAGCAGAGTCAGCTGGCAGTTGGTGGCTGGTCAGGGGATGATGTGGACCTGCTGCTCCCAAGGGGAAGGGTGGCAGGAGCATCTGGAACAGGCTTAGGGGGCTGGAGAGGGGAGTGTAGCTTCCTGGAAGGGCTTGGGGTCAACTGGAAATTCATCCATCCATCCATTCACCACATAGGTGCTAGGTGCTGGGACACAGCCAGGCCAGGCCCCTGACCTTCTGGGGCTCAGAGACCAAACATGAGTATCAAGAATCCCCCTGAATGTCAGCCTTCTTTTTTTGTATTTTTATGTCTGTGTCTGTGGCATATGGAGGTTCCCAGGCTAGGGGTGGAATCAGAGCTATAGCTGCCGGCCTACACCACAGCCCAGCAACACAGGATCCAAGCAATGTCTGCGACCTACACCACAGCTCATGGCAATGCCTGATCCTTAACCCACTGAGTGAGGCCAGATATCAAACCTGCGTCCTCATGGATACCAGTCGGGTTCTTAACCTGCTGAGCCACAATGGGAACTCCTCCCTCTGCATGTTTAATTTCCTCCAACACTACATAAAGGGGTAATGAAAGTTACCATGTTTCAGAGATAAGTAGGGGAAAAGTTGGGGATGAAAAGTGGGTGGTAGGCAGGCACCTTGACCCCCTCAGTAGTGAATGACTTGCCTCAGATCAGGGCTTGAAGCCCATGGATCTAGTTCTTATCTCAGCGGATGACAGTCTCTCTGACAGTTTGAATTCTCTGCTGTGGTTGAAAAGTGAACAGTAGCTGTGTAGAGGCCAAGGGTCTGCTGTGCGGATCCTGACAGCTGTGTGAAACCGCTCTGTCCCCAGGGCCCTGCGGTGAGGCCAGGGCTGGGTGTGGGGGACTGAGACGTACCCCGTCCAGGGAGATGTGGGAAATCTGGAAACGCAGAATGATGACCCAGATGAGTCCCAGGATGAGTGTCTGGTCTCCATCCACGATGTTCTCTGGCCCAATGAGGGGTATTGGCACCTGTGGGCACAGTTGGCTGGGCTGTGAAGACTCATAGTGACCCAAGGTCCAGGGGGATGGCTGCTAGATGGAGGGTTCTGGGGTCTGTCCTGCTCCAGGAGGTCCCCAAGGGAGAAGCAGGCAAGTGCAAGGCCAGGCAAGTGACAGCTTTCTAAGCAGATGGGGCTTTGGCCCCCAGCCCCATTGGGTAAAGCCCCAACATGGTGAACTGGTCTGGATCAGTGAGTGGGTGGACTTCCCGTGTGTGGGCTACCAGTAATCCCAGGCCAAGGTCAGAGAAACGAAGAGTCATAATAGTCAATGTATGAGCTCAATAGATAACATCAACTGTCTGCCTCCACCTCCCAGGGCATCTGGGGATCCCCAGCGAGTGCTTGGGTGCCTGGCTCACACTTGAACCTCCACCCTCTTAATCAGAGTTTCATCTGTTAAACATTCAGATTCCCAAGCCCCACCCAGTCAGACTCTTGGGCCAGGGCCCAGCCATTTGCATTTGGATGAACACCTCAGTGGTTCTTCTGTGCACTAAAGATGAGAACCTGCTGCCCTAGATCCTGCCACTTGGGCAGGGAGGGCTGAGTCAGGGGAGAAAGGAATAGACTAAACATCAAAGCCACACATGGCCTGGGCCCCTTCACCCTCTGGCTCCATCCTCCTCTCTGGACCCCATGGCTCCAAGGCTCATGGGGTTCTTGCATTTCCTTGAGATTCTAAGCTTGGGCCTTGGGGCCTCTGTACTGGCTGTCCCCGCTGTCTGAAAATATTTTTCCCTCAGGTAGCCCCATGGCTTCCCTCTCTTCAAGTATTTACTCAAATGCTACTCCCTGGCCACCTTGTAAAACATTAAAACCCGAGGACTATTCATCCTCCCTAAACACACGAGCTTGATCCCCTTGCCCCACTTGGGTGGGGATCTCAATTTTTTTCCCTAATGTCTCCTAAGTACCTTGCACAGTGTTTGCCATGGACATATAGAGGGAGTCCCAGCCCTGGAGGTTTCCATATCCCCAGTATCCTGAACACCAAAGAGATGGTCCCCCATCTTCCTCCATCTACCTCTTGGTTTCCCACAACTGCATCAGAAAGAGTCAACACCAAAAGTCCTTATTGATCAATATGCACTGAGCCAAGAAAGAAAGGAGGGACTCTCGGTAAGACCTGGTGGGACGCTGGCTTCAGCCGCCAGACTGGCAGGAGGGGCTGCATCCCGGGCCCTCCCCCAGGACACTGTAGTCTGGGTCTCTAAAGGATCCGCCCCACGCTCCACCCTCTTCCTCTGGCACACCACACTCTTCTGCTTTTGCCTCAGGGTGGAGTTGGAGCATGTGGTCATACTAGCTCATGAAGGCTGAGCTTCCCCCCCTGCCAGGGTATCAAGGCTGAGGAAATCAGCAAATGCTACAAACCAATGCTTTTATCCATCGCCTCCCCACCAGACCCTCCGGCCCAGATAGCTTGTTATTAAACATTTATCAGTACACTGCCCATCTGGTTCTGATAACGATCTCTCCTAAACTGTGGGCCCCCTTTGCTCAGGTCTGAGCTTCGTGATTGTGATCACGGTCCCCAGGGCCTGGCATGCAGTCCCCAGCTCAAGGCAAGGGTTCCAGAAACGAGTGCATCCCACATCTGCAGCTTATTTACTGTGTGCTGGGGGCCGCAATTTGACCACAACTGCCTTGTACATACAGAGGAGACAAGGCTGTCACCTTCACAGGCTACGTATCAGTGACATGCTGTGTCTCGAAGCTCGATGGGAGATGCAGAGCCTCTGACAAGGGCCAAAGGGCTTGTATCCTTTCCAGTTTCCCCAGAGGAGGTGGCTGGCTCACAGGCTACTGTCCTTGGGACCAAGTAGGGCCTGGCATTGTGTGGCTGGCAGCTTTCTACTCTTCTGTACACCTGGGGACTGTCGTACTCCCATCTTTTGCTTTGGCTTCTCACCTCCCTGGCCTCCCTGCAGCATGCCAGGCTCCCAGGGGGCCGATTGTGACCTTCATTCCAGGACATAAATGACGGGCATACTCGGGCTTAGCCCAGGCAGCTCCAGCTGCAACTTTGCAACCTCCAGGGAAGGCCACCTCGTGGTTCAGTATCCGAGGCCAGGAGCCCTTGGGCTTCCTGATTTCTGCTTCTCCATATAAAAGACCCCTGCACAGCCCCCTGATACTGGCCATGAGGGTCCCTCTGTGTCCCCGGAGCTCTGGTCTCCTTTTAGTGACTATTTGCTTTGGCTTGTCCCTTTCTCTCAGAGTCTTTCCTGGTCCAGCTTCTCCTGACAGCACCTCCTCCCCCCACTGCCTGGCTCAGTGTCCAAGGCTTCTCTCCCGTGTCCGTCAGTCGCCCCACAACAGCCCCACCTCCAGGAAATGCTGACTGTGGGTCTTGCTATAATCTCCTCATTTAGGAGAAGAGAATATCAAAAGTGAAGATGGGTGATTTGGCTCTCACACCCTCACACCCAGGCAAGTGCCCAACCAACAAGGATCTTGGATCTTTCGGTTCAGACTCCTGCAATCTCTCATTAGTCAAGGGCATATTTTAGTCCCACCCACTAAGGATGATGGCTGTTCCTGCTCTAGCCGGTTGGGTGCTGTCTAAGCTGGGAGAACCGTGCAAGGAAGGGCTTTGCTTCTGGGACCTCTGTGTCCCAGCTGCTCCAGATCCTCTGCCCTGCCCTGTGGCCAGCCCAGGAAAGTTGATAGAGTCCTCCAGCCTGTCCCCTCCGCCTGCCCTAGCACCACGCCCAGAAGCCCTCTCCCCAGTGCCCACCTTGGCCCTGAGGAAAGCCAGAGCTCTGCTGCTGTTCTCCAGGAAGTGTACACGCATGCGGCCCCGGTTGGGGGGTGGTAGGGCCTCCCCCGAGATGAGCTCCAGCAGCCGCAGTAGGTGTGTGCCATCGGCCAGCTCTGTGTAAAGGTTCTGGATCTTGATGCCCACCTGGGAAGCGGTGGTCCAGGCACAGGGTCAGCCCAGTCTCACATGTCTGCCCCCTCCCAGGTCCTGGGCGGTGCAGCCCAGAGCATCTGCCTTGAGGAAGGGACACTGGCCTCAGTTGTGCTTTGGGGTCAGAAGAAGTGGCCTCAACCAGATGACCTCACGGTCGCCCCTCCTCCCCCAGGGTCCACTGGGCAAGGAGTTGGGGGGACAGTAGAGGCGGGCTGTGGGCCACGCCCAGCTACACTCACCCGGCCGTGCCGGAAGATATTGTTGATCCACTTGGTGAAAGTCTTCTCCTGCATTTGCATGTGCCGAGCCTGCAGCTTGCGGACGTGGCCCATCTCGTACGCAGAGTCCATGGTGGGTGGCGGGCCTGGAAGGGGAGAGCCACCCCAGGGCTCTGCCGCTGGCCTCCTGCTTCAGGTGCCCTGTCACCCCAAAGAACTGCTGGGGATTGTGGGGCTGACCTGCCAGCAGGCCTGGAGCCCTCTGGGGAGAAGGGACCACTGGGTATTTCCCTAGGCTGGAGATGCTGGGGGCATGGAGGTTAGGGGGCAGAGTATGAATATTGATGACTCCCTGGGAGGGATATGTCTCTGCCAGGGGTGAGGGGCCCTTCCGTGCCAGACTGTCCCCACATTTGGTGGGGGTGGGGTGGATGCAGCCTGGAACCTAGCCAGGTAATAAGGTCTGGTGCTCCTGGCTGGTGCCTTGGGGTTGAAGGGCCTGGGGCCCCTTTTGTCCCACCCTACTTTCTAGATTCTCCTTCAAGAGCTCCAGAGGGTTGGCTGCTGCCCCTGGGGATGAATGAGGAAGGAAAACAGGAAACTGCTCACCTTGGTGATGGGCAGGCCCTGCCCTGGGAGGAGAGCCCACTGGAGGATGGAGACAGCAGACAGCAGGGGCTGGGCGCGGAGGGAGAGACACCAGGAGAGGCCGAGGCTGGGACTGGGGCTGCGCCATGGCCCTCCTCTTTAGCCAGCGGACCAGGGTGACGGCACACAGCCGGCATTGTCCTCCCACCTGCCACAGGGCGTGGCGGACTGGGAGGGGGTGGCTCAAGAATGCTCCGGATCCATGCTCCAGGGTCTCCTCTTTCATTGTCCCTCCTCTGCAGATGCCCCCAGTGTCAGGTGGGGGTCCTGCCCCCCAGATGCCGAGGCTCATGGGATGGCCTCCAGTGGGCTCCTGGTGGGAGCATCGTGGGGGAGCTGCCACCTGGGTACAAGGTGCAGCAGGGCAGAGCTCTCTGGTCAGAGTTTCTGCACCCACCTCCCAGGCTGGGGATGCCCTTCTGCACCCCCACAGGGCCTGTCTATGAGCATCCACAGGGGCGGGGAGGGGAGTGAGCTCTCTGCACCTCGGCCCTCGCATCCTCTTCTGGGGGATGCAGCACAGACCCAGGGAATCATGGGACCAGGGCTGGGCTTCCCAGGCCCTGATGGAAATGCTCTCAACCAAGCGCAGGTGCTTCCTCTCACCTGGGGGCCACTCTCTGAAGGGGGCTCCCCCTGGGAAGGGGTAACCTGGAGCCTTAAAGTTCACTCTTTGGGGCACCAGCAAGATAAAAACACCTGTGCTCCCTTGGCACTGGCTGGGCCAGAGGCTGAGTGGACGGGGTGGGAGGGTAGCCAACAGGCTTCTCTTCCTCCCTCCCTCCTTCCTTGCAATCTTGGACCACATGCCAGAGGGAGAGTGAGTTCTAACTCATGTGGTTTCACAGGATAGCCTGGTTACAGTCACTGGACTGGGGTTTGTGTCCGTGGGCTCATCCACCTAGCAGCCCCAGAATCACTCCTCAGGGAGGTGTCCCTGCCAGCCCAGGCCTGGGAGAGGGGCAGTGGCAGAGCCTGCTCTCGATAGCTGGGCAGGACCCATCACACCAGAACCGCGTCACCCCAGCCATGGCTGGGAGGGAGGAACTTGCTACTCTTGGGAGGGGGCCACTGCCCTGCATCTGAGAAACTTCTGCCCCTATTGTCCTCTCCCTATGAGGTTCCTCTTGTCACTGACTGGCTTCCCGGCCACTTGGGATGAACCTGAGCTTCTTCCTCGCCTGCAGCCCTGGGTCCAGTCAGGCACCAATGGCTGCCGCTGCTGTGCCCCCAGTGAGTATACCACAGGGCACCCTCCCATCTGGTTACTCCCAAGGCCCTTGTGGATCCTCATCACCGTCCCCAACTCATCACCCTGCCTGCAGGTCAGCTTACACCCCACCCAGGGTGCCTTCCCACAGCACAACTCCAAGACTCATCTGGTTGGGACCAGAGCTTCTCTACCCACATCTGAGGATCAGTTGTTCTCTCAACTTAGAAGGTCATTTATACTCTCACTGTCCACATTCTCCTATCCTATCAGCCCCAGTGAAAGACCTGCTCCTTCCTGCCCTGGTAAGCTTGTTTACCTCCTTGAGAGCCTTGGCCCAGGTCATCCCATGTGATGTGACCCCCAGAGGATAGACGGGATGGAGCTGCATGATGCTTTGCACAAGGATCTCAACAGAGGTTGCTGAGTGGGGCGGGGAACTGCTTTTCTTCCTCCCTAGTCCAGCTGCAGTAAAGCCACCACACGTGCTGCCAGGACTGGCTCCTCTTGTGCCGTGACTGACTGCAGCCCCTGCTGAAATGAGAATCCTTGTTGGTCAGTACAGGGTTGGAATATTTGTGTTGCAAGGAACTGAAACCTCAAGTCAGATGGATTTGAACAGTATCAAGGGAATGTACTGGCCCATGTAACTGAAAAATCTGGCAGGAGGAGGACTTTAGATGAGGTTTGATCCAGCAGCTCCAATGATGCCACCACAGGTTTGGATTTCCTTCGCTTTTCTCAATGCCTCCTCCATCTTTTTGCTCCACAGGCTGGTTGCTGCCAAGCCTCACCTCCCTCCTCTTCCCCCAGCACCTTGGACACACCTCTCAATGCTATTTATATTGTTGTATCAAGAGGCTCACTTTTTTGCACTGCATCGTTCAGAAAAGAGGGGACATCTCTCCCGAGATTTGGAATGGAAGTTTGAGAGGCCTGGCTCTCTCACAGCCTTATGCCCACTCCTGAACAATTTCTGTGAAATACTCTAAATGGTTCAAGCCAATCAGGACCCACCCTGGAAAGAAGGGGTAGGGTCTATCTCCCCAAACCTCATGTCTCAGACTGAGGGTGGGAAAGTGGGGAAGGGTCTGCTAAGGATATTCCTGGTCTGGATCACCAAAAAGTAGATGGGTGCTGGTGGGGAAACCACAGATGGGTGGTCCCCATCAGTGAGGTGTGGTGAGAGGGAGGTATAGCGCCAGCCTGCCAGCACCCTAGCACTGCTGTAGCCCCAGGTTCTGGACAGAGGCCATCTCCTGAATGCTCAGTGACCTCTTGTCCCCAGCCTCAGAAGGGTCTTCTCCAGGGTCCCCTCATGAGCTTCCCTTGGGGCCACCTCCCACACCTGGCCTCGGCCCACAGTGGGTGGAACTGCTTTCCTGCTGGAGGAGCCCCATTTTGGGAGTTGCCCACATAGAGAGGATGCAGGAAGAGTCGGGGGGGGGGGTCACAGGGATGGCCTGCCAAGGGGCACACCCTCCCCCTAACCCCTCTGCCTCACTTCAGAATGGATCCAAGGGATCTCCGCTTTGTTCCCTAGATAGCTGGCACACAGTCAATAGGAAACCACAGCCAATGGGGAAAAGAGAGTGAATTTTTTTTTTTGCAGAAGTTTATTGATAGTAGGCTGTGTCCTTTTTTATCTGACACTTCTGAACAAGATTACAAAAAAATAGAAGCATTGTGTATTAATTGCATCGGCTAATCGTCTGGTATACTCTTCACTTGAGTCTGTGGGCACTCGGTGAGTTATCTGTCCTAAGAATGTTTTTCTTCCGCCACATCCCATGGAGGGAGTAAACAGAGCCTCTGTTAAAGGCCTTTCTTATCTCCAAGGCATCACTCTGGTCACCAGGAAGAAGTGCAGCTGCAAAGTGGAAAGGTTCTGGTGGAGGCTGGCAGGCCATGACTCTGGTGGATAAACCCCACCCTAAGTGGTGGACTCCATCCACCTGTACTCCATCTGGGTACAAGACATGCCCAGTGTGGCACGGGGTGGTCCTGAGACCCAGCAGACACAGGAGAGGCTGTGGCCAGGGTGTTGGGATGAGGGCTCTGCTGATAATGGGGGCGAGGAGTGAGGGAGAGCAGGAGCATTTGGCTTCTCTTCCCATGCATCTGGACTCCAATCCCACGATACAGAATAAATATCCAACCCCTGAAGGTCCAGCACTCTGAGGGAAGAGCCACAGGTCCCAATCCAGGCATTATTGGTGCCTGATGGCAAGAGTCCCAGAGAACCTGGTCCAGCCCTGGAAAAATGAAAGCCAGCTGGATTGCATGGCCGTCTCCAAGGAGGAGCGGCCCTGCCCCGGGCCATCTAAGCACGTGGTGAGGAAAGAATCCACATAAGATGCCCAGCAGGTTGGACTTCTGTGTGAGGCCGCAGAGCTGGGGGGCTGGGCAGGTCTCAGTGCAATGCTTCTGTGCAGATAGGCTCATGACTTGAATGTCCACTTTGTCCAAAATTCAAGATGGCAGAGGTTTGTGTTCTGTGATACCACGTGCTGCACAGAAAACAGATTCCAGATGCTTTGGTTCCTTCTGTGGAAGCACAGAGAGCATGGAGACAGTTTCAGAGTTCTGGAGTTTACGTACTCCCACCCCCCACATCTCTGAGCACTCTGGGGAGGGGGCGGTGTAGGAAGGCAACACGGTTGGGCAAGGCGCCCAGATCCTGAGGGCCCCAGGCTCCTGGCCCTGCTGTGTGGGGCCAGGGGGTGACAGGTGTTTGGGACACAGACTCAAGGAACTCTATGCCAGTCCTGGGAAAACATGGGTGCTCGTTTGGCCACCATCCCTAAGGTTTTCCAGTGTTTTTCTTTCCAATCCACTTTTTCATGATGGATGACTTCGTGTTTTAAGATAGTAAGAAAGCAGGACATGTGATTTCCTTTTTCTTCCTTTTTTTCTCAGCAGGGGAAGCATTCAGCTGCTGGATGCTCTCTCATCTGAGGGCACTCACAATGCTAGGAGGCATTTCCATCCACGAAGAACCAGAAACCTCATCTGCTGCTCCTCTAAAACATATTCCTCTGTGTTCCTAGGGACTTGGCTATATCAAGACACACATCAACGAGTGTCAAAAATACATACACATGCAACATGTGCATATATTTATCTTTATATATGACAACTGAGAAAGAAGCTAGATTGTTCTGAATGGAAGTCTGCTAACCTGGCATCTCAACCTTTGAACAAATGAACGCCCCTTTCTCCACCTTGCCCTTCAGCGCGTCCATGGCACTAACGCGTCTTGGTGGTCCTTGTGCCTTCACAGAACCATCTGCTCAGATTACAGAACTAGAATTATAAATGTCTCTTTCCTACGTGTCTAATTAATTAAAAAGTGCTCATTAAGATTGAAAACCAGGTTAAAGTATTGACTTTGCTTACAACGATTTAGAAAGCTAGGGAGTGTGAGGGCTGGCATCCAGATAAATGCTCCTCTAAAATGAACCTTTTCTTAAACCTGCACTTCTGGCTCTGATGTCACAGGTGACACCAGAAGAAAAAAAATTGGATTTCGGAAGACTGAGGTGGAACTGTCCAGATTTCATTTACTTTTTGGTGCTGGCAAGACCCCAGGCCACGCACAGCCTCACTCTTTCAGATCTCTCTCACTTCATAAATAATGGTGAAAGGCCCCTGTGTCCCCCAGCGGGAGCCCACATATTGGGAGGTTGGGTTCCAGTGGACACAGGTATTTGAGCAAGTGGTCCAGAGAGGTTTACATGGGGCACCTGGGGAGAGGATGCTCAGGAGCGTACATACAGGTTAAGTGCCCAAACCTAGCTCCTGGTGTGAACCACATAGCCTTTCGAAGATTCCATCTTGTTTCTGTATAAAGGCCTTTCTTTGTCCTCTATACAGAAATGATATTAAAAAAAAATGGACATAATAAAGAATGCCCCCCCCCTTTTAAATGAAAATAGTGTCTAACCCTAGTAGACTGACCTCTTCCACCTGACAGCCAGTGCAGGCTGGCCCCTCATCCCCTGGTGTTCACAGGGCCAGGACCCTGCAAACACCAAGCTGTGTTTTTGCTGAATTTAAGTCTGGCCATTGACCAAGGAGCCCTGGGGACATGTAACCACAGTAACTGAGGACTGGGGAGAACCACCTCTTTTCTTACTCTAGTTGAGGTATGATAGACTTTGCTACAAATGACTGCATAGACCAGTAAAGCTAATCTTCAAATTTCAATGTGACTAGAAATGAATACTAGAAATCTTGCGCGGGTTAATTAAGGCTTTGAGTTCCAAATTCCTAACCAAATGCAACTCTGCTGGGAAGTCCCCAGGGCTGGAGGGGCTCTGGGAGGACCAGCCAGCGGGCACCGGGATAGACTTCTCTGTGGCCTGCCCAACTATTCTGCAGGGCTGCAGAAAAGATGGGGACATGTGGATGTGGCGTGTCCTCTCAAAGCTGGGGCAGCAATCTTTTCTTTGGTAGACAGTTTGGGGAGAACAGAAACCCCTTCTGCTGTTTTTTTGTTTTTTTTTGTTTTTTCTACTCTAAATACAGCAGGAAACAAAATAAACAAAATAAGCTTGTCTTTGCAGGCCCTCCCACCCAGTGCCCTCTGAGGGACAGCCAGGTTCCAAAGGATGAAGAGTCTAGGGAAGCCCAGCAGAGCCCCTAGCTTACTCCCCGTGGCTCCTGGATTCCACATCTGGGCTTCTCCAGGCTTCTGAGTACTCCTTGGACAATTTCCCTTTCTTCTCAACCCTTTACTCTCTGTATCCATCCTCTCCCCTCAGTATTTTAATAGAAACTTTGCGAATTGTAGAGGTGAAAGGACTTCATCTTGTGTCCAGTGACTTCCCTCCCTCATTCTACAGATGGGGAAGCAGAGACACCAAGAGGGCAGAGCCTTGCCCAGGGTCACTCAGTGAGTCAGTGGCAGCGTGGGTCTCTGGCCCAGGCCCCCCCGCACCACCTGCCCTCTGTGCGGCCCGCCTCTCAATCAGCCTTCTGCAAGGACTTCCTGTGGGAGGGGGGCACGAGGTGGGGGGGCAGGCTGTTGGGCAGCTCGTAGCCGTCGAGCTTGATCTTGATGAGGTGCTTGGCCAGTGCAAACTCCTCCTCGTCCAGCATGCCGTCGCAGTCACAGTCGGCCAGCTTCCAGATCTTGCCCAGGACGCTGTTGGGCAGCTTGGAGGTCACCATCTCCTTCTTGGCATTGACGCCTGATATCTTGCCGTTGACAGGGGACAGGGTGTAGAAGAGCTCGTCATAGACAGGCTTGTCTTTGGCCACAACCCACTCCTCCTCGTCGGCGCCCTCTTTGGCACCCTCCCCATAGCCCTGGTTGAAGGGGCCCTCGGCCGTGCCGTCGAAAGCGCCGCCCTGCACGAGCTGCGTGGGCATGCTCATCTCCTCCTGGCTGATGAGGCTCATCAGGGACGAGATCTTGCTGCTCAGCATGTTGTCCACAGCCTCAATCAGCTTGGGCTTCAGCGAGTGGAATTTGGTGAAGTCGTAGTTCTCAAGCTGTTCCTGAAAAAGGGGAGGCACAGACTTGGTGAACACCCTCCCTGAAGGAAGCAAAAGGGGAGAGGGACGGCTGGAGGGAGACGGATGCGCCCTTAAAGCAGGCATCCCACACCCTGGGCCGTCCAGAGCTCTCTCTTTGGTGGGGTTCTCACATCTGAACTTTCCAGGCACAGGAGTGGAATTCTAGAGCTGGGCCCTTCTTCATGTACCCAACAGGGCAGGCATACCAGGTTGTAATTCAGAAGTAGAGCCCTGAGCTTGAGATGGTGGAGGGGACAGAGCTGAAAGCTGAACAGCCGGACATGCCTCTACAGAGGTGACCTCCCAACACTCTTCTCACCAGCACAATCTATGGCTGTCAAAGCAGGCTGGGCTGGGCTAGAGTGGTGGGGTAGTCGGGCCTGTCTGGTTTCTAAGGAGTGTTCCAGTTTGCATGTCCTCATCTTTGCTGATGGATCACTGTCACTTGCATGTCCCCCTAACATCAGCACCAAACATTGCTGCTGGCACCGGGCTCCTGCTGCTGGCAGCTTGGTCAGCTAAGGGAATGGAGACGAGAAAGCCCAGGAGAAGGAGAGCGGGCAGCCTACACAAAAATCTGAGTACCGCTGGGGTAAACAAGTCTGGATTCCCCTGGGTGCATGGACACCTACCCTATTTCCTCATGAATAAGCCTCAGCTCTGGGCACACACAGGGCCCCTGTGTCTGGCCAAGTGGACGAATGAGGGCAGTGCCCGCCCAAACCTTCCACCCACCTGCAGGGGATATGCATTCAGACTGCAAATCTCTGGAAAACCAGCCAGGGGAATGGACCACATATTTGCAGGGGTGGACAGGAAGCAGCAGCCAATCCCGCCTCGCAGGGCGCATAGGAAATAAGCCCGACACTCTCATCTGGGAGGAACCCACCTTCCCAGCCCTGACCAGGCAGGCGTGACCCAAGTTAAACCACACCATCCCTGTCCTCCACCAGGGTGGCTCCAAGACTTTTTACCGGATGAACACGCACTAGGGAATTTAAGGATTTACTCATCAACAACGGTATCCATCAAAGCCATCAAACCTGGGATCCTGCAATTCCCTCCCAAGAGACAAAGGTCGGTCTCAGCCCCGCCTCCACTGGGCTCCCCCCTGCCTTCACTCTCAACAAGTACCAGGAGCAGTTTCCCATCCACTGGGGAGGTCCGACCAGAAGGGGATGGCTCTGCTGCCCTCTGCTGTTGAAATGCTGCCAATTCATCAGTTGTGGGGGCCCAATTCTCTAAGAAAGACAACTGTGTCAGCAATCAAGGTGGCTATAGTATGGATGCAGCAAAGGGTATAGGGCAGACACAGGCAGATGCGTGAGCAGGTCACAGGTCTGCTCCAGTGCTGGGCAAAAGTCTGCAAGGTATGCTCGGCTCCTTGCTACAGCAAAGAGTCACCCTGGCCAGCTTGGGACATAGGAGCACAGGGAGAACAGAGACCTAACACTGGCAGTGGCAATGCCTCTGAGTGACCCCGGGGTGTGCAAAGGTCATGATCAAGTCATCTCCAAACTTCTGCACTTGCCACTACCCCAGGCACAGTTGACGTGAGGCTGAAAGCCTGTGCTGGACAACATGTCAGATGCTCAACAGACTGTGGGAAGACAGAGGCCCTGACCCCCACCAGGAACCCCCACAGCTTCCCGGGTGACAGCAAACTAGCCTGAGGTATCAGCTGACAGTAAGCAGAGCTTCAGGACTCCAGGCCTGCCCTGTTCTCTGGGGATTCCCTGAAGGGACTGGAGTGGTGTGATCAGGGCCTGGCTGGCTTCCCAAGGAAGAATCCTTGGCCAGCTTTCAGGGGTTTGCTCCAGAAACCACTGGCCTGTGAGCCCTGTGGGAGTCAGGGTCTGAGGAACTCAAGACCCTGGAGCCTGCTATGGGGTAAACGTACACTAACTTACTGACTCATGCAACAAGTGTTCATTGAGCGCCTGCTATACCCCAGGGGCTGGGGATGTGGCTGTGAACAGGACATGGGTCACTGGCTTCTTGGCATTATAACCTTCCACAGGAGAGAGACACTAAATGAGATGCCAAATACATGAATTACACTGAAGCATAACAGTACTTATGTTGTAAAAAGCGCAGATCCCAACATGGGGCTGTGCTGCCAGTTATAGTCATAGCAACAAAAGACCGTAACCCAGCATGGATATGCTGGAGGGGCAAGGGCTTTTATTTTTATTTTTGTCTTTTTGCCTTTTCTAAGGCTGTTTTCCGTGGCATATGGAGGTTCCCAGGCCAGGGGTCAAATCGGAGCTATAGCCGCCAGCCTACACCAGAGCCACAGCAATGTGGGATCCGAGCCGCGTCTGTGACTACACCACAGCTCATGGCAACGCCGGATCCCCAACCCACTAAGCAAGGCCAGGGATCAAACCCACAACCTCATGGTTCCCAGTCAGATTCGCCAACCACTGCGCCACGACGGGAACTCCGGCTTTTATATTTTATTTTTGGCTGCACCAATGGCATGCAGAAGTTCCCAGGCCAGGGACTGAACTCGTGCCACAGCAGCCACCCAAGCTGCTTGTGTGACAACACTGGATCCTTAAAACACTGCGCCACAAGGGAACTGCCAAGGATTTTTATTTTTACTGTTTGTTCACTGATTGATTCCAGGGGACTAGAACAGCACCTTAATCACTGTTCTTAGGTCAATGAATAAATGAACACCAGTCAGGTGGGACTCCTGCTCCCATTCCCAGGGCACTCAAGTGTCCACTGCAGACACTAAGGCTCCTGGTGTGGGGCCTGCCTGCGGGGTTCTCAGTGAAGATTCAGACCCTTTCTGCATGTCCCAGCTACATGGGCTGTGGCTGCTTCCTGGATCCAGGTGGGGGACTGCCCCTCTGGCCAGCTCAGGAGGGCCTAATGCCCTATGACCGGCCAGGCCCAGGCAACCGTGGCCAGGAGTGGCTCCAGTCACAGTGTTTGCTTGCTCTGAATGGGAGCTCCCCAGAAATGGGCAGGAGAGGTCTGTCAGGAAGGCTTCAGGGCTTGGGAGCAGCACCTCTTTGGGGGGCGGCACAGGACCCTCAGGAGGCTGATGAGCCACAGATGCCCCATGTGGCCATCAGACACACTGAGTATTTACTCACAGCTTTCATTCCAGGCAAGAAACCCATTTCCCTTCAAAAATATCAGAAGGATGCAAGGAGACAGTTGCCCTCAGTTTGGTCATGGGGTGCAGGGCATAACCTGAGGGTGTGAAAGCAGAACCTGCTCAAGAAGAGGTCCCAGGAGCTCTCAACTTTCTGTGACCAGAACAAATTCAATAACTGAGTACAGGAATCCCAACTCACTTATTTAAAAAAAAAAAAAAAAAAAAAGAAAGAAAGATGTTTTAATGTAATTTTTTTTTGTCTTTTTGTGTTTTCTACGGCCGCTCTCGTGGCATATGGAGGTTCCCAGGCTAGGGGTTGAATTGGAGCTGTAGCCACCAGCCTATGCCAGAGCCACAGCAACGCGGGATCCGAGTCATGTCTGCAACCTACACCACAGCTCACGGCAACGCCAGATCCTTAACCCATTGAGCAAGGCCAGGGATCGAACCTACAACCTCATGGTTCCTAGTCGGATTTGCTAACCACTGTGCCACGACGGGAACTCCCTGTTTTAATGTAATTTTTAAAGGCAACTAAAACATATCTGACCAGATCATATATACCAGATACAGTCACCCTGATCCCAGGTATCACAGTAAGTGTATCCTACTCTTATTTTAGCAGGTACTTTATACAGAGTGTTCATAAAAAACCCCTCAGGGTCGACGTGTCCCCTGCTGTGGCCTGCTGACCCCTGCCTCCACTGCCATCACCTGGCCCCTCCTGAGGTAGGCCAGTGGCTCCGAGGCCAGAGGTCTCCAGGGTGCAGCCAGTATGCAGTCTGCTCTCTTTGGCCCATGCACTATTCTTTGAAAGTCTGAGTCAAAATTTCAAAGACAGGACACTTGACAGATTCTCAGCTTCTCAAGAACCATCCAGGCCTGCACCCCCATAGGTCAGTGACCACCAGGCAGGGCGGGGCCCCCCCATCAAGGCTTGGGACACACACTCCCCAGTATGCCCCCACTGTGAGCCCCACAAGTTCTCATCGCACTTGAAAAATTGTTCTCCTCCTGGGAGCAACATATTTCTTGGAACCCACACCTCTACCAAGTGCAAGAAACGAGAGGTGGTCAGAGGGGGCAGCCTGCCTCTCTTGTTTTCATGTTACTCCCGGCTGGTGGCTGCAGGCATCTGAATTGTGTTGCCTGCCTTCCAGAGAAAATTGTGGCCTCCGGTGCAGGCAGGTCCTTGCACTGGACAAGGAGATGGTCGGCATGGCTCTCTCTGAGGAGCCAGGTGGAGTGGCTTTGCTTGGGGGAACACAGTCAAGAATTGCTACCAGTAGTCACCTATCAGTCATCTAACACCACTGAAGGGAGGTGGGCACATGGGTCCAGGGTGGCAGCACCCACTTGGGCTCCTCTGGGGATGTCCAGACACAGCTCAGGGAGACTCTGAAATTAGGCTCAAGGCTGCCCAAAGCTGACCTTTAGGCAGAACCTTCAGTGAGCAGAGCTTATTGGCATCTAGTGAACTCCAGCGTTGTCCACAGACCACCATGGCCTTGGACTGGGCCCCTGAGCCAGCAGCGCTGCCTGAGCACATAATCTTGAAGTGCAGGGCAGTGCTGGGGAGGGCCGGCTTGAGGAGGCCACCTTCTGTGACCTCCAAGGTCACCCTCAGCTCTAATTCCCTTACAATTTTGAAATCCTTCTGGGATTCAAAAAAACAGGTGTCACCTCAATGTGAAAACCCTGAACACAACCTAAGGAGAGGTGGTGTGCCTAGAATTTTTTCCAGGTGAGCTTAATATACTTCTTGAAATGTCTCCCTCTTGTTTAAATGTTTAGGCAGGCAGACAATTGCTGCTTTATTCACAGGACCTGATTTCTCATGGTTTGCCAGGAAAATTCAATGTGTGATCCTCCATCCTGAAAAATGAAACCCGGAATTCCCATTGTGGCGCAGTGGTTAATGAATCAGACTAGGAACCATGAGGTTGCTGGTTTGATCCCTGGCTTCACTCAGTGGGTTAAGGATCTGGCATTGCCGTGAGCTGTGGTGTAGGTCAGAGACGCAGCTCGGATCCCGCATTGCTGTGGCTGTGGTGTAGGCCGGTGGCAACAGCTCCAATTAGACCCCTAGCCTGGGAACCTCCGTATGCCATGGGAGTGGCCCTAGAAAAGAAAAAAAAGACAAAAAAAAAAAAAAAGAAAAGAAGAATGAAACCCACGCAGGATTCTAGCAACCAGCTAGACAAGGTGGGTGCCCTTCCACCCCCACCGGTGATGTAATAATGGGCTCCCCTACCTGCATTGCCTTGACTTCGGGGAAGTCCCCTGCAGAAATCTGGTATTCTCGCTGCAGCTGAATGTAGATCTCTGGCAACCTGCTGATCAGCTCTCTTTTCTTGTTTTCCTTTCCAAATACACTCGGCATCTCCTTCTTCAGATAGCTGATGATGTAGGCATGTACCTGAAAGGGTATAGGTCAGTGAGGAAGTGCTGTTTAGAACTGCACCAGAAAAGGACAAACAAGACGGCATCTTACATGCGTCGCAACATGTAACAGGCACTGCCCCCAGAGTCACAGTCCTCTGGACGGGAGGAGGGCGGGGATCTTGGAGAAGAGCATAGGTGGGAAAGATCTTGGTTTTGGTGATTAACCTGAAAAGACCTCACAGAAAGTCTTACCAGGGCAGGTGCACGGGAGCACTAGGACATGAAGCTGAAGGCCGATGGAAATGGCTGATCTGCATGCAAATCTGTGCCCAGTGAACAGTGAGATGTGAACTCCCACAACCCCCACCCCTGCCGCTGTGGACAGGTCAGATCTTGAGATCACGGAAGACGTTTTTGTACAAAACAAGCTGCCTAGGATCAGGTTAGACGGCAGAAGTTCTCTCTGGGAGAGGGACCCCCGGTACATGATGGGGGAGCCCCAGAAACCACAGTCACTTGGGTCGCAGGCCTGCTGCTGTAATGGGAAGGGTAGTGAGTCCTGCTGGGAGGCCTCCGCTTGGCCCACGTCATCTCCTTCCCTAACATTCCCACCCTTCTAGTGATCTCTAACTTTAGGATGTCAAGAAATGTTTGTTACAGAAGTTCTCTTTGTATATCTAGAATTCTACAGGGTAAATTTAGAAGTCAAGAAAATAACTAAAATAAGAAAAGATGAAACTCAAGGCAGTGATTATAAAAGGAAAATGACTATGTAGCGATGGAAAATCCTATTAAAGAAAACAGACGTCTACTCTAATCCTGCGCAGGAATGGAAATGGAATATAGCAGGTAAGCAGACACATCCCATGGCTCAGCTGTGAGCCTCTGTGCGTGGATATATACTGGGCACAGCCAGAAACATGTTGCTAAGATCTGAACCCTAAAACAAGTGCATAACGCAAATGCAGATGTGCTCGAACCAGATGGCGCTAACTTCTCCATCTAGATAAAGATCATTTTAACACAAGCACACAGTGTGCTGCCTGGCTACTGCTAGAACATTGTAAATAGAACATTGTAAATCAATTATAATAAAAAATTTAAAAACCAACAGATTGGGAGACATGCTTCTATACATTTCCATCACTAGAAAACTTATTTACTTACTTTTCAAATCAAAACAACTTAAAATATTTACACAATTCTTTGAGACAACTAGAGAAATCCCAGGTTTGGGACTCCTGTATTTAGAATGGCAGGCTTTTTTTTGCATTCCTGAGGATATGATGGGTCGGTGGTAAAATCAGCAAGACTAGTAATTTCCTTGCCTTGATTAGTAGATACCTGGCTTGGTTTGAATGGGGCTGGGGAGGGCCCTTGGTAACTCCAAAGGACTTGCAGGGGTTGCCACACTCAACTGGGGAGAGCCAGCTGCTCACCAGCTCTCCTTGTGTCATTTCTTTAACCTTGCCCTCTTGGATCCTCTGCATTGGACCTGTGGACCTCTCTCTCTTCTGGGCTCAGGCCTGCCCTGCTCTGCATCCAGCCTCAGCTGGAGTGGGAAGTCCTCCCACTGGCTCAGTCTCCATCCATGAGGGTTTCTTTCCGAGATCCTTTCCCAGAGCCCAAGCCTGAGGCAGCTGCCAGGTCTCTACAGCGATCTCCAGGTGACTTTACCACCTACAAGTGCAGTGGCTTGAAGCTGCCAGGGCCCTGTTCAGGGAAGGCTGACCTCCTTCCCAGCTCCCCGCCCCATCCCTGGCTCCCCTGGGATCTGCATGCCATTCTTGAACACTGTCTGGTACCCAGGGCCTGCCTTCCCTGGGCTGGGCTGCAGGTAATGTGCACCTTCTCCCTCATCCCTGCCCTCATAGTGGTCACCCCTGATGGCCAAGCCTGTTGGATAATGGGCCACCCTTGGATGCCAGGCCTCATCTCCCTCCTCCCCCCACCTGCCTGGCGCTACCTGAGTCATGACCCTCAGGTGACCTGCTCATGCTGTTGGCTGCTCTCAGCCTCACCCTGCACTTCCAGGAAGTGTCATTGGCCTGTTTTGTTGAGGTCTCCTCTGTGTGGCTGCCCCTCCTGCCCTTCCCTGGGTGTCCTAAGACAGTAACCCAGGTTCAGATGCTGTGCCCAGGCCCTGCCTTTAAGTAGCTTAACAAGTTACGAGGTAAAATATAATCCTTCAAATCCTGGAGTAGCAAATCTGGAAGGGGCCCCTGTATCAGATTGAACTCCTGGTTCCAGGAAACTAACATGACTCACTCAAGGTCATTCAACTAATTAGGAGATGCAGAGCTGGCACTAGCATTGCCTCATTCCCTACCTTATAAAATTAACTACTTTTTGTAGGTATGAATTAAAAATCTTACTGCTAAAACCTGAAACTAACTAGGTCCTATAAACCTTTTTTTTTTTTTCTTTTTTGGCTGCCAGGAGGCATATGGAATTCCCAGGCCAGGGATCAGATCTGAGCCGCAACTGTGATCTAGACTGCAGCTGTGGCAATGCCAGATCCTTCAACCCACAGTGCTAGGCCAGGGCTTAAACCCACGTGCTGGTGCTGCGGAGACACCGTCTCTGTTGTGCCACAGGGGGAATGCCTATAGAACAACTTTGAGGTTTGGTTTCTGATCATTCCTAACTCATGGGGAAGCTTTGGAAATGTCACTTTCTCTCCCCTCCCTATATACACAATACAGAATCGTTATGGCACACAACGCTAGGAACAACACGTGGAATCTTCCAGCAAGACGGCACCTTATGATTTTCTAAGGATGTTCAGTAAACAGGGATTGACATCCCCTGTCAACTTGGAAAGCACACTCCTGCCCTGACATGTCTCCAAATAAATGTAGGACACAGGGTCAGAACTGGTGATGGTCCCGTGGCAGGAAGTAGACACAGTGTGACCTTTTGTTCTTTATAATGAGAGAAGATGAATCGAGAGGAAGATGAATAGGAAAGAGAAGATGGGGAGAAAACAGAAGTGGGCAGGAAGAGACCTAGTGTTGGAAGGCCCACTGCCACTGCCCACCAGCTCACTGAGCAGCCCTGGGCCAGCTTTTCCCCACCTTGGCTCGCTCATCCACAAACTGGAGAATACAACTCTCACCTCATAGGTTGTGGTTATGAGAATCGAGAGAGCATGTATTTGAATGCACTCTGTCCACTAGAAAGAGAAGCTAGGGGATAGTAATGACAGAGGAGGCTGGGGGCTCTTTGGCTCTTACCAAACAATTATTAAACTCTATGTACTTATTTATTGTGTTCACTCAGTATTTGCTAATTTTTTTGTGTCTTTTGTTAGGGCAGCACCCGTGGCATATAGAGGTTCCTGGGCTAGGGGTCGAATCACAGCTATAGCTGCCAGTCTAACCTACAGCCACAATACCAGATCCAAACTGCATCTGCGACCTACACCACAGCTCAAGGCAACACCAGATCATTAACCCACTGAGCAAGGCCAGGGATCGAACCCGCAACCTCATGGTTCCTAGTTGGATTTGCTAACCACTGAACCACAATGGGAAGTCCCTGATTTTTTTCTTTTTTCTTTTTGGCCGTACCTGTGGCATGTGGAACCTCCTGGGCCAGGGACAGAACCTGAATCACAATGCCAAGTCCTTAACCACCAGGCCACCAGGGAACTCCTAAACTCTAAGTATTTAAATAGTAACGTGATGATTTTGGGTTCCCAGTACTTCATTCAAAGTGAATGATATTGAACCCTGGGACCTCTGAACATTCTTGGACATATCTTGTTCAATTTTCTCTTTCCTTTATATAAAACTGGAAAAGTCCCAGCTCATCAGATGGTGGTGATTAGGGGTAAATCAAATGGATGAAAATATCACCTTTCCTCTGGGCTAATACCTCAATGAGCAGGAAGAGATGTCCTCCCCTTTAAATGAACACGGGTGTATAGTTCACAGCTAGACTCTGCCACAATCTCCTTAGTTATGTCCAGGGACAAGTGTTTGTATAGCCGAGGCTGGGAAACATGCACACAGAGGGATACTCGATATATCCAGCCTGGGATTGGGGGGCCACTCCTGGTGGCGAGTGCTAGAAGCCTTCGGTGCTCACAGGCAGTAGGAATAGAAATGTCCATGGAATTTGGATCCTGGGACGCTGTATGGGGGAAGTCAGGTCAGGCTTAACATGACCTGTGTGAGACCTGTATCTTTGCAGGCCCAGCTGGAAATCTGCACAGAGCATTTAAACCCTGGAGATCAGCATTTAAAATGGGGGTTATGATGATATAGAACATTCAGTTCATGAATTAAAGACCCAGAAGATGAACCTATGGGGTACTAAGAGTGTGAGGCTTTGAGAGGCAGCTGAACTTGGGGGTTTGTTATTCTGTTGAAATCAAAGCTGGCACCAACAGCACATGTGATTCTGAAGTGCCTTAAAGGGGACATGAGGGGGCCCACCCAGTCATCTGAGATCAGCTTTCAAAGAGAGGCTCACCTATGTGGACTCAAGCACTGACACACCCACAGAAGTCTGGGCCTGCCAATGGAGGGGTTTTTTTTGGCCTCTCCTGAGGCATGCAGATGTTCCCAAGCCAGGGATCGAACCCACAGCACAGCAGCGAACCAAGCCACAGTGACAATGCCAGATCCTTAACCCAGTGTGCCACAAGGGCTACTACCCCACAACTGAGCTTTCTGTAAGAGCCCCCCCCCCCAGCTGGCAGTCTAAGCATCACAGGGATGGTCATCTGCCATTGGAGAATAATTCTTGCATAACTTCGCCTGGGTCCATTCGGTGAATTTCAAAACATCTAACTTCTCCATAGAAGGAATGGGCAGCACAGACAAAGCGGAAAGCTGGGCCCTGCACGCGCCACGTGACTAAGAGGAGAACATGCTTTGAAGACGAAACTAAATTCCACGGAACTGTAGTGGAAATCACTGACCTCTCCTTTTCGTTCTCATTTGCAGTTACTCCTTCCTCAAATGTTGACTCAGTTTCTATCCAAGGGCTCCAGGTGGGTGGGAACCTTTCCTGACTTGGGAAGAGTGTTTATTTATATTTATAGGGAAGGGTCCTATAGTAACCTTGCTTTATTATTTTACCTTTGTGCCTTTATCCCATAAACTATACTTATTTGGAGTTTGAGCCTAATTTCTTTAACCTGACTATTTTAATGATAGCTGAATAAAACTAAATTTGTACATCCTAAATCCTTTTTGGGGGCTTTCCCCAGAGAGATTATTCTAAAAAATCGTGAAATGAAACTTGACTGGCCTCTTCAATTGTGAACAGTCTTCAAAGAAGGATGTCTGCTGACATCATAAGATATAATCTTTGAGGCTAACCAAAAAATCCACTCTAAAAGTTTCTTGTTCTTTGAAATAGACAGCTATGAAAAATATACATAAATAGAAAAAGCATGGAAATCATTAAGTTTCAAGAGATCTTTGGTTAAGAGTGCCATTTTACATATTATTTAAATGTCGCCTTTCTGGACTTCCCGTCGTGGCCCAGTGGTTAACGAATCCGACTAGGAACCATGAGGTTGCGGGTTCGATCCCTGGCCTTGCTCAGTGGGTTAAGGATCCGGCGTTGCCATGAGCTGTGGTGTAGGTTGCAGACGCGGCTCAGATCCTGCGTTGCTGTGGCTCTGGCGTAGGCTGGCGGCTATGGCTCCGATTTGACCCCTAGGCTGGGAACCTCCATATGCCATGAGAGCAGCCCGAGAAATGGCAAAAGACAATAAGTAAGTAAGTAAGTAAGTAAGTAAATAAGTAAGTAAGTAAATAAATAAATAAATAAATAAAATGTCACCTTTCTGATATCTTGAGTTTGATTACTACAGAACCACCACCTCATTATGGTAGTCTATAAATAGACACGCTCCACACCCCAACTCAGATGTGACACCTTCTAAGTGACACCTGAAAACTGAAATCCTTTGCATGCTTTCAAAATGTCAGCTCGATAAACCTCTAAACTCTGTAGGGTTTCTGTGGATGGAGAATTTTATAGAATAAACAGAATGACAGATTAATGCAGAAAGCAAGGACACAGAAGCAATGGATGCTGTCCACTCTGGACTTCAGGTGAATGCTTTCGGGACCACGGAGTCAGGTCCACTGGAGTTTGAATCTATATTTTTGTAACTTAAGGCTGAGAAAGCCCTGGGCACATTACTTGACCTTAATGAGCTTTAGTTCCTTTGTGTGGGAAATAAATGCTCAACTTTGTGCATTTATTGACATGATCAACAAAATGACACATGCAATACAAATCATGACACTTGTGGAGCACTGCAGATCCTCAGTAATGGTTGGCTTGCAAAAAGAAAACTGGATCAAGAGAAATTAAGATTAATATACCAAAGCCAAAGAGCATGTTTATGAAACAGAAACATTGCAAAGAGAACTCAGGTGACTCCTCGTCCATTTCAGCAACAAGTTCACAAATGGAACATAAAACTGCAGATGATGTAGAAGTGGATGGCACTGGTTAGCTGCCAAGGCCATTGTGCTGAGTTCGGCTTCTTATCCACCCCAGACTCTGTTTCCTGCCCCCCTTCGTGGCATGGTACCGCCCCAGGAACACGCTGGCACTGAGCAGCTGAGGCTGGAAACATCCGTACTTCAAACATTTTCTTTATGAAAAGGAACAAGCCAGATACTATTCTTAGGGAGAAAAAAAAGGACAAGCTTTCTTCCTAGAAGTAAGCTCAGCAAGTTGACCGCCCCCTGCCCCCCACCTCCACACAAGGGCTTTCATTATTCCCAGCATCAGGACACAGCAGCGTTCTGTGCCTTTCTAAACCCAGGCCCTGCTGGCCCCTTCACGGGGCCCAGGGCTCAAGGATAGCAGTGAAGTCCCATGTACTTGGCTCCTCCAGTGAGCTTTCCGCTCTTTATTTATTTATATGACTGAACACAGCTGCATCTTGAGTCCATAGGCCTTCAGCAACAACTCGTAAATTAAAAAGGAGGGAATGGGATGGACTAGGAGTTTGGGGTTAGTGGATGCAAACTATCGCATGTGGAGTGGATAAGCAATGAGATTCTGCTGAACAGCACAGGGAACTATATCTAATCACTTGTGATGGAACATGATGGAGGATAATATGAGAAAAAGAATGTGTATAAATGTATAACTGGGTCACTTTGCTGCCCAGAAGAAATTGACAGAACATCGTAAATCAACTATAATAAAAAAAATTAAAAAAAAAAAAAGTCCATGGGCGTCGAAAAGTAGTTCAAAAGATCTCGAAATCTGCAAAGGCCATGGCATCATTTACCAGCCTTGGTTATAAAATCACATTGGGTATTAGGTACCCTGAAGGTTAAGTTCAGCAGTATCAGCTGGAGAAGAGAAAGATCCCATGCTGGAGGTGTCTGTCTGTGTGTGTGTTTGTGTCACTAAATGGGCAAAAACAGACTTCCTGCCATCAAGCATCAGGCCCAGGACGAGTGGGGGAGGGAAACCATTTCAGGAGAGCTGCAAATAAGTGGATTTACGTGCCTTGCAGAACTGGAACAAAAGTGGCCACAGTTCCGGGAGGGAAGCAGCTTGTACCAGGAAGAAAAGATAAAAAGCAGCGAGTCACAGGTGCACAGGTGACTCCAGATCAGCTGTGCCACAGGGAAGAGGGCATGAGTGGGCTGGGTGCAAATCTGAGTGGGGAGGAAGAGCAGATCCAGGGATGATGGGTGGGGCCCGCTGCTGGGGGGGTGGCTTTTTCCTCATGGAGAGGGAGGCTGCCCTGTGAGTACACTGGCAGGAGGGCAGTGATGACGGGCAATGAGGATGTCGGGTGCTGGTCACCTGCCAGCAGGTAGCCTCAGTGGAGCCCTCCCCACCCCCACTCCACGCTGGCCCCTGCTCAGGGCGCAGTGTCCACATCCCAGCAGCACACAGCCCACCATTCCGTAACAGAGGGGTTTGCCCTCCACCAGACTAGGCTACCCAACCTTGGTCCAGGGGTGCTCAACAGCTGTTGACCAAATGAGGCAAAGTGGTGGTCGACTCCAGGAGGCCAGCCTGTGGGCCCCAGGGCCAGGGCAGAAGCCATTCACAGAGCAGCAAGAGGAAGTGGGAGGGGACATGGGTTCTTTGCTACCAGAAAACAAAGAAGTGAACTGACCGCACTTCCTGACCTGGGTATCAGTGGATTTGGAGGGCAGGCTGAGGGAAGGTTCTAGTGGAAGGGACAAGGCTGAAGCAGAAGGTGAGACTGAGAGCCAGGAGGGCTTTTAGTCCAAACTTTGTTACTAGTGGATTAGGTGACCCTGAAGAAATCACTTATCCTACCTTGGGCTTGTAAAACTAGGGAGTCCGGATAGACCTCTGGTTCCCAAACTTGGCTGATCATCAGAATCACCTGGAGATTACGTGTACACACGCACACCTGTATCAGGGCTCTGGGTGCTTCAGATGATCACAGGGACTAGATAAACTCTAGAGGCACTTCTGGCCTTAGAGGAATGTGACTTTATGAAATATACACATAATGTTTTTTTGGTCTTATTTTAGGACCGCACCTGCAGCATATGGAGATTCCCAGGCTAGGGGTTGAATTGGAGCTGTAGCCACTGTTCTACACCACAGCCACAGCACCAATGCCAGATCCTTAACCCACTGACTGAGGCCAGGGATCAAACCTGCGTCTCATGGATGCTAGTCAGATTCCTTTCCGCTGAACCATGATGGGAACTCCATACACATAATTTTAAAAGAACAATTTTTTCTATACTTTTTCTTTGAGGAGTCTCACATGCTCCTCGCTCTTCAGAGATAGGACAGAATGGACTATACTACTTGGGGTGGTCAGCAGATTATCACCCACCCTCCTGGGGCACAGACTCCTGGGGCTGCTGAAAGGCTGAGCTGCGGGGTGGGGTTGGGGGAGCGGGAGCCATCACCTGGAAAGGGGAGGTAGCGAGCATCTCAAACTAGCACATGTGGCAGGCTGGGCTGAGCCAACCTTCCTCTTGACCCCTCTGTGTCCAGGCGGTGACACAGAGTTCCCTGCCTTAGGCACAGAGTGATGAGTGGTGGTATCGCGGCACCCCACTGGTCCCACCAATGCTATCTCTCTGGCTCAGCAGGTTACATTCCCACCATCCTAACATAACAGCAGCTTCCAGTCGGTGAGTGCGTGGATGCCTCCCCATGCGCCAGGTGCTACACCAAGCACTCTGCACACCAGGTCACGCTGAACCCTCCCATGCACCCCAGGGTATGTTCTTACTGGCTCCATTTCACACATGAGAAAACAGGTTTGGAAAGGTTGAGTCATCTGCCCAAGATCACAGAGCTAGGAGCCAGACTCTAAAGAGGGATGTGGGAGTTCCTGTCCTGGCTCAGTGGAAATGCATCTGACCAGTATCCATGAGGTTGCAAGTTCGATCCCTGGCCTTGCTCAGTGGGTTAAGGATCTGGCGTTGCCGTGAGCTGTGGTGTAGGTCAGAGATACAGCTTGGATCTAGTGTTGCTGTGGCTGTGGTGTAGGCTGGCAGATACAGCTCCAAGTCGACCCCTAGCCTGGGAACCTCCAAATGCTGCAAGTGTGGCCCTAAAAAGATAGGAGGGAAAAAAAAAAAAGAGGGATGTGTATGGTGAGGCTCTCTTCGAAGTCTGTTTCACATCCTTCTCCCTGAGGTTCCTGGAGCAGAGCCGCCCCGCCCCTTTCCCTGAGGGAGGAGAGCAGGGGGAACTGGCTTACCTTGGCCAACCTGGCTCGCTTGATGAGGTCATTGAGTTTGCGCACCGCCGCCTTCTGCGGAAGGCTCTGGATGTCTCTGAACAGGTCCTGGGCCTCGGCCTCGAAGAGCCGGCGGTTGTCAGTGTTCTGCAGGGGCTGCGCCCAGAAGGAGCCAATATAGACTCGCAGCACCTCGGGCGTGTTGATGACCTTGCCCAGGGACCACATGAGGGCCCCATAGACGCGCATCAGCTGTTGTGTGTCCACTTGGTCGGCCTTGTTCAGCACTACGCGGATCTTGTCGTCCTGGCCCCGGAAGGCCTTGATGGCCTCCGAGAACTCATCTGAGATGTCCAGTTTGTGTGCATCAAAGAGCAGGATGATCCTGTCCACCCGCTCTGCGAACCACTGCAGGACCTGGCAGAAGTCATACCCTGTGGGGGGAAAGGTCACATCAGTGTAGCCACTGTCAAGGGGCATACGATTACCACGAGGGCCCTGGCTCACCTGGGTCTCCAAGCTGAAGGCAGAGGCCTCATGACCTGAAAATCATTTCACATGGGTCTCTCCCAGAGTCCTTCCAAGGGAAGACAAGGGACTAAAAAGGGGCACTAGGTCATTTTGATTGGGCGATGTTTACTTCTGTATCTGCAATTTCATTTTGTCCCCAGGAGCTGCTTCTTTCACCTTGCACAGTCCTTTGGATCAATGGCAAACGTGGTCAATGGCTTTGTAAAAATTTTGACCTAGGCCATGGCTCAAAAGCTCTTAACTTCTCTCAAACTTTTCTGGAAGCATCAGAGCTGGAGAAGGAAGAAAACCTAGCAGCCACTGGGAATCCCGTGGGGTGTCCAGGAAGCACCACAAACAAAGAAACTGGCTTCTCTCTACCTAAGTTTTTAAGAGTGTTAAAGAGGCCAAGGGTTGGCCCGGCCAAAACTGTGACTTATATTTATCATTTGGACAATTTAGATCTTAAATGCGTTGGAAATGTTTTTAAAAATTGTGTGTCCCAGCCATTCCGTGAAATGGTCTCTGGCCAAGTTCTTTCTAAAAACGACTAGGCCCGTGACAACACTGCTTCGTTCACTTTGGCCATGCGCCAACAGGCTCTGAATCAGGCAGCTAAGTCAACACTCTTCTGCGATTGTGGTCAAGACCTCCAGGCATTTCTCCAGGGAGGCGGGTCCCAGGAAATGCCCACAAGAGAGGTTAGTCCCACAAGGTTTGTTTTTATTCTCAATCCGATTAGCTGTGGAATCAGAGTTGCAATGCAGCCCAATCAGAACCTGGATAGCACCTTTCCTGACCCAAATGCCATGCTCTTGCCTCTTTTTATCTTTCTTTCTTTTTAGGGCTGCTCCTGTGGCACATGGAGGTTCGTTCCCAGGCTAGGGGTCAAATCAGAGCTATAGTTGCCGGCCTATGCCACAGCAACGGAGGATCCGAGCTACTTCTGCGACCTACATCACAGCTCATGGCAACACAGATCCTTAACCCACTGATCGAGGCCAGGGGTCGAACCTGCAACCTTATGGTTCCTAGTTGGATTCATTTCCACTGCACCATGATGCGAACTCCAAAGTCTAGTTTATTTCTATAACAAAATACCATATAGTACTGAGGATGAACTAGATTTTCACTTGTCAACACAGGCAAATCTCTCATAAACTGGTGAGTAAAAAAAATCGGTTTCAAAAGGACAGGTACAGTATGATAATATTCACTTACAATGTTAAAAAAACAAAGCACCACTCAATAGCCCACAGATACAAATTATTCGAATTATGCACATATACAAACATGTCACACTGGTTTGGGGATGCTGGTTGACTCTGGGGATGGAGGGAGTGAGGGATCTAAAGTAGCTAAAAAAGTATCTGGAGAATGAGATTTTAGGCAAAAATAAAGGGGATCCATGGACTAAAGTTTCCATGAGAAGCAGGTATAAGGGGAGCAACTGGACATGCAAACTGGATGTAGATACCTTTAAATAAAGAAAACATCCAGAAATGCTGAAGCCCTCCCCCATGCACTCTTTCCCAAGCCCGCTCCTCAACCTCTCTGCAGAGGAAACCCTGGCCCCAGATATGCAGAGGCATTATGTCACCTCGCATGCATGTGTGCTGCCAGCTCACGCAAACTCCTCTTTCCTGTCTCACTCTGGCACTCCCTAAGTCCCCGAGGATGAGGAGGACAAAGGTAGCTCCCCGAATGTGAGCCAGAGTTTACTTTCATCGCTGTCAGCTGCCAGTTTGGAACAGAGGAAAAGCTGAGACCCAATGAATGGGTTAAACAGTACTATGTGAGGATTCAGAGTCAAGGTTTCACTTGAGTTCTGTCCCCATGAGGCCAGAGCAAATCTCCTGCTAAGGTAACAGGAAGTTCTGTTCATTCAAGTTCATTCGAGACTGACTTGTACACTAGATCACCCAGATCCCAGGTAGTAGATCCTCAGTAGATGGAAGATGGCACCGATCCCTGGGCTCCAGGAAGATGTTTAGGAAACAATCAGTGTGTGGATTTGCTTTTCCGATAGTGATAATAGACTTGTCTCTCTGACCCAAACCCTCTCTCACTTGGTAACTGGAGGTTTATAAACAGATTAAAGAAAAATGCTGTGTCCGGAGTGCATACTGGAAGGAGTTCCTGTTGTGGCTTAGTGGGTTACAAACATAACTAGTATTCATGAGGATGTGGGTTTGATCCCTGGACTAGCTCAGTGGGTCAAGGATCTGGTATTGCTGTGAGCTGTGGCGTAGGTAGCAGATGCCACTTGGATCCACTGTTGCTGTGGTTGTGGCATAGGCTGGCAGCTGCAACTCCAATTCAACCCCTAGCCTGGGAACCTCCGCATGCTTCAAGTGCAGCCCTGAAAACAAAACAAAACAAACAAACCCCACAAAGTGCATGTTGGAGAGGACAAGAATTGTATTTTTTGCTTGCTTGTTTGTTTCTTTCTTGGCTGCCCTGCAGCATATGGACTCCCTGGGCCAGGGGTCAGATCCAAGCTGTGGCAATGCCAGATCCTTTAACCCAGTGTGTGGGGCTGGGATTGAACCTGTGTCCTGGTGCTACAGAAACACCACCAATCCCCATTGCACCACAGTGGGAAGCCCAATGACTTGCATTTTGCTGAATGACCTTCCGTTGGGTGGGGGTCCAGGTGGGGCCCCTTGGGGCCACAGAGTCCGAAGGTGTGGCAGACAGTCCCCTGCCCCTCTCGTTAGCAGGCTGGTGTACAGAGAAGGGATCTGGAATCAGACAATCCTCTCCTACCAGAGGACAGTGTTGAATCTTGAGGGAATGATGCAAGGAGACAGGGAAAATGAGCATTTGTTTGTGGCAGAGGTGGCTGAGTTTAGAGGGTGGTGGTGGCTTCCTAACCTAGTTTTTGAGCACAGCTCTCCAACCTTTCCGCCAATTCTAGCAACACCCTGATTTCCTGAAAAACTCCTTTTCTGCTTAAGTTAGCCAGCATCAGCTTCTTTGGTTTGCTACCAAGGACCACGACTGGTAAACAATTTATCCCCCCACATGGGAACAGTTCTGACCTCTGGATGCTCCAACCCTCCTTGCCAAAATGAACTTGCCAACCCAAGAGCTGTCGCCTCCCCCCGGGGGCATGCACTGTGCAAATCCAGCCATGCAGACACCCATGTCTTCCTCCAAGGGCCACCTGGGTCAAGTGGGTGGCCTCAATCGCACCACGTGTGTTCAAACTTCAATTGAAATTTGGGTTCCTAAGAGTTGGTTTTAAAAAGACCTCGTTCCAGTGCTTTCATGATAGAAAGAGTTACTGCGGACAGAGCTGCCATTTGTAAGTTGACTCTAAGTGAGAGCAGTACTCATGTCCAGAGGAATGGCTACATGCGTTTCCTTGTTTTATTTATTTAAAAAAAATTTTTTTTGTTTTTTTGCCTTTTCTAGGGCCGCTCCTGCGGCATATGGAGGTTCCCAGGCTAGGGGTCCAATCGGAGTTACAGCTGCCAGCCTATACCACAACCACAGCAACGCGGGATCCGAGCTGAGTCTGCAACCTACACCACAGCTCATGGCAACACTGGATCCTTAACCCACTGAGCAAGGCCAGGGATTGAACCTGCAACCTCATGATTCCTAGTCGGATTCATTAACCACTGAGCCATGACAGTTTACTAAAGTTTAAGTAGGAGAGGAAGGTAGGACTGTTTTGTCATTGAGTTGGGGAAGAGGATTGCTTGTTACACATTAGGCAACACAATAAAGGTGAAAAAGATCATCAAGTGTCTCAGAAGAAAGCAAAGAATTATCAAAGCTGAAAGAGGTTGGTTGGCTCAATTTTTTCCTCACATACAGTTGTTGTTATTACTATTATTGTTATTGTCATTTTTCAGTGTACTGTTTAGTGGCTTTAACTGCATTCACATTGTTGTGCCACCATCATCACCATCCATCTCCAGAACTCCTTTCACCTTCCCAAGCTAAAACTCTGTACCCATTAGACAGTAACTCTCTATTCCCTCCTCCCCCAGCCCCTGGCAACCGCTATTCTATTTTCTGCCTTTGTGAATTTGGCTACTCTAAATACATCATAGAAGTGGAAACATCCAGTACTTGTCCTTTTATGACTGGCTTATTTCACTGAACATAATGTCTTCAAGGTTCAGCTATGGTGTAGCACATATCGGAATTTCCTTCCTTTTTTGAGAACTGGCCTATTCCATTCTTATTACTTCATGATTTAAGAAAGGCAACAAATATCTGTTTACCAAAAAGTTCCAGCTGATTTTTAAAAAAGGGTGTAATTTAATGAGGTGTTATCTAGTTTGCCTGCTGAAGGAAAATTCAGAAGGACCTGGAGACCACTAACCTCAAAGCATGATCTTACATCAGAATCAAGTATGCGGCTTGTTAAAATGTAGATGCCGAGGCTCTCCCTAGGACCATGGAATCAGAATCTCTTGGTGACCTGCCTTTTATTTTATTGTTATTAGAGTATACAGATTTTATTTTTGGCTAAGAGTTGTTTATAAAGCCTCTCTGACATATTTATACACTATTCTGGCTTTAGTAAGCACAGGGTGGTGAAGAAAACTGAAGCCTTCAATAATTTATGGTTTCTACCGAGGCTCTGTTATCATTCTGAAAAGGCCAAGATTGTATTTTAGGCACAATGGACAGAAATGAATTATGCACTAACTTCAAAATATAATATCAGAAATATTTATGCATGCAGTTCCTTAGTTAACAGCTTGCTTTCCTATCATTTGGCACTTTTATTCAAAGTAGAGATGGGTGACCTGCATTTTATAAGCTCCCCAGATGACTATAATGCCCAGTAAAGTTTGAGGATCCCTGCCCTAGACTGAAGCCCAAGGCATGGAATGGGAAAGATGTGTCTATGTTACTGTTGGTCGGTAAAACAAAACACATTTGAAACAGTTTTTTTAATTCTAAAAAGTTATCAATAGATGGTTAGATGGCGCATCACAGAACACCACCTAGGAAGCAGCATGTTAATCTGCTTACATGAAGATGGATTTTCATATCCCTGAAAGCTCCCCCCACTTTGCCTGTGCTGCACCGAGGCCCTGGCAAGCCCTTCTACTCTGGCTTAGGACCTAGAAATCCAGCCCAAACCCTCATCATTCTTCAAAACCCCTGAGGCAACCTTGATGAAGTGACATGTTACTGAACTTCCACAAGCTCCCATTTTCTCATTGGTAAAACTGAGTTGTTGAATGGCTACATAAGAAAATGCTTTTTAAGGTGCTTAACGCACTGTTAAGACTTAGTAAACGTTCAATAAATATAAACTTTCATTGTTACTTCTGATCCCTTCCCCACCACCTCCCTCTTCTGAGCTCCCAGAGCTGCCCCCCCCCTTATCTTTTTAGGGCCGCACCCACAGTGTATGGAAGTTCCCTGGTTAGGGTCAAATCAGAGCTGGAGCTGCTGGCCTACACCACAGCTTCAGCGACATGGGATCTGAGCTGCATCTGTGACCTACACCACAGCTCATGGCAACGCCAGAGCCTTAATCCACAGAGCAGAGCGAGGCCAGGGATCAAACCCAAGTCCTCATGGATACTAGTCAGTTTTGTTACCGCTGAGCCATGACGAGAACTCCCTCCTCCAGAGCCCTTTGCTTGTTCTCCCAACCAAACCATTTCACGCAGTGTGTTATGATTGGATGGAATTGCAGGGCCTCTCACTCACAAATTCTTTAACTGTAGGGACCACATCTTCCTTATGGCTGCACAAGACAGTGGTTATCACTGTGGGCATAGGCCTCAGGCTGCCTGGGATATAATCCTGGCTCCGTCACTTACTAATTCTGTGACCTTGGGCAAGTTACTGAACCTCTCTGTGCCTCATTTCCTCATCTGTATAATGGGGCTAATAATAATTTCCATATATTTCATGCGGCTGTGGAGTTAATATAGGATTTAGAATCACCTGGGGAGTTCCCGTTGTGTCTCAGTGGAAAGGAGACTGACTAATATCCATGAGGATGCAGGTCAGATCTCTGGCCCCAGTCAGTGAGTTAAAGATCCGGCATTGCTGTGGCTGTGCTGTAGACCTGCAGCTGCAGCTCTGATTCGACCCCTAGCCTGGAAACTTTCATATGCTGCAGGTGCAGCCCTAAAAAGCAAAAGTTAATAAAATTCCCAGAACTGACTTTAAACAATCTTTTGGAACACATCTCTCTGAAATTCGAAAGTACACTAAACATTTTGGAATTTAATAAGACATTTCAAATACAAAAACTTTAAAAAAAAATGGATGAATGATTATTAAGTTCCTATGATGTACTTGGGAAGTGTCCCTGAGGAACATGTTTCTATGCAACTGAGGGTGCTAGCTTTACCCTGAATAGCCCCCAACTGGAAACACCCCAATGTGAATGGATAAGCTGTGGTGCATCTGTACAGTGGAACACTACTCAGGGATAGAGGGCATGAACTACTGACACATGCGGCCACACGGGTGAGTCTCAGAAACATGCTGAGTGGGAAGCCAAACACTAAAAAGCACATTTGATGTGATTCCACCTATATTAAATTCTAGAACAGGTAAAGCTACACTACAGTAACAGGGCAGATCAGCGGTTGCCTGCGGCTGGGACTGACCACAAAGGGGCCCAAACAAAAAAGGAACTTCACGGGTGACCGAAAGTTGCTATTTCTTGAGGATGGTGGTGGTTACACAAGAAACACAAGTACATGAGTAAATCTGTAAATTGGTCAAAACTCACCAAGCTGTACAATTACAATGAGTGCATGATAACATACTATACTTCAATAAAGTTGACTTTAATTTTTTTTTTTGTCTTTTGTCTTTGTTGTTGTTGTTGTTGCTATTTCTTGGGCCGCTCCCGCAGCATATGGAGGTTCCCAGGCTGGGGTTGAATCAGAGCTGTAGCCACCGGCCTACGCCAGAGCCACAGCAACTCGGGATCCGAGCCGCGTCTGCAACCTACACCACAGCTCACGGCAATGCCGGATCGTTAACCCACTGAGCAAGGGCAGGGACCGAACCCGCAACCTCATGGTTCCTAGTCGGATTCGTTAACCACTGCGCCACGACGGGAACTCCTATTTTTTTTTTTTTTGCCTTTTCTTGAGCTGCTCCCGCCGCATTTGGAGGTTCCCAGGCTAGGGGTCTAATTGGAGCTATAGCCACCAGCCTATGCCAGAGCCACAGCAATGTGGGATCCGAGCCGCGTTTGCGACCCACACCACAGCTCATGGCAACACCAGATCCTTAACCCACTGAGCAAGGCCAGGGATTGAACCGAAACCTCACGGTTCCTAGTCGGATTCGTTAACCACTGCGCCACGACCGGAACTCCAAGTTGACTCTAAAATTTTAAGAAAGAAAAAAAAGGAAAGAGGAAGGAAGGATGAATGGAAAGAAGAAAGAAAAGGAGAAAGAGAAGGAAAAGAAAGAAAGAAAAAATCCAAGGCTGCTAAACTTGTTTGAAGATATACATCTCCATAAACCACTGAATGGACTAGGAAGTTAAAATCTGCTCATCAAGGGAATGATGCCACGAATCTGGCTATGTACAGAGCTGGACTGAGCTAAAGTAGGAGTCCTACCCTATAGTTGAAATCAGTCTTGTACAATTTGGCATGTCTGCTGCAACACTGAGAGTTGTGTAATTTCACAGTTCTTGCCTCGTGGCCAAGATGATTCAAGAGCCTTTCATGGTGACGGATCAGGGACAATCCATCTCTGAGTTTATGAGAATCCATTCCACTGGATAGAATGCAACCAGGCCTGGGGCACACACAGATCTGGGCGTGTGTGTGCAAGCACACAGGTGGGCGTGCATGTGCATGTACCAGTGTGTGTGGTGGGCAAAGGAATCTACACAGAGCTGCCCCTGTGGTGCTCAATGTCTGACATTTCAATTACTGACATTTCAATTCTCTAAGACCTTCCAATAGAACTTTTAATAGTTGAACACAACAGAGATGTAAGCAATCTATTTAGAAATACTGTTTTTATCTTTGCGCAAGGACCCAAAAGCTATATAGCTTCGGGAGTCTTTCCAAAGACTTTGTCCTGCGGAAGACTCCAGCTTGGCATTCCTGGCTCCACGTTCTGGGAACAAAGAGGGTAGGAAGGAAGGGGCCCCTTTCCACCCAATCAGGGGCTTCCGGGCTCAGCCCTTGGAAACCACAGTCTCTATTCATGTCGAAAAGACCCACTAGGAAATGGCATCTGAGGTTAGAACAGTGGCCCCCAGGTTCAGGTACACACAGGGCGGGGGCGCTGAGGAAGCAAATCTGGCAGACTATTTTTAATGGAACGACAGAAAAAAATGCTTCAGATTCTTCCCAGAGCCAAGTTTCCAGTTATATGAGTTTTAAATGAGATGTTTGCCAATAAAAAGATGCAAGACAATGGCGGACAGGCAGACAGAGGCCAGGTTCTCCCAGCCCACACCACAGTGCCATTGTTCAGGTGGGCAAGGCCACTTGCCCAGCTGGTCATGGCCCAGGGCTCTGCTCAGACCTCTCCTCCTTTCCCTGGTTGCACCTCCCAGAGCTGGTGGCTCCATTCCACAACGCTGCACCTATGGCGTAGATTTGTGTGAGCAACACTGGCCCCTCTCCTGGAGGTGTCATGTCCATCTTTGTGCCCCTCTGGTCCCCAGTCGCATGTCTAGCACAGACTGCCCTGAGGCAGGCACTGAGAGGGTACTGGCAGTGCCCTTAACCACCCTTCCTGTCCCCAGGCTCCGACCTCTGCAATGCAGCCCTCAAATGATCCCCGCCCCTTCTCAGAGCTTAGATAATCTCCCAGGCTCCAAGTCCCTGATTACTTTTTTTTTCTTTTTTGTCATTTTAGGGCCACACCTGTAATATATTAGTGTTCCCAGGCCAGGGGGCAAATTGGAGCTGTAGCTGCCAGCCTATACCACTGACACAGCAACATGGGATCTGAGCCACGTCTGTGACCTAAACCACAGCTCATGGCAACGCTGGATCCTTAACCTACTGAGAGGCGGCTAGGGATTGAACCTGAGTCTTCATGGATACTAGTTTGGTTTGTTACCATTGAGACATGACAGGAACTCCCCTGATTACTTCTGGAATAATGCTGACAGTCTTCAAGACAAGCCCCAGCTTTCTTCTCCAGCCTTCTCTCACAGTTCTCATATAAATTACCCTGCCCATCCCAGAAACTACAGTGGGCTCCTTGCTGCTCCTCCAAGCATCCTACAGTTCCTCACCTCTGCACCTGTCTACTGGGCTGCTTCCCTCTTTTCCATCTCCACCTACCCATCATCCCTCTGGGTCCTTCCCCACCTGCGTGGGGCCGAACAGCCTCGCCTGAGAGGGTCGGTTCTCTGCCACAGCCCGCCCTCAGGACGAGAAGTCATCATGTTTGGAATCCAAGAGCCAATCACTAAACGCTTTACACTAAATCAGCTTTCCCTGTGATGTACTCATCCAGAGTCAGTGATTTTGCTCTCATAGCACTTATTCTCTATAACGTGATGTTTATTCAGTGGTTACACAACAGAAATTCTGAGGGCAAACTCTACCCTTCATTCTGTTCACCACTGTACATCCAGGATCTGTTACTGACCATAGCAGGTGTTTGATAAATTTGGCTTATTCCTCAAAAATTAAAAATAAAACTACTACATGATCTAGCAATCCCCCTCCTGGGGACTGATCCAAAAGAATCTATTTATTTATTTTTTTAGGGCTGCACCCGAGGCACATGGAGGTTTCCAGGCTAGGGGCTGAATTAGAGCTACAGCTGCCAGCCTACACCACAGCCACAGCAACGCCACATCTGAGCTGTGTCTGCAACCTACACCACAGCTCACAGAAATGCTGGATCCTTGACCCACTGAGCAAGGCCAGGAATTGAACTCACAACTTCCTAGTTGGATTAGTTTCTGCTGTGCCATGACGGGGAACTCTGACCCAAAAGAATTTAAATCAGGACAATGAAGAGCCGCCAGCACTCTCACATTCACTGTAGCATGATCCACAGCAGCCAAGACACGGGAAGGACCTAAATGTCCCTGGCAGAGGAGTGAATAAATAAGAGGTTGCATACACATGCGCTGGGATAGTATTCAGGCTTAAAGAAGGAAATCCTGCAACGTATGACAACATGCGTGAGCCTTGAGGACACTGCCAAGTGAACTAAGCCAGTCACAGAAAGACGAGTATGGCGTGATTCCACTTACAGGAGGAATCTAAGATAGATGCATAGCCTCACAGTGTGGAACGGTGACTGCCGGGGAGTGGGGTGGGGTGGAGGGGTGGGGAGCTGCTAATCAATGGGCATAAAGCTATGCCAAGTAAGTTCCAGAGATCTGCTGTATAGCACTGGGCTTATAGTTAACAACACTGTACTGTACATGCAAAAATTTAAGAGTAGACCACATAACTATTCTTATCACAATACAAAATAAAATAATAAAGTAAGTTTCGTTTAATGAAGTGAATTGACTTGAACAAGAAGTATAATTGATGTTTAGCGGGTCAGAGGGTTTAGTTGCTTAAATAGTGCTGTGGGTTTCATAAAAAAGGGCTGTTACTAATTACAGGAAGTACAAATCATCTCAAAATAAACACCAAATATCTGGGATCACTCAGGTATTAAATATGTATTTTCAAAAATAGCCTCTTCAGTTAACAATAACAGCTGCTTCAATTAAACGCGTGTAGGGAGTCCTTGTACTGTTTCCAGGCTGAGTTTACTCTGCAACTGGAAGAGGCTGTTCCTGACAATGTTATTGGGATTGGATGAAGAAAGACTGCTAAAAATAAAGAAATGTGGCAAATATTTACTGACCTCTCTCAAGATTCCTGCACAACCTGGAGAGTGCTTTAAATCAACATAATCTCCTGTAATCCTCACGGTAACCCCATGAAGCAGGTGCTATTATTATCCCCCTTTTACAGGGGAGGATACAGACACTCAGAGAGATTTGATAACTTACTCAAGGTCACACAGCTATTTCTTAGGGGAGCCAGGATTCAAACCCAGGGATGCTGACCCCAGAGCCTGCAATTCTATCCCTTGCACGGCATCTTATGTATACCAGGATGGTGGGATTAGAGGTGATTTTTATTTTCCTCTTTTTGGTTGAAGTAGTTTCTAAGTGTTTTACAGTGAATATATACTATTTTTGTATTAATAAAAAAATTAAAAAATCATTGGTCTGTGAATGACTGGGATAGCAATATTATTGAGGAAGGCATTCTTTTCCTCTGTAAGGGTGTTTACGGCTAGGGTCTGCATTTTTAGCGCTTTCCAACTTACCACCATCTCCAGAAACCCTGAGTGGGGAGCCGTGTCTGTGCAACCGCACAAGCCCCTGTGGGAAGAGGCAGCCCTGCTTCAGCTGCGCTTTCCAGAGCTTAACACAAACATGCTGGTGTGAAAGCGAGTGCAGACCCTGCTCCTGCCTCCTCTCTCCCTCCCTCCCTCTCTTTTCTCCTGGGCTTCCACCTCCTCTCAGCTGAGCAGGTGCACAGATGGGGTGGGTAGGGTGGGAGTGGGGGGGAGCAGGCTCATGCTGGGTGTGGGAAGGGGCTGTACAAAGCCACTTTCAGGATCCAACAAGACGTGCAGAGAGGACACACACACACACACTGTAGCCTCCGTATCTGCACAGCAGTCACCTCTTTGGGTGGAGGTTCAATGTGTGTTCACCTCAAGGTTTCCCTCTCAGACTGTAATTTGTTACAAGAACACCCCTGCGTCACTGTGCCTGGCCTGAGGATGGTCTGGCCACTGAATACACCACAATTCAAACTAAACCAAGGACTGAATCTGTCCTGGGATGGGCTTGTTTTTTTTGTTTTTTTGTTTTTTTTAATAATGACTTTTATCTTTTCCATTATAGCTGATTTACAGTGTTCTGTCAATTTTCTGCTGCACAGCAAGGTGACCCAGTCACACCTACATGTATACATTCTTTCTTCTCACATTATCATGCTCCATCACAAGTGACCAGACATAGTTCCCAGTGATATACAGTAGGATCCCATTGCTTATCCACTCCAAACGCTATAGTTTGCATTTATTAACCCTAAATTCCCAGTCTTTCCCTCTCCCTCTTGGCAACCACAAGTCTGTTCTCCATGTCCATGATTTTCTTTTTTGTGGAAAGTTTCATTTGTGCCCTAATTAGATTTCAGATATAAGTGAAATCATATGGTATTTGTCTTTCTCTTTCTGACTTACTTCACTTAGTATGAGAGTCTGGGCTTGGTCTTGTTTATCCTGTCTCCTCTCCCAACTCCTTCTCCCTTTGGAATTTAGTCCCTGGCCTTGTGAATGCATGTTTCTGTGCCTGTTTCCTCCTAAAATAAACAAGCTAGCCTCACCGCCTATCTCTCCTTCCTCTGGGGGATGTTGTGAAGATACTGATGGGGCAGTGGGGCCAGGTGACCTTGGAGGCACTGGCGTCACGGAATCAAAGCACACCACGGACAGAAGGGGAATGAGGAAGGTGCTACTGAACATTTAGCCTAGTGAACACGGCTGCTCCTGGTCACCTGGCCAAGTCAGAGGGAAAACTGGGTTTCAGGTTTCATTTTCCATTTCAGATTAAAAATTAGGTTAAGAAGCAAGTCTGATCCCTAGAAAAAGACAGCAATATTACCCAGCATTTTAGGTTCTTTGCTGGAGAGGGAAGTTCGTAAAAATCTACCCAGAAAAACCTACATGTCCTGGAGACTGGCTCGGCAACTTCACTTTGCCAGGCCTCAGTTTGTACATCTAGAGGATCAGTATGGACTCCTTCATAATCTCCTCCCCCCGCCGCTCCCCTAACAGCACCCGTGGCATTCAGAAGTTCCCCAGGCCAGGGACTGAATCAGAGCTGCAGCTGCAACCTATGCCACTGGTGTAGCAATGTCAAATGCTTAACCCACTGTGCCACAGCAAGAACACCTCCTTCATAATCTTAAAGATACATTCGGTGGTTCTGAATGTTAAGTTTTTCTGAAATAAAAAGTCAAAATCTCAGGAAAATATATTTAGTGTTTGTATAGTAGATATCATCTAGTACTTGTACCAATGTAAGAATGTAAAACCATATGGATGGTTATAGAAAGTCAATGACTAACTTTAAGTGATAAAATTAACAAGTAACACATTTCATTTTTATTGTATTTGTCCCACTGGACTCATGTGCTATGGCATTTGGGGGCTGATTTAAAGGTCTTTGCATGTTTCCATAGGCACAGTTAGTTGCCCCACAAGATTAATTCTCTGTACTCAGAGAAATTACCAGAGGAAAAGTCACAGAATTTGAGACTTTTTTTTTCTTTTTACAGCTACACCTGTGGCATATGGAAGCTCCTAAGCTAGAAGTTGAACTGGAGCTGCACCCAAGGCAACACTGGGTTCAAACTGTATCTGCCACCTATGCCGCAACTTGTGGCAATGCTGGATACTTAACCCACTGAGTGAGGTCAGGGATCAAACACGCATCCTCACAGACACTATGTCGGGCCACACCCTCATGGACCTTATGCTGAGCTACAACCGGGAACTCCTAGATTTGTGACTTTCAAGGATGCTGAAGAGGTCATCAGAGTCAACCTTCTGATACTATAATTAGCAGAACCCAAGAATCAAGAGTCACGCACAAGGAAATTGCCCCTACCTCAAGCAAGAAGGTCTCATACAATATATCTATAAATCAGGCAGAGGCAGTTTGTACTCGTATTGGATTTTCTTGAGGCAAAATGCCAGTGGTATACAGAGTCCACTCAAGGGTGATGAAGCCAGATATTTACAAACAAGTCTTCAACTCTGACAATGCATCCTGTCACTTTGTGGTTCAGAAGGGCAAAAAGACAATATTTCCTCAGGCCATAATTTTCTGAAGAGAAAGGTTAAACCCAGTGGGTGACAACTTTGGATCAACAAATGACTTGAGGGTGACCTCTGACCCTGACTTCCGCCCTGCCCTGTAATTCCTTTTAAACATTCCCAGTGTTAAGTGAGCGTCTGGAAAACAGCCAGTCATGAAGAGCAGCTCCAGCAACTAAGTTATCAGCTAACTGCTCCAAAAACCAAACCACAGCTCAGAGATGGTTATTTCTGGGTTTATATCACAGGTAGAAAGACAGATCAAGTCAGTGGGGGCCATGTGAGTCCACATTGAGTTTTCTATTTTAAAAAAAGGTTCATTCATTTTACTAAAGTCCATGTAGGAGTTCCTGTTATGGCTCAGCAGAAATGAATCCGACTAGGAACCATTAGGTTACAGGTTCAATTCCTGGCCTTTCTCAGAGGGTTAAGGATCTGGCGTTGCCGTGAGCTGTGGTGTAGTTTGCAGATGAGTCTTGGATCTGGCGTTGCTGTGCTGTGGCATAGGCTGAAAGCTATGATTTGACCCCTAGCCTGGGAATCTCCATATGCCGTGGGCGCAGCCCTAAAAGAGGAAAAAAAAAAAAGTCTATGTAGTTATCAACATATTTCAAAATGGTCAAACATCTCCAGAAAAGAACTGCTGCAAAGACTTGTAAGTATGAAAGGATGTTCAAACACTCGAAAAACGAGAAATGAAATTAGAATTATTATTTTATTTTTTAATCTGTCTGCCTTTTTTAGGGCTGCAACTGCGGCATATGGAGGTTCCCATGCTAGAGGTCATACAGCTACAGCTGCCGGCCTATGCCACAACCACAGCAACGCAGGATCTGAGCTGCATCTGCAACCTACACCACAGCTCACGGCAATGCTGCATCCTTAACCGACTGAGCGAGGTCAGGGATCGAACCAGCATCCTTATGGTTACTAGTCGGATTTGTTTCCCCCTGCGCCACAAGGGGAACTCCCGAAATTAGAATTATGATGAGATGCTCATCCACCTAGCTGACAATGCAGAGACAAAGTGAAGATGCAAAATTGGTAATGCCCTAAACTAGGGAAGATGTGTGGAAACAGGCACTTCTATACTGCTGGAGGGAATGTCAACAGACAATATCCTCTAGAGAGGGCATTCTGGCATCGGCTAACACACTAAAAAGACCACAGTTCCTTTTGATTCAGCAGTGCCACTCTGAGGAGCGTATCTCAGGGTTCCATTACTGTGCCAACTATACACACTTGCACTGTACATACATGCAAAATTGCCCATGTTCTGTGGCACTGTTTGTAACAGCAAAAGATCAGAAACAGCCTGAAGGTCCCCCATCAAAAGGACACCAGCTATGAATTCTGGCACATCTATATGATGCAATAGGAAGAGGGCAGCTCTGAAGTCCTGGCATGGGTGGGCCTTAAGACTGACTAAGTAGAAAAATCTTGGTGCAGCGCAGTGAGCTTCCTTCCACTCAGAGGAAGCCCGCGAGGCTGCTGACAGGGTTTTTTGCTCTGGGAGAGGAAGCCAGGATGAGAGAGCGACAGATGTTCTTCACTAACTTTTTGTAACTTGAAATTTTCTTTTCTTTTCTTTTTTTTTTTGGTCTTCTTTTTTTTTTTTTTGTCTTTTTGCTATTTCTAGGGCCACTCTCGTGTGGCATATGGAGGTTCCCAGGCTAGGGGTTGAATCGGAGCTGTAGCCGCCGGCCTACGCCAGAGCCACAGCAACACGGGATCCGAGCCGCGTCTGCAACCTACACCACAGCTCACGGCAACGCCGGATCCTTAACCCACTGAGCAAGGGCAGGGACCAAACCTGCAACCTCATGGTTCCTAGTCGGATTCGTTAACCACTGCACCACGACGGGAACTCTGTAACTTGAACTTTTCATCCCAAGCACATATACGCCCAATCCTACAAAACAGTGGCAATTCTGAAGAGTACTTCAGAAAGACGAAATGCTGGATAAATGGTCCGACTTGTGCTCTGCGTCGTGATCTGGATGAAGCTTCCTGGCGAATTGGAGGCTTCTAGAGGAAACGGTGTCACAGCAATGTGAGAAATACCCGCAGAGTGAGAAATAAGCGCAGATACCAGAAAGAGGATGGGAAAGGGAGAACTGGAAGAGTGACCAGAGCCGGGACCCTTGACACTGAGGACACCTCCTCTGGGTCATTCTCTGCTGCAGGTTCCTCCTGGCCAGTCCATGACGGCCCTTTCCTGGCATTCTTTCCACAGCTCCACTGTTGAGTCCAAATATTTCCTTTCCCCTTTCCCCTCCTCTTTGGGGTCCCTGGAAGAACAAGGTCCTTGTCTGTCTGAGTCCCAGGTCTCAGGCACTATCCACTCTCCAGGGCGAACTTGGGAGCCCTTGGCTGAGCTGACCTTGCAGTCCTGGTGGGTCTATTCTGGGGCCACCCCAGTTCCACAAACCCATCGTCAACATCAGGGCTTCAATAGGACTCCATGCCAAATGGCCTGTATGTGCTATGTAACTTTATCTTCAAACTTTATCTTCCGGGGGGCAGAAGGTAGAGTATTTCTTCATTTTATAAAAGTGTTAAACTGAGGCTCAGAAGGTCCCACAGTGAAGGAGGGGGGTGCTGGGGTTTGAGCTCAGGTCAGCCTCCTCCAGGGCCCACAGCCACCAATAACAAAGATGGCCTGAAAGCGCCTATGTTTTCAGTGTGTTTCTACATCCACTGGTTGGAGATGCCTCCGCACCAGCTCTGGCGCCTGAACCTGACTTCCGTCCACCCTGGGTCCTCTTGCTCTGAGTGTGCTTTGGGGCAAATGCCTATGAATCACTTAGGTATTTACATGATTATTTACATCCAATTCTGTACTTTTCTTCCCATTCTATAGAAGAGGAAACTGAGGTTCACAGAGGAGGAACAACTTGCCCAGGTCACCCAGCTGGTCAGTGGAAGAGCCAGGGAAGTAGAGAACAGTCCCAGGCCAGTTCTGGCATGATACTGTTCCTTTCCTGTCTACAACCCTGCATTTACAACTGATCACCCCCATCCTTCAGTCTGGGGGTCCCCAGAGGTACGTGGTGATGGGCGGAGGCTTTTGCCACATGTAACAGTAGGGATGGAGGTTTGTAACAAGCATGTCCCTAATATAGCAGTGAAGTTATTAAACATTTGAACATGTAAATGAAAAATCTTTTAAAAATCTAATTTTCTTTAGTGGTTCCTAAAAAGCCTAACTTCCAAAAAGTCCAGAATGGTTTGGGGGTGTCCTCCATGGAGTGAAGACACAGGAGGAGGACAGCATCAGGCCAGGTGTCCCTGTTAGATGTTCATGAGGCTACAATCACCTGGTTACCTGTGCTTCCTGTCAAAGCCCTCACCTGGGAGGATACTGGTTAGTCACAGAGCCCAGCCCAGTGCTAGGCTGCCACTCACCCACTCAAAGACCAAGTCCCCTACCACCTACATTCTCAGTCCTTCCTTCAAGAGGGCAGCATTCACATCGGTGAAATGGAACGTGGAGCATAGCTCAAGCCCGTTTTGGGAGGTTTTCCAAGTTTGTGATCATCTTTCACTTGGTTTGGGGGCAGCAGGGCGCATAGGACGGGGCAAGCTTGGTGCTACCCCAAATTCCCCAAAGTGGGGAATCTCCTGCACCAGAACCCCTGGACAAGCAGTTTTCTGGGTTCTGCTCCAGATCCCCCAGGTTGTGCCTGAGGCCAGGAAACAGCAAATGAACAACTTCCCTGGAGCCTAAGATTCACTGCTCTAGGCTTCACTGCATCATTCCCAGGACAGAAGCAGAGCAGAGAGGGTACTTGAGAATAGGTATGATGGAAGAAGAAATAACAGTGGCAGCCTGGCATCAAGGGAAGAGAAAAACTGACCAATCAAATGAAGCCACAGAAACGGAGTTGCAGAACCAGGGCTAGATCTGTGGCTGCCCAGGATGAGAACACCTGGATGTGCACGGGGATAATTCTGGATAATCAAGAGAAGGATAAGGAAGATAATCCTTCTGTTTCTCTCAGAATAAAATCTATGTGCTTCCCTAAGTCAAGAGTTTCCACCAGCAGGCCCTCCCAGCCCGTCCCCAGCCTCCAGCCTCCCTGAACCGGCCAGCAACCTCTGGCCTTCGTCTGCCTTGCCCTTCCCCCAACTGTCTGCCAGGCTAGTCCCTTCATTCTGTAGGTCTGAGCTTCATGCATCTGCTCAGAGAGACTGCCCCTCACTACCCATCTGAAGGAGGACCACCCCTGCTGTGGGGCTCTGCAACTGTTTCCTTCATCTTTGTTTCAACTCCAGTTGTTTCTTACTGTAGCTCATCCATGCATCCCCACTCCCTCTGCACTTAAGCTCCAGGAAGGCAGCAACAGGGCCTATCTTGGTGCTCTTAACTCTAAAGGGCCTGGTACCTGACACATGGTGTGTGCGGAAGCAATGGGCCTGAGGACCCAGCAGAGCCGTGGTGCACAGTGGACAGACAATGTAAGGAAACCTCTCCGCCTTTCACTCTCCTTGGGAGGAGAACACAGTGCGGCGTGTACTGTCTTTCCCAAAGATTACCATCAAAAGGAAAAAAACCAAGGAGGTTTGGTGTCTGTAGGGGAAAAGTGTCACTTATGGGGAAACATGCCCCACATGGTATCCTGCCCCAGTGCTGCCTTCTCAGTCTACGTGTATGTGAGAGAGAAAGAGATAGAGAGACAGGCAGGGTTGTTTCCTTGGCTTGTGTCCTTGTTTCGTGTGGTTAACAGCCAGTGCTCCGAGACCAGGCTGTCTGGTTTGAATCCCACTTAGTCACTTCCTAGCTGCTTCAGTTATCAGTCACCTTGAAACTCAATAGCTTAAACAACTTAATATTTTCTCTGGTCTGAGGGTTGACTGGGTGCAGCTGGGGGGGGGGTCTCGATGGGGATCTATCACAAAGTGAAAGTCAGATGGCAGCTGGGCCTGGGACCATCTGAAGGTTCCACTGAGCTGGTCATGCAGGACAGCTTTGCTCCCATCTTAGCTGGAACAGCCCAAGGAGGCTAAGCCTCTCGGCCATACCACATGACTCCCTTGGGTTCCCCTCACAGTTTGATGGTCTTAGGGCAGCTGGACTTCTTAGATGGTGGTTGGTGTCCCCAGAACAAACGTGCCAGGAGATGCCAGTGGAATGCTCGGGGCTTCTTATGACCCAGACTTGGGAAGTCATAAAGCATCACTTTTGGTGAATTCTACTAATCAAAAAGTAAACCAGAAGCATCCCAGATTCAAGAGAGGAGAATGAACCAGGGCACAAGTCCCAGAAGGCATGGCTCATGGTTGACAGTGGTGGGAGGAAGAGCCATCTTTTGAGACCGACTACCACGCCTGCTACAGGGCTGTGGACTTAGCCTCTTTTTGTCTCAATCTTCTCTACTATAGAATGGGTAACAGATCCTACCTCACAGAGCTTTGTGAGGAGCAAAGGAGTTCATAATAGATAGGGAGTGCCCTTTGTGCTCAATGTGTTAATGACCTGACACTGCCTCCACGAAGATGCGAGTTCAATCTCTGGCCTTGCTCAGGGGGCTAAGGATCTGATGTTGCCATGAGCTGCAATGTAGGTCACAGATGTGGCTCAGACACAGTGTTGCTGTGGCTGTGGTGTAGGCCACAGCTGTAGCTCTGATTCAACACCCAGCCTGGGAACTTCCATATGCCATGGGAGCAGCTTTAAAAAGGAAAAAAAAAATTATATCTATCTATCTATCTATCTATCTATCTATCTCACTTAACAATGCACGTGTAAGTATTGGCTATTATTATTATTATTGTTACTCAAAAGCAAACCTTGTCTCTCATTAATCTCTGTATCCCAGTGTCTATGAAATGTTTGATGATATTGAGCTAATCTCCATGGGAAGTAAGAGAAGTACCCTCGGCTCCACTAAAAAAATTTGTTTTTCATGTAAAAGTCTAGAAAGGTTTAAAGTTTGGGTGGAAGCAGTCATTTCCCATGATCAAGCATGCATTTAAAGTTTTAACAAAAACTAAAAATAGCTTCTGGGGCTTGGTGAATGCCATTCTGAGTCACAGTCATGACGCGTTCACAGTAGGGGCTGAAGCAGCCCCACTTGTAGTGTGGAATTTCCCATGGCACCGGCGGAAAAGGAGCCATGAATGTGTTTGTCAGCAAACTTCCCTGAAACAGAAAGAAACCAGGATTTCCTGTTGGAGGCCCAAGAAGTGAATGATGTCCAACTTCAGACTGTCCTCAGCTCTGGCCCAAAAACAGGATCTTCCAACAAATCCTCAGCAGTCAGCCCCAGGCCCTGGGGATGTGTGCTTTTCTCATGTTGCCATATTCAAACAAAGCTCAGCGATAAGTCATTGAGCTCAAGCTCTAATATAAAAATGGCTTTATGATCTTAGCCTGTGGACATACGCTCTACTCCACAGAGTTCTTTACTGCGTTACCCACTACCTCCTATCTGTCAATATTCTGTGCCACCTTCAGGATCAACCCAGGCTCCTGCCACATACCCACCGGCAACATACTCATACACCAGCCATGCGCTTAACTCCCATGCCTCCAGAGGGCCCCAAGTTCACACATCTTCCAGTTCTTGCAACCTCTTCTGCCCCCTGGGAGAGAATAACAATAGTAAGGGCGGCCAGGTCACCTTTCCCTTGACTGTGTACCAGGTAGGTACTGTGCTAAGAATGTCACATCATCTCACTTCATCCTCACACCAACCTGGGAGGCCCTGACCTTGGAGGCTGATGAACTCACCCATTTACCTGGAGTCTCTGATCAAAAAGAGCTGCCTCATAAGGTTAGACATATAGATCAGTGAAACAGAACTGGGAGTCCAGAAATAAATCTTCACATTTACAGCCGATCGATTTTCAACAAGAGTGCCAAGACAATTGAAGGGGGAAAGTAGTGTCTTTTCAATGAATGGTGCTGGAACAACTAGATACACATGCAAAACAAGCTGGAACCCAATCGCACACCATATACAAGAAATTAACTTAAAATGAATCAATGATGTAAATATAAGTGCTAAAATTATAAACTTCTTAAAAAATATATAAAGTAAATTTTCATGAGCTTGGGTTAGGGCAAAAGCACAAGTGGAAAAAATGAAAATAGATAATCTAGACTTCATTAAAATTAAAGATTTACTCCCAAGGCAACAGAAATAAAAGCAAAAATAAACCAATGGGACCTCATCAAACTGACAGACTTTTGCACAGCAAAGGAAACCATAAAAAAACAAACAAAAAGACAACCTAAGGAATGGGAGTAAATAGTTTCAAATGATGCAACTGACAAGGGCTTAATCTCTAAAATATACAAACAACTTATATAACTCAACAGCAAAAAAACCAAACCAACTGAAAAATGGGCAAAAGACCGAAAGAAACATTTCTTCAAAGAAGATATACAGATGGCCAACAAGCACATGAAAAAATGCTCAGCATCACTAATTATTAGAGAAATGCAAATCAAAACTACTATGAGGTACCACCTCACACCAGTCAGAATGGCCATCATTAGTAAGTCCACAAATAACAAATGTTGGAGAGGGTGTGGAGAAAAAGGAACCCTCCTGCACTGTTGGTGGGAATGTAAACCGGTACAACCACTATGGAAAACAGCATGGAGGTACCTTAGAAAAGCATACATAGAACTACCATATGACCCAGCAATCCCACCCCTTGGGCACATATCCAGACAAAACTTTCCTGGAAAAAGAACCAGGCACCTGTATGTTCACTGCGGCACTATTCACAATAGCCAAGACATGGAAACAATCTAGATGTCCATCGACAGATGAATGGATTAAGAAGATGTGGTATATAAACACAATAGAATACTATTCAGCCATAAAAAAGAACAAAATTTGCAGCAACATGGATGGAACTATAGACTCTCCTACTAAGTGAAATAAGTCAGAAAGAGAAAGACAAATACCATATGATATCACTTATAACTGGAAACTAATATATGGTACAAATGAACCTTTCCATAGAAAAGAAACTCATGGACTTGGAGAACAGATTTGTGGTTGATGAGAGGGTGGGGGGAGTGGGATGGACGGGGAGTCTGGGATTAATAGATGCAAACTATTGCCTTTGGAATGGATAAGCAATGAGATCCTGCTGTATAGCACTGGGAACTATCTCTAGTCACTTGTGATGGAGCACGATGGAGGATAATATAAGAAAAAGAATGTGTATATATGTGTGTGTGTGTGTGGTGTGTGTGACTAAAAGTGTGTGGGTGACCCAAAGTGTGTGGGTCACTTTGCTGTATAGTAGAAAACTGACAGAACACTGTAAATCAACTACGATGAAAAAAATAAAAATCATTAAAAAAAGAAAATCAAATTAAAGACTTTAATGCTTCAGATGATACCATAAAGAAAGTGAAAAGACAACCCAGAAAATGAGACAAAATATTTGCACATCATATATTTGACTAGTACATAGGATAAAGAAAGAATGTTAAAACTCAACAACTAAAAGATAATCCAATTAAAAATGGGCAAAGGCTGTGTATATACATTTCTCCAAAGAAGATACAGAAACGAAAGAAAGCACATGAAAAGATGCTCAACATCATTAACCATTAGAAAAATGCAAATTGAAACCACAGTGAAAAAATACTTCAGACCTACCAGGATAGCTGTAATCAAAACGATGGTGTTGATGAGGATATGGAGAAATCGGAACCCTCATACACTACTGGTAGAAACGTAAAATGATGCAGTTGCTTTGGAAAACAGTCTTAGCAGTTTCTCAAAACATTAGATACTGAGTTACTATATAACTCAGCAACTTTGCTCCTGGGTTTATACTCGAGAGAATCAAGAACATATGTTCTCACAAAAACTGACACATGAATGACTATAGCAGCATTATTCAACACAGCCAAAAAACAGAAATAACTCAAATGTCCATCAACTCATGAATGAATAAAATGTGGCACAGCCATATGATGGAATGCCATTCAACCATAAAAAGGAATGAAGCACTGATAGCAGCTTAGACACAGATGAACCGTGAACACATCCTGCTAAGTGAAAGAAGCCAGACACAAAGGCCGCATGTTGTATGGTTCCATTTATATGAAATGTCCAGAGCAGACAAATCCAGAGACAGACAGTAGATGAGTGGTTGCCAGGGTCTGGGGGGAGGAGAAAGGGTAGTGACTGCTAATGAGGACAAGGTTTCTTTTTGGGGTGATGAAAATATTCTAAAATTGATTGTGGTGATGGCTGCATAACTCTGTAAATATACAAAAACTTCCACTGAATTGTAAAAAGAGCAAGAAAATACACATTTTTTTAAAAAGGGAAGAAGAAGAGCCCCTTCTCTTAGGAGCTTTGCTGTCTATCTCCTAGCCCCCACTTCTTGATCGGAATCCCTGTAACGGACAGGGTCAGAGTGGCTTGTATGCAGGTCCATCCACCCCAGCCAAGTGTGAGGACCTTGGCCAGTGCCTGCTCTCATTCATTTTGAACCCTAGCATCTAGGACAATGCTCGGCACCCAGTAGGCAATCAACATAAATGTGTGTTGAATGAATAGCTTCTAGCACACCCCTAATATCACCCATTGCTTTTTATATCATCATTTCTAAAGTAACAGAGTACCAGCAAGATCACACATACACATACAGTATCTGTCTGTATTTTAAACTTTTTTCTAAATATTTCCAAAAATTTAAAAACCAGATTATCAATTAGTGTCACCCCTTTTTTAATTCCAAAAAGACATATGATTTCAACATTTAAAGCTAATTATGGGAGTTCCTATTACGGCTCAGTGGCTTAAGAACCCAACATAGTGGAGTTCCCATCGTGGCACAGTGGTTAACGAATCCGACTAGGAACCATGAGATTGCGGGTTCGATCCTTGCCCTTGCTCAGTGGGTTGAGGATCTGGTGTTGCCGTGAGTTATGGTGTAGGCTGCAGACGTGGCTCAGATCCCGAGTTGCTGTGGCTCTGGAGTGGGCCGGTGGCTACAGCTCCAATTCGACCCCTAGCCTGGGAACCTCCATATGCTGTGGGAGCGGCCCAAGAAATGGCAAAAAGACAAAAAAAACCAAAAAAACAAAAAACCCAAAAACCAAAAAACCCAACATAGTGTCGTGAGGATGCAAGTTTGATCCTTGGCCTTGCTCAGTTGGTTAAGGATCCTGTGTAGCTGCAAGCTGCAGCATAGGACACAGATGTGGCTTGGATCCCGCATTGCTGTGGCTGAGGTATAGACGGGCAGCTACAGCTCCTATTTGACCCCTAGCCCTGGAACTTCCAAATGCCGCAGGTGTGACAAGAAAGAAGGGGGGGGGGAGGAAGGCAGGAGGGAAGAAAGAAAGCCAATTATCAATAAACTGATTCAGATACATGGAAAAAGGTTAAACCACTCAGCTACAAATAGCATATTCAGTCCCTAAACAACAAACTCCACTTTTCAAAAAACGTGACAAAAATGTCCCCTACTCTGAGACAGAAGGATTTAAGAAGGAAGAAACCAATATCGGCCAATATAAAGGTTCATTAAACTCAGCCTTTGAAAACTCTCTGGTCTTCAATAGCAACAACAACAATAATAATAATATAATAAGATGATGAAAGTAATAACAACAGCTCACATTTATTCAGCACTTACTATGTGCTAGGCTGGGTATTATTTTCTCTTTCTAGGTAGCAACTCAGTTACAACAACATGTTGTCATAGATAGTATTTTTACCCTCATTTCATAGAGAGATTAACAGCTTTCCCAAGACTGTATGGCTGGTAAATGGCTGAGCTGAACTGGAAGCCAGAAAGTCTGATTTTACTGCCAGCATGCTTCCTGCTATATGACATAGGATATCCTAAAGGGACTTTAACCCTTTGATTGGATCTAGGAAAGCAATTGTTTGTTTCTGGGTTTACAGATTGAAGAGTGTAGGCTATTAAAAAAAGACCTCAGGGGAAAAAAAACATGAATATGCAGGAATTGGAATCCATGTGTAAATATCTGATGCTCAAAAGTCTATTGTTTTATATGTCCTTTATTGAAATCAGGTGGAAAATATCCGAATAGACAGTATGGTCAGCCCAAACTTGCAAAACCCTGACCTGACCCACTCTGCAAGGCCAGCTCCTTCCGAACTTCCAGCCACAGGCACCCCCACCTTCTGAGACTGTGGCCCTCCCACCTCACTCCTTTCTCACTGAGTTCAATGCCTCATCTGTTTCCTTCCTGGCACTTACCAGTGTTTACAATGATTTTATTCATTTGTTTACCTGCTTTTCTTGTCTAACTCTCCCATCAGAATGTAAATTCCACAAGGGCAGTGACCATGTCCATAGTTTTTGCCTAGTGTTTGTTGAACGAATAATAACTCTCTATGTAGGTGACACCTTTCTTTCAGAACAATTTGGTGCATCAGTGACTGGCTGGATGAGCACACAGGGCTGTAGCAACTCCGGGGCAGGGGCCTTATCTTGTTCATCTTTGTGCTCCCAGTTCCTAGCTCAGTACCTGGTATACATTAGCTCAATGCATCTCAAATGAACTTGTTCATTAATAAACTGCTGTGAACCTGGAGGGCAGTCTCTATTGGATTACCTAGAGTCTCCACCTTGGGTCCTGTCCACTCAGTTTCTGGATCCAAGGGCAAAAGCTGATGAAGGCTGGGGATGCCTTTAAGCTGTGAGGAGCCACTGTGGACAGAAAGAGGAGCTAAGAGAATGTCAACAGTTGTATGGTCAAAACCCAAGAAACAAAACACCTGTACCAGGGTTGTAGGAGGGTAATTAGATGAAGGTAGTCAAAATATAAAAACTTCCAGTTATAAGATAAATAACTTTAGGGTTTATAGCAATATAACCTCACCTCAGGAAACAAGAAAAATCCCAAATAAACAACTTAAACTTTCACCTGAAGCAACTAGAGAAAGAAGAACAAAACCCAAAATTAGTAGAAGAAATGATAAACATCTGGGCAGAAATAAAGGAAATAGAAATGAAGAAAACAGTAGAAAAGATCACTGAAACTAAAAGCTGGGTCTTTGAAGATAAATAAAATTGATCAACCTTTAGCCAGACTCCTCAAGAAAAAAAGGGAGAGGGCTCAAATCACTAAAATTAGAAATGAAAAAGGGAAAGTCACAACTGACACAATTGAAATACAAAGGATCATAAGAGACGACTACAAGCAACTACATGCCAATAAAACAGACAACCTAGACAAAATGGACAAATCCTGACAAAGGTACCACCTTCCAAGACTGAACGAGGAAGAAAGAAAATATGAATAGACCAATCACAGGTATTGAGATTAAAACTGTGATTTTAAAACTTTGAAACAAAAATCCAGGACCAGATGGCTTCACAGGTGAATTCTGTCAAACATTTAGAGTCAAGTTAACACTTATCCTTCCGAAACCATTTCAGAAAAATTGCAGATGAACAAACACTCTACGAGGCTCATTCTATGAGGCCACCATGATTCTGATGCCAAAACCAGGCAAAGATACCACAAAAAAGAAAACTATAGACCAATAATTGTTGATGAATATTGATGCAAACATCCTCAACAAAATATTTGCAAACTGATCCAACAATACATTAAAAGGATTATAAACCATGATCAAGTGGGATTTATCCCAGAGACACAAGGATTCTTCAATATACATAAATCGGGAGTTCCCGTTGTGGTGCAGTGGTTAATGAATCCGAGTAGGAACCATGAAGTTGCAGGTTCAATCCCTGGCCTTGCTCAGTGGGTTAAGGATCCGCGTTGCTGTGAGCTGTGGTGCAGGTTGCAGATGCGGCTCAGATCCTGTGTTGCTGTGGCTGTGGTATAGGCCGGCAGCTACGGCTCCGATCAGACCCCTAGCCTGGGAACCTCCATATGCCACAGGAAGCGGCCCTAGGAAAGGCAAAAAGACTATATATATACACATATATACACACACACACACACACACGCACAAGTCAATCAGTGTGATACACCACATTAATAAATTGAAGATGCAGAAAAACTTTTGACAAAATTCAACACCATTTTTGATGAAAACTCTCCAGAAAGTGGGTATCAGAGGGAACCTACCCAACATAATAAAGGCCATATATGACAAACCCATAGCTAACATCATGCTCAAAGGTGAAAAACTGAGAGCATTTCCACTAAGATCAGGAATAAGACAAGGATGTCCACTCTCACCACTTTTTTGCAAAAATCTTATTCAACATAATTTTGGAAGTCCTAGCCACAGCAATCAGGGAAGAAAAAGAAATAAAGGAAATCCAAACTGGAAAAGAAGTAAAAATGTTACCGTTTGCAGATGATATGATACTATACATAGAAAATCCTAAAGATGCTACCAGAAAACTACTAGAGCTCATCAATGAATTTGGTAAAGTTGCAGGATACAAAATTAATACAAAGAAATGTATTGGATTTCTATATACTAACAATGAAAGATCAGAAAGACAAATTAGGGAAACAATCCCACTTACTATCATATCAGAAAGAATAAGATACCTAGAAACAAATCTACCCAAGGAGGCAAAAGACCTGCACTCTGAAAACTATAAGATGATGATGAAGGAAACAGAAGATGACACAAACAAATGGAAGACACACCATGCTCTTGGAGTGGAAGAATCAATATTGTCAAAATGACTATACTTCCCAAGGCAATCCACAGTTTCAGTGTAATCCCTATCAAATTATCAATGGCATTTTTCACAGAACTAGAACAAAATATTTTAAAATTTGTATGGAAACACTAAAGACTCCAAATAGCCAAAGCACCTAAGAAAGAAAAACGGGGCTGGAGGAATCAGGCTCTCTGACTTCAGACTATACTACAAATCAAGAGTCATCCAAACAGCATGGTACCAGCCAAAAACAAGAAATATAGGTCAGTGGAACAGGATAGAAAGCTCAGAATTAAACCCACATACCTATGGTCAACTAATCTATGGCAAAGGAGGCAAGAATAGACAATGGAGAAAAAAACAGTCCCTTCAATAAGTGGTGCTGGGAAAATTGGACAGCTACATGTAAAAGAACCAATTTGGAACACTCTCTAATACCATACACAAAAATAAACTCAAAATAGATTAAAGGAGTTCCCGTCGTGGTGCAGTGGTTAACGAATCCGACTAGGAACCATGAGGTTGCGGGTTCGGTCCCTGCCCTTGCTCAGTGGGTTAAGGATCCGGCGTTGCCGTGAGCTGTGGTGTAGGTTGCAGACGCGGCTCGGATCCCGCGTTGCTGTGGCTCTGGCGTAGGCCGGTGGCTACAGCTCCGATTCAACCCCTAGCCTGGGAACCTCCATATGCCGCGGGAGCGGCCCAAGAAATAGCAACAGCAACAACAACAACTACACAACAAAAGACAAAAACAAAAACAAACAAACAAAACAAAACAAAACAAAAAAATAGATTAAAGACCTAAATATAAAACCAGATAGTATAAAACTCTTAGAGGAAAACAGAGGCCAAACACTCTCTGACATAAACCACAGCAGTATCTTCTCAGATCCACCTCCTAGAATAATGACAACAAAACCAAAAATAAACCAAAGGGACCTAATTAAACTTCAAAGTTTTTGCACAGCAAAGAAAACCCTAAACAAAATGAAAAGACAGAATGGGAGAAAATATTTGCAAATGAAGCAACTGACAAGGGATTAATCTCCAAAACATACATACCGGATTTTTCTTGTTTCCTGAGGTGAGCCACCCCAGTTCCACAAACCCATCGTCAACATCAGGGCTTCAATAGGACTCCATGCCAAATGGCCTGTATGTGCAACATCAATTTCTTTAATGTTGTATCTATATAAGATGATGGATCTTTACTAAACCTTCTGTGATGGATGTAAGTTAAATCATTACATGGTACACCCTAAGCTTATGTAGTGCTGTGTGTCAATTAGATCCCAAGAAAACTGGAAAAAATAAATAAAAGAACTGTACCAACCACAGGAGGGGAGGGTGGGACAGGAGAAGCACCTGTAATAAGGGTCCCATGCCCTGTGAGCTCAGGAGGCCACGAGTCTGAGTTGCTGCTGAGAAGCTGGGCAGTCCTGAGCTGTGTCTATAGTGTGTGGTGAACAGAATGCAGGAGGGGACAGTGCTTCCTCACAGCTCCTTTTATTTAATCATTATTTCTACTCTTATTTATAATACTACCTCAGTAAGGCCTGAATTTCTTCCAGGGGTACTCGGCAGGCATTAGAGTTCCTCAGAAACTCTTAGTGAAGTTCAGCCTTGGGACACCTGAAGGACAGGCTGCAGCTGCCATCACTGCCCCACCCTGGGAGCTGCTGGCCTTTACAGGAGCTTCTTTGAAGGGTCTTTGCTGCTGTTGGGCCTGGCTGCCATTTTGCTCTGAGCCTTCTCACTCCTATGTACATGTATGTTTTCTGCTCTAGTCCTCCTTGTTCCCCAAGCTTGAGAGGGGAAGTCATTCTCATCTGGCCATCTCTAAATGTTCCTCTCCTGTCTTGGGCAGCCTTCAAAATCCGGTCTTTTGTCTGTCAAGTTCAAAAAATGTGTCAAGTAGGTGTGTTTGCACTTCCCTGATTACAGTTTGTTTTCTCCATTGCTAGTTTCTCGGCACCTTTAATAATTACCCATTGGAGCTCCATGCTCTGTTTTCTGTTCTGTCTATTCTTTTGTTATTTTATGTTTGGGCACCTCTGCTGTGCTGGCAGATCCTTGAAACTATCTGTTCACAGGTATCTGTCAGTACTCAAATGCTTTTTTCATTCTTGAGGGTTTTCCTTAATGTTGCCAAAATCAGGACATAAGGATGTCTGTATGGAATGTTAAGGCACTAATCAATGACTTTGAAGCTAATGTTATTACCTGTTATGCTATTTGAAGCCTGGTTAGATCTATTCTTTTCATGCATTATCATTACTTATTGCTTCAGGACATTTTCTGCCCTTCCATTTTTCACTGTCTTTTCAGTTCTATTCACTTCACAATGATTCTGATATATGATGAGAAGGGCTTAACCATCAGAGGAGGATGCCCTCGAACTTTGATTTGACAAGCTGCTGATCCTAGAACCTAGCTCCAACCTGCTGGTAGATCTGCTGGAAAATTCAGATCAAGAGTTTTTTCCCCAAAGTTATTGAAATTTTTAAAAGGGAAAAATTATACTGCTTTTGTTATCAAAATCAAGTCTGTTGACTTAGAATGTTGTGTTAGCTTCAGGTGTACAGCAGAGTAAATCAGTGATACAAAAGCGCATGATCTCAGGAAACCACAGGAATAAATACTTGCTGCTAAAAAAGGACTTTCTAAGGGCTTATGTGCTGAACAGATAGACAAATACACCAGCTGCCACATTCGAATTTTTCACGGTCTTCTCGTTAGACAGGGACATTATGGCTGGAGACATAACCCAGAGGTTTGGGTCTGTGGTTGGCAACACACTTGTGTTTGTGCTGAGTCTAGAAATAAATCCCAGGTGACGTTTAGGTTCAGCACGACATAAACAGTATTTTAGAAAGCAAACAGTTTAGGAGTCAGAATAAGAAGGGATCAGGAATGAAAATAAGGATATATGCTCTTATCACAGAGTCAAAAATCTGGATGCCATCATCAGGGCAAAGGATGCTTTCAAGAGTGAACCTAGTTAGACTTCACCCAGCCACTTCAAGAAGATAACTTAGAAAATCTTTTATTTTATTTTATTTGCTTTTCAGGGTCACACCTGCAGCATATGGAGGTTCCCAGGCTTGGGGTCAAATCAGAGCTACAACTGCTGGCCTACACCACAGCCACAGCAACGCCAGATCCAAGCCACATCTGCGACCTACACTACAGCTCAGGGCAACACCAGATCCTCAACCCACTGATTGAGGCCAGGGATCAAACCTGCAACCTCATGCCTAGTCAGATTCGTTTCTGCCATGCCACGACGGGAACTCGAATGTACAGCAGTGGGTTTTGGGTTTTTGTTTGTTTGTTTTTGTTTTTTGTTTTTTTGCTTTTTAGGGCCGTACCCACAGCATACGGAGGTTCCCAGGCTAGGGGTCTAATCGAAGCTGTAGCTGCTGGCCTATGCCACGGGCATAGCAACGCAGGATCTGAGCTTCATCTGCAACCCACACCAGAGCTCACAGCAACGCCAGATCCTTAACCCACTGAGCAAGGCCAGGGTAGAAAATCTTAAGTACCTAAATATTTTTTTTTTTTCTTATTGGCTACAAGAATCAAGAAAAGTGTATAGGGAGTTCCCATCGTGGCGCAGTGGTTAACGAATCCGACTAGGAACCATGAGGTTGCGGGTTCGGTCCCTGCCCTTGCTCAGTGGGTTGATGATCCGGCGTTGCCGTGAGCTGTGGTGTAGGTTGCAGACGCGGCTCGGATCCTGCACTGCTGTGGCTCTGGCGTGGGCCGGTGGCTGCAGCTCTGATTAGACCCCTAGCCTCTGAACCTCCATATGCTGCGGGAGCGGCCCAAGAAATGGCAAAAAGACAAAAAAAAAAAAAAGAAAAGTGTATAGGAATTTTAGGTGGCTATTACTTTAGTAGAATAAAAGCATTCTTAGAAATACATAAGAACATGTTTATCCCTCCTTGATGGGAATTTTCTGTTAGCCAAGCAAGCTACTGGCTAGTATTTTAGTTCACCCTTTTGTTCCTAAAGAGTTTCTGTTAACTATTATTAAACTAAGGAACATCAGAAGGCTAATGGGTTTCCATATGGAGTAATCTACTTAAAATTGCTCCAAAATCAACTACTCTAGTAGGTTTCATTTATAGAGCTCCCAAAGAGGAAATTTAAGTAACATTTAATCCCCTCAGATGCTGACTATGCATTCTGGTTTTACTCTTGAGCACAGAGCAGGGACCTGACTTCTAGGGTCTGTATTAAGATTCTGATAGTGAGGGCGGGGGAGTTCCTTGGTGTTCTAGTGGTTAGGACTTGGTGCTTTCACTGTGGCACCCTGATTTCAATCCCTGGTCTCGGAGGTGAGATCCCACATCAGGCTGCTGCATGCCACAGCCAAAGAAAGAAAGAAAGAAAAAGATTCTGCTGCTGAGAAGGCTGTGCTAAGATAATTCTAACTGGTAAAGGTCACCTCTAACTTAAGAGTGGGTTTGCCATTTTTTGCCTCAAACTGGATACCCCAAAATACAAATCCTCACAAAGAAAGGTCAGCTATTTCCTCTTGTCACCTATGACTTTGGCCAAGAGAAGAGCATGACGTTGAAATGTCATGTCCTCCTTGGTATCACCCCTGCCCCCCTACTGACCAAAGAGTAAAAAGGAATGAAGCTTACGACACAGGAGAGAGAAGAATGAACAAGGAAGAGGGGAGCCACAGGTGAGGGGAAGAATGTGACTCAATTCCAGCTTCAGGACGGTTTCCCAGAGACACACACTCACTAGGCCATCTGCTTTCCCAGAGGAGTGTGGGCGAGGGGGTTCCTTGACCAGGGCTGAGCTCTGGTCTATGCGTGACTGCGCAGGTTTAACTTAGCAAATCCTAAAGGCACAGCTCAGACACATAGCAAGGGCTCAGCACTCAGTGGCTATTCTCCTACTGCTACTATGGATACACATGGCACGGGAGGGGGGGTGCTGTTTTTTTTTTTTTTTTTTTTAACGGCTGCACCCACGGCATATGGAAGTTCCCAGCCTTGGGGTCAAATAGGAGCTGCAGCTGCCAGCCTATGCCAGAGCCACAGCAATGCCAGATCTGAGCTGCATCTGTGACCCACACCACCACTCACACTATGCCAGATCCTTAACCCAAGGCGCGAGGCCAGGGATCAAACTTGCATCCTCACCGAGACAATGTCGGGCCCTTAACCTGCTGAGCCACAGCAAGAACTCCAAGGGGGTCCTGCCTGATGAGACTCTGCCTGTTGAGGGTTTATCCATCAGCTGCATAAAGGGATAGGGAGGAGGCACATCAGCGGCCACCTTGCCTCTTTCACAGACAAAGCACCATAGGGAGGACAAACCCCACTAATACAGTCAATGGCAGTGTTTCAAATGTTCTATAGGGTCAGAGTTTATGTCTGTGCCTCTCCAGCTTTGACACAGATGCCTGGCAAAGGTGGTGCTGGGATGTACAGGTGGGAGGGATGGCAGCAGACAGAAGCGTGTGTGAGAATGCAGCACTGTTTGCAATAGTTTACACAGAAGCAGCTTCAAAACAGTATCTATCCTTTGAGATTAATGTGTGGAAACTGTCAGCTGAGTGACTTCAGCCACCAACTGTGCCCAAGCATGCTACAGTACCCAAGCTTGAGGACTCTGGCTGCAGTGCCTGGTGCTGTCATGGTTTGCAGCTCTGGGTCCTTCCTCACCAGCTGCTGTCAGGGTGACAGGGACCAACCGCTTGGCAGGAACAATATGGGCTATTTCTGGGCATAGGATGTGAGTAAGGACATAGCCATGGTTAAGTCAGACTAGGATATGAGTCAGTTATTATGAAGCTAAAACTATATTATAAAGTTAAAAAGAACTGTCTTCAAAGCATCCTGAGAGCATTACGCCATCTAACTACTGTGATGTTTAAAAGACACTTAGAATCACTAAGCCAAGGAGAAACCCTGAAGAATCTGGATGATTGGCACTGGGCAAAGGCCTACCAATGAAAAGGAATGGATAAGGCTGAAGCTAAAATCTAAAGGTCCTAAAAATTAAAGGCAAAAGAAAGATTACCAGGACCACATGTATCTCCAGCATGCTTCTGTCAGATACGCAGAGGCAGTGAAACACAGGTGGCTCAAAAGGGCCATGGAACATGGGTTTACTTTCTTTTCCTTATAAAACAAAGCATTTTATTTGCAGTGCAACTTTTAGGGGGCCACACTAATGGTTATAAATGGCTATTAAAAAAAAACTGTCAGCACTGAAGTGTAAAGCTACCAAATAAAAGAGTGCAAAATTATTAACCATCAACATATCCACAAATTAAATAAACAAGGTTTCATTCCTTTAATGAAACCTCAGCTGCTGTTACAAGGAATAAAGTAATCTGAATATACTGGCATTGACTGATGTCTGCGACAGCTGTGAGGGCAAAACATCAAATTTCTTTGTAAAATGATGTTTGTATACGTTGAGGAAGAAGTCTCTAATGAGCTGGAGAAAACCATTAATTGTTAGTTGTGGCTTTTTCCACAAGTGCCATGTTCTTGGAGGCCTCAGGGAGGCCTAATGGCCTACTGAGCCCCTGATTGAATGAGGGAAGGCACGGCAGGGCAGCAATACTGCAAAATCAGAATTTCTGAAATGCCATGGGAAGGGAAGGCTTCTAGACCCTGGAAGCCCTTTTCTTTACTCAGTCACAGGACCCTTGGTTTCCAGCTCGTGGGTGCATCCCAGGGCCTGTGTAACTGTACTTCTGCTTCAGGAGTGCTGGGGGACTTCACCGCTTGGCCATGACCCAGGCCGCTGCTGGCCAAGGGGTTGTAAAGAGTTATCAGTGAGAAGTGACAGCAGCAATTAATCTGCTCCACCTTCTCCCTCCCAGCAAAGCCTCAGGAATTGTCCTTTGTTTCAAGGGCCAGGGCGAGGGGAACTGGACCTGCCTCTGGGACTGTAGGAATCCATCCTTATGCCCTCCCTGTCAGGAATTTCCTCTCATAAGTAAACTGTGTCCTCCGGTCTGCCCCCGATGGCCCCTTCTCCAGGAGGGTGGGGAGACAGCAGGCCCATCTGTTTAACTACAGAGCACAGGCGTGGAAACGCTTACTGTCTCAGCCTTGTGTTCTGAAGGCTGAAGAAGCCTAGACATCACTATTCTTTACAAGAGTTTTTCTATTCTTCGTAGATCTCTGAACGCCTCATAGTCCCTACTGCCCCACCCTAGAGCTTCCCTTAGGCAATTCCTATTCATCCTCCACATTCTGACTCAAATATCACTTCCTCTGGAGAGCCTTTCCCAACATCCCAAGGCCAGGCTGGGTCCCCTTCCACCCTGATAAACAGCCCCCATGGCAGACTGATTATCCCAGCTCTCTTTCTATCTATCTGTGTGATAATTAATGTTTGCCTTCCTCAGCAAGTTCCTCCCAGGCAGAAACTGAACCTGTCCTTTCCGCGTTCCCGTATGCCGTACAGGGTCTGGCACCAAGCAGATACCAATAAAGTCTCACTCAGTGGAAGGCTTCTGCAGGCAACCCAGAGTAGAATATGCACGGAAAGGGAGGGAGAAGGGGGGCTGGGAGGGTTCCCTCCCTTGCTGTGACTCCCTGCCTCCTTTATTCCCTTGTCATGTGTCCAAGTGAATGGTCAGCTAGTGATAGGTTCCCTCTTCAAGTCTGAAGATTCATGGGAAGTGGGCACAAAGAGTAGATGACAGTGTTTAAAGGAATTCAGAAATTAGGGCTAGGGATCCACAAAGTTTCTCAGTTGAAATTACAAAACCTTGGATGCTGTGACTTCCTGGTTGTTTCCTGGGGTCCCTTCAACTCTGGCCCCTGGGGATGCCCAGGGATGCTTGGGGTGTCCTGGAGGATGGACAGAATACAACGGGGGCATAAATCCTCTGCCAGCATCAGAAAGAGCCTCAGCCAGCCCTGGGTGGGGGGTGAGGGGGAGATGGGAAAGGGGCACTGACCTCGGCTGATGCGCTGCTTCTCCCCAGACAAGATGCCAGGGCTGTCGATGATGCTGATGCTCTTCAGGACCTGATTGGGCAGCTGGGAGCACATGAATCTGCAAGAAAGGGATCAAAGGTGAGATCAGCACATCACAGGCTGCTCTAACCTCGGAGCTCCTTGCTCTCCTGGCTACTGACATCTTTTGACAAGTGGGGGCTTGGAGGAGACCGATGGCACCCCCACCGGCGCTAAGGAGACTAGACGCTGGTCCCTGGGGCAGGTATGGGAGGGTGGCCTGGCACCCACTGCTCCCTGCCACTGGATCCTGTACTGTTCATTTTACCTTGGTGAACATTTATTGAACACGTGGGCATTTTACCAACTCTAGCTTATTTGCTCCTCATATTAATCTCATGAGAAAGAAATTACCATTTACATCTGAGAGATTAAGTAACTTGCTCAGGGTCACTCAGAGCTGAGCCTTACTCCCAGGTCCCTGTGACTCCAAGCCCATTAGCCCCACCTGCCTCTCCTTTATGTTGCTCCTTCCAGGGAATCCCATGTTTCCTTTGAGGTCACTGCCCCACCTGGCTGGAGTATCCGAAGCTCTGCCTAGCCCCTGCCCACTCCCTAATGTCATTAATGCCCGAGGGACCCAGCATCCAGCCCAGCACTCACTGTGGCTCTAGGCTTGGGGGCGGGGAGGGGGGGAGCAAGTACCTGTGGGCAAAACCCCAAGTCCCCCAGGGGCTTCGGTGCCCTAAGAGTGGACAAAGGGGTGGGGTTGGGGAGGGCTTTGGCCAAAAGTCTCCAAGCCTCATTCCTTATCCATCACCTCCCTGAACCACTTCCTCTTCTCATCCTGGTCCCTCTGCTCTGGTTCCAGTGGGCTACCCTGGTGTCAGCCTGGGAAGCAGGGCGAAGTGGCAGGAAAATTGTGGCCTGGGGGTCAGCAGACCTGGGTTCTGGTTCAGCTCAGCCTTCGCCAATAACCTGCTTGGAAACCTAGATGAGGGCTTCCCAACTCTGGGGCTGAGTTTCCTCGTGTGTAAATAGAGACACTTTGGCCCGGGACTGGCAAGATTCTTTTAGTTTTAACACTGCGTCACTCTAGAGCAGCATCGGGAATCGTTTTGTTACTCTCATCTCAGGCAACAGAGCCCAGGGAGGATCCCTGTCAAGTGCCCGTCTGGGTTCCGTCAGAAACTGTAGGGTGCCTCTTCTCCCCACGCACTGTAAATGGCTGGCACTGTAAATGGCTGACACCGAAAGCTTGAAAGCCCTCAGGGAAAGCTCAATTCTTTCTTTCAGTGGAACTGGTGGGATTACTCAGAAAGCAAGTATGCTGGGAATGCGGGGGATGGGGGTGTGGGGGGGGAAGGCTGCCCCTCCTGTCATGGTGCACACATGGACAGCACAGCCCCAGGGCAGGGGCAGGCAGCCCTTAGCGAGAGGTGCCCTTACTGACATCTCACAAGAACTTTTGTTGAGGGTCCTCTAGACAAGTTTCTCATACATTCATTCCCACATTTTCAGGGCAGCCCAGGAACATGGAGGAACGCTAATGCTAATTTTGCAGCTGGAAAAGTTGAAGCACAGGGCAATTACGACATTGCGAGGCCACACTGCAAATGTGGGGCTGGCTGGAGACTGCAGCCTGGTATTACTGATGTCAGCTGAGTGGAAGCCAACTCATAAAGTTAAAAACCTCGTTAACATTCAAAATAAAGGGTCCAGTTAATTTATGAGAAGCTTCTCATTTCTGATTTTCTCCTGCCCCGCCTGCACCCTCCACCTCTATAAATCCCACTGCCCAACGCCTAAGACAGCAAATCTGTGAGAATAAAGTGCACTGAGATCGCTAAGCATTCTTTGTAAGTTCACAGAGAAAAAAAAAAATGCCACCTCCAGGTCTCTAGAATGGGGGCAGGAACAGAGTTCTGAGCTCTGAGCTCATCTGTGGTGAACTACATTTCTTGGGGGTAATGAGTTGATGTCTTATCACAGTCCCATCCTTTTTATTAGATAGCTCAAGGCATCTGGCGATGCTGAAGAAATTGCACATATGTGAAACTATTCCCCATCAAGTACTCCTGCGAGAGGCTGACCTTTTCTCCAAAGCCACAAGCTCACACTCACTATCAATTTTTCCGAAACATAAAACCCCTGGATTCTGGTGTGAAGTTAACAGAGGGATTCAAAATGTACGAACGCTCCACTCCCTCTCTGCAAAGAGATGAGGTTTCAATAACTCCCGTGCCTCCTGACACAAGAGCAGAGGCAAAACCTGTGAGCCACGAAACAAGACAGTCAGATGTGGTGACATCACCATACCACGTACAGGGGTGCAGGGCCAGGATGGATAATTGCAGACACATGGTGGTGGGGGGAGGGGAAGGGGGGAGAAAAGGAGAGGGAGGGGCAAGAGGAAGGTGGAGAGACAGGGAGGAGGGAGCTCTCCAGAGGCACCCCGAGAGGGGGTGATGGGTTGTGTGTGCAAACCTAGGCTTTGCACAGCCCTGAACAGCACACGTGTGTGGGGGGTGTGGTGGAGGTAGGCAAAGGAGCTCAGAGCACACGTCAGCTTTCAGGGGCATAGCTCATACTGCAGGGGTTAGAACCACACACTTGTTTTCTTTTCTTTCCATTTTTCCTTTTTAGGGCCACATGCGTGGCATATGGAAGTTCCCAGGCTAGATGTCAAATCAGAGCTACAGCTGATGGCCACAGTCACAGCAACGTGGTATCTGGGATCTGAGCCATGTCTGCAACCTACACCGCAGCTCACAGCAATGCTGGATCCTTCACCCACTGAGCCAGGCCTCAGGGATACTAGTCGGGTTTGTTACGGCTGAGCCATGACAGGAACTCCACCCACTTGTTTTCTTAAATAGTCCTACTAGAATCCAAAACACCCTAATGCAATGCTGTTAGAGCAATCCTGTCTCACTTTTTTTTTTTTTTTTGCTTTTTAGGGTCACCCCTGAGGCATATGGAGGTCCCAGGCTAGGGGCTGAATCAGAGCTGTAGCCACCGGTCTATGCCAGAGCCACAGCAACGCTAGATCCGAGCTGCGTCTTCGACCTATACCACAGCTCATGGCAACACCAGATCCTTAGCCCACTGAGCATCCTCATGGATTCTAGTCAGATTTGTTTCCAATGAGCCACGATGGGAACTCTAATCCTGTCTTACTTTCACTTTCTATGAAAAGAAGGTGAAAAGTGGGGTATTTATTGGGTATAACACAGTCAGTCTTGGGTCAGGTACTCCCTGCTGATGAGTGTCGGCCAAAATGTTTCCAAGCATGGGTCTGCTGTCCCAAGATGGATTTCCTACCTCTTCTGGAGGAACTAACACAAAGCATACCCATGCCTTGCCCTCCACGTTTCATGTGAAATACCCAGACATGTGTCAGTTAGGCCCAGGATCTTCCCATTCAGGTTATGAAGCGTCTCCCTCACCCAGGGCTGACCTGATGTGTTTTCTGATCAAAGGAATACCAGATCCTTTACCTCACTGCGCCTGGCTGGGGATCAAACCCAAGCCCCTGCAGCAAAACCAAGCCACTACAATCAGGTTCTTAACCCAAGGTGCCACAGTGGGAACTCCTAGGCTGATTATTTTTAAGGCCCAAAAGACTCAGGAGAATCTCTGACCTCCTCTCAACTGCCTAAGGAATGTAGATAGAGGACCTGTTCCAGGAAGGAGCTGTCACCAGAGATAAAGAGAGTATGACCGAGGTGCATAGACAGGGAGGAACCTCGCCAAGTCTGTCTGTTAAAACTCCTCTCTGGGTCCTATTGTCTCTGCCTGGCCCAGCAAACATTTGTTTACCAAACATTTGTTTCCAGCTCCATGTCAACAGCCTTCCTCCCTTTTGAGCTTCCAAACCATCCCCCCAACATCCTCTCTTGTCTTTAACTGAAGACGGTTTTTAAAGTGAGGGCTTCATCCATGCTGCTGAGTTACTCAGATTTCCTAGGTCTCTCTCACGCATCCATGTCATTAAACTTGTGCTTTAATTTCTCCTGTTAATCTGTCTCATGTCAACTTAATTCTTAGACCAGCCAGAAGAACCTAGAAGGATAGAGGGAAATTTCTTCCTCCCCAACAGAGGCACAGAGGGGTCACATACTATAACCTGCCAAGTCACACAGCTGGTGAGTGATGGAGCTGGGATGCGAACCTGACAATTCTGACGCCAATCCCAGCTTTTAACTATTAGGTGGCTACTGCCATTCCATGCATTTGAATCACTTCTCTGTATCTTTATCACACAGAGAGCAACATCCTAGAATGAAAGAGTAACATGCCATAGCCCCAGAACTCCCCAAGAAAGAGGCCCCTGTGTGTGACTTGCTCTCAATTCACTGTTAGAGGGCCAAGAATCAAACCTTAGTCCTCATGGATACTAGTCGGGTTCGTTTCTGCTGGGGTAAAAGTTCTCCATGGCAGACAACCAATTCTCTTTCCTACTAAGTGTTATATTTTAGTTCCCAATTAGTATGCTATGTAAAAAGAAGTTTCCCTGCATTTAGAGCTAAGTCTGCTGCTGTTCACATGGGGATGCTACAATTATGTGCACACACTGGGGAGCCCCACACTGACTCTTTTCCTTACATTAGTGCTGCATGAAACAGCAGCTATGCCCCATGGATACGACTTCTTCAGGCTGTTAATTCTTTTTTTTTTTTTTAAACAGGAGTCCATCTTTTTGGTTTTGCTTTATCTTTTTTTTTAAAAAATTATTTATTTATTTATTTATTTATTTATTTATTGTCTTTTTGCCTTTTGAGGGCCGCTCCCACGGCATATGGAGGTTCCCAGGCTAGGGGTCTAATCAGAGCTGTAGCCACAGGCCTACACCAGAACCACAGCAATTCGGGATTCAAGCCAAGTCTGTGACCTACACCACAGCTCACGGCAACGCCGGATCCTTAACCCACTGAGCAAGGCCAGGGATTGAACCCGCAACCTCATGGTTCCTAGTCGGATTCGTTAACCATTGAGCCACGACAGGAACTCCAAGGCTGTTTACTCTTAAGTACACTATTAATTTCTAGGAGGTATGTCCCTGACACGTGAGCCTCAGGTACACATGGCCAGAAGGACAAACTCTTCTTTGCTGGTGCTTCGTGAGGTGCAGGGGAAGGCAGACAAAAGGCAGGAAGGAACCTAAATTCTAGACCTGTCTCTGCCTCTTCTTGGGTAAGTCATTTTATTCTTTGCTCTCAGTTTTCTCATCTGTAAATGGCCATAGTATCATCTGTCTTAGTAGCCCTGAAAAGAGGGTATGTATGAAATGATTCATCTGTAATTTGGGATATATAATCACTATCATCTTTATCATCATTGTTGGCTGGCTATTTTAAGGACAGCCTTAAATGTTAGATAGAGGGCAGGAGGCAGTGACTCTCAGTCCAAATACCCTCCTGTCAGTACAGTGGTCATTAGCAGGACTCTGGCCAGACAGCCTGGGTCCCAGTCTCAGCCCCGCCTTTCATTAACCAAGTGGGCCCGTGGAAGTTAAATGAAACTCTCCATGTGTTGCTTTCTCCTATGTTGAGGATAAGAGTAGCATCTATGTCATAGTGTTTCTGTGAGAATTTAGAGCTAATTTACAAGTTTAGACACATAGCAAATGACATATAATTATGGGCGATTATTTTCTACGTATTCTAAATTCAATTAACACTTGCCTGGATTATTTTCAGCAAGTTTTAAATTTTGAGATAATGAATCTTGCCATTCAAAATCTGTACTGAATGCTTCTTTTCTGTACTTGTCTGCTAAATGCTTGGGATTTGAGAAAAAATTAATTTGTTAGGGAAGTAAATCATCTGCCAAAATAAAACAAGCCAATAGCTGCTCTTCTTAGCATTTCCCTTGTGAACAAAGACTTCATGAAATGAGAATTTGAAAAAGGTGCAGCTTATTTATTTCTTTCTTTTTTTGGGGGTGGGGATGGGGGGAGGGGGCATGCCCATGGCATGCAGAAATTCCCAAGCTGGAGGTGGAACCTGTGCCACAGCAGTGACAAGGCTGGATCCTTAACATACTGAACCACCAGGGAACTCTGGGAGCTTATTTCTTTTTTAAGACTTTGTCAGGCAAGAACAGAATAAGACTAAGGACAGTGATAATGAAATCACAGGATTCCAGACAGCCTTCCACGGAGAAGGATCCTGTGCCCTGCACTTGCCAGTCTTTTTTTTGGTGGGGTGGGGGGTCTTTTTTAGGGCCGCACCTGCAGCAAATGGAAGTTCTCAGGGTAGGGGTCAAATCGGAGCAATCGCTGCTGGTCTACGACACAGCCACAGCATTACAGGATCCAAGCCCCGTCTGTGACCTACTCCATAGCTCATGGCAATGCCGGATCCTCAGCCAGCTGATTGACACCAGGGACTGAACCCACGTCTTCATGGATACTAATCGGGTTTGTTACTGCTGAGCCATGACGGAAACTCCCCAGGGCCAGTCTTGGGGCAGGAAGACTGGCAGTTTCCTTCCCCGTGACTACGGCTCCTGAGAGGTTCTGCTGGGGGAGCTTCTTGTCCCACTTCCCCTCAGCTGTAGTCCACTCTGTCCCAAGAGACCCTCTGGCTTTCTCTCTCCTGGGTTCCACCCCTACTCCTCTTACAAGGATATGGTCTGGTGCCAATCATGGCTGCTCTGAGTTGAGGAGGATCCTTCCTCTAGAGGAGTCTCTGCAGGTGGGAAAAATCATGTGAACAGTATTCTGCCCATCACTGCCAGCAACTGGATGGAATTTCTCCATGACTCCGTCTAGATCATCTGCCCATTTCTTTTTCTTTTCTTTTCTAAGGTTGCACCTGCAGCATATAGAAGTTCCTGGGCTTCAGGGCTGAATTAGAGCTACAGCTGCCAGCCTACACCAGGGCCACCACCACACACTGTATCTGCGACCTATGCCACAACTTGCAGCCATGTTGGATCCTTAACCCACTGAGTGAGGCCAGGGATTGAACCTGCATCCTCAGGAAATGAGCTGGGTTCTTAACCTGCTGAGCCACAAAAGGAACTTGCTGCACATTTCTATTTATCCTGCTGCCAAGTTCCCCTGATGTCACTTGGATGCCTTCTTTGATTTGTTTTAGGAGCATAAACAAGCTCTTAGAGGAGAGGAGAGATCCTTAAAGTTCAGTTTTTCACTGAAGGCACCTGTGGAGTTCTCCTGGGCTGCCCCCGGCAGAGCCACCACACGGCACCAAGGAACATCACTCATTGCACAGTCTTTGTGAATGGTGCCCCCGAGGTTGTGCAATGAGGTGCCTCAGCCTCTGGGAAGACACCAGTCAGCTGGGAGGATCTGGTCCTGCTTTTTTAAAAAAAAAAAATCTCAAAAGGAGAAATGCAGTTTAAGTCTCTGTCAGCTTTAGTGCCATGTCTCCCTAAAGGGGTTTGGAAGATGCTTCCTGGCTCTGCACCCCAACAGCTCACCTTCCCCAACCAAACGGTCTACAGCAGCAGACTCATAAAAGAGGGGAATGGAGGGGTGAGGGGAATACAGGAAAGAAGAACAAGAAAAGGGTTTAAAAAAGCAAGCTCTGGGTGGCAAAGGGAAGGAATGAGGGGTAAAAGCAAGGGGCGCCCCAAAGCACAGAGCTGTGTCCAGGAGAACCTGTGGTTTGTCCTCTGTCCTGTACCTCTCTGGGTTCCTGGGAACTCTTGAGTACCAGGTTACAGGATAGTACAAATAAAACACACCTCCAATCAAGACAGAGCCTCAGCCATCCTATAACTTCACATCCATGAAATAATGACCATGCAACAAAATTAATGTTTTCCCTATTTCCCATGCCTTGCTTCAGTGAATGAGGAAGCAGCTCAAAGCATGGGAGTGATAAGCCAAAGGGATAGCCAGGGAGGTGGGGTGACCAGTTCTGGAATAACCAAGACTAAATCTGGGTGTCAGGCAAACCTCAGGGGTCCTCTGGGCTTAGCTTTCCATGCAGGAAGCCCCAGCATACCATGCCTGAGAGGTAGCCATCCAGCCACCACATAACATCTCCAGCCACGGGGAGCTCGCCACCTCACAAGATAACTTGATCCATTTCTGTATTGCCCATATAATTAGAAATTTGTTCCCTTGCACCATGTGGCCATAGAATGTCCTGGGCCTTTGCCCTGCCCTCTGAAGCCACCCAGAAAAGGTATAAATGATCATTTCCTATAATTTTTCAAATGTCTGAATACGATGAACATTTTCTAACTTCTCTCTTTTAGAACAAACATGCTTTTCTTCTGTTTTGAACCTGTACATGTAACTGGAAAGAATTAAAAAAAACAGGTTTAAACAAGCTGACCAAAGATGACAGTCTGCTGATCCTTACCGATTGAGGAAAGCATTTCCAAAGCGACTAAGCTTTCGGAATGGCTTTTTGGGGTCCACGACTAAAGCGTTCCCTGGAGTGCTGCCCTCGGTCTCCCCATACATCACGGCGATGAAGGAGTCAGTGGTGGGCTCTGGACCAATCCTCATGCCTGGGAAATCTTGTTCCAATAAGTATCTGGGAGAGGAGAAAAGAAAAGAAACTCAGCATGATGTCACAAATCAAGAGGCCAGAGAGAGCTTCCTGGGCTACCAATTTTTTTTTTTTTTTTTTTTTTAAGGGCTGCATCTGAGGCACATGGAAATTCCCAGGCTAGGGGTCGAATTGTCTGCCTACGCCAGATCCGAGCTGCATCTGCGATCTACACCACAGCTCACAGTGACACCAGATCCTTAACCTGCTGAGCGAGGCCAGGGATAGAACTTGCATCCTCATGAACACCAATGGGAATCGTTTCTGCTGCGCCATGATGGGAACTCCCCAATTTTTAACATGATCATTTAAAAACCTAGAATACAATCCCCAAGAAAAAGAGAATGATTGGCATTTTACTCTTTTGCTGATAATGAATTTTTCAAAGCTTAAAAAGAGAGCCTAGAGAAAGACTAAAAAGACCGTCTGAAAGTGGACCGTAGCTCAGCACAGCAATTCATGGTTCCAATGGCACAACAGATACTACCCCAGAAAAGAGTAGCCAGCCAGCTCCTAGGCATCCTGCAAGAACCTACTCAGGCCCACTTCCCTCAAGTGAAATATCCCTGGTCCTCTAGCACCTTAGGGACACCTGCTCTTGGGGGACCGGGGCACCCTGTGCCTGCAGCTATTGTAGTGCTCACCATGCATGTTGCACTTCTCTGTGGGCTTTGAAGGCAGGCCCATGCCTACGGCCAGATGCATAACCCCAGCATCATGCCTGCCCACAGAGGGCACCTGTTATAGTGATTGAAATAATGAAGCATCTCCTTCCTTGTCAATGACAATTAGTAAGGCTGGGGCATCCTTGTATATTTTATAACTCCTCTGGGCTCCTGGATGTTGAAGCTGGAAGATGATCTCCAAAGAACTCAGCAGCAACAGAGGCTGATATGGAGGATGGGGGTGAAGGGGAGGACTTGGACTTGATATCACCAGGGTCATCCCTAGCCCTCTGTGCAAAGTGGGAAAAGATGCACCTTCCTCTAGGCACACCCAGCCCTACACCAGCGCTCACAGCTTAGTAGGCAGGACTCTAGCTGGATTTTACCCCCATGTGCCCCTTTGCCTTCCTGTAGTTCAACCTGTATAAGTGGCCCTAGCAGACGTCACTGAGGGTTGTCTTTCAGGGGCTGAGGAGACCACTGATGTGCTCTAGGGTGTAAGTCTGGCTCAATCACATCACTGGGGTGAGGCAAGGGAGCCAAAGATGGAAGCCATGGGGAAAGTTTGCTTTTGGTGGGAAATGGCTATGGCTTAACATAGCTCCTCCTCACCCCCATCAGCCTGTCATTCAGCTGAAGCCACAGAGATCCTCCCCCTCTCCTCCGTCCCTGGCAAGATTTCCTTTCCATTTAGGTGTATTCATGCATAGTCGGAATGGGGGTGGGGTGTGGCAAGGGCCACTCCCTCCTTCTTCTGCAACGTGGGGGGAACAAGAAGAAGTGCTTTGGAGTATATTTCACTCATTACCAAGCAACACCTTCAGAGAACACCTGACAGGGACAGCAAACCGGTACTGAGGGTGGCAAGCATTGGAAGAGAGTCCCTGACTGAGATGATGGGGCAGAGCCTGTCTCAGCCCTACCAGGGAGACGATCCTTCATCTCCTGGGAGCGGCTCAAAGGCAGAAACCGGCCCAACTTTCCCCAGCTCCCCATTCCCACAGCCAACAATCAACTTGGTCCTAAACCAGCTCTTTCTTTCTAAAATCTCCTAACTGATCAAATTCCAACTCAGAACCTGTGATTTTCATTTCCAGGGATAGAGGGAAAGAACAGAACTATCAACATTCAACACAATTTTGCCATTTTTCTAAGAATAAGAAATTAAGCCACCCTTTAGACTTGTGTTCTCTATGTAAACAAAATTGAAATTGTTTAGCATTCTTAGCAGGCAGTATTCTAAATGTTTATTTTTTTTTCCTTTTTATTCCTGCACTTGTGGCATACGGATGTTCCTGGGGAATGGGTCAAATCTGAGCTGCAGCTGCCGACCTACACCACAGCTCATGGCAACACCGGATCCTTAGCCCACTCAGCGGAGGCTAGGGATCGAACCTGTATCCTCAAAAAGACAACACTGGATCCTTAACCCGCTGAGCAACAACAAGTACTCCGTAAACGTTTAATTGATTTTTTAACATCATCTAACATTTTAAATGTAGAAACTGACTCTTCTACATTTCTGTGAACTCTTGGAGCACCAGAACAGATTTCTCTTTTAAATATGTCCCCTAAATTCAGAGTAAATGTGAAAAAAAATCAGATAATCGCATCCAGCACTTACCAAATACAGGTGACCCTTGAATGATACAATTTGAACTGCACAGGTTCACTTATACTCAGATTGGTTTGGGTGGTAAATACTACAGTACTACCCTGTCCCAGGAAAGGCTAAGTCTGTGGCTGCAGAGGAAATGCAGATATGGAAGCCTGACTACGTATTATATGTAGATTCTCGACAATTCAGAAGGTCAACAGCCCTAACCCCTGTGTTGTTCAAGGGTCCACTGTATGCACCATTTACCTGGTATCCTACAAAGCTCTCTACTTGCACAATGGTTTCATTTAATCTCCACAATATTCTGAGGTGGGTACTATCATTACCCCATTTTACAGGTGAGAAAACTGAGGCATCAAGCTAAACAACATGCCCAAGGTCACACAATAGGGGTTTCAGGGGAGATGGAAGACAGGCAGTTGGATTCCAGGTCTTGTACTGTCCTGAGGTACGTTCAAACCCCGGCTTCAGCTGGTAGTTTGTTCAGAGATGAGGAGCACAGGGAGTGTTCAGGGCCCTCACACAGAGTGTGCCACTGGACCATGACCCCATACTTCCTCAAAAGTCTGGGAAAAGAGCTCTCCGAACCGCCTCCTGCATGGTCCCTGGGCTGCCTTGACAATGAGGGGCTGGCTCTTTCCATTCTCCCTGGACCAAAGCTGGGGAGAGGAGATGCTATTTTTCAAAATATATTCAAATTAAATTTTTTCTGGCTGCGCCCTTGGCATGTGGAAGTTCTGGGGCCAGGGATCGAATCCATACCACTGCAGTGACCCAAGCCACAGGAGTGACAACACCAGATCCCTAACCCACCAAGCCACCAGGGAACTCTCAAATTTAATTTTCTTTCTAATTTCAAAACTTTGTCAGGCACCCAGGAGACTAGTAAATATCGTCAGGAGCAGAAATATTCATGTTTATAAATTCTTAAGAAATTCCACACAAATCTTAGAAATACTGGTTAAAGCAACAGTGACAGCATCCCCCATTCTGCGACACTCCAGCACTCAGAGTGTATGAAGAGTGTATAGATTTCTTACACATGTATGAATGTTGGATTTAGGTTTTACGGCCACTCTGGGGTCTTAAGTCTGAAGCGATTCAGCTGCAAGGCTAGAATTCAAGTCCAGATCACACCCCTCCCACGTCCGGTTAGATCTCCATACCCGTCGCCTGGATGAGGCAGCGCCTGGAGGCCCGTGGGAGAGCCGGAAGACGAGGAGACGACTGGGGAGAGGGGCTGGGGCTTGAAGAACAGCAGTCAACGTCACCAGGCATCCTGGAGCATACAGCTCACAAAAGGTCAGGTCCCAGTGTTGGTCTCAAACTTGACAGGCACTTTTCCATAGAATCAAAGTTAACAGAAATAGCTCACTTTGCCAAGACAGGCAAGAAAGGGGCAGGCTGGTCAAACTTGCGAGTGACCCTGTAGGACTGGAAACCTGAAGCTCCTCCCTCCTGGCCTGAGGCTTTTGCTTTTACATCAGGCTCAGCCCCATAGCCTTGGTACCCTATGTAGGACCTGTCAGATTCAGGAGTTAATATATGACACTCCCAGAGGATTGCCCAGAAAAGTCTTTACATGGGGGGATTGAGAGACTCAGATCCACTTCAGTCACACTGCTGGGCAGGCAGGAACGTGTCACATGTGGCTCTGAGGGACTAAGAACAGCCAGAACACAGAGTATCTGACATGAACAAAGTGAGAATGAGATGAGGTTCAAACCCAACACCCTTGAAGGGAAGAGTCTGAGTGGATCCAGAGGTGTGATGTACTGGTTACCCACTCAGCCACGTGCATGAGGTTGATCACCCGTGTTTAACTTTTTTCCCTTTGGACACCTCAGAGGCTTCTCCAAAGCTAGGAGTTCCAGGGCCTTTGTGGTGTTATCGGCAATAACAAGAATTCAAAGGAACAAGAGGCCACAGGAAGACCAAAGAAAAGACTCCAATGCAGTTCGGGGCTGGGGAGCTCAGCACACGGGCATCCTGTGTGTTGGGCTGTGTGTTTGTCCCTGGCTCCACTTCACTCTCCTTTTCCTGTGTTCTCGGAGGGCGCTGCCAATTCTGGTGGTGATTGCTCCAAGAATCTCAAGCCAAGTCATCAACTTAAAAAGGGACAGACATTAGGATCCCAAGCAGCTGAGCAGAAAGGAGGAGGTAGGGAGGTAAGGAGACCCGTACGGGGCCAGGGTTCAGCCTCACCCATGCGGCTCCTGGCACAATGGCTCCCGGGCTCAGCCTGGGTCAAGGAGCTGCTTTCATGCAAGGCTATGTGCAGACAGTGTCTTTCTTCTTTCATTGCTCAGGTTATAAAAGTCTTTGAGTTCATAGAAAAAAAAAACAGTCATTTGTGACAAGGGGAAGAAAAAATCTTGCAGACATGAAAAGTCCTGCCACATACCCAAGCACTATCTTCTCAAAGATGAGTAACTAAAAAGCAAGCAAGCAAACAAACTAGGAGGCACATGATTCAATGACAGACATCCAAAATTCCAGCTGCAAACTTCGTCTCCCCTGGGTATTCATCTATGCATTCTGTCTGGGTTGTCACAATTCTACTTGTAATAGTGGAAAAGGCATTAACTATTTTAGTAATAGACCTAACGTTTGAGAACCTGTTATGTGTCAAAGTCTTTATACAAATGAACTTATTTCATCCTAAGCACCTTATGAGATAGGCTCTAATTTTTTTTTTTTTTTTGGTCTTTTTGCCATTTCTTGGGCCACTCCCGCGGCATATGGAGGTTCCCAGGCTAGGGGTCAAATCGGAGCTATAGCCACCGGCCTACGCCAGAGCCATAGCACGTCGGGATCCGAGCTGCGTCTGCAACCTACACTACAGCTCACGGCAACGCCAGATCCTTAATCCACTGAGCAAGGCCTGGGATTGAACCCGTAACCTCATGGTTCCTAGTCAGATACGTTAACCACTGCGACACGACGGGAACTCCCTAGGCTCTATTTTTATACCCATTTTACAGATGAGAAAACTAAGGCTCAAGTAGATTAAGTGGTTTATTAGATCCTACGATTCTTTTTTTTTTTGTCTTTTTGTTGTTGTTGTTGTTGTTGCTATTTCTTGGGCCACTCCCGTGGCATATGGAGGTTCCCAGGCCAGGGGTTGAATCGGAGCTGTAGCCACCGGCCTACGCCAGAGCCACAGCAACTCGGGATCCGAGCCACATCTGCAACCTACACCACAGCTCACGGCAACGCCGGATCCTTAACCCACTGAGCAAGAGCAGGGACCAAACCCGCAACCTCATGGTTCCTAGTCGGATTCGTTAACCACTGCGCCACGACGGGAACTCCCCTACGATTCTTTATTAGCCCTGTGAGAACACTACCTCCCCTAAATCAGAGCTGAGAGGCTGTGAGAAGTGTTTATGGGAATGCGTCCTATAAATTATAACAAATCTACAAAACTAAGACTTTTTAGCCGGTACTGAAAAATCAAGCAGGCACTCTAAAAAGTAACAAGGCACATATATTTGGTGTATTTTACATACTTTTTTTTTTTGGCTGCACCCATGACATGCGGAGGTTCCCAGGCCAGGGACTGAACCCCAGCCACAGCAGTGACAACGCCAGATCCATAACCCACTAAGCCACAAGGGAACTCCTGAATTATTTTAAAATTCTCAAGTAAAATTCTAGAGAAGTAGCTTGTGTAATGATAAATGAAATTTAAAAATATTTGTGCATACACTGGCATCTGTGCAGTGCTTGGAGGTTCAGTTTACTGCTGTGGCCTGGTTTTTTTTTTTTTTTTTTTTGTCTTTTTGTTATTTCTTGGGCCGCTCCTGTGACATATGGAGATTCCCAGGCTAGGGGTCTAATCAGAGCCGTAGCCACCGGCCTACCCCAGAGCCACAGCACCTCGGGATCCGAGCCGCGTCTGCAACCTACACCACAGCTCACGGCATCGCCGGATTGTTAACCCACTGAGCAAGGGCAGGGACCGAACCCGCAACCTCATGGTTCCTAGTCGGATTCGTTAACCACTGCACCACGACAGGAACTCCCTGGGATATTTTTTTAAAAAGAGCATTAAACTAACCCCAATGGTCATTTTATTCCTTTGAGTATTACTAAGATTTTAAACTATATAGATGAGAAAGAAATAGACGAAATACAATTTTGAGTTCAGTGGAGAAAACAGAGGAGTTCTTGATTTAATTTAAATCCAGGGCCATGAGTTTAAATACATTTCAATTTATATTGTGTTGGAAAGTTTTACACTTTTTCTTACATTTTAAAATTGTAGTTGATCTACAATGTTGTGCCAATTTCTGTTGTACAGCAAGGTGACCTAGTCATACATAACATGACTTTTCTCATATTATCTTCCATCATGGTCCATCCCAAGAGATTGGATATAGTTCCCTGTGCTATACAGTAGGACCTCATTGCTTATCCATTCTAAAGGTTGGCATCTATTAACCCCAAACTCCTAGTCTACGCCACTCCCTTCCCCTCTTGGAAACCACAAGTCTGTTCACTTAAATAAAGTAGTTATAAGTGATAATACTTGATCCACCATTTCACTAGGAAAGGGATTGAGAAGAAAGGGTTAGTCTTTCAACTCTGATTTGTCCTGAATCTGGAAACAATATTTTTAAAGCAGTTTCCTCTGTTTATCCTCATGTGCAATACCAAGAAATGGAAGTGGGAGAAGAACTAAACATTTATTATCACAAAAGTGGTCTGGAATATACAATCATTTCCTAGTAAGTTAGTACCATCGCCACCACCGCTTGTAGACACCACCAAACAACAGATTATGATGAAATCATGTGGTATATATAGTTTGTAAGACATTTCACACATAGGCTTTATCACTTCACTCTCTTGCCGGAGCAGGTATTTTTATCCTTAGTTTATAGAAGCGAGAACCGTGTTTATGCCAAGTTAAGCAGCTCACACAGGACCATGTTAAAACAGGATAAGGACAAATTTAAACATTTCTGATAGATGTCTATCCAGTCACTTTCTGCAAGTATAATTTTTTTCTTCATACAATTGGGATCAAAGTGTTTCAATAATTTTGCATCTAGACTTTTCACCATTAGTTTTTCCTTATGCCATTAAAAATTATTTGAAAACACAGATAATGGCTGCATTCTATTCTGAGGTAAAATGTATCAATTTAGTTTGCCATCTCCTTATCCGCGGGCACTGAAATAGCATCTCATTTCTTGCTATTATAAATAATGCTGAGATAAATATCCCTGAATAAACATCTCATCTACATGAAAAAATTTTTCTAGGCTAACTCCTTCCTTTCCCTTTCTCCCTCCCTCCTTTCTTTTTCTTTCTTTCCTAAAATATAACTTAGTCTATAATATTATATTAGTTTCAGGTGTACAGCATAGGAATTCAGTATTTATAACAGATTTTATTCCATTAAAAGTTATTACAAGATTACTTAAAATTTTTAATCTTCTTTGAGTTACTGAAAACTAAATCAGGCCAAGCTGCACTCCATTTTAAAACTCCATGTCTTCCTTAAGTATGAAACCTAATTTTCACTTTTGTTTTTCCCTTGGTTAAATCATTGACATATTATCACCAAGACTGTTTGCTCAGATGACATCATCCTTATAACTACAGTACCTACTTAGGGAGTGGACCAAGAAACTGGAATGGCCTGCTGGACCAAGAAACTGGAGTTTGCTGGGTTAAGCCTTCGGCATTCTTCTATTTTTCCAGCTATGAGTGAAATTTAAACTATGCAGGGTTGGGGGTTCCTCTGTGCCTGAGCAGGTTAAGGACCAGCATTGTCACTGCTGCAGCTTGGGTTGCTGCTGTGGTACAGGTTTCATCCCTGGCCCAGGAACGCCCACACGTTGGCAAGGTCAAAAAGTAACACAAACAATGTGGGGCTGGGATGTGCTGAAGGCGCACTGCTGTCTAACCTGTGTCATTATCTGCAGCTGCTCCACTCCCCCTTCCATGCTGTTCTGCAAAGAGAGTGGAAGAAAGGGAAAGGAAGGAAGGGAGAGGTAGTTTTCTGGGTTAAAAGCAACATGCTTCCCAGTTTCTTACAGTCTTGTTTATTTTTTCAGTCATTCATTTGCTCATGCAATGGAGATCTATTACATATTTTCTATGTTATAACTTCTAATTTATGAATCTGACAACAGACTTTAGGATGATCTGGGAGCACTGTAAAGCTCCATGAGGAGGCTATAGGACAGAGCATTTCCCAAAGTTACTTGACTATATCTCAGTTTTTTTCTTTGAACACTTATTAACAATCTCCCAGATTACATTCTGCAGAACATAGGTTAAAGGAAGAGATAAAAAGGCATTTAATAGAACTCAAGATCCATTCTATTTTTAATTTTTTTCAAATGAATTCTTTTAAAATTAATAATGAGATAATTTCTTTTTACTTGAATTTCTTTCATTGGTATAGTTGATTCACAATGTTCTGCCAGTTTCTGCTGTACCACAAAGTGACCCAGTCATATTCATATACATATATATATATATATACATACACACACACACACACACACACACATATTCCCTCTCTTATATTATCTTCCAGCATTGTCTGTTCCAAGAGATTGGATATAGTTCCCTGTGCTATATGGTGGGACCTCACTGTTTATCCACTCTAAATGTAATAGTTTGCATAATAGGAGATTCTTAGTGTGATTAATTTATAAGATATTAAACCAACCATTAATACCACATCTTAAGGTAAAATAAAGGCATTACCATGAAAATTACAAGCTTGATATGGACACTTGTTTTCCAATACAATAAAATATGAAAGAGAAGAGAAAACAAAGTAATCAGGAATGTAACTGATAACAGCTGTCTGTCTAGAAAACACAAGAGAATCTACTGAAGAGCTGTTAGAATAACAAATCAAACAAACACAAACAAAACCAAAATGCAAAACATCAGTGGCTATCTTACATACTAGCAAATCTAGCCAGAACAATATAAAGGAAAAAAAATAAGATTCATGACAGTAAGGAAGTATAAAATACCCAAGGAGAACACTAATAGGAGTATATAGAACCTCTGTGAGTAAATCAACCACCTTCCTGAGATATATAAGAGGTCTGAGTGAAAGCAATGCTGAACCCCTGCTTGGGAAGAGCAAATACCCAGATATAATGCTGTTCTAAAAATGGATCCCAATGGCATTTTCTGGGAAGAATTTAATGAAGGAGGGAGTTCCCACCATGGCTCAGCAGGTTAAGAACCCAAATAGTATCCATGAGGATATGGGTTCAATCCCTGGCCTCACTTAGTGGGTTAAGGATCCCGACTGTGAGCTGCTGTGTAGGCTACAGATGGGGCTCGGACCCAACATTGGTGTGGTGTGGCTGTGGCTGGCAGCTATAGCTCTGACTCGACCCCTAGTCTAAAAACTTACATATGCCTCAGAAATGGCCCTAAAAAGAAAAAAAAAAAATCTAACGAAGCGATCTTAAGGTTCCTCTGAAAGAATTTAATAGGAGGAGATCCCGTCATGGCTCAGTGGTTAACGAAGTGCACTTGTGTCCATGAGGACACGTTTGATCCCTGGCCTCTCTCAGGGGGTAAAGGATCAGGAGGTTAAGGATCCGGCATTGCTGTGACCCGAGTTGCTGTGGCTCTGGCATAGGCTGGCAGCTATGCCTCTGATTTGACCCCTAACCTGGGAATCTCCACATGCCAAGGGTGCAGCCATAAAAAAAAATAAAAATAAAAAATAAAAAAATAAAGAATAACAGGAAATGATGATTGACAGTATTTGGAAAATAAAGAGAAAGATCAGAAGGGTCTATGATACCTTTTATTTTATTTTTAGGGACACACCCATGGCATATGGAGCTTCCCAGGCTAGGGGTAGAATCAGAGCTGTAGTTGCCGGCCTATACCACAGCCATAGCAACACAGGATTCAAGCCACATCTGCAGCCTACACCACAGCTCATGGCAACGTAGGATCCTTAACCCACTGACTGAGGCCAGGGATCAAACCTTCATCCTCATGGAAATTCCTTTCCGCTGAGCCATGACAGGAACCCCTATGCTACCACTTATTAAAGAATGTTTTAAAGTGACAATACTTAATTAGAGGCTTGGGATTGATATATACCTACTACTATATATAAAATAGGTGGGTAACAAGGACCTACTATAGAGCACAAGGAAATTTACCCAATGCTGTATAATAGCCTATATGGGAAAAGAATCTGAAAAGGAATGGGCATATGTATATGTCTACCTGATTCCATATGCCTTAAATTAATCCAACTTTGTAAGTCAACTATATTCCAATAAAACTCAAAACCATAAAATACATAAAAATAAAATATTATCAATATTAAAAATTAATATTTTGAAAAAAATTAAAATAAAGTAATAGTGATTAAAAGAGTACAGTGCAGGAGTTCCCGTTGTGGCGCAGCAGAAAGGAATCTGACTAGGAACCATGAGGTTGTGGGTTCGCTCCCTGGCCTTGCTCAGTGGGTTAAGGATCTGGCATTGCCATGAGCTGTGGTGTAGGTCGAAGATGCAGCTCGGATGTGGCGTTGGATGTGGCTATGGTGTAGGCCAGCAGCTGTAGCTCCGATTGGACCCCTAGCCTGGAAACCTCCACACGTTGCAGGTGCAGCCCTGAAAAAGGACAAAAAGACCAAAGAAAAAATAAAAAGAGAGAGAGAGAGTACAGTGCAGGTTTACCAATCTACCAAAAGAACAACAGAAAGAGAAAGAAAGGTCCTAAAAGATTCCAATAGCTAATAAATTAGCCTTTAAGGAAGCCTCATGTTATAGCAGGAAAAGGTAGGATTATTCAATAAATAAGGTTAAAGGAGTTCCCGTCGTGGCTCAGTGGTTAACGGATCTAACTAGGAACCATGAGGTTGCGGGTTCAATCCCTGGCCTTGCTCAGTGGGTTGAGGATCCGGCGTTGCCGTGAGCTGTGGTGTAGGTCACAGACACAGCTCAGATCCCGCATTGCTGTGGCTGTGGTGTAGGCCGGTGGCTACAGTTCCGATTAGACCCCTAGCCTGGGAACCTCCATATGCCGTGGGAACGGCCTGAGAAAAGGCAAAAAGACAAAAAATAAATAAATAAATAAAAATAAATAAGGTTAAAAATAAAAACCAAAAAATGAATACTTTCAAAACATGGTTTTAAAAAAGACTACTTAAAAAAAGAAAATATGGGAGTTCCCTTTGTGGCTCAGTGGTTAACCAACCCGACTAGGGCCCATGAGGATGCAGGTTCAATCCCTGGCTTCGCTCATGGTTTAAAGATCCAGCTTTGCTGTGAGCTGTGGTGGAGGTTGCAGGTGTGGCCTGGATTCTGAGTTGCTGCTGCTGTGGCTATGGTGTAGTCCAGTGGCTGCAACTCCGATTCAACCCCTAGCCTGGAAACCTCCATATGCCTCAGGTGCAGCCCTAAAAAGCAAAGAGAAAAAAGAAAGAAAAGAAAATACAGGTGAATATTTACTGAATCTTAGGATAAACAAGGATTTTCTAGATATAAGTGTGATAAAAGACATCTTTCAGAGAGAAAAAAAATGTTTAGACTTGACCACAAATATTAAATATATCTGTATGTTAAAAATTATCATAAAAATTTGAGGCAAATCTCAAACTGAAAAAATACTTATAATAACTATGACAACGGATTAATAGCCACTATCAAGTAAAATATTTAAACATCTATAAGATAAAGACTAATGCTCCAAATGAAAATTTGGCCAAGTTCACAGACAACTCACAAATAAATATAGATGGTGACTATATATTTTGTAATTTCAACTTCACTAATTAAAAAAAAAGCAAACTCAAAGAAATTTTTCCTATCATATTCATTTCTCTTTAATAGTAATAATTCTACCAACAGTTTAGTGAAATATTGATCCTCATATTAGACTCCTTTGTGGAAGTCTATTTTGGAAAAATTTTTCTGAAAAGGGAACTTCTATATGCCACATTTCATATTTGCTACAGCTGAGCCATAATAGGAACTTCCATCATTAGTTATTTTTGAAGATAACTTAATGATAGAAGAAAACGTTCATCACATCATACTAAGTAAAAAAAGGCTGTTTATTGGAGTTTCTGTTGTGGCTCAAAAGGTTAAGAACCCGACTAGCATCCATGAGGATGTGGGTTCTACCTCTGGCCTCACTCAATGGGTTAAGGATTCGGCGTTGCTTTAAGCTGTGGTGTAGGTCACAGGTGTGGCTTGAATCGGACAGCTGCTGTGGCTGTGGCATAGAACAGCGGATATGGCTCCAATTCAACCCCTAGCCTGGGAACTTCCATATGTCATGGGTGAGGCCCTAAAAAGAAAAAAGAAAAAAAAAGGCTACTTAATAAATTGCATTTATTGCATAATCCCTAGTTTTGTAATCATGATTTATCTAAGTCATCTGCTAAAAATGTGAACAGATGGGGCTTGGACCACATGGCATGGAAAGTCCACCAAAAGGAGACTCCTTCTTCAGGCTTGATAGTTCAACTGTCACGGTTCCATTAACTGAACCTTCATCTAGCAACAGTTCCCAAAAGTTTCCTGGGGGATGCTGCCTAAGAGTCATCATGCGAGGTAGTCTATAAAAATAAAAACAGATTTCTCAGTATCATCCAGAGAAAGAGCAATTCTGGAGTTCCCATTGCGGCTCAGTGGTTAACGAATCCAACTAGGAACCATGAGGTTGCAGGTTTGATCCCTGGCCTTAGCTCAGTGGGTTAAGGATCCGGCATTCCTGTGAGCTGTGGTGTAAGTTGCAGGCGCGGCTCGGATCCCACGTTGCTGTGGCTCCAGCGGAGGCCGGCAGCTACAGCTCTGATTCAACCCCTAGCCTGGGAACCTCCATATGCCGCGGGAGCGGCCCTAGAAAAGGCAAAAAGACAAAAACAAAACAAAACAGAGAAAGAGCAATTCACAAGGTCTGGGATGAGGCCCTGGGACCTGTTTCAGAAGATCTCTGGGTGATTCAGATCTGAAGACAGATCCAGGAACCAGAGCTTTCTGATGCATAATTTTCCAAGTGTTGCCAAGTATATTGAGTATCTTTTAGAAGCATCTAGATTTCATTTCTTCTAATTCTTTGGCACCACTGTTGTTTGTTAGGTAGATGATGCAATGAGTGGACAAGAAGCCAACCCACGGTGTCTCACCAAGCTGACTGCCACCACCAATGCCACCACACTCAGCCTGCCCTGTATGGTCCTCTATCCCTCCTCCTCTTGGGCTTCTGAAACATCAGCTGCTCTCCCTCCCAGACCCTTCCATCAACTTCTAACTCTGCTAAGGTCATGCTCCTCAGCCAAATCTCCAGAATCCCTGTGACCAGGACACAGTTCCTCCCCTTCGGTGCCAGTTGCTAAGAGTTTTCTATATTTGACGCTTCACCTCCCACTCACTCCTCAACCCTCCACCATCTGGCTTCCATCACCACCACTTACTGACATGGACAGCACTGGCCGAGGTTACCCTGGCTCCTGATGGCTCCAATCCATTGGTTCGGTTTCACTTTTTTCCCCAGAATCATCTGACCACCCCTCTCTCCTTCCCCAGCTTTTGTGGGGGCCATCTCTTGTCCCACCTGTCCAGCATCCATTTTCCCCTTTTGACAGCCATACCCCAAGGGGCCACCTCTCCCCGCTCTTAGTCCATGTGGGTTGGGGGCTGAATATCCCACTCCAGGCATGGCTACTTCATTCCCCTGGCTTAAGGGACTGGTTCTGGGACAGGATGTGGTCAATGTCGAGCCAATGAAACTCAAACCTGAGACTTTAGCTGAAACTATGGGGGAAGAGATTATTTTCTTCCTCACTGGGGTTGCTGAGCTGGCCGAATGTGGGTCTGCAATTGGAGGGGGCCACCTGCCCACCCACTGCCTGAGGAGGAAGCCAAAGTGAGGAAGGCAGCAGAGCTGAGACGGGGTTCTAGGCCCAACCGGAAGCTAGCACACTCTGGCCCCATCAGTTTCATGGGAACACACAGACCTTTTATAAAGGCTTTTGTGGTTGAATTTCTGTCACTTGCAACCCAAAGAGCCCTAGGATGGCTCTGGACCACCATCCTCCCCTGGCATTACTCCACCTCCCTGGTGATGCTTTCCCCAGCATCTCCACAAGCTCCATACCCATATGTCCAACCCCTCATGGGCTCCACACCTGGGTGTTCACTTAAGCTTAAATCTAAACTCAAAAGCATGCCCCCCTGCCATCCTGTGTCCCCATCTCATCAGAAGCTCGACCACCTTCCCGGTTACCCAAACCTGGGCCTCATCATTGGCACTTTATCACTTTCACTGTCCTGTCTCCTTGGGGCAGTGAATTCTGGCACACTCCTCAGGGCTCAGCTTTTAGGTTGTGTCCTCAGGGAGGCCTTTTTCAGTCTCCCAACCTGCTCCCATGTCATCCACTGCTCTTGTCACCCAGAGCCCTCATGGCTTGATTCTTACAATAGTCTGTGATGGCTGGGCCCATCCCTGAACTCAATATTATTTGAGCAAAGGAACGCTAGGGTGGGTCAGTACGATCTTATAGGGTATATTGTAAATATAGTTTATTCTTTGGTAAAAGTCAAATGTTTCAGTATTTCAGAGAGATCTGTAAAGGGCATGGTATTTACCACAGAAGACTATGATTTCCAGAGGTCCAACATCTGAATGAGGGTGAGAACCATCCACCCGGGTCCCAGTGTTTCCTTAATAGTTTTTTCTTTTTTTTTTTTAAGGGCCCCACCTGCGACACATAGAGGTTCCCAGGCTAGGGGTCAAATCAGAGCTACAGCTGCCGGCCTCCGCTGGAGCCACAGCAACGTGGGATCCGAGTTGTGTCTGCGACCCACACCATAGCTCATGGCAACACCAGATCCTTAACCCACTGAGCAAGGCCAGGGATTCAACCCGCATCTTCATGGTTCCTAGGCGGATTCATTTCCACTGCGCCGCAAAGGGAACTCCATTTTTTTTTTTTTAAATAAATGAATCAGGCTGCCTTCTAGTGAATACCTATACTTCTCTTTAGTAATGGAATCTAGAGCTTATCAAAGGAACGAAGTAGAGCTTTGTCCTTAAACAAAATCTATCCCCCAGGCCCCATTTTTGAAAACTCAGACGTTGGCCTGCTTTCAATTTTCTGATACTTTTCATATTGTTCATAGTTTCTTACAAATCACCACAGTTGTTTGAGCACAACTGCCAGTTTTCCTAGACAGGCCTCCCAACCCTCCCTCCACCCAGGTATTTACTGAGTCTTGCCTCTGCAAGGCCCTGGGGAGTTCCTCACCATCTCAAACAGGGCTGGGTTCCCTTCTGCCATCTCTGGAGCATTTTCCTTGACAGAAAAAGAGGAAGCAAAATAATAGCTGAGTAGTTCTGCTTTCTGTTACTGTTACGGCAAGGGTCCCAAGCAGTGGGCCTATCACTTCCTGATTCTTTTTCTTGTTCTTATCATACCTAAAAAGTCTTTTTCAATTGCCTGAGGTATTTCTGCCCTCTCAGTCCACTCACTCCAGCTTCTTAATGCTTCATACTGTCCACAAACCCTGTTCTCAGCTTTGTGTGTGGAAGCCCTGGCTCCCTTTTCCCTGTTAATGCTATGTTTAAGCAATGTTTAAAGTTTGAAAGCATAATTACTTTATCAAACATTCGCTAGGAAAACATACCTTCATTTTACTATCGAGTGTTATGAAGAATGCACATGTTTATATACTGACAAGAATATACAAGGAAAAAATATAGGGATGGTATGGTGGCTGTTTGTATTCCCCTTTTCTCCTGCCTACTCTAGTTCCTTTTGTCCTTTGTTCTTTCAGCTTATTTCCACTTTTTAGTCTTTGTTTTATTTCTGGCATCCATTTTTATTTTAAATTATTACACACTGATGCAGAAATTAATTGACTGGCACTAATTGTAGAATTACAGGAATTAAATCATGGGATGCTTAATATTGAAGGACTCAACTGTTTTACATTTTTAATTGGCATATAATTCATATGCCACAAAACTCACCCTTTCAAAGGGCACAATTCTGTGGTTTTTAGTATATTTACGAAGTTGTGCAACTAATATCACTAATTTCAGAACATTTCCACCCCTCCCAACAAAAACCCCTGTACCCATTAGAAGTCACTCTCTATTTCTTTCGCAGTATGGATATCCAGTTGTCTCATCATTGTTTGTTAAAAAGAGTATTTTTTCCCCACTGAATTTGTCTTAGAATCTCTGAAAAGACAAATTTATCAGAGCTGTATGGGCTTATCTCTGGACTCTCAACTCTATTCAATTATCTATATGTCTATCCTTATGCCAGTATCACACTGTCTTATTTATTGTGGCTTTATAAGTTTTGCAATCAAACTGTGGGAACTCCAATTTCAATGAGTTTTTCAAGATTGTTTTGGCTGTTGTGGATCCCTCACATTTCTATGTGAATTTTAGAATCAGCTTGTCAACTTCTATAAAGAAGGCAATTGGGATTTTTGCTAGGATTGCAGTCAATCTAAAGATCACTTTAAGTAGTACTGCCATTCTAAAATATATATGTGTATGTATACATACACACATATATATTTGTCTTTTGTCTTTTTAGGGCCACACCTGCAGCACATGGAGGCTGCCAGGCTAGGGGTAGAATCGGTGCTGTAGTTGCTGGCCTAACAGTCACAGCGACTCGGGATCCAAGCCATGACTGCGAAAGAAAGTGAGGCCAGGGATTGAAATCGCCTCCTCATGGTTACTCCTCGGGTTCGTTACCACTGAGCCATGACAGGAACTTCCCATTCTAAAAATATTAAGTCTTCCAATTCATGAACATGCAATGTCTTCCTTTTTTAAAAAAGGTTTCTTTTATTTCTTTCAACGAAGTTTCGCAGTTTTTGGTGCCTAAGTTTTGCTTTTGTTAAATCAACTCCTAAGTATTTTATTCTTTTAGATGCTATTATAAACAGAATTGTTTTCCTTCCTCTTCTTTTTTTTTTTTTTTCAATTATGGCCACACCCACAGCAATATGGAAGTTCCCCAGCCAGGGACTGGATCCGAGTCACAGCTGTGGTTAACACCAGATCCTTTGACTCAGTGCGCTGTACCGGGGATCAAAGCCACATTTCCGCAGTGACCTGAGCTGCTGCAGTTGGATTCTTAACCCATGGTGCCACAGTGGGAACTCCTGGAATTGTTTTAATTTCATTTTCAGATTGTTCATTGTTAAGTGTATAGAAATATGATTCTGTATATTAATCTTAGGTCCTGATTCTTTGCTGAACTTGTTAAAGACTTTTTTTTTTTTTAAGAATTTTCCTGAATCCTTAGGCTTTTCCATTTACAAGATGATGGCCTCTGAGAATAGGGATGGTTTTGCTTCTTCATTTCCAATCTACATTCCTTCTATTTATTTTCTTGCCTAATTGCCTGGGTCTCTACCCTTTTATTTGTTTTCTTTTTTAATTTTTTTTTGTCTTTTTGTCTTTTCTAGGGCCGCACCCACGGCATATGGAGGTTCCTAGGCTAGGGGTCAAATCGGAGCTATAGCCGCCAGCCTACGCCAGAGCCACAGCAATGCAGGATCCGATCCACATCTGTGACCTACACCACGGTTCACGGTAACACCGGATCCTTAACCCACTAAGCAAGGACAGGGATCAAACCTGCAACGTCATGGTTACTAGTCAGATTCGTTAACCACTGCACCATGATGGGAACTCCTGGTCTCTATCCTTTTAAAGTCTATATAGTTTCTTGAGTGACTGACTTCCTTCTTTTTTCCTCATTAGAATAATTTTTTTTTTTCAGAGAACAAGACAAGGAGTAGGAGGAAGAGAGAAAGTGGTGCTCTTAAAAATCAGAAGTTGCAATTGTGCAGTTTGAATTGATTTTTGGTGAACCTCGCATCCTCTAAGTGGAAATGACCTCCTTCACAGCACCTGGGCCAGGGATTTTCGGTGGGAAACTCTGAAATCTGTTTTCCTTGGGGTTTGGATATAAGCCTGGCCAATATATCCAGCCTTCCTTGGCTGTTAAAGAATCTACCATGACATGGCCACTTCCCCCTTGCGCATGTCTTCTCCTGCTCTGGCCAATTCTTACTGGTCAGAGGCAGGGCACCAACCATTCCTCCCACTGCATTCTCTGTCTTCTGAGAATTAAAAGTGTCAGTGAGACAATAGGTTTATCAGCCGTTCTGATTCTACCCAAAGACACTTTGACACACATCTCCGGAAGTTCTGGGCCAGCTTTGTGATGCGAGGGGAGTCCATTAAGACGCTCCTTCCGCCCATCCTCTTCCTCCCCTTGGGACCATCGTGGTGACCTTCCGGGCAGGAGTGGGCATAGTTTCTTGACACTCAGGCTTTTCAACCACCCAATTGAGGACGCCTCTTCATTAGACCACAGCACACACTTAATTCCCTCACCCTTGATGAACAGCTCACTGTGCTTTAGGGAGGTTCTTAGGGTTCTTCCCAAATATCGGTCAAAAGGAAGGAAGAGTATGGCTTCATTAAGGGTGTGGAATGTACACCAAAGGCCTTGCTGGGTAGCTTTACAATGAGAAGAAGTTCCCCTCTACATCAGTGCAGGACCCGTGTGACCAGTGACCTCTTGGGATGTGCAGGAATCTCTGACAATGCAGATAGGTGTACCCCATGGCCAAATATGAGCTTTCAGTTCTCAGCGGCTAGAAGCAAACTACCTAGGCACAGACTAGCCTCGGAGAAAACATAGACATGGATGAAGGCATGTTCCAGGAAGGTCAGCACCAGGCCAACACCTCTGCTCCCCCGGGCCAGTGCAGGACTCTAGAGGACAGCTGCCTTTTTGTATTGAGGCTCTCCTCCCAGAAGCTACACGGTTCCTCCCAGCTCCACTCTGAAACCAAACTCAGGTCTCCGGTGCCTCACCAAGCTTTCTGTCCTGACTTTCTTCTACCCTCGGAAGTCTGCTTTTGTGCCTGCTGCCTAACAACAAAATCACCTAAGCCAGGGAAGGTCTTCAGAGCAAGTGACTTCTGGATAAGGCAACTCCTTCCTCACCCTGATGTTGCACATGGGTCTCTGTTGCCTCCTGAGAAGTGGTTCATTTGGATGGAGATGCCAGATCTTGAAATTTTTCTTCAAACTATGCTTGGCTATTCCACAAAACTCCCCCAAATGATGAAACAAAGAGAAGAGTGGGAAATAATATAATGAAATAGTAAACTGGGAAAAAAGATCAATTCATGTTCCTGTGGATTTGTTCTCCTGCCTCAGGCTTGCTTGTTAGCCAGTCTGTGGGAGCAGAGAGAGGGCCACATCACATCCAGATTAGCAGTGTCAACAGCAGCTCCCTGACCACATGATAAAGCCCCCACCACAAGGACAGAGGGAAGAACAACCTGGGGTGCTGTGAACATGCCACCACTAATGTCTGAGACTACAATTATAACAATGCTACCTTCTTACCCTTTATCTGTGTATTTCCAAGAGTAGGTCCACCTCCCCCTCTTGTACTACTTGGTCATAACACTTCATTGGCCCATATACTTAAAAACTGGTTAGTATTATAGAGATCTTAAATGTAGTGTCTATCATCTTTCAAGGTTTCAATTATTGTAATATTCCTATGGTTCATTCTGAGTGTTGGTGAGGTGACAGTTAATATTCTTTTCAGCCTATTAATAAGTATCAAATAAAGCACTTCAAAATTATTTTCTTCACATTCAATTTACTGTCTAGAACTCTATTTCAATATAATATATTTGCTTTGTTGAGTTCATTCATAATATCTCTGCAGACCTGGATTGAACATATTTTCTGTAGTGACAACTACTCTATTTGTAGGAACTATTTAGGTCACTGGAGTGGAGGAAAAGAGGCCGCTACTAAATAGAAATGGCTTGTATCCAAATATAGCTGCAGTTTTCTGAACACCTGTTGAACATCAATGAAGAGACTGTTACCATTTCAAAAGCCCTGGGCCAAAACCTTAAATTAAATGATCAGTCACTTTGTTTCAACTGACACAGAGTTTAAACCAGGAAAATAAGTCTCCCAACCAAAGAAAGTTAGTGTTAATATAACAGCTGCTTTAAAAATAAAATAGTCTCTTCAAAAGGCAATCTGTTTCCACATAAATTATTTCCCATCAAAAATCACTTCTGGAACTATATGATTTGAACTGTCAAGGCATGCACAGTAATTGTTTGCTTTTAGAGACACAGCAAGCATGACAAATATTTTCAGTTGTCAAGGGCGAGGGAGGAGAGAATGACCCATCTAAGAAATGGAAACTAACGAATAGTAACATGACACTCCCCCTTAGTTCCACTGAGCGCTGGCGCGGCTGCTCCACACAGCTAACTTCCTGTGGCAGGATAAAGGGAGGCTGTGCAAGTGTAGGATCAAGGCGGCCTCTACCCCATCTCCCAACGCCCAACCCCGTGGTGGGGGGGCAGCATGGAAGAACTGCAAGAGAAGGGGGCGGGCAATATTCTCTGTTTCCATTCATTCATTCATTCATTCAAAAAAGTTATACGCCGGGCACTGTGCTAGGGGTTTAACTTTGCCAGTTTGACTCATAACACATTCTGATATCCCACACCTCTGTCCCCATTACCAGCCCTGGGCCTCACTCGCTCATCAGGAAAGTGCTTATTGTAGCCTTGCTTTCCTTCCCTTTCCCGGGTCCCCGGGCTATGGTGACAAGATAAAGCTAGCCAGAGGATTGCCTTTCCAAAAGCAAGGAAGGAGGGCTCAGAGTTCGCGGAGGAGTTCCGAGGACCCTTCAGGCAGCGTAGGAAGAGCCAGTCCCTACTCCGGAGGCCGCGCCCCAGGCGGGGCTTCGGACACCCGGGCACAGCACTCAGACAGGGAACCTGAGGTCACGCCGATGCTGGAGGAAGAAGCAGCTACGAGAGGGGTCCTTCAAGGGAAAAGTGGGCACAGCAGGAGGTCTGAGGGCGGCGAAAGGCTAGTGACAACACGCACACACGTGGGGAGGACCGTCTCCACCTAGGTAGTGGGAGACGGGTCCAGGCAGGGGTGAGAGGCGGGCGGGGACGGTTACCTGATGAAGGTGGTCTTGCCGGTGCTGTACTGGCCCACCAGCAGGATCATAGGCTTGTTCTCAAAGTCGGCGTCCTCCAGCGCGGGCGAGTGGAACTCGTGGAAGCGGTACGCCTCCTCCAGCGGCAGCACCTTGCGCAGGTAGAGCGAGCGCAGGCCGCCCGTCACCGTCTGCACGGCGTCCGCGCCGCCCGCGCGCTCGCGCCCGCCTGCCTGCCGTCCCATCCAGCTGAACATCCTGACGCCGGTCCACCCGTCCGAGCCCCGCGCTCGCCCTCTCAGTCCCGGTTCCGAGCTCCGACCCTACTCCGGGTTCGACCCTCCCCGGCAACACCGAGCTGCCCTAACTGCGCCCGCCCGGACTGGTCTCGCCTCCCGCCGTTTTAGCCAATCCCTGGTCGCTACGTCACGGGAGCTCGTTCACTATTCAGAAGAGCTCTCTCAACTCGTTCCTCATTGGGCCGCTGCCAGCGCGGGTGGAGGCGCTAGCCAATGGAGAGGAGGCTCTTAATGAATTATTGATGACGGAGACCTTCGGAAGGACTGGGCGGGGCAGAGGGTGTTTCTCGAACCCTCAGGCACAGACTGACCCGCCGAGGGGCCTGCTTGGGTCGCCGGGGCTCCACCTCTGGCCAGGTGGCGTCGGCTTCCGGGCAAATCTGAGCTGGTAGAAAACAAGGCTACAGAGGCTGCCTAGTCTCCCGGAGCGTTTACTCATCGCAGCCCTATGGACGTCGATACTAGGGGCAAAAGTTCAGAAAGTTGACAAACAGGTTCTTTCTACCCACTGGCAGGTTATTATAAACCTCGTTTTAGTTGTGAAGACTCATAATTGACAAAATTTGAAGTAAGGTACGCAGCCTCAATCTACCTAGGTAGATGGTTCTCCTACATATCCACAGCTGCCTCTACTAAATTCTGGCTCCATCGAAGGCCTTTTGCCCTTTGTTTTCTTTAATTTTCTGTAAAATCGAAGATTTAGTCATCATCCTCATGATTACAATCTATTTTCCACACATTGACATGAAAAGAGTTACTGCTACCTTCTAGCCAATCTCTTTTTCAGGTGAAAAGGACACATCTAAATTGAAATTAGGAGAAATAATCAGCCATCATTTTTGGTACCCTGGGTTACAATTTTAGAATAGTTCTCTGTTGTTTTAGAGCGTTTCTCAAGTGTGGTGGTGGTGAGGCACCTCGGATGCTTGTTAACATGCAGATTTCTTGTCATCACCCCAGACCTTCTGAGTTAAAACATTGAGGAGGAATGAAGCTCGACAAGCAGCCCCAGGTGATTCTGTGTACCTTTATTTTGGGGAAAGAGGATGCACTACAGTGCTTGTCAAACTTGATAGAAATGCAGATTCTGAATCAGAGTATGGGATGGAACCCAAGGCTGCATTTCTAATAGTCTCCCAGTTCTGTCAATGCTGCTTTTCCATGGATCATACTTTGAGTACCAAAGCTGTGTGGAGCAAACAGGATTTGTCATCAAAAGAACTAGGTTTGAATCCTGACTATATAAACTAATGGCTATGTGACTTTAAATGCAATGAGTTTCCTCGCTGCCTCTGTTTCCTTGTTTGTAAAATGGGAACTTCTTTAGAGTTGTGTGGATAAAATATTTAGAAGGAGCTATATGTAACCAGGCAAGTGAAAAGAAAGCCAAGAGAAAATGAAGTTAGATGTCTGCTTTATGTCAAAATAAAGCAAAGACTGAAATGTCAAAATGAGACCACAGATCTACTAGAAGGAGAACTACTACTTCAGAAGCTACTGAAGATTTGTAAAATTTTGGAAGGGAAAAGCCTAATTAAAATAAAAGAAAAATTATTTTAAAAAGGTAGTTTTCTCAACAAAAAAGTAAAGGCTTCAATGTTTTTTTAAATACGTAAAACACAAACCCATATAAACATACTCTTGCCATGGGATCCAGAAATTGCTCTTCTTGGTATTTACCCAAATAAGTTGAAAACTTATGTCAACACAGAAGCCACACACAAATGTTTACAGCAGTTTATTCCTAAATGTCCCAACTTGGAAGCAACTAAGGTGTCCTTAACTAGATGAATGGATTAACAAACTGTGGTATGTTTAGACAGTGGAATATTATTCAGCTAAAAAGAAATGAGGAGTTCCTGTTGTGGCTCAGCGGTTAACGAACCTGACTAGCATCCATGAGGATGCCGGTTCGATCCCTGACAGCGGGTTAAGGATCTGGCGTTGCCTTGACCTGTGGTGTAGGTCGCAGACTCAGCTCAGTTCTCGTGTTGCTGTGGCTGTGATGTAAGCTGGCAGCTGTAGCCTGGATTGGACCCCTAGCCTGGGAATCTCCATATGCTGTGGGTGTGGCCCCAAAAGACAAAATAAAAAATAAAAAATGAAAAGAAATGAACTATCAAGTCAGGAAAAGACATGGAGGAAACCTAAATCTATATTACTAAGTGAAAGAGGCCGATCTAAAAAGGCTGCACACTGGATGACTGCTACTATATGACATTCTAGAGAAGGCAAAACTATGAAGACCATAAAAAGATCAGTGGTTGCCTGGGGTTAGGGAGGAGGGAAGGATGAATAGGAAGAGCACAGATTTGTAGAGCAGTTAAAAATAATTCTGTATGATAACATAAATGTGGATACATGTCATTATACATTCGTCCAGATCCATAGAATGTATAACACCAATTGCGGATCCTAGTGTAAACTATGGATTTGGGGTGATAATGATGTGTAAGGGTAGGTTAGGTTCATTGATTGTAGCATATGCAGCACTCTGATGCAGGATGCTAATAGGGTAGGATGTTGATAGCGGGAAAGGCTGTGTTGGAGGAATAACAGATACATGGCGACTCTCAGTAATTCATATTCAATTTTGCTGTGAATCTAAGACTTCTCTAAAAAAATTCTATTAAAAATAGTATATATAGAAGTTCCCTGGTGGCTTAGTGGGTTAAGGATCCAGCATTGTTACTGCTGTGGCACAGGTTCAATCCCTAGCCTGGGAACTTCCCCATGCCGAGGCTGTGGCCCCAAAAGATAAACAAACAGGGAGTTCCCCTCATGGCTCAGTAGTTAACAAACCCAACTCAGATCCATGAGGGTGCAGGTTTGATCCTCAGCCTTGCTCAGTGAGTTAAGGATCCAGTGTTGCTGTGAGCTGTGGGATAGGCCAGCAGCTGTAGCTCTGACTCGACCCCAAGCCTGGAAACTTCCATATGCTGCAGGTGCGGCCCTAAAAAGCAAACAATAAAAAAAGAGATAAACAAATAAATGCATAAACAAAAGTAAAAGGCAAAAGACAAATTGGGTAAATATTACAGACATATATGATAGCTATATTTAACTAAGGATATTAGAATCTTAAAAAGCTACTATGAAATTTTTAGGAAATAAAATGAATACTACAATAGACAAATAGTAAAAATTGAATGATACGGATCCCCGGTAGTAATCAAATAAACAAATTTAAAATAAATAGATAACATTAAGAATGGCAGACTTATTTTCCTAAGATGATGCCCAATATGGGCACTGGTATAGGGAAAAAATACCTTCTCCTCCGTTGTTGGGGATGGAATAAATTGGCAATTTTCTGGAGTCTGTACTTATCAAAAATCCTTTTTTTTTTCTTTTTTGGCGGCACCTGTGGCATGCAAAAGTTCCTCATCCAGTGATCAAAGTTGTGCCACAGCAGTGACAATGCCAAGTCCTTAACCACTAGGCCACAAGAGAACTCTGTATTTATTCAAAAATCTTGAAAATGCACTTCAAGACTTCTGCTTCTCAACATCATCCTTAAGGTGAAATGATTGATTTCCCTCTAAGATCAGGAACAGGGTAAAGATGTCCACTCATACCATTTCTCCTTAACAGTGTGCCAGAGGCTCTAGTTAGTACAGTGAGGCAAGAAAAAGAAAAGGTATCCAGACAGGATAGGAAGAAGTAAAGCTGTCTTTATTTGCAGAAAATATGATCATCTATGTAGAAAATTCTATAGAATCTACCAAAAAAATCTACTAGAACTAATGAGTTTAGCAAAGTTGTTGGGTATAAGACATAAATTTTTATTATATTTTTATATATAAGATGAATTTATTTTTATCAATATTTTGCTTTTGCTTTATAGCGCCACACGTGTGGCATATGGAAGTTCCCAGTTTATTTTTATTTTTATTTTTTTTTGTCTTGTTTTGCTATTTCTTTGGGCCGCTCCCGCGGCATATGGAGGTTCCCAGGCTAGGGGTCCAATCGGAGCTGTAGCCGCCGGCCTACGCCAGAGCCACAGCAACGCGGGATCCGAGCCGCGTCTGCAAACTACACCACAGCCCACGGCAACGCCGGATCCCCAACCCACTGAGTAAGGGCAGCGACCGAACCTGCAACCTCATGGTTCCTACTCGGATTCGTTAACCACTGCGCCACGACGGAAACTCCTGGAAGTTCCCAGTTTAGGGTCGAATCCAAGTTACAGGTGCTGGCCTATGACACAACCATAGCAAGACCTGATACTTAACCCACTGAGGCCAAGGGGCGAACCCTCATCCTAATCGATACTAGTCAGATTCGTTCCCGCTGAGCCACCATGGGAATTCCTTAAATTTATTATCTTATATAATATAAATGTTCATATTATATTTTTATATATTAGAAATGAATGATGGGGCAACGAAGTAAAAAATAGTTATCATTTGCAGAGTTCCCGTCATGGCTCATCGGCAATGAATCTGACTACCATCCATGAGGACGCAGGTTTGATCCCTGGCCTCACTCAGTAGGTTAACCATTGCCATAAGCTGTGGTGTAGGTTGCAGACGCAGCTTGGATCTTGCATTGCTGTGGCTGAGGTGTAGGCTGGCAGCCGTAACTCCTATTTGACCCCTAGCCTGGGAACCTCCGTATGCCTCAGGTGTGGCAGTAAAAAGACAAAAAAAAAAAAAAAGAAAAGAAAAAATCATTATCATTTGCAATAGCATCAAAATAGTAAATTAAGAGGGATAAATCTTAAAAAAAAAGTATGAGTTCTATACACTAAGAATTAAAAAGCATTTCTGGGAGAAGTAAAGAAGGCCTAAATAAAACGAAAATGTAGACCATGCTTTTGGATCAGAAAACTCAATATTGTTAAGATGTCAATTTCCTCCAAAATGATATATAGATTTACTGCAGTCTCAGCAGGCTTTTATTTTTGTTAATTGACAAGCTGATTCTAAATTCACATGTAGGGAGTTCTGAAATGAATAATCCAGCTAGGAACCATGAGGTTGCAGGTTCAATCCCTCGCCTTGCTCAGTAGGTTAAGGATCTGGTGTTGCCGTAAGCTGTGGTATAGGTCGCAGAGGCAGCTTGGATATGGCGTTGCTGTGGCTCTGGCGTAGGCCGGTGGCTACAGCTCCGATTGGACCCCTAGCCTGGGAACCTCCATATGCCTCAGGTGCGGCCTTCAAAAGACAAAAATAGATAGATAAATAAATGACTAAATAAATAAATAAATAAATTCACATGTAAATGCAAAGGACCTAAAACAGAACAACTTTGAATAATAAAAAAGTTAGAGGACTTATACTACCTAATTTTAAAACTTATTATAAAGCTACAGAAATCAAGATAGCATGGTATAGGTATAAAGATAGATATAGGTTGTTCCAAGATATAGCAATGGAAAAAATAGAGTCTAGACATAGACCTACACATATATATGGTCAATTGATTTTTGACAAAATACAAAGACAATTTAATGGCTAAAGGGAAGTCTTTTCAACCAATAATGCTAGAACGGTTGGATATCTATATCTGAAAAGATGAACTTTGATCTCTACTTTGCACCATATGTAAAAATTATCTCAAAGTGATTATAAACAAATTTAAGACTTAAAATTATGAAATTTCTAGAAGAAAACAGAAAATCTTTGCTACCTTGTGTAGGGAAGGTTTTCTTAGATGATACTAAAAGCATGGTCTATAAAAGAAAAAAATTGATAAACTGAACTTCATCGAAATTAAGAACTCTTGATCTTTGAAAGATACTATAAAGAGAATGAAAAGACAAATCACACTGAGAATACATTTGCAAATTACATATCTGATAAAGGACTTGTATCCAGAATACCTGAAGACCGCTTACAACTTGCCAATAAGAAAACTAACTGCCCAATTTTAAAAATAGAAAGAAGATATTTGGATGCTTCACTAAAGAAGATGCATGGGTGGCAAATAAGCACATGAGAAGATGTCCAACATCATTCATTGTTAGGAAAATGCAAATTAAAACCACACTGAGATACTACGATATGCCTATTAGAATGTCTAAAATTAAGTCTGATCAGTTGTTGGTGAGGATGTGGAGCAACTGCAGTTCTCATCCATTGCCAGTGGAATGTAAAATGGTACAAACACTTTGGAAAACAGTTTGATAGTTTCTTTAAAAGTGATGCATACATCTACCACATGACCCAGCAGGGAAGAAGCAAAGGGAAGGATTACAAAGAGCACAAGAAAACTTTTGTAGGGGTGGATTTGCTCATTATCTTGTTTGTGGTGATGGCTGACAGTTGTACACATCTGTCGAAACTCATCAAATTGTGGACTTTAAATACATGCAGTTTATTGTACGTCAATTATACCTTTACTAGTCTAGGTTAGACATGCTCACACATCTCAGGAATTTTATCCTGAGGGAATAGTGAATATAAAGCTTTATCTAAGGAATGTCTATCAGCATATTATTTATAATAATGAAAAGCTTTGACTAGTTGCTCCACCATGAAAGACTAGTTAAGCAGATGATGGATTCCTGTGCAGTTTCTGAAAATTGTGCATTTAAGAAGAATATTAATGACTGGGAAAATGCTTAGAATATGTTCTTAGTGGAAAAAAGGCAGATTGCAGAAGTGAATCTGCAATCTGCAGATTGCTATGGGAAATAGTAGGTGGTTTCTCAAACAAAGATAGAACTTCCATATTAACCAGCAACCCCATTTCTGGGCATACAGCCAAAAGAATTGAAGGTAGGGTCTCTAAGAGATATTTGTACAGTCATGTTCATATCAGCTCTATTCACAGTAGTCAAGAGATGGAAGCAACCCAAGTGTCGATTGTTAGATGAATGGACAAAATTTGTATGTACATATACAATGAAATATTATTCAGCCTTAAAAAGGAAGGAAATCCTATCACATGCCATAATCTAGATGAAACTTAGGGCATTATATAATATGAAATATGCTCAGACTGCTTTATCCTCCCTGCTGCCTGGAATGTGGACATGATGGGTAGAGCTCTAGCAGCCATATTGGACCAGAAGGAAAACTTAAGGGTGGTAGAAGAGCTAAAAGGAACCTGAGTCTCTGATTAAATATGGAGAAATAAACTTTTGTTTAAGACACTTCAGACTTTTTTGGTTATGTAGCAAAAGCAATACTATCTGGTACGGAATTTGAGCACATGAATCAAGAACTTAGGACATTAGCTTGGCCAGAGCTAAAGGTTTGAGAGCTTTTTCTTTCTTTCTTTCTTCCTTCCTTCCTTCCTTTCTTTTTCTTTCTTTCTTTCTTTCTTTCTTTCTTTCTTTCTTTCTTTCTTTCTTTCTTTCTTTCTTTCTTTCTTTCTTTCTTTCTTTCTTTCTTTCTTTCTTTCTTTCTTTCTTTCTCCTTCCTTCCTTCCTTTTATTTATTTATTTTTTTCTGTGTTGTGTCATGCAGAAGTTACAGGGTCAGGGATTAAACCTGCACCACAACAGGGACCTGAGTCACAATGGTAACACCACCAGAGCTACCAGGGAACTCCAAGAGTTTTCAAAATATTAACAGAAATCCTGGGTGATTGCATCAATTTATATTCCCACCAACGGTGTAGGAGGGTTCCCTTTTCTCCACACTCTCCCAGCATTTATTGTTTGTAGACTTTTTTTTTTTTTGTCTTTTTGCTATTTCTTGGGCCGCTCCCGAGGCATATGGAGGTTCCCAGGCTAGGGGTTGAATCGGAGCTGTAGCCACCGGCCTATGCCAGAGCCACAGCAACTCGGGATCCGAGCCGCGTCTGCAACCTACACCACAGCTCACGGCAACGCCGGATCCTTAACCCACTGAGCAAGGGCAGGGACCGAACCCGCAACCTCATGGTTCCTAGTCGGATTCGTTAACCACTGCACCACGACGGGAACTCCTGTTTGTAGACTTTTTGATGATGGCCATTCTTGACTGGTGTGAGGTAATGCCTCATTGTAGTTTTTACTTAGTGATGTTGAGCATCTTTTCATGTTTTTTTTTTTTTTTTTTTTTCCATCTGTCTGTCCTCTTTGGTGAAATGTCTGTTTATTTTACTTTATTTGATTTTTTTGTCTTTTGTCTTTTTAGGGCCACACTGTCGGCATATGAAGGTTCCCAGGCTAGGGGTCTAATTAGAGCTATAGCTGCTGACCTATGCCACAACCACAGCAATGCTAGATCTGAGCTGTGTCTGTGACCTACACCACAGCTCACGGCAATGCTGGATCCTCAACCCACTGAGCGAGGCCAGGGATCAAACCCACAACCTCATGGTTCCTAGTTGGATTCATTTCTGCTGTGCCAAGACACAAACTCCAAGAAATGGTCTATTTAGATCATCTGTCCATTTTTTACTGGACAAATTTTTGTTTTTTTGATATAATTCTCCCATTCTGTGGGTTGTCTTTTCATTTTTTATCATTTCTTTTGCTGTGCAAAGGCTTTTACGTGTAATTAGGGCCCATTGATTTATTTTTGTTTTTATTTTCATTATTCTAGGAAGAGAGGCTCAAACAAGGTATTGCTGCAATTAATGTCAAAGAGTGATCTGCCTATGTTTTCCTCTAAGAGTTTTATAGTATCTGGCCTTATGTTTATGTTCTTAAACCATTTTTAGTTTATTTTTGTGTATGGTGTTAGAAAATGTTCTAATTTCATTCTTTTACATACAGTTGTCCAGTTTTCCCAGCACCACTTACTGAAGAGCCTCTCTTTCCTCCACTGTACATTCTTGCCTCCTTTGTCATAGATTAGTTGACCATAGGTATATGAGTTTATTTCTGGGTTTTCTATCCTGTTCCACTGATCTAGATTTCTGGGGGGTTTTGCCAAAGCATGCCGTTTTGATTAGTATGACTTTGTAGTATAGACTGAAGCCAGGAGGACATTATGGCAGTTCCTTAAAAAACTAAATATAGAACTACCATATGATCCAGCAATCCTACCCCTAGGCATATATCTGGAGAAAACCATAATTCAAAAAGATACATGCACCCCAATATTTATTGCAGCGCTATTTACAATGGTCAAGACATGGAAGCAATCTAAATGTCCATCAACAGGAATGGATCAAGAAGGTGTGGTACAGAGATACAGTGGAATATTACTCAGCTTTACAAAAGAATTCATTAATGCAGAGTTCCCATCGCGGTGCAGTGGTTAACAAATCCGACTAGGAACCACGAGGTTGCGGGTTCAATCCCTGGTCTTGCTTGGTGGGTTAAGGATCCGGCATTGCAGTGAGCTGTGGTGTAGGTTGCAGACGCTGCTCAGATCCCAAGTTGCTATGGCTCTGATGGAGGCCGGTGGCTACAGCTCTGATTTGACCCCTAGCCTGGGAACCTCCATATGCCGTGAGAGCGGCCCAAGAAATGGCAGAAAGACAAAAAAAAAAAAAAGAAAAAAAAGAATTCATTAATGCCATTTGCAGCAACATGGATGGACCTAGAGATTATCGTACTGAGTATAGTAAGTCAGACATATATCATATGATATCACTTATATGGAATCTAATAAAAAATGACACAAAAGAACTTATAAAACAGAAACCAACATTTCAAAACCCATCTTTTGGTTACCAGGGTGAAACTGCTGAGGGGGGGAAGGAAGGATTGGGAGGGTGCGAATAACATATACACACCACTGTATAAAATAGATGATTAAAGAGAACCTGTATAGCACAGGACAATCTACTCAAGAGTTTGTAATAACCTATATGGAAAGAAAAAATGGATATATTTATATGTATGAATGATTCACTTTGCTGTACACCTGAAATGAACACAACATTGTTAAGTCAACTCTACTCCAATAAAATTAAATAAAAATTGAAAAAATTAAAAAAATATAAAAGAAGTCCTGGGTGAAAATGAGATTGCTTGAGAAGAGTATAGCCTGAGAAGGGGGGGACACTAAGGAGAGAGCCTCAAGGCCCAGCAGTTACAGGAGTGGGGGGAGGGACGGCCAGGGCAGGGGCTCAAAAGTGGAAGAAACCCAGGACCAAAGACGCCCAGTACATCTGGCTCCTTCATTCTAGGGCTAGGTCGGCAGTCCCTAATATGTGCCCGCTGTGTGCACAGCAAATGCTGAATTTCCTCTTTGTACCGCCAGCCTGTTTCCAGGTAGGCCTCCTTCGTGGGCCTAGAAGGAAGCTCCTGGAAGTGTCCATTGTTAATCCTTTTTATTGTCCCAGCGCCCACAGCAGAGACTGGCATGTGGTGGGAAGGCAATAAATATTTGCAGTCGGAACCGAACTGAACTGCTGTTGGCAAGGAAGTGCTGGGAAGGGAGGGTCTCAGGAAGGAGGGGGTGGCCTGCAGGGCCAAAGGCGGAGAACAGTCGGGTAAGATAAGGCCTATAAAGCGCCGGTGCCGTTTGGCTCAGTGTACTGGCCATTAGGAGGACACTGGTGACCTTGGGGAGAAGGGTCTCCATAGGGATGTCAGGGCAGAAAACATCTACCGTGGGGCAGGGTGTCTGGGCTGCATACGGGTGTGGCCACTATTGGGAAGGAAAAGGGAGACAGGGTGGGGGGGAAACTGGGGGAGAGAGTTTTAATTTTCTTTTTTTTGCTTTTTTAAGGCCGTACCTGCAGCATATGGAGGTTCCTACACTAGGGGTTGAATCAGAGCTACAGCTGCCGGCCTGCACCACAGCCACAGCAACTCCAGATCCGAGCCCCATCTGTGACCTATGCCACAGCTCATGGCAATGCTGGATCCTGAACCCACTAGGCGAGGCCAGGAATCAAACCTATGTCCTCATAGATACTAGTCAGGTTCATTACTGCTGAGCCACAATGAGAACGCCTTAATATTCTACTTAATTATAGCAGGGAAACTGGGGAGGAAGCCTCCCTGTTCTCTCCAGGGCACTGTGGCCTTGCCCCTCTTGGAGCCAACGACACTCCTTATTCCTTGTGTGGCCCTTACTCATCTCCTGCTCTGTGACATTGGTGGCCTTGTTTTATTTTTTGTCTTTTATCTTTTTTAGGGCCGCACCAGTGTCATATGGAAGTTCCTAGGCTAGAGGTCAAATCGGAGCTGTTACTGCTGGCCTACACCACAGCCACAGCAATGACAGATCTGAGCCGCACTGCGACCTACACCATAGCTCATGGTAACGCCGGATCCTTAACCCACTGAGTGAGGTCAGGGATCGAACTCAAAACCTCATGGTCCCTTGTCGGATTCATTTTCACTGTGCCACAACGGGAACTCCTTGGCAACCTTGTTTCAGAAGCCATGTGACTCTTTAACTTCTCAAGTCTGTAGAAAAATCTTTTCATTTCTCCCCCCGCCCCCCCATACCTCTCTACGTTCCTGGAAAGCAAAGGCTATTCAGGGACCACTGAGTATCAGGTAGCTGCTTGGCTGAGCTGGCTGCTCTTCCTTCCCCTCTATCAGCACTTCCAGAAAACCATCTGAACTTCAAACAGCGTCCATCAGCAAGGGCTGGTGCTCCACTGGTCCCTGACATGGCCTCATTAAAACAGAGGGGCAGCCCATCACAAGAAGGGGGCACCCATGTAGGAGGGGAGGGGGGTGGGACTGGAAGTGGCCTTCTCACACCTCTGGCAGGTGTGTGTGAAGCCCAGGCAGGAGTTACACATATTTTACAGCAGCGGGTTAATGAAGGCAGATGAGTTGACAGCACTGACCCACATGGCCAGTTTATTCCATGCTAAGATGATACAGTGATTTTATAAATCTTGTTTTACATACTTTGAGGAATCCAGGGCAGGTCTGCCTTCACCTTACAATAAACACTCAGGTCTTGTCCCGTGGTTCACTCGGATAGTTTAAGTAGAACCTGTTTGCTGCAGCTGGAAGGAAAAGATGGCAAAGCAGAGGCAGCTGGCTGCTGTGGTGGAGGGGAGGGGTGGCGTCCCAGGTCAGCATCCTTTGGAAGTGGGGACCAGATCTGCAGGAGCTCTGTTTATCAGTGGCTCAGGGGAGTTGATGGATTCATGCTTTCCACTTTACGGGAGAGTCTAACATCAATCCACGCCTCTCAGATTTTAGGGTACACAGGCATCACCTGGGGGCAGTGGCGAGGAGGTGGGAATCTCCTTAAAATGCAGATTCTGATTAATTGTATAGCTGGGGTAGAGCCCGAGATTCTGCATTTCTAACCAGCTCCCACCACACTTTAAGTAGCAAGGATGTAAATCAGAGGACAGTTCTTGTAACATCCAAAGGACTGCTTAAGGAGCATGGTGGCCCATAAAGAGGGCCGTCTTCCAGGTTTGCTGGGTTTCATGCAGACCACATGCCTTTCTGGTCACACTTTCCATGGGCTCCGGCAGCTCAGTGGCTCAGGTTACACATTTCTTTAGTTAAGTTCCCAGCCTGATGGGAGCCCTAGAGACTTCGGGCTTCTCTGTGTCCCAGGGCTTTCCCAGCAATTCATCTGGGAACCATCTCCATGGATGAACTTCTTCCTAGGGGTTAACCTGGTTCTTTCTGGGTGGATCCTTTCCAGTTCTGTTTTCTCAGGGTGGCTCTTCAAGAGTTGGGATGTGCTGGCCACAGTGTTTACATAATAAATAAGAGGAATCTCATTTAGAAATAAATAATCCCACCTGGAAACCAGAGAGGAGGTGGTGAGAGGACTGAGACATGCTGTTGGAGCAGGCTGATCAATGAGTGGCGGCCCCTGGCCTGAGCGGTGCCTGGCACCAGCACCCACCTGATATCCTTGAGCTGCATCCTAGATCCTTATTCGGCAAACCTGAGCTGCTCTGCCTTGCCTTTCACTGGAGCTGGATGCTCAGACAGGGCTGCCTGGTCAGGATCCCAGGGAACACTGGTCCTGGGGCTCCGAGTAGCTTCAGAGGGGCTGCTGAAACCCCCTCACCTGTTTGTGTTTGTTGTTAAAGGGACCAGGATGATTCCATTGCTCCACCGAGATCTTTTGAGTGTCATGCTTCCTATTAATTTGCTGATTCATAAAAATAAAAATCATAAAATACAACTACCTATAAAAAAAATCACAAGAATATCATTGCCTTAAATTTTAAAAAGCACTGTTTCCAGAGAACTCAGAATGCTTCTCAGATCTTCCTGAGCATCCCCTGAACAGAGAGGAGTAATGAGGTGAGGGCGCTAGGCCAGGGATCAAACCCCCACCACAGCAGTGACAGAGCTGGATCTTTAACCCACTAATCCACCAGGTAAGTCCCAGCCTCTTCTGTACATAAAACCAGGCGTGCTTTTATTTGCCACACTTTAGGCATGTGTGGGAGCTTTCGGCTGGTGGACCCCTTTTCCCTGCAGGGAAGGTTTAAAAAAATTCCAGTGGGTACAAAATCCTAATACCTCCCTTTGTTACTTTCCTTTGTCTTTTTCTCTGTCTCTTTCAACTTTAAGAAATTTTTGTTTTTTTGGTACAAAGCTCAGGCCAGCCTGCCTGCAGCCCCTGCCAGAGAGCAGAGCTAGCTGTGTGGGTGGGTTCAGCCCTGGTGGGCTCTGTGTCTCTGACGCTAGAAGCAGACACAGGATCAGTGAGGTGCCCTGGGACTTCAGAGGGGACACTGGCTCTTCAGGCGTTTCTTCTTCTCCACCGCCAGTCGTAAGGCCTGAAGGAGCTTGTCCTTGTTATTCAGGATGTTATACTCAGAGAGCTTCACCAGCTTGTCGAAGGCAGCCTCCGTGTACGTCAGCTCCTTGGTGGCGTAGGGAGTTTTGGGGCCATAGATGTCAACCTGGCCCTGCTCCAGCTCCTCGGGGCTTCGCTCCACACCTGGAAGAGCAGAAGGACTCATGGTAGCCCCTTTATTATGTGACGTTGTAGTGGCTTGTCTCTGTTCGTCTCCCCAAGGTCCACCCCTGCACACACAGGCATGTGTGTGCGCACACCTTCCGATCCCTCAGAGCAGGGACACAGCTTGCCTGTCTTAGGACTGGCCCTGCACCAGTACAGAGCCAGGAGCAGGGGGCTATGGGGGGTGGGGGGTGGGGAGCTATTCTTTCTTGCCAAAGCTAAGGTTGGCTCAGACTGGAGCTGGGCCAGGCTTCCCTGTTCCCTCACACAGCCTAAGAGCAGGAGCTCTTGGTCGAAGGCCAGGGCAGGTAGGGTGCGAGCTCACGGTGGCGGTGGCTTACCTGGGGCTTTGTACTTTTGGAAGGTGTCATTGATGAGTGGGAAGAAAATCACGATGGGGGCGTCAGGCTCCTGGGAGTTCTCCAGCAGGTAGCACTCCTTGAGGTTGTCCTCCTCCTGCACCTCATATTTGGGGAAGGGGATGTTCTGCTCGGTGCAGTACTCGCAGGTTTGTTTCATGGGCTAGAACATCACAGGAGGATGCATTTGAGTATCAGGATGGGGTTGGGAGTGGGTAAGAAATACAGAGTTCTTAGCTCCAGCTCCCTGATCTTTCCAGACTCAGGTCTCTGACTGCTTTGCCTGTTTGTGCTATTTTTAGGACAAAGCTGGGTCAGGATGAAGAGCCTGAGGCAGTAGGTTGGTGTGTGCCCAACTGCAAGCATCTTCCCCAAGGAAAATGAACAGAAGCCCTTTTGATGATGCAAAATCAGACCTGAATATGTGGGTGGCTCCCTGAGATGGTGGCAGACTTGGCTGACCAGGCTCCTGTGGGACATGCATGGGCTTTGGACTGACAAAGTGCTACAGGGCTGGGAAGGACTCTGAAAGAGCATCTTTTTTTTTTTTTTTTTGTCTTTGCCTTTTCTAGGGCCGCTCCTGTGGCATATGGAGGTTCACAGGCTAGGGGTCGAATCGGAGCTGTAGCCGCCGACCTATGCCAGAGCCACAGCAACACAGGATCCGAGCTGCATCTGCAACCTACACCACAGCTCACGGCAACGCCGGATCCTTAACCCACTGAGCAAGGCCAGGGATCGAACCCGCAACCTTATGATTCCTAGTCGGATTCGTTAACCACTGCGCCACAATGGGAACTCCCGAAAGAGCATTTTTTATAAACATGAGATAACAGAAGGAGTAGCAGGCACAAGAGTACCAGAATCCCCTTAGTTCTACCCTCTGTTGTATGCTCATGAGCTGTGTGACCTTAAGCAAGCCACTTACCCTCTCTGTGCCTCACCTTCCTCACCTATAACATAGACATAATAGCAGTTGTGCCAACTACCTCAAAGAGCTGGTATTAAGGATCAGGTAAGATCATGTGTAGGAAAGTACTGTCCCTTGTTTACAAACATGGCATTATCATTGGAGTCATGCTTGTCATCTGTCTCCACTCCCCCTTTCCTGGCCTCAGGATAGGACTGTATTAAAGTAGATAGTAGAAACAATAGTTTCTTTCCCTTAAAAAGCCAGAAATTTTCAAAAGTAAATAAATAAAAATCTTTGGTCCTAACTCTTTGGTATAATTACATGGAAGGTCATACTTCTGCTGGGTGGGTGGGTAGAAAACTATGTGATCACTTTTAAAATAGAGCATCTCAGAGTTCCCATCATGGCTCAGCAGTTAATGAACCTGACTAGTATCCATGAAGATGCAGGTTCGATACCTGGCCCCATTCAGTGGGTTGAGGATCCGGCGTTGCTGTGAGCTGTGGGGTAGGTTGCAGACATGGCTCGGATCCCGAGTTGCTATGGCTGTGGTGTGGGCCATCAGCTGTAGCTTTGATTTGACCCCTACACTGGGAACTTCCATATGCTGCGGGTCAGCCCTAAAAAGCTTAAAAAAAAAAAAAAAAAAAGAGCATTACTGGAGTTCCTTTAGTGGCTCAGTGGTTAACGAATCCAACTAGGAACCATAAGGTTACGGGTTCGATCCTTGGCCTCGCTCAGTGGGTTAAGGATCCGGCGTTGCCCTGAGCTGTGGTGTAGGTTGCAGAAGTGGCTCAGATCTGGCATTGCTATGACTCTGGTGTAGGCTGGCAGCAACAGCTCCAATTAGACCCCTAGCCTGGGAACTTCCATATGCTGCAGGTGCGGCCCTAGAAAAGACAAAAAAGAAAAAAAGAAAAAAGAGCATTACAAGCTTTAGAACTGACTCAACTCTATTAAGGCTATTTTTTTAAAAAACTGCACTTTCTTTTGCAGCTAAAGAATTGCCAAATGTGGAAAATACTCAAATGTAAGAATAAAATTAGAACTAGCTCAGTGAACCTAGTAAACTCTGGGCCCCAACGCGTGAGGACCAGCAGGCTGCCCCCCTGAGGTCTGGACATCTAACCTCCGTCAGGTATTAGAGCCTTGAGCTTCTCCGATGCCGAGTCTAGGAGCCTGTGGGGAGCAGCCCGGGGAGCCGTTCCTTGTTGCACTTGCCTTTGTCTGGGACCCGGCACAGTAATTGAGGTGGATGATGAGGTCAACTTTTCTCTCAGGCCTGAGGAGGGGCGGGTAGCTGGAGTTGACAAAGAACGCGGTGTCCAGCAGGCACAGGTGGTTCACAGACCCTGTCAGCTGGTTGGGGAAGCTGTCCAGCACCGTGTCTGAAAATTGAGGCTTCCAGTTACCTTCACTCAGAGACACCTGGTGGGGACCAGATACCCTGCCTGGAGCTCCTGCACCTCAGCCTGGCCTCCAGCCTTCACATTGGCCAGGATGCCTGGTGAGTCCCAGGGGCCCCTGAGTGGGCTGAGGAAGACCAGTATTACCTTGGGGCTTTAGCAAGTCTTTTATGGAACATGGACATAAAACCCACTGAGGCTCAGCCACAGAGCTTGTGGGGTAGCAGGGGCTTAAGACCATAAATTAGTGCAAACTCTGGGCCCACAGCCGGCTGCCCTTTCCTCCCCATACCATGAGAAGATGGATTATTAGGCCAGGCTCAAGCTGCCATTTGTAGGCCATGGCCAAGTAAAATACCAATGATGGTAGCAAGTCAATCTCAGAGCCTTAGCAGGGTGGGAATGAGGCACTGAGCTGAAGCTTTAAGGCCACAGTACTTTTTTTTCCTTTTTCTTTTAAGGCCACATCTGCAGCATATGGAAGTTCCTAGGCTAGGGGTTGAACCAGAGCTGCAGCTGCTGGCCTACACCACAGCCACAGCAATGCTGGATCTGAACCACAGCTTCAACCTATGCCACAGCTTGTGGCAACGCTGGATCCTTAACTCACCAAGAGAGGCCAGGGATCGAACCCACATCCTCATGGACACTATGTTGGGTTCTTAACCCTGAGCCACCATGGGAATTCCAAGGCCACAGTTTAAGACCCAGCTCTAACATTCACCATTTGGGGGCTTCTGCACTGGGCCATCCCAGCCTGACTCCGGGGGCATCACTCACATCAAAAGATGCCCCCAGAACACAGCTATAGAAAGTCAGGACACACATTTCCCCACAGGTAAAATGGGGCCAGCTTCTACCTCCTGGGATTGTCATAAAGATGTTGTGTGGCGTTTGTACAATTATTACATACACCACCGCTCCACCCTCTGTTTGAGGCTTCACCAATGTGGACTCTGCTGTGGGGAGAGCCTGCCCTCGGCCCAGTGCACTCCTGGAGTAGAGGAGTTTCTCATCCTTCACTCTGTGGCAGCCTCCATATCCACTCTTCTTCCTCCAAAGAGAGGGCAGACCTCGTTGGCAGCAGGTAAGGTTACCTTTCCACATGGAGAACTGGCTGTTCTGGAGGTAGTCGGTGTGCAGCTGCAGCCCCAGCAGAAAGTTGTGGAACTGGGACACAAAGGCCCGATGGGTGAGGACATTGCGGAAAGTATCAGACAGCCACGATGCTGGCGTCACCACCGTGGTGTCCAGGACGTTGGCATCACATTTGGGAATTTCAGGTAGGAGTGGCTCATCTTCTGCAGGAGAGGGAGTGGGGATGGAGGGCAGGTCACAGAACTGGGGTCCCAGGATTGCCCAGGTGAAGCACAGTGTGGTAGCCCCACACCCAGGAGTCAGCCTATCAATGCAGTGCACTCCTTCCTTGCCTAGTTTTTTGGTTTTTGTTTTGTTTTTTTTTTTTTTTTTTTTTTTTTTTTTTAGGGCCTCCGGCATATGGAAGTTCCCATGCTAGGGACTGAATTGGAGCTACAGCTGCTGGCCTACGCCACAGCCACAGCCACATGCATGGAATCCTAGCCACATCTGCAACCTATGCCACAGCTCACAGCAACACTGAATCCTTAATCCACTGAGCAAGGCCAGGGATCAAATCTGCATCCTCATGGATACTGGTTAAGTTCATTACCACTAAGCCATAATGGGAATTTTCTTCTTTGCCCAGTTCTCAAGGCCCTGGCATCTGAGCCAGGAGGCCCCAAGGGAGAAACAGAATAGGGGCAGGGTAGTGGAGAGGGAGCCAGTGTGACGGGCAAGGAGGGGTTCCAGAGAGGATGACATCCAGAGGAGCAGCCTTGAATTTCGCTCATAGACTCCACCCTCTTCAGCTCTCCTGGGCACTGTGTAGCTGTAGCAAGCCTACCGCACAGTGCATGCATGCCCCTGGGCCAGGCCAGAGCTGCATGGGCGTGTCCATCACAATCACCCTTCCATCCAGGAAGGGTAGACCCTCTAGCCCTAACTGCCTCCTATCTCTGTGGGCCGCAGGGATGATGTCAAAACACATGGCAGGTGGACTGGTCCTCAGTTGGTACCCTCCTTCCCCACCCCCCATCTCCCAATCAAGAAGGAAAGCCAGTGTTTCACCCACCGATATCATGCATTTTATCCCTTGTCCACATGTGGAAAAACTCCTCTGAGGTGTGGGACAGATTCCAGGCATCAAGCAGATTCAGGGAGAAGATACTGCTCCACAAACCTAGGGAGTGGGACCAGCCGTGAGTAGCTCTGCCCAAGCGCCTCCAGGCCCACCCACATACTGACTGGTTCTGCCCTGGCCTTGATGCCCCTTCCCAGTCAGGCTGCTCATGGGGTGGGACAGGCTTTGACTGCCCTCTTCCCATAGTGCAGCTGATGCAGGAGACAGGTCTTCTCCACCCTCCTCTTGGAGCTGGGAGAGCGTATGAAGACTCATAAGACACAGCCCCAGCAGGAACCTTATGTGGACAAGTACAGGCTTCAAGTTCAAGTATAGACATCACCCTTTGCATCAGTTAATACACCAGTTTAGGACAGTGCCTGGCACCTGGTGAGCACTCAGTCAATGTCATGCCATCTCTAATTATTATGATTAAAGAATGCAACACAATAATACTCATATGAAATCATTCACATACATCAACCCATCTGGATCCTCAGTAAGGGTGGTTTTACTCTCAAGCCCAATTTATGGATGAGAAAATTAAAGCTCACAAAGATCAGGTAATTTGGCCCACTTTGCACAGCTGATAAATGAGGAACCAGAGTTCAAGCCCAAGTGTCTTAACTACAGATTTCTGAGCCACATGCCTAACAGCATAGGTGCTCAAAGAAAGGAGAGGCTGCTGGGGGCTGTGGGCTTCAGGACAGACCTCACAGGAGAAAGTGGGACTTTCTGGGGTGGGTTGGATTTGGGATACATGGAAGGGAGTGGGTGTGGACAACTAGTTTAAACCAGAGCATGACTGTTGTTGAGGCTGTCAAGATGGGTCTATTTTTTGCAGTTGCCCTTTCTTCTGAAGGGAAGAACTCTATGAGTGGACATCCCAGTCAGGCCCCTGTACTCAGTGGACCAGATTCTGGAGAACCAGGGAGCCTAGTGTTGGGAGCTGGGCCCGGCTTCCCCAGAGACTGTCTTCACCCTGAGGTCTCCTCTGGCTCCTTGCATCCCTGGAACTGAGTCAGCCCCCATCCCCTCCAAAAAGAGCCATGGTGCTGCCTAGAGTCAGAGGTAGAGGGACTAGGAGTTCCAGAAGCTTCCATCTCTGCCTGCCATTCCCAGTCTGGTTCTGAATAGATCCCAAGGAGACCACTGGAGACCAGGACATCGGGAGAGTCCCCTGGAGGCCCCAATGACCTAGGGGCCCCTGTCAGGTCCTTTTGGGCCCAGGGAGATCAGTGCAGTCTGGGAGACTGGTCTCAGGGTAGGCTCAGGAGCCTCTCCTGGGATGAGGGAGAGGAAGATGCCAGCAAATGCCAGAAGGATCATATGCCTGAGGGGCAACCCAAACCAGTTCCAGCACCTGGGACAAGATCCTGGGGATACAGAGTGTGTCTTCTAGTCATTCCTTCAATTCAAAGGTAAAGCCTACCCAGCCTGGGGTGGGGTTCCCTGCACCCCACCCCCCACCTCCAGCCTGGAGTTACCTAGCATGTAGCACATCTGCGACTCTGGAATCCTCCTCATCAGCCGCCCCATGAAGAACTCGGAGCCAAAGAGCTCGGCAGGAATGAAGGCCCCGTACTTCTGCAGGCCAACCTCGTAGGGCGAGAACTCACACCACTCTGCACAGGGAGCAGCAGGGCCAGGTATCAGTCTCAGGTCAGGAACAGTCCCACCCACCCTCCTCGAGGAGCCTGTGGGAGGGAAGCTGCAGTTCCCTCATAGGGCACACGGGGGCGCCTGTGACTGGTTTCTGCTTGCTCCATGTTTGCACCCTGCACGGGTTCGTTTGCTTCTCAAAACAGGAAAACAGGACCAAAATGGATGTCAAGGCAGGGCAAGTCTCTAGAGTCCTTTCTTCTGGGCAGCTTAAGAAATATCTAGGACCTTTTCCCTTCATGACCCTTATTTCCTCTGTCCCGTCAAACCTCTGAGCCGGGAAGCTTCAGGACCACAGGCATCAAGGGCAGAAGGGGCGTGTGTGCTGGGGTGCTGAGTGCCTGTGCCTGCTGAGAAGAGACCCCCTCATAAATTGCTAGCCACCAGTGTTACCTCTGAAATCCTGGTTGCTTACATCATCCTTGACACTGATGGTGAGGTAGATGGGCAGGGGGTTCTGGCCCTGGCACAAAGCAGCACGCTGCTCTGAGAGTTTGCATTCGTTTTTCTGTGGGGAAATGAAAGGGTTAAGGAGAAGAAGCAGACAAGCAGCCTGGAAGCAGTATAGAATAAGAGGACAGTCTAGACCTCTGCTCTGGGAGCCCATTTCCTGACTCCTGAGCCCACCAGTGATGGGCTGCTGTGGAAGTCCCAGCTGACACCAATCGCATCTGCTCTTAAAATGCACCTGGAGAATGTTCACTCATCCATGCCCTTGCTGTTTACCACCCCCTGCTGCCGTCCCCCCACTCCCCCCGGTCTGTAGTTTAGGGCTGTCCCTCAGAGTCCCAAGCTTCTCCCATCTCAGGGACCAGAGAAAGAAAAGGTAGGCATGGAGGAGGCCACCACTGCCCCTCTTTGTTCCCATCTCCTTCCACCCCATTCAAATGGGAGCAGCTCCATTTATTTATTATTTTTTGCTTTTTAGGGTTGCACCTGTGGCATATGGAAGTTCCCAGGCTAGGGGTCGAATTGGAACTGTAGACACCATCCTACATCACAGCCACAGTAATGCTATATCTGAGCCGCATCAGCAACCTACACTGCAGCTTGTAGCAATGCTAGATCCTTAACCCACTGAGTGAGGCCAGGGATGGAACCCACATCCTCATGGATAGTAGTCAGGTTTGTAACTCACTGAGCCACAAAGGGAATTCCAAAGGAGAAGCCCCATTAAAAAAAAAAAAAAAGTCTGCTTTGGATATTGGGCTCCCTCCTAAATTTGGGAAGAAAAAAAAAAGCTTTTTTTTCTTTTTTTTTTTTTTTAACAAAGGGCTTGGAAATGGGCACCAGATGGCAGTCAAGTTCCTTCTAAGTCCCCAGAGCACAATGCAGTGTAATCAGAGCAGGAGTCCTACAGATAGCCTGAGTCACATGCCACCTCCCAAAGTGAATCAGCCAGTGTAGACAAGGCCAGTGGAGGTTTTAGAGGCCCAGGCTCTGTCCCCAGGCCAAGCAGCTGCCTTCTGGGTGACAAGCATGGTTACCCAAGTGCATAAAGGCCACAGAATCTGTGTGGGATGGTAAATGCATGTATAGGTCAAACAATTCTTAGGCCTCCCTTGAAAGGCCAATGAGGTGCCTGTCATAACCGGACCCAAAAATATAGGCCCTACAGAGCTGACCATCCTGGAAGGAGAAGAGGCTGCAGATTCGGAAATGAACCCAGTCAAAACACACTGTCAAGGGGGCCTGAGAGAAAGGGGCTTCTGCCTTGGCCAGAGTGGAAGAGCAGGGGCCTCCTCCCATTCATCCTAGAATTGCTTTCCCAGGAACCTTGGCTTCATCCCACACCAAACCCTGGGCAGCGCTCATACTTCTACTGTGAATGCTTTGGAGTGTGGCTCCTCACCACTGACTCCTGTTAGAAACATTAACCACCACTTATTGACGAAATTCCCATTTAAAGGAATAGCACAGAGCAAAGCCAGAAATTGTACTCTGTCCAGCCTGAATCCAAAAGCCAACAACTGCAGCCTCTGCCTGCCCTGCTTAGTCATGAGGACAGATTAGACAGTGGGTTACTGAAAGGGGCAGGGTAGGGTGGGATCCATCCAAAGCTGTGGGTTCCTGAGTCTAAATCCCCACTGCCAAGCACAGTTCCTGGCGTGTAGGAGATCCTTAGTTTTGTTGAAAGAATCAATTTTGAAGATGAGGTTTGGCCAGTCCTTGTTGCTCAAAATGTCTGGGTGTTCTGGAAGAGGAGATCTACTAAATATTATTAGAAAATAACTTGCTGTCCCTTCATGAGGCTTCAAGTCCCGCTTCATGGAGATTGAACTCAAAGGCTCTGGCCAAGACTAGAATTACCAGACCCTTATAATCGTCCCACTAGCCTCATTGTAATGCCCCTCCCTCCACCTTGAGCAAGCCGGCATAGCTTGAAGGGACTCTCCTGGAACTTCCCTATCACCTGTCCCACATGCAAATAAGGTGCTGCCTGAAACCAATCAACACTCAGCCCTTATGCATGTGCAGTGGGCTATGGCAAGAAGCACCAGTGGGCTGGGGTGGAGAAATCAGGCCCCCACTCAGGACTGCAGCATGGGGATTTAAGGAAAACCCAATTGCAGGGCCGGGCAATTCCTACTCCCAGTACTCCCAGGGCAGCTTGCTCTTTCTCTGAGAATGTACTTTGGTTTTAAGAAACTTTCTGGGAGTTCCCGTTGTAGTGCAGTGGAAACAAATCCAACTAGTATCGGTGAGGACGCAGGTTCGATCCCTGGCCTCACTCAGAGGGTTAAGTATCTGACATTGCCGTGAGCTGTGGTGTAAGTTGCAGACATGGCTCAGATCTGGCGCTGCTGTGGCTGTGGGGCAGGCCGGCAGCTGCAGCTCCCATTTGACCCCTTGCCTGGGAACTTTCATATGCTCCAGGTATGGCCCTAAAAAGCAAGCAAGCAAGCAAGCAAAGAAACAAATAAACTTTCTGTAACACACCCACCATTTCAATTCTTTCCTGTGGCAGGCTGGGGCCGAGGGACCAAAACAAGGCAACCCTAACACCTCCTCCTTCTGGCAAGTTCTGATTTGAAGTCAGAACCCCCTCAGTACCTTTGGGTGTGGGGCACATAGCTGTGTGGGCCTGGTTAGAAGTTTGATGGGAAGCCGTGCTTTGGGGCCAAGTCATGGCCCAAGCTGGTTCCTCCCTGGGGCCTTTGCAGTCAGAGGAGGCCAGGGGTTAGCTGACCTCACCCTGCTGTCGAGGACCGCAGCATCCCTCAGGGACCCCACTGCTTCTCCATGGCCCTCACAGCTGCTGGGACCCAACACAGGCTGCTGCTCTTCTTGGGAACATATTGCTCAAATCATTGGCTATCAGAGCTGGAAGGGACCTCATGGGTGGGGGTTGAGCATCCTCTGCGTGGTGGCCATGAGAAGGGGCCCAACAGACCTCCAGCTACAGGCCATGTAACTGGCTGAGGGCCCCAGCTACTCTGCTCAGAAACCCATGGCTGAGTCTGTGCTGAGGCCACACTTCCTACTGGGCTGCTCCCAGCCCATGACTGAACAGGGCAGGGGGCCTGAAGCAGGGGTGCCAGAGTCCCCGGCTGGCCACCTTGGCTGGAGGACTCTCTAAGGGCCTTGCTGACCTTTGGACCACACAGCAGGCTAGGATGCTTCCACCCAGCCTTCCCTCCCTCCTCCATTTGGGGTCAGACTCGCATCACAGTCTGATGGCTCCCTCCTCTTTCCTCTTACAGGTACTTTGGCTCTCAGAGGCCCCACTGCCTCTCCTCAGGGTGGCACCTAAGCCACCCTAAAGGGATGTTGGAAGACAACCCCACCATCTGCATCCATCATGCCTTCTGATGCCTCATGCTTCCTAAGGCCCAAGGATCCCTCTGCAGGTCTAAACCTAACTCCCTTCTGCTGTGATGAATGGCTTGACAGCCCGATGAAGGAGGAGGGCTGGGCGTCAGCCAGGGCAGCTCGGACCCCAGGAGAAGCTGAGTACCTACCTCATCCCCCAGACAAGCCTCGATCAGCAGGCCCCAGAAGTCTGTGAAGGTGACCTTGTAGCCTTCCTGGCTGCGCTGCCGGAGCTCCTCCTGGAATTTGGAGAGCTGGTCTGGGAACAGGGCAGGCATCTTGTCCTTGACTACATGCCTCCGCGCCTCGAAGATGGCAGGTTCCAGGTTCTTAGAGGACCAGTGGGGGTCGCGGTACAAGGTAGCCATGGTCCTGGAGAAAGACAGGCATGGCTGAGAGAGCTGAGCCAGCAGTGGTCAGATCGTCCCTGGACCCTGGCAGGAAAGAAGGTGGGAAGGTCCTGGGAAACCCTCACCTGCTGGGAGAGGAGCCTGGAGGAAAGGGAGTGAGGCTGGTGGGGGAGCAGAGAACACTCTTAGTCAGTCACAACTGCTGCTATTTCGTGACTGCCTGCTGTGTACCAGGTGGAATATGCTGCTTAAGGGTGAAGATTCTGGGGAGTTCCCGTCATGGCTCAGTGAAATGAATCTGACTAGCATCCATGAGGACACAGGTTCGATCCCTGGCCTTGCTCAGTGGGTTAAGGATCGGCATTGCTGTGAGATGTGCTGTAAGTTGTAGACATGGCTCGGATCTGGCGTTGATGTGGCTGTGGCATAGGCCAGTGGCTACTCGACCCCTAGCCTGGGAACCTCCATATGCCGCAGGTGCAACCCTAAAAAGACAACAACAACAACAACAACAAAAATAAGTGAGGATTCTGGACCCAAATCTTCCTGGGTTCAAAGCCAGACTCAGCCAGTTACCTAACTGCTCTTCACCTCAGTCTCCCCATCTGTGGCTTGGGGAGAATAATGATAATTGTGCCTACCTCACAGCATTCTTGCGAAGATGACCTGAGTTAGTCATCTATGCAAAATGGTGAGGATGGTATCTGGCACAGAGTAAGTGCTGGGCCCTGGAGTTACAGGCCAACATTTCAACCCAGGCTTTGCCGCTTCCAAATCCTGGACTCTTCCCCTTCTGCCACATTAATTCCCATAATTAGGGTGCCAGCCAAAGGTTCATGTCCCCTTCTTCTTCATAACTGAGATGTGGGCAGTGGGGAGGAATAAAACAAAGACGGAGATCCCCTAAGCCTGGGTCTTGGCTTCTGTCTGCTTCTGCTGGGCCTGGACCCAGCTCCTCCCAGTCAGGCTCAGGGCAGCACCCAGGAGTCCCCCTCCCCACAGTGGCCCTTGTCTGCAGCTGCCCAGTTTTTCTGAGCAGTGGCTTCTTCCTTTAGCAGATTTCTTCCACAGAAAGTACCCTGCTCTCCATAAGGGTCAGGCTGTTACTTTTATGCTTTGAAAAAGCTTTCAAAAACAAAACTATAAAAGATGGATTCTGATTTTAAAAAACTCCTTCCCAACGCTTCCCCAGGCCACCAGTAGGCTCCCTCTTCCCCTCCCAGCCTGGCCTGAGTTCCTCCCAGTTTCCAGCCTGGCCCAGGGGTAGGCCAGAGGATGCATGTGTCCCCTACCCCAAAGCAAGCAAGGTTATCTCCTTGACACACTTCCCATGGGCAGTGGTTTAATGAGGAGATTAAGAACATGGACCCTGGACTCAGACATCCTGGGTTCAAATCCCACTTCTACCACTCACTAGCTGAGTAAATACCCTTGTTTTTCCAACTGTAAAACCAGAATGATGTGGAGTTCCCAATGTGGTGCAACAGGATGGACGGCATCTTGGAAGTGCTGGGACACGGGTTCAATCTCTGGCCCAGTTTAAGGATCCAGTGTTGCTGCAGCTGTGGCTTAGGTTGCAACTGCGGCTCAGATCTGACTCCTGGCCTGAGAACTCCATATGTTGCTGGACAGCCAAAAAAACAAAAACAATGATAAAATAAAATGAGCATAATGTAAACATTGCCTTCATAGCCTTCTTGTGAAGAAGAAATGAAATGGTCCAGCGGAAGCAGCCAATAATTGTCAGTTATCCCTCTGTCCCATCTGGGCAGAAGTCTTGGGGCCTCTGGGGCACTAGGAACCCTTGATTTTTCGCAGAGAAGGTCCCATCCACCTGCTCAAATGAAAGCTACCCAGAGCTCCTCCAGGATGAAGGGCACAGCTTGGGACCCCAAGAGCTCTGAGGCCCACTAGCTCAGCACAGAATAAGATGCAGCCCAGGATGAGAGGCTGTGGATGGTTCCAAAGCCCTGGTCACCCTTGACCGAGGCTGCATTATAACTCTGGTGGGCCCTTTCCACCATCAAAATATTAAAAATTATGTTTTATGACTGTTGTATAAAGACAAGTATAGTAATAGTATTTATTAAAACATTTTCAACCTAGAAGTTCATTTTTTTTCTTTTGATCTTAAAAGAAATGGAGCCATTTTTGCGGGCGGCCCCAGGTTCCGTGGCTCCTGTAGATAAGCTGGCCTCACCTGCAGGGGAGCTAAGGGCTCATGGTCCCTGCTCAACAGTGAGAGTGAGGAGTTAGGAGCCCCAGGAAGCCTGCAGGGCAGAGGGAGTGCATAGGGATGGGGGTGGGCTGGGATGTGGGCAGCCAGAGGCCAGAGCCAGCACCACCGGCCCCAGGTGACCCGGCATGGTCCAAGAGGGCAGGTGCACTTTCCCAGTGGGATGGGGTTGGTGGCACCAGTGGTTCACTTATCACTGGCCATCACACTTCTGGGTTCCTGCCACAGCTCCTCAGAAATAGTAACATAGTAATAACCAACATGAGGCGCAAAATGTCCCCTTGTGTGCCCAGTACTGGGAACACATCTCACAACCCCTTGAGATCAGTGCAATCACCGTCCCCACTTTACAGATTCAGAAAAGGAGACTCTGAGAAGTTAAGCTGCAGGCCCTGGGTCACACAGCTGTGAGTGGCAGAGAGGCTCAGGTGTCATGAGTCACTCTCACATGGTGGGGCAGGGGGAGATGAGCTTCACCAGAGACCCCCCTCCCGGCAGCCCATATGCTGCTTGCTCTGGGTTTCACTGGACAGTGGCCCCTGGCTCCTTACCAGGTGGCCCCGGACAGGCCGGTGATGTAGCTGGCGCAGTTCAGGATGTTCAGCTTCTGCAGCCCCAGCAGGTGGCCATACATGGCAGTCATGGATCTTGTTCCGCCCCCAGTGGCCATGATGGCGATCAGCGGGACCTGGGGGCACACAGGGGCAGACTGTTTGGGTGATGCTGGCAGAAGACCTGGAGTGACAGGAGCTTAGAAAGAACAGTGGAGGAGGGAGAGCTTAGAAAGAACAGTGGAGGACTGGGTGACCTGAAACCGCCTTTCACAGAGGTAGACAAAGAACTGGATCTGAGCTCCAAACCCAATGGTCGGTGTCAGGCTCAGTAAATCAGAAAGTCATGGTTGGAGGAGTTCTTAGCACTGTTAACCTAGCCCTCAATTAACAGATGATGGAACTGGGATCCAGAGGGCTGGCTGGCTTGCTCAAGAAACTAGCTAGGGAGTTCCTGTTGTGACTCAGTGGGTTAAGAACTTGGCATAGTCTCCGTGAGGATATGGGTTTGATCCTTGGCCTTGCTCAGCAGGTTAGGGATCTGGCATTGCCACGAGCTGTGGCATAGGTTGCAGATGTGGCTCGGATCCCGCATTGCTGTGGCTGTGGTGTAGGCCGGCAGCTGCAGCTCTGATTCGATCCCTAGCCTGGGAATATCCATATACTGCAGGTGTGGCTCTAAAAAGAAAGAAAGAAAAGAAAAAAAGAGGCCAGCTTGTGTGCAATTCCCTCGTGGCTGCAAATTGACATCTGTATAAGGATTTGGTGTCAGGGCCCCAGCCCCAGGCCTGGCATGTGGCATGTGCTCAATACAGACTAGATGTACAAGAGCAGGAGTAAGTGAATTTTTTGAGGTGGGGGAACAGCAGGGTTGTCAGCTCTGGGTTTACCTAGGCTTAAGGTGCCCTCAGTGTGAGAGGTGGGAGAGGGAGGTGTGAGGTCTTCATTGAATGGGACTATAAGACCCTTCTGTTGGCCAGGGCCCTATCACAGCCATCTCTAGGCACGAGGTCTCTGTCCACACTTGTGGCTGGCCTGAGAAGGTGGGCTTGTGGGAGGGCTGAACTGCTGCCCTGGGGACTGTGGGCCTCAGTGCACACCAGGGACATGACAGAAGTCTCTTACAGAGCCATCATCATCTGCCCTGCGAGCTGAAGCTGGCCCTGCAAGTGGAAGCTGCTTCCCTCCAGCCTGACAGCTGTTCATTCTGGGTGTGTGTGTGCACTCACACATGTGCACATTGAGAGAAGGGAGAACTGAAGAATGAAGGGCCAAGGGTCTTTTGGGTGGAGGTGTGTGGCATGTGGGCTTTGGTAAGCTTGTGGAGTTTTCCTGTCTGGGGACAGGAGGCCATGTCATCCCCACATAGTAAGACATTGTCCATCACCTCAGGATCTGCCAGCTCCCGGAAAGGGGCAGCCAGGGTGTCTTCCTTTCTCCCTATTTTTCCCTTCCTGCTCCTTATGATCAAACAACTGAGTCACATCCTGCACAGCCCTCGCCTAGGCACCTGGAACCTCAGTAGTAAGAGCCACCAGAAAAGGCAGTGCTGAGGCCACCCTGGGGCAACAAACAGATGGACTGCAAGGGGCAGCTGGCAGGCACAGTGCTGGAAGGACAAGAGTGGCTTGGTGTGGACCTCTGCTTACCCACCTCGTCCATCTGCAGGTCCTCTTCCAGCTGCAAAACCTGCTTCAGTGCCTCGGCCGCCACCACCCTCCGCTTCTGCAGGAACTCCAGCTCTGCCTGGCACAGGCTAAAGCCCAGCCGCACGTCCAGTGTCTGGGGGCTGGGGGGACAGAGGACCTTGGCTGAGTGGCCCGTAGATACCACCTCCAGGGAGAAGGCATGGCTTTAGGGTCAGTTGGACCTAGGATGGAAGCCTACTTCTGCCAGGTAGCACCTCTGTGACCTTCAGCCTCTGCTTTCTCGTCTGTAGAATGGGGCTAATTGTGCCCAGTTCTGGCCCTGTCTTCAGCACTCAATGAGATAACAAACATCAAACCCTCAAAGTCTTAGCTAGAGCACTGTAAGCAGGTACTTAACACAATGAGGAACTCACTGATCCCCCTGCCTCTTCAACACGATCTGGAAAGTCCTAAAAAGCTTCCACCAGGCACCTTCTAGAGTCTGAGGCTAGACCTGGGGGACAAGGGGTCCTAAGATCCTTTTGGTCAATCCCTTGCAATAAGGCTCTTCTGAGCTGGTTAAATGAGGCTGTGTTCCTACGGAGCTCATGTTCCTGGGTGAGCTCTTATAGCCCCCAGAGTAAGATCATCCTGTGTGTTTGTGTAATTGACAAACCCCTTCATATCCAGATCTTACCCTGTCACCCCCACGGGTCTGCAAGGCAGCATCCTCAACACTTGCCCTCTTTTTATCACATTCCTAGGCTTCTGGCCAGGCATACAAGCTCCTACCTCATCTGTCCAACCTCATCTCCCACTGCTTCCTGGAAGAGTCCATCAACTGTCACAGCCCAGGAGCAGCAGTCCAAGTTCTGAGCCTTCGAGCAAGCCCTTGCCCCCACCAGAAGCTGCCTCCCTCTGCCTAACTACATCCATTGAGTCCTCCAGGGCCCTGCCCCCAGTGACTCCAAGAGAATGGATCTTGACAATTTCCAGCCTCAGTCTTAGTGACCTGAGTCACAAATAAGGTCATATCCCCTTGATGGCAGAGCCTGGGAGCTCTCCCATCACGTTTCCTCCATGTCTAGTGCAGGCCTGCAGACACAGCCCCGAGGAAATCTTTCCTTGGCCTCAACAAGGAGTGAATGATAATAGCATTAGTTCATATTTGGCCTTTCCTTGGCCTCAACAAGGAGTGAATGATAATAGCATTAGTTCATATTTGCTGAATGTGTTCCACTTCTCAGATCACTGATTCCTTCACATGCATCATCTTACTAGATCCTCAAAGCAACCCAGTTATGGACAGCTATACTCTTGGTATTGCTCCAATTTACAGATGCAAAAAACAGACTGAGAGAGGCTTAATCACTTAACCAAGGACAAATAGTGATCGAACTGCAAATAGAAACTAGGATCACGTGATCTTGAACAAGACCAGCAAGACAATTCAAAATGGGGAAGAATAGTCTTGTTACCAAATGGTGCTGGAACAACTGGATATCCACATGCAAAAGAATGAAGGTGGACCCCTGTTTCACAGTGTACATACATATCAACTCAAAATTGATCACAGACCTAAATGTGAGAGTTCAAACTATAAAGCTCTTAGAAGAAGAAAACGTGGGAGCAACTTTTCGTGACCTTGAATGAGGCAATGGTTTCTTAAATAGGACACAAAAAGCATCAGTGACAAAAGGAAAAATATACGTATGTTGGACTTCACCAAAATCAAAAACTGTGCTTCAAAGGACACCATCAAGAATGTGAAAGACTGGGAGTTCCCATTGTGGCTCAGTGGTTAGCAAATCTGACTAGAAACCATGAGGTTGCAGGTTTGATCCCTGGCCTTGCTCTGTGGGTTAACAATCCGGCGTTGCCATGAGCTGTGGTGTAGGTCGCAGATGTGGCTTGGATCCTGAGGTGCTGTGGCTCTGGCGTAGGCCAGCGGCTACAGCTCCAATTAGACCCCTAGCCTGGGAACCTCCATATGCCACGGCAGCGGCCCAAGAAATGGCAAAAAGACAAAAAAAAAAAAAAAGTGAAAGCCACGAGAATAGGAGAAAACATTTGCAAATCACTTCTGACAAGGGGCTTGAATCTAGAATATACAAAGAACTCTTACAACTTAACAATAAAAGGGAAATTACCCACCTTAAAAATGGGCAAAGGATTTGAATAGACATTTATCCAAAGAAGATATACAAATGGCTCATAAGCCTGTGAATGACAGGCTGGTCACCATCATTGGTCACCAGGGGAATGCAAATCAAAACCACAGATACCACTTCACACCCCCCAAAAGATGACTAAGTCAAAGGGACAGACAGACAGAGGGCACTTTACCAGGGTGTAGACTTCATGTGCAATTCACAGTTCTCATTCTGGGAAGTGAAAAATAAAAACTTTGTCAGGGATGACCATTCAGGGCCATGTGGTTCCAACCAAAGTCGTGGAGCCTCACCACGCTGCATCCCTGCTCGCACTTGACTTAGTTGCGTGTGCGCGCACACGCGTGTGTGCGCGCACACACACACACACACGCTCCAGCTCCACTCCCTCTACTGCATATGACCCTCCCCACTATCCTCCTCTCAGCCTCCACCACTGTCTTAGGCTCCACCCTGCAGCTCAGCAGTCTCCTACCTGACAGTACTCTTCTACCCCGCCTCAGAGAGACCCCATGAGGCATCCTCCCACCCACCCCAACCACCCTGGATCCCCCAGGCTCTTCCCTTCTCCCTGCCACAGGAGCTCCAGGCGAAGCTGCTCAGGGGCCCTTTCCCAAACTCAAGCCCTCACCAAGGATAGGGTCACCGTCTGGCCATCTGAGAGGCAATCAAGGGGCTGGCACACAGGGCTCTTCTTCTTGTGTGCACAGCAGCAGCAAAGCTGGAAGGATGGGCAGTTCTGTGAGGAGGAGGGGCTCCTCTAGCCCCGTTTGCTCTCCCCTCTCCCCCGCCCCAGGCCTGTATGCATACCTTACAGCTCCACCTGCTCTCGGGCACCTCCACGTGTAGCTGGGGCTGGAGATACTTGGGGTAGTGGAAGCAGGTAGGGTTTGGACAGCCGGGGTTCAGGTGGTGTAAGGTGCGCTGGGTATGCTCGAAGGACTCTGTCACTGTCACCAAGAGGTCTTTCACTGGGAGAGAGGATGAGAGGGCTAAGACCCCTGAGAAGCCTCTCATCCCCACCCCAACTGGGCCCGGTAAAAGGCCTCACTGCAGGCACCCAGGACAGGGGTTTAGAATCACTGGGGGGGGGGAGTTCCCGTTGTGGCTCAGTGGAAATGAACCCGACTAGTATCCATGAGGATGTGGGTTTGAATCCTGGCCCCTCTCAGTGGATTAAGGTCACAGATGCAGCTTGGATCCCATGATTCTGTGGCTGTGGTGTAGGTGGGAACTAGCCTGGGAACTTCCATATGCCACAAAAAGAAAAAAAAATTTAAAAATACAATTAAAAATATAAACACTGAGGGCACTGGTTAAAATGCCCCAGAGGGGAGTTCCCATTGTGACTCAGGGCGTTAAAGACCCCATGTTGTCTCCGTGAGGATGCAGGTTTGATCCCTGGCCTTGCTCAGTGGGTCAAGGATCTGGTGTTGCCACAAGCTGTGACAGAGAGTCTCATTCTCAAGGGCAGGGCCCAAGAACCTGCATTTTAACAAGGCCTGTGTGTGAGGTCTGAGACACTGAGTCCCCTGGACTAGTGCTTCCAGGTTCTGCTTCTTTACAAGGTGCCCCAAGGTTACCCTCCCACTGCACTGAAGTGGGCCCTCCCCTCGCCACTGGTTTGGGGGTAGAGCCTCCACCTCCCTCTTCCCCTCCCCGGCAGGCCTGTGGGGCTGGAACCCTTGCAGGGGGAATGGGATGGAGGTGAGCTAAGAATCTCCTAGTTATGGATCTTAGGTCTCACCAGCTTAAAATGCTAGGTCTCTGTGCATCATAATCTGACTAGAGGAAGAAGTACAGCTGGATGCGCCCAGGGTGTGTCCGGGCCACTGCCCTGGATGCTGACCACTACACTAGACCCAGGGACACCCCAGGCTGGCAGGGGGCGGCACAGATCAGTGTGGACAGATGGGCAGAGCTGTGCCACTGACCTCTGACTGAGGGTGCTCGTCATGCAGGAGCCTGGAAGCACAGTTCCCTTTTAGTGCAGGGGGAGGACAGGGGTTCATGACCCTTGAGGGTGAGTGATCCCAAGGAGTCTCGGCCAAGCTTTTGGCTCACCGACCGAGCCCAGGGCAGCCATGGAGCAGTGACTCTGGCATGGACAAGGTTGGGCAGTGGTGCTGCCCTCCCCATCCCCCAATAGGCAGAGGTGGTCAAAGGGCTCACCTTTCCTATTCTTCTGCCTCCTGGATTCTGCCTGAACCTCTAAGCAGGACATTTGTCGAGACTGAAACAAAGGAAGGTGAGGTCATGTGGGGAACAAGCTGCCCCACTGCTCATACCAGGCCACAAATTCCCAAAGACTGATGTTTAGGGGAGAGATCTCCTTTAGATGCATCTAACTGAAATGGCTGTACCAACAGCTGAATTAAGAAAATCTTTTTAATCCTGGACTTGTGCTTATAGAGATTGGGGTTGGAATAAAATGGGATGAGACTGACACCGGGAGGAGACTGCCACCTCCTTTTATTAAGGAGGTTCCCGAGGTCATAGTGGGAGATAGGTTGCTGGTCCAGGGCCATCGATGGCTCTGGTGTTTCCTCCCCAGGAGCAGGTGCCCAGCTGATGCCCCATCACCACCCATGCCCCTTTGTCTGGCTGCGTTTAATCTCAAATCCTGATAGCTCTGGGACAAGGGCCCAAGGGTGGGGGCCTGGTTCCCCCCCTTCAGTTCTGTTCCCGGAGAACAGCAGCCAGAGGTGGGCTCTGGAGATACAAGAGCCTGGAAGGATAATTACCACCAGCACGCCATTGGTGATGAGGTTCTCCGGTGGAGAAGGGCTGCAAAATAAAATGAGAACTCCTGGTCAATCTTTTTTTTTTTTTTTGCTTTTTTTGCTGTTTTGGGGGCCAAATCTGCCTCATATGGAAGTTCCCAGGCTAGGGGTCAAATTGAAGCTATGGCTGCTGGCCTACACCACAGCCACAGCAACATGGGATCCTAGCCAAGTCTGCGACCTACACCACAGCTCATGGCAACGCTGGATCCTTAACCCACTGACAGAGGCCAGGGATCAAACCCACATCCTCATGGTTACTAGTCAGATTCATTTCTGCTGTGCCATGATGGGAATTCCAGTCTCTCATTCTTGATGGATTTCTCACAAAGATGACAAAAACTTACGTAGGGTTAGTAAGGAGATAGCAGAGGCTTCTTAGTCCTGTGGAAGATACTGACTTAAGAAGCTTTAGCTTCCCATTGTGGGAAGTCCTGTCAAACCAAGAACTGAAGGAATGAGCCCAGATTTTCTTTAATGTGAAACAAATGAAGTTGATTTTAATATGTCAAATTATATCTAACTCAAAGTTTAAAAGGTGATTTTAACGAGGCACCTCAAATATTTCTAAGAGCCCCCAGACAGAGGAATTTGACAAGACCTCTTGTTCCAGTTCCTGGGTCTCATTTTCCCCTATCCCTAGGCTGATCAACTGATCACAGGGGATTTCTGCCCTCCAGGCAGGGACCTTGTGCCCCTCCCTCACTGCCCCTTCCCTTCCTTCCTCTCTCTTCATCCTCTTCTTCCCACATTCCAGCTCTATCACCCAATTCCACTTAAGTTCATAGCACAGCCATACCTCCAGGACCCTGGGTCCAGTTTTCTTAATTGGAAATGATGGAAAATAACCCCAGATGCTGGCCCCGAGCCTTTCCGTGATGTGGTTCCCGAGTTGGCTGCAGAGGGGCACAGCCTCTGCAGTGGGCCGGCTTGGTGGACTTTGCCCTAACAGTTCTGGGTTCAGGAGGAGACGCCTTGGTCCTGACCTCTTTCCCAGCCTGACCTCAGCAAGGCCCCACCAGCAGGGTGGCAGGCCCTGCTCAGAAATTCCAGGGAGCTGAGGCAGGTGATGAGGCCAGAATACTAGGTCTTTAAAGCAATACCGACATCAGCAGAACTGGATGAGAAGGGGTGGGACCCAGGCAACTATAGCATTTAGAGGCTCCCAAGTGATTCAGAGACACAGTGAAGAACCAGGGGTGGGTGGGAAAGATGAGGGGGCAGCAGACAGGAGGACCAGGCTCTGCAATGCCTGTGCCCAGGATCTGCTTGGGGTCAGGACCTTGGGGGAACCCCAGGGGGCTGCGCTTACTCACCTCTCCTCCAGCAGGAACTCCACCTCCAACTCCTCCATGCCCTGCAAGGGATGGCAGCTGTGAGCTGTGTCTACACCTCTCTGCAGACCAGGACCTTGTGCCACCCCAAGACACCCTGTGGACCTGCCCCTGTCCTCACCCTGCTATCCATCTGTCCTGGAGTGGAGGCAGCTGCTCTTGCTTCTTTTTTTTTTTTTTTTTTTGGTGTTTTGTCTTTTTTTTAGGACCACATGCACAGCATATGGAGCTTCCCAGGCTAGGGGTCTAATTAGAACCACATCTGCCGGCCACAGCCACAGCCACAGCAACACCAGATCCGAGCCATGTCTGCAATCTATACCACAGCTCATGGCAACACTGGATCCTTAACCCACTGACTGAGGCCAGGGATCGAACCTACATCCTCATGGATGCTAGTCAGATTAGTTTCCGCCGAGACACGACGGGAACTCCTGTCCCCGTCTTTGATGTCAGGAACATGCTGACCACTAAAGGGAGGGTCAGGGTATGAAGTTGACCCCCAACCCCAGTGGGTAAGTCCCCCTGCCCCAGAACTTTTTTCCTTTCATCTTCTCCCTCCAGTGTCCACTACCAAGAGCCTCAGCACCTGGGACAAGAGAGAGCTGAGATTTTGCCCCCACAAGCCCAACTCCACGGCCAGGAGCCCCTTCCTTCATCCACTACTTTGTATCTTTTGCCGTATAACTTCAGGACATCATGACCTCATTGGACCTTAATTTCCTCACTGGAATCGAACCCAGGCGAGAGCAGGAGTGCTGGTCCCCTGATGTGTCCCCAGTGCCTGGAACAGTGCCTGGCCCTGGGTAGGCATTCAAGTACTTATTGAATGGTTGAATCTATAACACGCTTTCCAGCTCTAACTTTCTTGGATTTGCAGATTTGCCCTTCTTTACCCTTATCTGTCCTCTACCCAGGGGCCATCCCAGCAGGACTCTGAGGGAAGAAAGAGAACCAACTCCACCTCCATGCGGTACAGGAACAATGCTAGATTGTTCTAGAAGGATACGAGATGCATGTATTCCCATTTAAACTTCACAGTGGCCCTGTGGTAGGAATTATTATCACTACTGAATAGCTGAGGAAACAGAACTCAAAGGAATCAAGTACTATCCACAAGGTCACACAGCTAGGATTTGAAGACCAGCGCTGTCTTCTCCTGTCATGGCTAGAGAGAGAGGAGCTTGTGGGACAGCATCATAGGAATACCCAGCTGACCCTCAGGAGGCAGGAAGCTGAGGCCTGGGTCACCAGCGCTCACCTCTGGGTTGAGTGGGAACTTCACATGGGTTTTCTTTCGGAAGCAGAGCTTGGTGAGGTCATAGAAAACTGTCAAGAGATGGTCATCTGGTGTCACTGTGTCTTCATCGCAGATGCTCAGCTCTAGCACGTTCTAGGGGTGAAGAGGGCACAAGTCTGGTTACCAAGGTTGCATCAACTCACTTCCAGGATGAGGGGCTGACCTCAGGCCTAGTGAGGAGGTGGGTCTGAAGGGTGGGGACCAGCACAGCTCAGGTGTGAGGGACACTTGTAGGGACATGTAGGGTTGTCCTTTCCAACACTCTAAAGCCTTCCTGCCCTTCTCTGATTTTCCTACTGGGGAACTTTTTGCTCTTTTGCAGGATTGGGAGGGGTCTGTGAAATGTGAGAGATTTCATTTCACCTGGGGGAAGGATAGAAGGGCAGAACAAGCAAGACCCCTGCTCGACATAGAATGTTTCCAGCACTGGGACCAGGAACTGAAGACAGTTCCTTTGGTACTAGAAAGCCCAGTTCAGGGAAGCCAACATCATAACAACCAGGGAGAGTGATGTGACAAAGATTATAGAGGCATTGCTTTGGTTGGTGTGATGTATTGAAATTCAATCCTTTGGTTTATCAACCCCTAACGAGGTCCCATGGATGGTCCCAAAGCAGCATGTAAGGTGGAGCAGCTACCCTATCATCTGGCTGAACTCTGAGGTTAATGATCTTAGATGACATGGATTAGCTTCTGAAGCTTCCTGTTCCAAGGATCCTGGGAGATGCAAGTTGGGGACAGGTTTGCCTCTTTGGTCCCTAACTAGTGGACATGAGGTGGTTCTGGGGGTTTCCAAATGAATGAGATCTGTTGACTTTTGTGATGACTAGAAACCAGGTGTGTCTCAGAGCCAACCCAGCAGCCCTATAGATCTTTAGACAGAAGAAACACAAATTCTGGTTTCAGGATGGCAGACTGAACCCATACTCCCTTTGCCACCAAAACCATATATATGATAGAAAAAATATTTTAAAACAATAAATATAAAGCCCTACCTGAAAACAAAAAATATACATCATGAAGCAGAAATGGAGATGCATTCATAAAATATGAAAGTAGTAAGTTAGATGGAGCTGTCAAGCCTCAACAGCCTAAATGCTGGGGTTGATGCCTCTATAACAAGGCCAAGATTGCCTTGTGGGCACTCTGCTGAATCTGTCAACCCTGTGGAAGGATATTCAAGAGAGGATTCCCTCTCAGAGATGTAAATGCAACTTCGAGTCACCATATATCCGAAGAAGACCAATACCATGAAACGGCAACTCAACAAAAGACATACACCCAAGGGATTAGAAATAACAAAGCCATCTAAAAAGGACTTAAGATAGAGAGAGTCCTCTGGCTGGAATTAGACTAGCCTCAGACCTAATAAGTTGAATGGCTCTCCACTGCATTCTCCTGATTGGAGTACCTTCTGGAAGATACTGGCAACACACTCTATTTTGGGGCAGGAGACGCCCAGTTCTAGCAACAACTGGGCAGAAGGACAAGAGAAACAGGGAAAGGGGAGAAAGATAAGTACACTCAGAGGGACAAGCATGAGACAGGCAGCAGGAATGAGTGGGTGAGTGGGTAGACAGGTCATAGGAGGTTGATAGAAGAAGTTGGCAGAAAGATAAATAAGCCTAAGAAGGACACCTGCACAAAGAGAAGGACAGGCAGGCAGGGCTGGGAGAAGACCTGCAAGCAGGGCAGGTAGGTATTGTCCCCCCATCTCACCTTCACTTGGCTCTGGATCTGGAAGTTGAAGGTTTCATTCCACTCTGGGTTTGGGCAGTTGGAGATGGTCCTGGTCCTCAGTCTCTTATGCGAGGCGGTGGGCAGCCAGAGGCTCACAAAGCAGTCAGTTTGGCTCACTGTCCAAGCAAGACAAGGGTTGGGGGAGGGGAAGGTGAGGCACCAACCCAGGTCCAGAGAGGAGACAGTGAGGGGCCAGGGATTGTCTCTGCTTCACATCCCCTCCTGACTCATGGCTGTGACTCTCCAGCAACCTTTGTCCCACAACCCCGACGAGATCATAGACGGTAGGCTAGAGCTATCACAAAGGGGACCCAGGTCTCACTGACTATTCTCATGGACACAGATGGCCTCTGGCTCCTCTCAGAAGAACACTGGCTCTCTGAGCAAACACCTGTTGGCCTGGGACAAGGCAGGGCTACATGGTTTTCCCTCTGCCAGGGGAGCTCTAGAGGACTGGCCCCCAAGTGTCCCGTTTATTGCTTAACCTTTGCCCACGGCACCAGGGAAAGCAAAGTGGAGCCTAGCTCTGCCCCAAGAAGAAGCAAAGACTAGAAAGGACACGGTCAGCTGGGAGGCAGCCCCGAGGGCCCCAGTGGGGAAGGGCTTGAGTGGCACAAGCTATCCTGCAGGGACTACAGTCCACACATGACTGAGGGCTCAGCTGCACCCAGACGTGGTCTTCATGTCTGTACTGGTCTTCCAGCCTGAGGTGTGTGACCCAAAAAACACTCACACCCAAGACCACACACTTATTTTACAATCTTTTTTTTTTTTTTTTTTAAGGGCCACTCCCATGGCATATGGAAGTTCCCAGGCTAGGGGTCTAATCGGAGCTACAGCCGCCAGTCTACACCACAGTCACAGCAATGCCAGGTCCAAGCCGTGTCTGCGACCTACACCACAGCTCATGGCAATGCCGGATCCTTAACCCACTGAGTGAGGCCAGGGATCGAACCCACAACCTCATGGTTCCTAGTCGGATTCATTTCTGCTGCGCCATGACAGGAACTCCTTATAATTATTTTAATAACCAAGTGGGATGACGCTATATATGCTCTGGAAAAGGGCAAAGGCTGTGATCCCAACAGGCCACTGTAAATTGGAAGAACGCCACCAGGGGGCCTTCTGTTTGGCGCAGTGGAAGGCATAGGGTGAAACATGGCAGCCCAGCCCCGTTCCCTCTTCCCATCCTACCTGGGAGGAGGGAGGAAGAGGTGCCAGAGTCACCCTTGTTATTCTTCTGGGAATCTGCCAGGGTAATTCTCAGGGTACCCACCCGATACATAAAGAATGGGAAAAGCCAGTACAGTTTCCAGTGTCAGAGAGTCTTCTAGCTGATAAAGCTGGGTGGGATGGGAGTTCTTTACTGACAGGATAGATCCAAACTAGTTCCTAATTATAATTAATGATGTCCTGTGAGGGAGTTCCCTTCGTGGCACAGTGGAAATGAATCCGACTAAAATCCATGAGGATGAGGGTTCGATCCCCGGCCTCACTCAGTGGGTTGGGGATCTGGTGTTGCTGTGGCTATGGTGTAGGTTGGCAGCTGTAGCTCCGATTCAACCCCTAGCCTGGGCACTTCCATATGACATGGGTGTGACCCTAAAAATTGAAAAGAAAAAAAAAAAAGTCCTTTGAGACAATGAAAACAAACTTACGACTACCAAAGCAGGAAAAGGAGGAAGGAATAAACTAGGAGTTTGGGATTAGTAGATACAAACTGCTATACATAAATAGAAAACAACAAGGTCCTACTGTATAGCCCAGGAATTATATTTAATATCTTGTAATAAAGTATAAAGGAATAGAATATAGAAAAGAATATATATACATGTATAACTGAAACACTTTGCTGTACACCAGAAAAATAACACGACACTGTAAATTAGCTATACTTCAATTAAAAAATACTGTTTCTGGAGTTCCTGTCGTGGCTCAGCAGTTAACAAACCCGACTAGTATCCATGAGGATACAGGTTCAATCCCTGGCCTTGCTCAGTGGGTTAAGGATCCGGCATTGCCATGAGCTGTGGTGTAGGTCACAGACGCAGCTTGGATCTGGCATTGCTGTGGTTGTGGTGTCGGCTGGCAGCTACAGCTCCAATTAGACCCCTAGCCTGGGAACCTCCAAATGCCATGGGTGCAGCCCTAAAAAAACAAACAAAATACTGTGTCTTAGAAAATGAAGGTGAAATAACAATTTGTTTTAAATAGTAATAATAATAATAATATCCTGTGAGGTATCAGGTGAGGAACCAGAGGTATCCCTCCCAGACTGACTTAGCCCTACATTGTCACTGTAATGAGGACTTTATCAGACTTAATAACCACAGTTTGCATCACCAGCATCCTTAGCTTCTGATGTCATCCCCAATGGCCGATTCATCTTCAAGGGCTCGCCATTCAGTGAATTAGAATTCACGACTTCCTCCCATTGAGCAGGGATAAGGTAACACTGTTCTTTAGATGTCACAATCATCATTAATCCAGTAACAAAGAATGACTAAAATCCAACAGAATCAAAAGAAAATGATGAACTCATTCGCTATCTTTTCCTTCCATACCCAACCTGTTTTTCCTGCACCTTCAACCAACACCACAGTTCACAGCAACGCCAGATCCTTAACCCACTGAGCAAGGCCAGGGATTAAAGCTGCATCCTCATGGATACCAGTCATATTTATTTCTGCTGAGCCTCAGCCTCATCTTTCCATCCTCCCTATCACCCCAGCTCCTTCCCTGCCTCCAAACACACACACACGCCATACATATGCATAGGTACGTGCCCACACACATGCAAAAATACACACTTGCACACGTGTGTTCACACTCCAGACCCCCTGGAGCCAAACCCAAACCTTTGCAGGTCTCAGAAGGCCATGCCGTCTTGCCATGAACAGCCTTTTCTTCCTCTTTCAGGCTACCCTTCCTTGGGTAGCCCTTCCAGATTGCAGAAGGGACTGCCCCTGGAAGCCTTACCAGAGCCCACAAGTCTGGACCAGGTGCCTATCCTAGCCCAGAGCCCTCTGCTCTTCTCCCAGTGGAGCACTGGCTACACCACCTGCAAGGGTGGTTCAGTACATCTGTCTCCACCGTGCCCTGAACCCAGGGAAGCCCAGGAGCACAGTGTTGGTGCCACTGGATATTTGTTGAACAAATGAATGATAGGAAAGGCCAACTTCCTGCTTTTGGTCTATATCAGAAATTCTGGGCCAAGTCACCCCAGACATAGGTAAGCAAGTTGGTATATCTAATGACTGCCCCTGGGGACTCCCTGGGGACTTGCTCAGTCTTTCTGGGACCCTCCCTTGGCTTTTCCTGGACTCCAGAGTGCCTCCTGCTGGTCTGACTCCTGTACATGAGGAGCCTGCAGGCAGGGACCCCATCAACCTGCACCCACTTGCTTAGCATGATTTGAAGGACCTCTAAAGGCCCCTTTCCCTCTAAAATCCCTTTCCTATCCTCAGTCCATGCCTCAAATCGTCCCGTGAAATCCATTAAAGTAAGCTGCAGTATCTTTGAGCCAAGGCTTAAATTTCTAATTAAGACAAAAATGCCCCGGAAGAGCCAGGATTGGTCAGACACCCATATTTCAACCGTTAATTGGTTTTCAAGTCCTTTCCCAGAGATCCGTTCCACCTGCTCCCACACAAGGTTGGGAAGGAGGGTGCAGCCAAAGAGGGGTTAATCCTGGGGAGGTGAGGGTGATGGAGGGAGGTGCCGGGCCCAGATGACAACCTGGGGCATCATTAGCTGACTGTGAGGATAGTGACCAGCATGCTGGCAACTAAGAGTGGTGAAGCAAGGATGACCCAGGTCTAAGGATTTCAGGGATTTCCGGGGATTTTTTAGGCATAGATAGATTCTAATTTTTGTTCCTTATTATATGACAGACAGCTTGGTCACTTGAATGGCATGTCTCTTTTCCCAGTATGTGGGTGGCCAAGGTGACTCAATGATGTCTACAGGTGTCAAGAACATTATCTAAGTACTTTAGAGACACCTGCCTTGGGGTGTTGGTTTGAGTTTTAACTTATTTTCCCAAGAGGAAGACAAAGCCCTGACAGCTGGGAGATTTCTGAGCTGATCTCTCATGTCCTGGCCCAGGGCTTGGTGGTGCGCTCCTGGATAGGGGCAGCAGCCCTGAATCTCATTCCTTTCAGGCTCCTGGAAATCTTGGATACTCAGGCACCCATTACAAGACTGAACCAGAGAGGAGCTCATTTTTGATCCAAGCTAGAAGGAACAATTTGGGCCGAGGTAACCCAGGACCTGCAAGATGTCAGGATAGTCCCAATTCAGGCAAGGCAGCAACAGACCCAGCTGGTGACAGCTGTGGATCCAGGCACAATTTAACCTGGGCCAACAGTCCCCAGACATCATGGATTCCCCCCACCTTGATCCTCAGGGGAATGAGGAAAATAACAAGAGGATCAGGTCCTCCCAGAGGGCAGCCTGTATCCCAGAGGCGGGTGTGGGGAGGGGGGAGAGGAGGGGTTAGGAGCAGACCTCAGCCCCCTTCTCTGGCTGCCTGCTTCCTCATCCCACCTCCACCTCTGGGGCCCGTAGGTGATGGGGGTGGCCAGGAGAAGACAGAAGAAAGGGCCCTAGATGATGAGAAGGTCTGAGTTCACAGGTGCAGACATGCCACCAGGGTGTGAGGCCAGCATGACCCACAGGGTGGGGACAGACACGCCTCCAGAGAATCGGAGGCAGCTGTGGGTGTGTGGGAACCTTGGCCATCCCGTCCCCTAGGGGAGTCAGGTGAGGTGGCTGAGGACCCATGTGACATGGCAAGAGAGGCAGCCTGGCCCCAGGTCTGGGGGACACTTCCAGTCTCCTCTGATCACTCTCTGGTGGCCTGCCTGGAAGGCCCTGAAAAGCCAGAGAAGTCTCTGGCCCTCTGGCCGGCTTCGCAGCAGAGCCGGGCCCAAAGCGACACTGGCTGGAACTGGTCCTCTGCTGTAGGCTCTGGACATTCACCCTCCTGGGACCCAGGCTGAATCCTGCTGGACCCCTTTGCTCTCTTTGGGGCTCAGGGCCCTGGGTCCTCCACCCTCCACCTTCCTCCTTGCTGTGCAGCATTGCAGAAGGTGTGTCAGCCTCTCTGGCCTGTGCTCTTGCACACTCCGGTATCCCTCAGGAAGTCCTGCAATCACTTCCTCAGGTACTCAGGTGCCCGTCACTTAGATCCCTATCCATCCTCTGAATGGCTCCCGCTTCCTTCTCTGGGCTTGTCCCATCTGCCCCCTAGCATCCAGACCTGGGGGCAGACATGGATTCCGCTTAAGGCAGTTAACCCTCATGTGAAAAGTGAGCCCCTGCCCTCAGGGGGTGGGGAGGTGGAATGGTACTTGGACATCTGGCCCCATGGTTCCCCTCTCCCCCTCAGGAGTGCCCCTCCCCACCAGCTTCTGGATGCTCATGCTCTACCCCTTCAGACCCCAGACCCTGAAAGCAACCTTCCTTAGCTACTCCCAGTTTTCAGTGTCCTCCTCCACTTCTGAATTCTGTGGTGACAAGATCAGAATGCCACCTCTATTACTGCTCTGCAATCACTTTGGGCATAGATGCCTCCCCTTGTATCACAACTGTCCCAGCCTAGGTGAGGCCCGGGGTGAGGGCATGGTAATGGAGCTTTGGGGAAGTTCCTATCATGGCTCAGTGGTAGCGAACCCAACTAGTATCCATGAGGATGTGGGTTCAATCCTTGGCCTTGCTCCGTGGGTTAAGGATCCAGTGTTGCGTGAGCTGCAGTGTAGGTTGCAGGTGAAGCTCAGATCTGACATTGCTGTGGCTGTGGTGTAGGCCGGCAGCTATAGCTCTGATTCGACCCCTAGCCAGGAACATCCACGTGCTGCACCTGAGGCCCTAAAAAAACAAGACAAAACAAAAAAACCCTGGAGCTCTGGGGAACCTGGGGCCCTTGGGCCATTCCTATGTGATCACTAGTGAGTGGGGACCCCCCAGCCATGGGCCTTGGCACAGAACTTTCTCCTCCTTGAGGGCCATGCTTCCCTCTTCCTCCCTGGATGGTCGGGGTCGGGGGTTGAGGACGAGGGCAGCCCAGAGAGGGGCTTTTGTTCTCTTGCCCACTCAGATGACTTCATTTCTTCCTGAAGCCAGAGACTTCCCTGGGTGCCCAGGGTCTGGGAATGCAGCAGGGGCTGTGATGAAGGGGAAGGTAAGGCTGCAAGAAGGCACTGCACAAAGAGCCCTGGTGAGTTAAAGCATATCCATGGGCTGAAGTGTGGAACTGGGTGCTCTGGGGTACCTGGCATGCACCCTCGAACCCGCCTGAGATCCACGTCCTGAGAAGGGCACTGGGGCTGAATAGGAACTGGCTCCAAGGTACTTTAGGGCTTCCCCTTACCAGCCCATAAACTCAAGCAGGAGCAAGGAGCACCCAGCGTGGGGAAAGCTGTACTCCTGGAACAGATCTCAGGAAGGGGAGAGTAGGGAGGAGAGAGGGAGGTGATCAGTGCTCTTGGATAAGGCCCACTGCAGGGTAGTGCCAAGGTGGCCACTAGAGGGAAGGGCTTGGAAAAATGATACAAATTCTAAAGTCTGAAATACAGCTTGAATACAGGACACAAGCACACATGAATGCATGCACACACATGTGTATACACACACACACACACGCTCACAGACACAGCCGCACTTGACCATTTCTCTCCCAGGGCATATCTCCTTCCTGCCCCCATAAGCAGAGAAGGAGGAGGGAAGTGGGAGGGGTGACTCACCCACATCAGCCCGCCGGACGTTTTTCATTCGGATGACCCTCACCGTCAGCAAGTGGCATGGAGACAGCCCCTCCTGTGGATTGAGAGGACAGTGGACTCACTCTTCAGGCAACGGTGGCAGATGGCCTTGTCAGAGAAAGCAGCTCAATCTGGCACTGGCTCCCACCTCCCAGACTCAAGTAGCCTCCCCCTCCACCCAGTTTCTGGGCTCTGGAGGACACTTCTGGTCCCCAGGGGCCCTGGGGCTGTGGAGGCCAGGGGGTTTGTCTTCACCCTGCTTTGAGCCTGTCCTGTCCATGTCTTTCCTATTTGGATCTTGGGATTAGAAACCCTTTCTCTGAAAGACCCAGGTCTAGGCCAGTCTTTTTACTGTCCACTCCCAGCCCACGTCCACAGCAGGCACCCTCAGACTCCTCCAACCCACCCAACAGCTCTGTTTATAGAGGCCTCTGAACTGGAACTCTTTACATGCCATGTGGTCCAGTCCATGTCTCTAGAATCACTTGAAAATCTTTTAAGAAGATGCAATTCTTTTTCTTTTCTTTTTTCTTTTTTTTGCCACAGAATACAGAGTCTTGATGTAGGATCTCAGTTCCCAGACCAGGGATTGAACCTGGGCTGCAGCAGTGAAAGCACTATATCCTAACCACTAGACCACCAGGGAACTCTTTTTAAAAAAATCTTGGGGTTTAGGGAAAAACATCAGAGTGTGAAGAAAAAAAAGAGTCCCTATAATGCCACCACTCAGAGGGGATCTCTATTATCATTTTTCGGTTGTTTTTAAAAAGTTATAATAATTTTTTTTCTCTTTTTTCTTGTCAGGGCCCCACCCATGGCATATGGAGGTTCCCAGGCTAGGGGTCGAGTCAGAGCTGTAGCCACTGGCCTACACCACAGCCACAGCAATGCTGGATCTGAGCCATATCTGCAACCTACACCACAGCTCACCACAACACCAGATCCTTAGCTCATTGAGCAAGGCCAGGGATTGAACCTGTGTCCTCCTAGATGCCAGTCAGATTTATTTCCGCTGAGACACGATGGGAACTCAATAATAATTTTTTTCAACTCAGACTGTCCTCATCTGCCTTGGCTATTATCAGAGATAGTATTTTAATAACATCTATTGAACACTTATTTGCCCAACACTTTTCTTATAGTTTCTAAATCTCATGAAATCTTTATAATAGAAGTGTTGTTATTTTTATTTTTTTTATTATTTTATTTTTTTTGTCTTTTTGCCTTTTCTTGAGCCACTCCCGTGGCATATGGAGGTTCCCAGGCTAGGGGTCTAATCGGAGCTGTAGCCACCAGCCTACGCCAGAGCCACAGCAACGCAGGATCCGAGCCGCGTCTGCAACCTACACCACAGCTCACGGCAACGCCGGATCCTTAACCCACTGAGCAAGGGCAGGCACCGAACCCGCAACCTCATGGTTCCTAGTCGGATTCGTTAACTACTGCGCCACGACGGGAACTCCGAAGTGTTGTTATTTTTAAAATTAAGGAGTTCCCATTGTGGCACAAAGGAAACAAATCCGACTAGTACCCACCTCGCTCAGTGGGTTAATGATCCGGCGTTGCCTTGAGATGTGGTGTAGATCGCAGATTTGGCTTGGATCCCACGTTGCTATGACCGTGGTGTAGGCCTGCAGCTGTAGCTCTGATTAGACCTCTGGCCTGGGAACTTCCATATGCTGCAGGTGCAGCGCTAAAAAGCAAAAAAAAAAAAAAAAGATATAATTGAGACATGACATTGTATAAGTTAGAGGTACACAGCATAATGATTTGATATATGTATTTTGTATTGAGATTACCACAAATTTACTTATCCATCACCACACATAGTTACATTTTTTTTTTCCTTCTCCTGTGAACTGTTATCATTTTGATGTCTGTCCTTCCAGCCTCTTTTGGAGCTTAATTCTAACCAGGAACAATAGGACAATGGCTGGGAAGCCTGTCCTTTAGTCTCTGAGATAGGTATGTAAGTCAATTTTAGGGACCCTTTCTTCTGTCTCCTCAGGAGATACCTCAAAATAGGAACAAAAGCCATACTGAAAGTCTCATATAGGTCTGAGGATTCCTTTTGTGAGATTAAACCTGAAATACCAAGTATCTTCAGGGTGAATAAACAGGACTCTAACAGGATTACATTTTGAGGTTTGAATCTTGGGCCAGAGGTTGCACACACCGCTTCTCTTCTGGTTCTGGAAGTAGAGCTGGGCCTTTAGCCAGCCCCGCTCTGGCCCAGTGGCCCCTCATTTCTCACTCTCCACCTGGGCAGAGCTGCATCCTAGCCTGACCTGGTGAGGAGGCAGAAGTCATCTTTCATCTGGGAGAGCAGTTCTGGCCAAGCCTGTGCCCCTGGCCCACTTTCTCAGAGAGCAGCTGGAGCTCAACTGGGGAGCTGCCCAAGGTCTCAGCTTAGGCAGGGTCACTCCTCAGGTCTCTGAACCCAGGGTCACGGTCCTCTCAGTCATCACAGCCCTTCTCCTGCCTCCAGGAGGGGCTGCCCTGGGCCCTGTGTCTTTCCTGAGAGCATTCACTGCTTCCCTCTCGAGGTCTCCCTGTCTTTCAGGAAAAGCTCTCTGCTGTCATCTAACCCCAATGCCTCCCAGTGAGGCTGACCATTTATTTCTATCCTAACCCAGCACCAATAACAACACCAGCTACCCTCTGTGAGTGTCTACCACACCCTACATATTGTGCGTATAATCTCTCTATTTTATCTTGTTCAATCCTTACTACCACGAAGGAGTTATCATTAGTCTCCCTTTACAGATGGAAAACCTGACCCTTAGTCTTTTGACATGGAGCTAGAATCAAAAGGAACTAAGTTTGAATCCAGTTCTAATTCTACTTTTTTTCCCTTTTTTTTAGGGCCGCACCTGTGGCATGTAGAAGTTCCCAGGCTAGGAATCCAATTGGACATACAACTGCTGGCCCATGCCACAGCCACAGCCAAGTGGGATCCGAGCCACGTCTGTGACCTACACCACGGCTCAAGGCAACCCCAGATCCCTGTCCCACTGACCGAGGTCAGGGATTGAACATGCATCCTCATGGATACTAGTTGGGTTTGTTTCCACTGAGCCACAACGGGACTCCCTCCAGTGCTAATTCTTAAGCCCATGTTTGTAACCATGGGGTACACTGTCACCTTACCTCAGAATGACCCTTGGCAAACACAAAGATGGGTTCCACTTGCCCCAGTCTCTTCATGTTCGGTCTTGTCCTCTGAAAATCTATTTTCTTGGCAGATTCTTCTTTATGCTCTGTATTCCCCCCAAAGCCTCAAAATGCCCCCAAAACTCTGGCCGTCCTTCTGCTTACAATGCTCTTCTAACACATCCCGTCATTTCCATTTTTTAAGCAGCCCAAGCACATGAACTCATCAGAGCGGTAAAGGTTCTTGGAGAAGTTCTCACTTTCTAGCAGCTACAGAGGCTCCTTTGTGGTCAACTCAGAGCCTCAGATCACACCTCTAGCTCAGGAATTTGCAGGAGACTCTCAATTTCAAAGCCCTCTGTACAGTGCTCTTACATCTGCCAGAACGGAGACAGAGCCCAGCAGGTTTGAGAAAGAGCCCTGAGGAGCCTTGTGGGGAGGAAAGCGGTGGGAACCCCAGACTCGGATCTTGGGCCCAGATGATTCCAGGCACCAGGGCTGTGGAAAATGACCTTCTGGGATTAAAATGAGTGAACATAGTTTGCTCAGTTGCAGTGGTGCTAGACACAAGTAAACTTCATGGCCCCGGAGGTAACTGATGCATAGTAGAAAGATGTAATAAACAGAACACCATGTCTGTGACTATGGGAACCAGAGTTTAGGGAACCCAAGTGTATGGGGTTTGTGAACTGGAGTTCTGCACTTGCCATCAGCCTCTCCATGGATTAAATCATGAGCCATGGCAGCTGCAGACCCGCAGCACCCCCAGAGCAGAGCTCAGGGTGAAAATCAGGAGTGAAAGCGCTCTGTGCTCTGGGGAAACTGGAAGAATGGGTCTTCAGATAGTCAGAGATTTTTGGAGAAGATTTTATGTGCCCATTTCTTGCATCTCCTCATATCTAGAAAAACACTAAAATCCTTCAAGGCGATGTCTGCTCCTTGCGACTAGTAGTAACCTTCACGAGATCAGAAATACATTTTGTAAAACATGCGTATGGCTGCATGCACCTCCCTTTCACCTTCATCCTATCTTGATGTCCCCCCCTTCCCTCTTGGGGTGATATTTCAGAGCTATCTGAAATACCACGTCTGGACTGTAGTTAAGGATAAAACAAAGAATGTCACGATCATCTGCAAGGGTGAGAGCCAGTGAGTCCTGCAGGCTGTGAAAACTCAGAATACTGGCCCTGACAGCAGAGATGCACATCCAAGGAATGATTTCAGTGAGCCCAGGCCTCTTTTGTTCCTGCTGCCTGCCCTTTGTTGCAAAAACTCCTATAGATCCGAGCTCCTAAACTTACCTCCTCCTTGGAGGATTTTCTCAGGGCTGCCTGAGATGACGTCTCCCGGGCTTAAGTCCTAATTTTGCCCCAAATAAAACTTAACTCTCAACTTTCAGGTTGTGTGTATTTTTTAAAGTTGACAGGTAGCTTATGGGATCCAGGTAAGAATTTTAGGGATTTGGACAATCCCATTCCTTGGGCAGGATGTCCCATCTGGGCATCAGGGTAACAGTTTAACAACAGGCGAGGCCAGGCACCAGGACAGCTAGGCTGTAGTCCTGGACCAGGGATGGGCATGATTCCTCTGGTTCAGAGGGGCATTGGAGGGTCCTGGGGCCACTTAGGGGGATGAAGCTCAAGCAGGGACTATTTGGCAAGCAGTCCAGAAGGGTGGCTGCTCAGGGAGGATGACTGGATGACACTTTTCTGGGAAGACACTGCTCAGCCTTCAGACACACCCGGCTCTAGTCTCCTCCCCTGGCCTTGGTCCCTGGAGCAGGTCTTGCAAGACTCCATTTCCCTCGAGACCTCCAGAGGGCAGAGGGATCTTGCAGCTCCTTTAGAAAAGACCTCGACTTTCAGGATTGGCTGTTTTGCAATCCAATGTCACCCCTTAAAAAAAAAAAACCCTAAACTTTATAGCTAGGACTTTGGCAGGGAGATTGGAAACACCCTTTTTTATCCTCCTCTGCCTGGGGCGCACTGCATCTGTTCTCACCTAGCACCGTCCCCCCACCAAAGACAAGCTCTGAGGAAGGTACTACGATCCATCCTGCTCTGTGGAGGAGATTCAAGAGCTTCCTGCTCACACAAGGTCAGGTGGCCCAGAAGGGGCGGGGCTGGGACTCAGGTCTGGGTCCACCTGACCACAGGGCAGCCTTTTCCATCCACCTGGAGGCTAGCTCTCACTGGGAATTAACTAAATCAATTAAAAACTTGCTCCAGGTCATGTACTAGACTAGTTAATAGCAGAGGCAGGAGGAAAACTGCTAACTCCCATTTTGGTGCTCCGCCCGCACCCCAAGAATTTAGCTATCGTCACAATTTCATCAGAAGAGTATTTAGTTACAGATGGGCTCCCATGGTCCAGCTCCCAGGTTGGGAGGAGGGTCTGACAACCCTGTTTCAAGGTGGTGGGTCTGAGGCTCATGCCTGGATCAGGCATACCCTAAGCAAACAGCCCATGAGGGCTGGGTGCTGGGGACAGAAGACTGCACCCAGGAAGCCTGTGGGAACCTCAGTGCTTTTTAGGGCAGGCCCTGCTGGTGATGCCGGAGCTGGGTGTATCCATCATCTCCCTGCAACACCCAGGTCATAGCTCAGACCGGCTGGTGATAGCTTCCAGGAGGCAAGGACTCTCCCTAAAAGGAGACTACTGGGATAGGGACCTTAGGGGAACCCAGAACCTTTTCTAGCTAGTCTGAGCAGCACCCCAGATCAGGGGTCATCTGGGAGAAGCCGTCATGGTGGATTTCCTCTTTATCATCCAAGCTAGGTGAGGGGTCTGGGCAAGAAGTCCCAGCTCTGAGTCATGGACCCTCTAGGACCAGAAAGGGATGGGACAGCTCCCAATGGCCTCAGCTGCTGCTTCAAGGTAAGCTCTGTCCCTTTTGTGGCAGTCTCTCTTGGCCCAGGCTCCTAGAGGCTCGCTGAGACCAGAGAGGCAGGAGCACGTGTGGACCAGAGGACCTTCTGGCCCCCTGAGGGCTCTGAGGAAACACAGCCCAGAAAGCAATGTCTACCCTGGCCCCAGGGCAGCAGGATCCCAAGGGATGGCGGCTTTCAGGGCATCGCTTGTCTCATTCTGGGACCTTTTTTTTTTAAATTTTTTTAGGGCTGCACCCACAGCATATGGAGGTTCCCGGACTAGGGGTCAAATCGGAGTTGTAGCTGCTGGCCTACACCACAGCCACCGCAACTCGGGATCTGAGCCTCATCTGTGACCTACACCACAGCTCACGGCAACACTGGATCCTTAACCCACTGTGTGAAGCCAGGGACGGAGCCTGCAACCTCATGGTTCCTAGTTGGATTCATTTCTGCTGTGCCACAAGGGAACTCCTCATTACAGACTTAGTGTGAGCTGGGGTGGGAGGGAGTGGGGAGGTGGTGGAGGTAAGGAGGGAGAAGTTGCAGCTGACAGCCCTGGGCAAGGCAAGCCTACAGCTAATTGGCAGATTGAGATATGATGGGGAAGCGGAGGCAGAGTTGGGCTAGAGCCACCTGGCCACCTGACCCATGAACCTGGGGTCTCCCTGTGAGGGGCTGTGTAGACCCAGGAGTCTTGACCACAGACCCAGGAGATGCGCTTCGTGGTGGATGGCGAAAGGTTGGTAATGGCACCGACCCTCACCAGACACCACACTCCACGCTCTCACAGCAGGCAGTTAGGATGTCCACAGGATAAAAGCCTACTCACCAATAAGACAGGCCAACATGGCCCACCCTTGGCAGTGGCCCCTCCACAGCATCTTGTCAAGCCAGTGGGTACCCGCAGCCAGGCCACCCACCCAGGAGCCCAGCCCCAAGTGAAGCAGACCACGTCTCCAGGCAGAGGCTGCCTGAGCTGAATTGCTTCATGTCTTTGCAGTGCTCCCAACCCTCCCTGAGCCCGTCTCCACCCTCAACTCCTGGCCCACCCACCCAACCCTGCTCCCTCACCTCCAAGGTACAGGTGGCTGGGGGCCTGCCATCTTCTGCTTGGTGTGGGTCCCCTGGGAAGCGGGAGACCCACACAGGCACCTGCTTCTGGAGCATTGCGCGACTCTGCAGCTGGGTGGTGAGATGGGAAACTTATACTGACTCAGAGCCCCGCCCTCTGCAAGACTCCTGGCAGTGGCTGGGATTGCCCAGGGGGAGGGGCTGTGATGGGTAGACAGGGGCCTGGGCCTAGGCCTCTTAGCATCAGGGGACCCTCAGGTCTTCAGATCCTGCAAATGCAGGGACCTGCAGGACCAGCTGTTTGCTGCCCCTGGAAGCTCAGAATGACCAGTCTTTCCAGTGAAACAGGGAATGCCAGGAAGAGGCTGCTGGCCTCTTGTGGCTTTAGGATTAGCCCTGCCACGGTGGGAAAGCCCTCTCTCTGCAGCTTGTGGAGGTCATGGCTCAGAGGTGGTCTCTGGGGGATGTGCCCTCCCTCTTGGTTCTATTTAGTCCCGTGACTAGGTGTCCTGGGAACACCTCAGAAGCAGCAGGGACCTCGAGAGAGCCAGGACTCCCAAAGTGAGAGGATGAAGAAAGTAATGGCCCGAATCCTTGGGGAGGACATGGTCGAGGGCAAGTGCTCCCTGATCTCCCTTCTGGAGGCCAGGTGTGCCCGGCTCCTTCCCAGGCTAAGGGCAGCTTTGAGGATGCTCCTGCCCCACCCACCCAGCTGATCTCTATCTCTAGGCTAGTGGCTGGCTCACTCGGGGGCCTGGTGAGGCGGCTCCGCTTGCTCGGCTGCCTAGCTAGGTGCACTGAGAGTTTCCTGCCTGAGCTACTGCCTGGGGCCCCACAACCGGCTTTTCTGGCCCACGGATTAAAGTGATTTTATGAAACTCAGGGTGAGATCTGCATGCAGGGCTGACTGGGCTCAAATGCAGGGGTGCAACCTGGTCGGTGATATCTGTGGGGCCTCTTCCTGTGCCAGGGGGAGGATGTCCCCACCCTGTCACCCTCTGCTTGTCAGGCCCTCCAGAGGGGATATTGGATTCCTCCCAGTTCCCATCCTTCCCTGCCATACCCCCCTGCCAAAGACACAAACTCAGCAGCCACTCCCTCGGTGGAATCTGCTAAATTTGATTTAATTTACAACACCCAGTGAGCACCTATTGCATACATGCTACAGAGAGAGGAAATTCCAGGCAGGAAGCTGCTGATACTCCAGTAGGGGAGCCAAATTCTTCCAACCCTCCCAAGGCACAGAGGGCTGAGTCTCCCATGGTAACAGAGAGTATCCTAGAAGGATCAACACAAACTTGACATTTGTAAATATCTGTGGTTTACAGAGCTAATAACTGGCTTGAGGGCACAGAAGCAGGGAAATGGGTGTCCGCTGGAAAGGGAATGTGGGTTTGAGAGGGCTTCATGGAGGAGGTGGCATGTGAATTGGATCTTGGAAGATAGATGGGATTGCAATAGCAAATGAGAGGTGGGAAAGGCATGACGGGAAGAAGGAACAGCACAAGCAGGAAGAGGGAGGCCAGAAAGCAGGGTATGCTCAGGTATGTAAGTGGTCTGGTATTGAAGCAGTGAGTTGTGTTGTGGGGGGAGATGTAGGAGGTGGAGAGTGGGACACAGAGAGCGTTGGAAGCTGAGCAGAGAGAGGGAGGCTCTGTGAAGGAACCAGTCTGGAAAAATACATTAGGGCCTGATAGTTGTGACCTTTAAAAGGCATGCCTTTTTATTTTATTTTTTATTGTCTTTTCTCATTTTAGGAAAAAAGCAGCATATGGAAGTTCCAGGCTAGGGGCTGGAGCTGCAATTGCTGGCCTACACCACAGCCACAGCCATGCCAGATCTGAGCCATGTCTGCAAACTAGGCCGCAACTTACGGCAACGCTGGATCTTTAACCCACTGAGCAAGGCCAGGGATGGAACCTGCCTCCTCACAGACACTATGTCGGGTTCGTAACTAGCTGAGCCACAACAGGAAATCCTAAAAGGCAGGCTTTAAATTTGGACTATTTTCTAGGCAATGGGGAGCACAGATGGTTTGTGAGCAGCAGAGTGACATGATCAGAGATGAATTTCAGTAAGGCAATGCTGACTGGTGTGGACAACCCCACCCACAGTACTGGAGTGTCCTGAAAGTGATGAGGTGAGGGCGACGGTGAGATCCAGGGGGCCACCTCACCTGTCTCCGCATTTCTTCCACTCTTTCACCCTTCACCATCAAGTAGGCCCACGGCAAGCCCAAACTCCAAGGCATCCCCCATAGCCTGGAACCTGATCCTTTTCTCAGTGAAGGAGCCTAGCCACACTACCCCACTCTATCCATCTGTCCTAGGCAGCGTATGGAAAATCTGGGTCTCCAGTCCTTGTATTTCCTCATTGTCCACAAACTCCTCAAGAGCAGGGCCTCACTCTAGTTGAATGAAGAGGCTGACAGGCGGTGGGTGGAAGTTTCCTTCTCCTCATCCTCTGCACGGCCTCTGACCCCAGTGGGACCTGATCCAACAGCAAACAGAATGGACCCATGTGCCAGCATTGACTGACTGCCCGGCTCTGTGCTGACAGGGTGTGGTCCGGAAGGAAATTGCAAAGAATTTGTGATCTAGTGCGGGGAGAAGAGAGGGTGAATTAAGGAGTGAATGGTCCAGTGTGGACTCTAAGTAGGGCAGGAAGGGACAGAGGACCGTCCTGTGGGGACAGTGGGGAGTGGGCTGGGAAGGCAAGGAGTGCCAGGCATGAGGCAACGTCCACACGATGCAGTCTCTCCTCTAATCCAGGGTGTCTCAGAATGAACATACCATTAAAGCCACAACAGTGCTCTTGGTACACAACTGATGCTCCAAGTTAACATCCCTGCCCCCAGAGCTCCTTCCAGTGGAAATTCTGAAGCCATCTCTGCACAAAGTGGAGAGGACTGGATTTTTTCCTACCCGCCATCCTCTCCTCTTTATTGAGCAGAGAGCCTGAGATCTCCCGGGACACCCCCATCCTGCTCCTCTGAGCCTCCATCTCTGGCTATGACTGGCCCATTGATAAGGGTGACCACCAGCAGCCTCTTGGCCTCAGGTAACACAGCATTGAAACTGCATTCCTCCCCATGGCTCAGCTGATATCACTCCCAGGCTAACCCCCAAGGGTGAATTCTTCACCTGTCCTCTTTCAAGATGCCTCTGGTGCTGTCCTTTCCTCCCACCTCATCAGCAACATCTGATTCTCAGCCTCTTGCCTCTCATGAGTTCCTCCTCCACACACCTGGGTAGCCAGTGAGCTGTGTGTGTGTTTTATACTTTATTTTTAGCAGGCTAGTGAGCTTTGTAGTCATCCCTTCAACCTGTCATTCTCCTGTTCAAACACATCTAATGCTCTTCTACCCTAACAGATTCTGGATTCCAATACCTTCCAAGCAGAGCCCAAAAACAGCCCCCTGTAAATATGAAATTTCAGTTACAATGAAGGAAATGTTTCAGATCGGCAATGGAAAGATGGACCATTCATTTTTGGAAAAACTAGCTTACCATTTGGAATAAAAAAGTTAGATCCCAACTTCTTAACTGCACAATAAATTCCAGACATATTAAATATATAAACATTAAAATAACACTATAGAAGGAAAGATTTAAAATAAAATATTTGAGAATTATGAGGATGAGGAGGATTTTCCTAAACAAGGTAGAAAACCTAGAAACCAATAAGGAAATATTGACAGATTTAAATACATAGAAATATAAAACTGGAGAAAAGTTAAAGATGCTGATAAGCACGGCGCCACCTCCAAAACATATTCCAGATTTCTTCCTCTTAATAAATTTCTGTGGATAACAAACTCACTCTTAAAAAATAATAGTAAAGAGGAAAGTCTTACTGCTGGATAGTAAAATAGACTACAAAGTCACACTAACACAAGCAGTAGCTTGTTAGTGCAAGAATAGGACCAATGGTACTAAAAAGAGGGGCCAGAGACAGACCTTGACATTTAAGGGCAGTTAATACATGATAAAATTGGCACCACAAATAAATAGAAAAAGAACAGATTTTTTTTTAATAGATGACATGGTTATGAGTGACTCAGAGGATAATCCCATAAAAGGGATTAATAAAAGAAATGGAAACCTGTAAAGATAATAGCAGATAACATAGGAGGATCAATTTGTGGTCTGGGGGTAGGAAGGATTTCTTAAACATCATTTTCAATCCATGTACCGTAAGGAAGAAAATCATTTCTAAATCTGATTACATAAGAATTACAGATTTCTGTCAACTAGGAACACAGAGAAACAGGGACTAGATAGCTGACAGAATGCTGGATTCCAATATCTTTCACGAAGATATTCACAATGCTGCTGCAAATCCCAAGAGGACACAGTGTCTAGTATATACAAAGAATTCTTACATACTGCACGAGAAAAAGATGGCCACGCTGACACAAGAGTAAAGTAGAGGTTCGAACCTGCAGTTTATTGAAGGGGAAACCCCCCAAACAAATAAGCATTTGAGGAGCGGCTCAAAGTCATTGGTATTCAGAGAAGTTGAAATAACAATAAAATTTCACTGCAGCTTTAAATTGGAAAACTCTGGGAAAGCTGAATAATGATTGCCTCTCTCCGAGGAGAGAATGGGAAAGGCTTGGTGGGTTCAGAGAAGTAATGAGAAGATAAGCTTGCGGCTCCTGGGCACCAAGGGTGACAATGGTCAGGTCCTCAGCCCTCTGCACTCAGGGGAAACTGTTTTCCCTCCAGCTTTCCCTCATCATCCCAGCCACTGCTCTAGCCCAAGCCATTATCTTCCTCATCTCTACTGTATTAGCCTAACTGGTCTTCCTGCTTCCACTTTTGCCTTGCTATAAGCCATTCCCCACAGAAGAGCACAAATGATTTCCTAAAAACATGAACAAGATTAAGCAACGGCCCTGAGGAAAACTCTCCCACAGCTTCTGGTGGCTTGTCCTTCTTGCCATGGTCCTTCACATTCTCCTTCCCTGGAACACAGCTCAGCTTGTGAAGTGGAGATGCTGTTGTATTTCACGCTACATGGTCAGCCACTGGTGTCCATGTCATCTACTAAAGAGTTTGTTCTTTTCTTACTGATCTGTGGTGCTGATTTCATCAGACCCCTAAATATCAGGGTCTGTCTCATGGCCTTCCACACTCGGAATGGGCTAAATTCTTTCATACATCAGGGATTCTGCACTTGCTGTTCCCTTGCCCGAAGTCCTTGACTTCTCATTCTGTGGCTAGCTGGCTCTTTCTCCTGTCATGGCTCTGTCCAACATCATTCTCTCCAGAAGCCCTGCCGGATCACCCTTGGTAACATATGTGCCTTTCATCCATTGACTTGCTTCTGTGTTGCTCTGGTTATTAAGTTAAATGAAATTTAATACAGCACAATTTATCTTGTTCATTTATTCTTTTTGCTTCCCTCCACTAGATGGTAACCCTTTTCAGGGCAGGAACTGCTTGTCTTGTTTAATAACTGGAAACACCTGATGCCCATCAGTAAGGGGACGGTTAATTATGGCATATTCACACTCTGGGCTATCACACAGATGTCAACAGGGACAAAGGGGGTACAAATATTGAAATGTTTACAAAATGGCAGTGTTTCTTTGTGTCTTCTATTACCTGTGAAGTAGATTCTATTACTATCTCATTTAAAGAAGAATGGAGACATGGAGAGGATAAGCCACTTGCTCAAGGTCACCCTGGCAAGTGACAGGGCTGTGATGCAAATCAGCCTGTCCCAGACCTTCTTGCTTTAACCATCAGAACTCAGCCTTTTGGGAGATGCCACTGGCCTAGAAAATCAAAATTCTCCATTACGTGTTTCAAAGGCTTCTTTATGTTCCTATGTTCCTTGATGAAGTTCAATTTCCTAAAACAAACATACGAGTGAATACATTTTTGAGAACCTGAAATAAAGCAAACTGTATACTCTCCAAGTAATGAGAGATTTTAAAAAATCAGCCATAGAAATTAATATGTCAAGATGATTCAGAACTTCTGGCCAATGAACTAGACATGACTATCTCATGATGAAGAGACACAAAATAAGGATAAATATGACATGAAAGGATCTTCATTTCAAGGTAGGTAATATTTAGGTTCTTAGTGTTCTCAACAGATCCCGCCTTTTAGGCATTATCTTGGTAAGAAAATGTTAAGAGTCCGACTCAGTGCTTTGCATTCTCAGAGCCCTTGTGTCCAGAGCACATTTCTCAACTTGTTGCAGTTTCTGCTGCTAAAACTTGTGCCTCTGGTTTCCACCGGATGCCAGGTTTTATCTTCCTGCTTTTGACTCTCCCTATCTCTTACACAGAGTAAGACTGCCAGGAGCCTTTTGTACAGAGTTGGCTCTTTGTTACAAGCTCCCTCTGTGAGGATGATACTGTCCTTGTCTCAAACATGATTGAACAGAGTCCAGTTACTTCAAGGTCTAGACATGGAAGAGTTATAGACCTGGGTTTGCACACTGGTTCTGCCACATGTTAGCTGTAGGAATGGGGTTAAATTCATCCCTCGAAGCCTGAGTTTCTCCACCTGTAAAATTAGAAGCATAATAATTTCTTCCTCCAACGGTGGTGTTGAAGAATAAATGAGATAAATGTCTTAGCACGTGGCTGGCCCTTAGTTCACAGTGGATCTACTGCAAGTTCTGTGACCCATGGCACAGCAACCTCAGAGACTGAGATGTCAAGCCCTGCCCAACAAGCGCACAGCCAAAGCTGGGTGAGAGGGAAAGGTCACGCAAACGGTCTCAGGCTGATCATGTCACACTTGAGGACAGGTGTGAAAATAGGATGCTCTGGGAACACAGCCACCCTGGGCTCGAAGGCCAGAAAAGGCTGCCTGCAGTAGGAAAAACTTGAACTTGCCCTTGAGGAAAGGTAAGGACCCAGGGAATAAAGAAGCAGGAAAGGGCATTTTTGTCAGGTGAAACAAGCCTGAGCAAAGGTATGAAGACTCAGAAAGAATATTAAAGAAAGTCCTAGGAGTTCCCATGGTGGCACAGTGGTGATGAATCCAACTAGTAGCCATAAGGATGCGAGTTTGATCTCTGGCCTCACTCAGTGGGTTAAGGATCCAGTGCTGCCGTGAGCTGTGGTGTAGGTTGCAGACATGGCTCAGATCCTGCGTTGCTGTTGCTGTGGCTGTGGCGTAGGTCGGCAGCTACAGCTCTGATTTGACCCCTAGCCTGGGTACCTTCATGTGCCATGGAGACAAAAAAGACAAAAAAAAAGAAAAGAAAGTTCTAGATGTCATTCTTTTGTTGGTAGTGGTGACTCATAGAAAGTTTTTGAGCAAGAGTATTTAGAAAGAGAGCAAAGCCTACTCCTGTAGGCAGAACAGGTGACCATCGGCATCATGCGTCTAGGGAAAAAGACAGGTGTGCCTCCTTCATGAGCCCAGAGTGGCTCACCGGGGCAAGCCATCACCTGCAGAAGGCCCCTAATAAAGAAAGTTTGTTCCCTTTTAACCTGAGAGGAAGGGCTATTGGTCTGGTCCTACCCAAATGCCCTGCAGGCCCCCAGGACTCTGGGGCCACACAGAATCTGTCTCATTTTCTCTAGCTGTCACTCTGGGCTCAAGGGGACAGTGCTCAGGAATGATCAGCCCGCATGTCTGTGGAGGAGAAGGAGGAATCCAGAGCAGGGCCTGTAAGTGTCAGAGGGCGATGGTGGGAGGCAGGCACTCATTCCTCACCTGGTCTCTCCTTGTCCTGGCTTGACCCAAGCAGAGTCCTGTCCATCTGTGTTCAGGCCAGGCTAAGTCTACACATGGAGTCACTGCCTTTCTGTCCAGTCACTTCACAGGAACAGAAGGGCTTTCTTCTGGCCATAAGACTGGATGTTGGCAGAGGTCAGTTTGCACAGGGGTTATGTGGCCATGGAGCCCACACAGTGCTAAGTGCTGGAAGAAGGTGGCTTTGCTAAATGGAGGAAGCAGCTGGTGTGACCTCAGTAGAGAATGTTTGCCAAGCACTCAGGAGGTGCCCAGAGCTGGCTCCAATTCTGGAGAAACTGATTCTGCATAGACTTCTTATAAGGAACTCTTTAGTTAAAAATAGATTGTCCTGGGAGTCAAAGATTTACCAAAGAGTTATGAGTTTTTGTTCGTCATTTTTTTTGTTTATTTGTTTTTTGGCTGCACCTGTAGTGTGTGGGAGTTTCCAGGCCAGGGATAAAACTTGTGTCACAGCATTGACCTGAGCCATTGCAATGACAATGCCAGATCCTTAACCCACTGCACTACAAGAGAACTCCAATTTACTAAAGAGTTGGGGGGCAGGTGGAAAAGATGAAATGAGAACATTTTTAACCTGTGCAATTTTGTGTTTTGGTCCCTGCAATCCCTATATTCCTTTCTTCCCTCAAAAGGGGAAGGCGACTATCTTCAAAATACAAACAGAAACAGAAGTTAAGTCTTGGCTTCTGAATGTCTCTAGGCCTCAGTTTTCCTATAAATAACAGTTATGGACACAGCAACATCTTGTTTGATCCACCTTCTAGAATAAGGTCAATTAAAAAAAATAAACCAATGGGGGCTAATTAAACTCAAAAGCTTTTTCACAGCAAAGGAAATCGTTAAAGAAATGAAAGACAACACACAGAATGGAAGAAAATCTTTCAAACAATCCAACAGACAAGGGCTTAATCTCCAAAATATACAAACGACTCATACAATTCAACAACAACAACAAACCAAACAACCCAGTTGGAAAATGGGCAGAAGACTTAGACATTTCTCCAAAGAAGATATATGGATGGCCAACAGCGACATGAAAAAATGCTCAACATCATTAATTATTAGAGAAATGCAAATCAAACTACAGTGAGGTACCACCTCACCCTGGTCAGAATGGCAATCATTAACAAGTCAACAAATAACAGGTGCTAGAGAGGGTGTGGAGAAAAGGGAACCCTCCCACACTGTTGGTGGGAATGTAAATTGGTACAACCGCTATGGAAAACAGTATGGAGGTTACTCAGAGAACTAAATATAAAACTACCATGTGATCCAATAATCCCACTCCTAGGCATATATCTAGACAAAACATTCATTCAAAAAGATATATGTGCCCCTATGTTCACTGCAGCTCTATTCATAATAGCCAAGACATGGAAACAACCTAAATGTCCACCGACACATGAATAGATTAAAAAGATGTGATACACAAAAGACCCAGAATTGCCAAAGCAATTCTGAAGAACAAAAACCAAGCAGGAGGCATAACTCTCTCAAACTTCAGGCAATATTACAAAGCCACAGTCATCAAGACAGTGTGGTACTGGTACCAAAACAGACATACAGACCAATGGAACAGAATAGAGAAGCCAGAAATAAGCCCTGACACCTATGGTCAATTAATCTTTGACAAAAGAGGCAAGAACGAAAAATGGGGAAAAGACAGTCTTTTCAGCAAGCATTGCTGGGAAACCTGGATAGCTGCATATAAATCAATTAAACTAGAACACACCCTCACACCACACATGAAAATAAACTCAAAATGGCCTAAAGACTTAAATATAAGACAGGACACCATCAAACTCCTGGAAGAGAACATAGGCAAAACGTTCTCTGACATCAACTTTATGAATATTTTCTCAGGTCAGTCTCCCAAAGCAACAGAAATAAAAGCAAAAATTTAAAAATGGGGCCTCATCAAACTGACAAGCTTTTGCACAGCAATGGAAACCAAAAAGACAACAAAAAGACAACTTACAGAATGGGAGAAAATAGTTTCAAATGATACAACTGACAAGGGCTTAATCTCTAGAATATACAAGCAACTTATACAACTCAACAGCAAAAAAGCCAACAATCCAATGGAAAAATGGGAAAAAGACCTGAATAGACATATCTCCAAGGAAGATGTACAGATGGCCAACAGGCACATGAAAAAAATGATCAAAATCCCTGAGTATTAGAGAAATGCAAATCAAAACTACCATGAGATGCCACCTCACACCAGTCAGAATGGCCATCGTTAGTAAGTCCGCAGATAACAAATGCTGGAGGGGGTGTGGACAAAAAGGAACCCTCCTGCACTGTTGGTAGGAATGTAAGCTGGTACAACCACTATGGAGATCAGTATGGAGATACCTTAGATATCTATACATTGAACTTCCGTATGACCCAGCAATCCCACTCTTGGGCATATATCCAGTCAAAACTTTCCTTAAAAAAGACACATGCACCTGGATGTTCATTGCAGCTCTATTCACAATAGCCAAGACATGGCAACAACCCAAATGTCCATTGACAGACATTTGGATTAGGAAGAAGTGGTATATATACACAATGGAATACTACTCAGCCATAAAAAAGAATGACATAATGCCATTTGCAGCTACATGGATGGAACTAAAGACTCTTACACTGAGTAAAGTAAGTCAGAAAGAGAAAGACAAATACCATATGATATCACTTATATCTGGAATCTAATAGAAGGCACAAATGAACTTTTCGACAGAAAAGAAAATCATGGACTTGGAAAACAGACTTGTGGTTGCCAAGGGGGAGGGAATGGAGTGGTTGGGGAGCTTGGGGTTAATAGATACAAGCTATTGCCTCTGGAATGGATTAGCAATGAGATCCTGCTGTGTAGCACTGGGAACTATGTCTAGTCACTTACGATGGAGCATAATAATGTGTGAAAATAAAATGTGTACATGTACGTGTAACTGGGTCACCATACTGTACAGTAGGAAAAAAATTGTATTGGGGAAATCACTATTAAAAAATAATAATATGTAAAGAAAAGAAAAGATGTGATACATATATACAATGGAATACTACTCAACCATAAAAAGGACAAAATAATGCCATTTGCAGCAACATGAATGCAACTAGAGATTCTCATGTTAACTGAAGTCAGAAAGAGAAATGCAAATACCATATATCACTCATATGTGGAATCTAAATATGGCAAAAACGATCCTATTTACAAAACACAGACAGATCACGGCCAAGGAGAACAGACTTGGGGTAGCCAGGGGGAGGGGAGAGGGAGTGGAATGGATAGGTAGTTTGGGGTTGGTGGATGCAAACTCTTACATTTGGAATGGATGGGCAATGGGGTCCTACTGTATAGCGCACGGAACTGTGTATGACTGGATTACTTTGCTGTAAAACAGAAATTAAAGAAACATTGTAAATCAACTATAATTTAAAAATAGAAACTTTAATAATCTACCTAGGATACGGTAATTTTCCTCTTCACATGTCTGGTTCCTCTTTTAGTAAAAATAACTAGAAAATACAAAAATAGATATGGAAAAATACATAGGCAGTCATTTATCCTACTGTGGGCTCCCTACCTCTACCATCCAACAGCTGGGGTAACAGGGAGAGACTCTTGGGATCTCAGAGCTGAGGGCAAGTTTGACCTCAGGGAGACACCATTAGCCCTCCAAAGAGTAGCTTGGGCAGACTTATGGAAACTCTGAAGGCTGCCTGAGGAGTCCTGGGAAATTATGGAGCTGCAGGCCTGCTGGAGATGGTGGGGCAGTGGGAGCCTATGGTGAGATCTGCTCAGTTGGGCCCACTGGAGCCTGGGCACCCAGCTCAGTGAATGCCATGTGAGGGGATTAAGTAATATTTACGATATTCAAAATGTATAAAAAATATTAAATTGAACACCTGTGAATCCACTACTCAGCTTGAAAAATTAGTAAAGAGTCGAATTCCCCTTGTGTGCCCCTCACCTGGTCTCTACCCTTTTTCGCTTGCTAGTGATAACCATGAACCTGAATTCGAACCTCAATTCAGTCACCACTCCCATGCATGTCTTTGTACTTTTCCTAGATTTCTAAGCTGTATTTGGTATTGTTTTTCATGTTTTAAGCTTTATATGAGATATCACATAAAGGATATGTATTCTGCAGTAAACATTTTATTCACTTGATATTATGTTTATATGATTTGCTTACATTGAGGGTATAGATCTGGCTCATTCTTTGTCATAGCTGTGAACTAGACTACAATTTATTTGCCCATTTTTCTGCCATGGACATTTAAGCTGTTTTTAAGTTTTTGTTCTTACCATATTTTGACAGTCCCCCCCCCCATTTTAACATATCTGAATTATGGGATACTTATTAAACATGATGATATGTAATACCTGGCAGTATTTTCCCTTGGTGAATGATGTGCTTAAAGTCAATGAAGAATGATACAAACAATCCTACTGTGCGCTTTCTTGTATATATTGTATTTCTTTAGTGTATACACCCCCAAGAGTAAAAAATTGCTGGCTTAAAAGGTATATTTTCCCAATTTCACTAGATATTGCCAAATTGTCCCCCAAAGTAATTTTTACTGATTCACACTCCCACTGCTATGTCAGAGAGTTCACATAGGGGAATTCTAAGAGGTATCATCTGACTTTTTGAGTTTTTCCAATCCAACGGGTATGCAATTGTCTCTCACTGCAGTTTTAGTGTGCATTTCCCCAATTATTAGTAATCTGGGGCATCTTTTCAAGATCTGTTACTTTTTCTAACCCATATTCTAGGGACTCTTCATCAACTCCCTTCCTTCCAGCCTCTTAACCTCCTTTACCATACAGTCAAATCCAACTACCACCCTCATTACTTAGTATAGCAATAGTTATCAAAAAAACCCCCAAACCCCACAAAACTATTTATGCCCAGATAATTCCAATCTTGGAAACTCCACTAAGGAAAAAATTGCTACATGCTTTAAAATATTAATTGCATCTAAATTTTTGATGCTAAGGAACTGAAAATCACCCAAACTATCAATATTGGTAGATAGAGCAATAAATGATGGCATAGTCCTATGACAGGGTTCTATGTTGTCATTAAAAGGAGAATTATTGGGAGTTCCCATCGTGGCTCAGAAGAAGTGAATTTGACTAGGATCCATGAGGACACAGGTTCAATCCTTGGCCTCACTCAGTGGGTGAAGGATCTGGCATTGCTGTGAGCTGGTATAGGTCGAAGATGCAGCTCGGATCTGACATTGCTATGGCTGTGGTGTAGGCTGGCAGGTGCAGCTCTGATTCGACTCCTAGCCTGCAAAACTCCTTATGCCATGGCTGTGGCCCTAAAAAGACAAAAAAAAAAAAAAAAAGGAGGACTATAAAGAGAATAAAGCAGTACAAAAATATATATGTATGTTTATTTGAATTTATTATATAATAAGAATGGCTGATTATGAAAATAAATAAAAACCATACATTTCCAATAGAAATCACACCTCAAAGGAAAGTAAGATCACAAACACAATAGCTATGAAAAACAAAATAAGTAAACCTGGGGGAAAATAAATAAGAAATTGATGTATAAAAATTATGGCATTACAAATTAATAGTGGAAAAGTGGATTATTTAATACTATTTTGGACAAATAACCATCTTCTGCAAAAAAAAAAAACCTTTTTGCTACTCAGAGAAAAGATAAGCTGGTTCCACATCTCACTCCTTATATTAAAATAAATTCTAGATGTAAATATAATCTAGTTGGTTACTGTTTTATTACCATTAGTGAGGAAATAAAACACAAAACACATGCAATGAAGGAAAACCAGTGGATAATTCTGACTGCATACATGTTAAATTTCTCCTTGTCAAAACAACTATAAGTAATAATAAAAGACAAATTTGTAACAATATGTACCAAATTTATTAAGGGCTAAATTCCCAATAAGCCAAAATTCTTTCAAATAAATAGTAACACCTTGGTAGAAAAATTGACAAAAGATATAAACAGGTAATTCATGGCAGAGATGTATATGTCTGTGGGGAGTTCCCATCGTGGCTCAGCAGAAACGAATCTGACTAGCATCCATGAGGATGCAGGTTTGATCCCTGGCCTCACTCAGTGGGTTGGGGATCCCACATTGCTATGGCTGTGGTGTAGGCCGGCAGCTGTAGCTCTGATTCAGCCCCTAGCCTAGAAACTTCATTAACCATGATTGTGACCCTAAAAAGCAAAAAAAAAAAAAAAAAAAAGGAAGAGAAAAAGAGAGAGACAAGAGAGACGGGGGGTGGGGGGAGAGGGGGAAACAAAGAGAAAGAAAAGAAATATATATATCCATGGCTCCCCAATGTTGGAATCACCTGGTGATCCTTAAACAAATATTGATGCCCAGCTCTAAGGTATTCTAATGTAAATGATAAGTGACTTGTGCACTGGGTTTCGTTTGTTTGTTTGTTTGTTTTTTCTTTTTGGCTGCACTCACAGCATGTGGAAATTCCAGGCCAGAGATCAAATGTGCACCACAGAAACAACCCAAGCCACTGCAGTGACAGTGCTGGTCCTTTACCTGCTGAGCCACAAGGAAGCTCCTAGCGTTGGAATTTAAAAAGCGTTCCTGGTGATTCTGACATTCAACAAAGTCTGGGAATCATTGGAATATGCAATAAGCCTATAAATGATTATCGCTAATAATAAGAATATAAATTAAACCAAAAAAAAGAGATGCCATTTTTCATCTATTAGATTGGCAAGGATGACAAGTTGGTAATGCTGTGTTAGTCATGGTGCAGGGAAGAGTCAGTAAGACTTTGTTGTTAAGATGTAAATTGTTAATCAAGGAAATTAAAAGGGGATTCTAAGAAGTGGAAAGATATTCCATGCTCCTGGGTTGGAAAAATCAATATTGTAAAAATGGCCATGCTACCCAAAGCAATCTACAGAGTGAATGCAATCCCTATCAAATTACCCATGACATTTTTCACAGAACTAGAACAAACAATCCAAAAATTTATATGGAACCACAAAAGACCCAGAATTGCCAAAGCAATCCTGAGGAACAAAAACCAAGCAGGAGGCATAACTCTCCCAAACTTCAGGCAATATTACAAAGCTACAGTCATCAAGACAGTGTGGTACTGGTACCAAAAGACATACAGATCAATGGAACAGAATAGAGAACCCAGAAATAAGCCGACACCTATGGTCAAATAATCTTCGACAAAGGTGGCAAGAATATAAAATGGGAAAAAGACAGTCTTTTCAGCAACGGGTGCTAGGAAAACTGGATAGCCGCATGTAAATCAATGAAACTGGAACACACCCTCATACCGTGCACAAAAATAAACTCAAAATGGCTTAAAGACTTAAATATAAGACAAAACACCATCAAACTCCTAGAAGAGAACATAGGTAAATATTCTCTGACATCAACCTTACAAATGTTTTCTCATGTCAGTCTCCCAAGGCAACAAAAGTAAAAGCAAAAATAAGCCAATGGGACCTAATCAAACTGACAAGCTTTTGCACATCAAATGAAACCATAAAAAAAAAAAAGACAACTTACAGAGTGGAAGAAAATAGTTTTAAACAAAACAACTGAAAAGAGCTTAATCTCTAGAATATACAAACAACTTATACAACTCAATAGCAAAAAAAGTCAACAACCCAATTGAAAAATGGGCAAAAGACCTGAATAGACACTTCTCCAAGGAAAGATGTACAGATGGCCAACAAGCACATGAAAAAATGCTCAACATCACTGATTATTAGAGAAATGCAAATCAAAACTACTATGAGGTACCACCTCACACCAGTCAGAATGGCCATCATTAATAAGTCCACAAATAACAAATGCTGGAGAGGGTGTGGAGAAAAGGGAACCCTCCTGTACTCTTGGTGGAAATGTAAATTGGTACAACCACTATGTAAAACAGTATGGATGTACCTCAGCAAGTTATGTATAGAACTACCATATGACCCAGCAATCCCACTCTTGGGATATATTCAGACAAAACTTTCCCTGAAAAAGACACATTACCCATATGTTCACTGCGGCACTATTCACAATCGCCAAGACATGGAAACAACCTAGATGTTCATCAACAGATGAATGGATTAAGAAGATGTGGTATATATACACAGTGGAATACTACTCAACCATCATAAAGAACAAAATAATGCCATTTACGGCAACATGGATGGAACTAGAGACTCTTATACTAAGTGAAGTTAAGTCAGAAAGAGAAAGACAAATATCATATGATGTCACTTACATATGGAATCTAATAAATGGCACAAATAAAACTTTCCACAGAAAATAAAATCATGGACATGGAGAACAGACTTGTGGTTGCCAAGGTGGAGGGGAGGGAGTGGGGTGGATTGGGAATTTTGGGTTAACAGAGGCAAACTATTGCCTTTGGAATGGATAAGCAATGAGATCCTGCTGTGTAGCACTGGGAACCAGTGATCACTTATGATGGAGCATGATAATGTGAGAAAAAAGAATCTATATATGGGTGACTGGGTCACCTTGCTGTATAGTAGAAAATTGACAGAGCACTGTAAACCAGCTATAATGGAAAAAAAATTAAATAAAAAAAAGATGTAAATTGGCACAAACTTTTGAGGGTGATATGGTCATTTCTATAAATCTGTAAACCTTGTATGAGCTTTGGCCCAGGAATTCTATTTCTAGGAACTTATTTACATAAACTCTTGCACAAATCCTCAAAGACATTCAATTCAGTGTTATTCCTATAATTGCTTTTTGTTGTCATTATTCCTTTGGCTTAACAAGGGCTATGGCTCAGGAGTGAGTCACTGATGGATCGAGGTACCAGTCATCCCTTCTCCCTCATATATCCATGGCACTGGGGCCTTGGACATTGCTGACGGGGGCTAGATAGCACTCTCCCTTAGGAAGCTAGTTGCGCCCATAAATTTACATAGGAGCAGAGAAGCCTATGGGGGCAGGGGGTTGGGGGAGAGGTTGCGACCCTGACAGCTTCCCATTAGGGATTCACTGAAATGTATATGATGAACTGAAGAGATCCTTTGGGAGCAGATGGCAAGGAAGGGCAATGAGAGAGAGGAAATACACCATAAGGATGAGGGAGGTTTGGACCAGTGTCTTGGCCTCAGTATTAGGCATTAGCTTGTTGGAAGCGAAGGCACAGAGATATTGCCAAACACCCTTTATATTTACTCATCTTGCTACCATGGAATTATTTGCAAAGAACTGGCTCCCTATGTGTGTGTATTGAGCTGTATCATTACCAAGAGATACTTGGTAACCAACTAACTTTGCTGGGGGAACTCTCCTCTTTGATCCAGACAGGGCAGATGCATCCCTGAGCCTGGGCAAATCAGCAGAGATGCTTTTGTAGAGAAGTCTAGAGTCAGCAGAGGAATGAATGAACCAATGAATGAATGAAAAAAATGCCTCATGGACAACGACAACAGTCTAGGAAATTCTCTGGCCTACCTGAAGGGAAATGGGGAAATATTGAATTTTCTGTCAACTTGGCAAAGAGGAGAGTGGAATCACTGCAATTTAGATATTAATATCATGCTTTCTGGGCATCAAAAATTGGAAACAACCTAGATGATATGATGGTATCTTATAGCCTTTTTTTTTTTTTTTTGGTCTTTTTAGGGCTGCACCCACAGTGCATGATCCCAGGCTAGGGGTCAAATCAGAGCTGCAGCTGTGGGCCTGCACCACAGCCACAGCAACATGGGATCCGAGCCACATTTGTGACCTACACCAAAGCTCACAGCAAAACAGGATCCTTAACCCACCGAGCGAGGCCAGGGATCAACCTGCCTCCTCATGGATACCAGTCAGATTCATTTCTGCTGAGCCACAACAAGAACCCTATAGCCATTTAAAAAAATCTTTTATTACTTAATTGGTAGAGGAAAACAATCACTAATTGCTGTTAGGTGGGAAGGACCTAATATGAGCTCAATTTTACATGTATAAATATATATTTATACATAAACAAAACAGATTTCTATGTATATATGTGCCTAGGAAAAAGACTGAAAGGAAATATTGAGGATTTAAGAGGTTATCTCTGAATGATGATAATATATATATTTATATATTTGTGTGTGTGTGTGTGTGTGTGTGTGTGTGTGTGTGTGGCATATGGAGGTTCCCAGGCTAGGGGTGGAATCAGAGCTGAAGCTGCCAGCCTACACCACAGCCACAGCAACACCAGATCTGAGCTATGTCTGTGACCTACACCACAGCTTACAGTAACACTGGATCCTTAACCCACTGACTGAGGCCAGAGAGGGAACCTGCATCCTCATGGATGCTAGTCAGATTCGTTTCTGCTGAGCCACGACAGGAACTCCTGAATGATGATATTAGCAATGTTTCTTTTTCTTTCTTTCTTTCTTTTCTTTTGTCTTTTGTCTTTTTAGGGCCACACCCATGGCATATGGAAGTTCCCAGGCTAGGGGTTGAATCGGAGCTACAGCTGCTGGCCTACACCACAGCCACAGCAATGCCAGATCCTTAACCCACTGAGCAAGGCCAGGGATCAAACCCGCAACCTCATGGTTACTAGTCATGTTCATTAGCCACTGAGCCACATGGGGAACTCTAGCAATGTTTCTTTTCTTCAGTAAACTTTAAAATATTTCTAGTGTCTATACTGAACAGATGTTACGTGCTCTTCATAGTCAGGATTTTTTCAAAGAGTAAAATTATTATATGTTAACAGATGATTATCTGTTGAATAAATAATTATGTGACACATAAATAAAGAGACAGGGGAAGAAAATAACATTCATTTTGTGTCTCCATGTGCCAGGCCACCTGGTCAGACAGTCACACACATCAACTCTGTAAAACATGTCCAAGTATATTGTCTCCTGCCTGTCCTCTGAGAGCAGCAGGTGGCCTTGAGTGAGGACAGGGTCAGGCAGGTTCACCCAGGGCACGAATTCTTCCTCAGGTGCCAGGAGGCCCTCTCCTCCTCCTCCCACCAAGCAGCTGGCTCACTGCTCACCATCTGGATCCTCCTCTTTCCCCACCTGAGACACCCACACTGGGCCAGGAAGGGGGCAAAGCCATGGCTCACTGAACACTTGACTGGAGCTAACGCCAGAGCCCAGGACAGGAGGGCCTTGAAACTGCTGAATGAGGACACTAGCTTTGGAGAAGAAAAGTGCCATCAAGCACAGTAAAGGATTATATACATGTTGTGTCACACCTGATATGGAAATGGGGCCTTTGTGAGTGGGTAGATTTGACTTCACTGTAAGAAAGACCTTGGGGAGTTTCCGCTGTGGCTCATCGGATTACAAACACAACTACAATCCATGAGGAAGCAGGTTCGATCCCTGGCCTCGCTCAGTGGGTTAACTAACAATCCAGCCCTGAGCTGTGGTGTAGGTTGCATACACGGCTCAGATCTGGAGTTACTGTGGCTGTGGGATAGGCTGGCAGCTGCAGCTCTGATTCAATCCCTAGCCTGGAAACTTACATACGCCACAGGTGTGGCCCTAAAAAGCAGAAAAAAAAAAAAAAAAAAGATGACCACCCTGGTCATTTGGGAGGTAAGAAGTTTCTTTGGCTGGGATTATGCAAGAGGTTTCTGCCTGCGAGATTCCTCCAGTGGGCAGGAAATTGCTTTAGAGTCCAGATGATCTGTTTCAGCTTTGAGATTCTGCTACTCCCCATCTGGCCATACCCCTGATCAAGGGCAGTTTGCTAATCCTGTCAGTTTGCTAATCATGCTTGAAGAGCTGTGGGAGAGGCCGTCTGAAGGCCAGGCCAACCTACATTGCCTAAGATGGAAGTGACTCCAATGGTGGGAATTCCACTAGGCAGGGAGGAGAAGGCAGGGCAGGGCCAGCCTGACCTGGTGAGAGAGCTATTTGGGGAAGGTGGGCCTGGGGAGCCCCCCCAAGTCAGGTTTGGTGGATGGCCATCCACTCAACCTTCTGAGCCTAGCCCTGCAACTCACCTTGCAGGGCAACTTGGACAGAAACATGGACTGTTTTGTCCTGCGTGGCCCTCATCAGCCCCCTGACACACCTCACAAAGGGCAGGCAGTAGGGAGCACCTGCTGTATACAGGAAGAGCACAAAGAAAACCTCTCCAACCAGAGAGGATATCAACAAAATGTTTACAAACAACAACCAAATTTCACAGACAACTTGAAAGTGGAGACAACATCCACATAGACCAATGTAGAGGAAAGAATAAGAGCACTGGAGTCATATGGACCTGAATTCCTGTCTTGGCTGTGGCAATGACTAGCTAGGGAGCATTAGGCAATTGCTCTCTCTCCCTGAGGCTGATTTTCCTAATCTGTAAAACTGGGTTAACAGTACCTATTCCACAGGTTTTGTGTAAAGATTAGAGAATACACGTATGTATATGTAATTGGCACACAGAATCTTGCATATAATAAACCTTAGGCAATTGCAGCTATTGCTGTTTTTATTTTTGCTACAGAACAAATAAATTGGGAAGAACTGAGTGAACCTGGAAGCAAAGAACCTAAAGGCTCCAGTATGGGCTGGAGCAGCGAGGGAAAGCTTTGTTCATTGATGACAATGACATAAGAGCAACTAATAAGTGCCAGGCATGAGGTTATAGTTCTGAGCGTCAAAAGAGATGTGGCACCTGCACTTGTGAGTATCCAGTGGAGTTGCTGGACAACAAACAAATAAATACAAAGCAATTTACAATCATAAGTTGTGGTAAGTCTTATCAAATAAAAGAATGGGTGCTAAAAAAGACACTCACAGAGGGTACCTGGTTCTAACTGGGGAAGGAATCAGAGAGGCCCTTGGAGGAAGAGGCCTTTAAGCTAAACCTAGGGAACCATCAGCATTAGCTACACTGGGCTGCCCCTTCTAGGCTGAAGGCACAGCACATGCAAGGTACTGAGAGGTGTTGAAAGCTGGTGTGTTTAGGGATTGAATGTGTGTGTCTGGGCATCGAGAGTAAGGAGCGATGAGGTGAGAAATGTCTGGGAAGGTGAGCAGTTGGCTGGATCACATGAGACACTGAAAGACTTGGTTAGGATTTGTTTTTTGTTTTTTTGGCTTTTTTTGTTTTTGTCTTGTTTTTGTTTTTGTTTTTCCCTTGCCTACAGCATGTGGAAGTTCCTGGACCAGGGATCAAACCCACACCACACCATCAACCCAAGTCACAGCAGTGACTATGCTGGATCCTCAAGTAGCTGAGCCACCAGGAAACTCCAGGATGTGGTATTTTATCTTAAGGGATTGGATGCTGTTGATGGGCATTAAGCAGATAAGTGATGTGAGTAAGATCATTCTGACACTGTGTGGAGAACGGATGGGACAAGCCTGGAGGCAGGAAGGTGAGTTGCGTGGTTCAAACGGGAAACAAATGGTGACTCAGGCCCGAGGTGAGTAGCAGAGATGGAGGGAAATAGTGATGGAATTCAAGAGGTATTTGGGGATAGAACCATTACAGTCTGAGGGATTAGATGTGAAGGGCTGGACAGAGGATGTCCAATGGGCCTCAGTAGCCTGGGGAGTTGGGGGGAGTGTAATGCCTAAAGGTGGTCCTGAGGGAAATCCACCAAGTACCAGCGTGGGGGGTGGGGGGCAGTGGGCAGATGGGGAGAGACTGGGGAACTGAGCTTTGAGCTGGGCCAGGCTGGGGAAGGCAGCAGGAGCAGGGACGGGAGGGCATTCCAGGAGGGGGAAGAGGCAGGATCTGGGTGAAGAGGTGGGAGTGAGCTTGCCTCATGCCATGTAGGCGGCACAGCCAGTGTAGGGTGTGGGGCGAGTCCCACCGGGAGGGAAGGGTGGGTGCCACAGGGGGTGCAGCAGGACTAGGGATGGAGCTGGGGTGGGGCCTGATTTCGCCAGGCCTCTGCAGCCAGGCAGAGGCAGCAGCATTGATGTCAGAGATAAAGGGAAGCCGTATAGCTGAATTCGATGTTCTAGGTCTGTGCCAGCAACTGCAAAGACATTAATGAGCAGCCACAGAGCTTGTCTTTCCTGGAAATATTTACTGACAACCTAATATGATAAAAGCATAGGGTGTTTATAGACAAAGCCTCTTGGCCTCTTGCTGTCTTCCAACCTCAGTGGCTATTCTTCTCAGTCTCCCTGGATGGCTCTTCTGCCTGCCAAGTGTCTGGAAGGTAGAGAGCAGGAGGGCACAGCCTCTGCCTCTTCTCTTCTGTCCCTTTCCCTATCCTTTGGAGATCTCATCCTGCTTCATGGCTGGAAACATCATCCATACTCTGCTTCATGTATCCAAACCAATGACTTCTCTGACCTATCTCCCAAGTTCCAAGCTTGTATTTGCCCCTGCCCACCTGACATTTCAACTCAGATATATGTATGACAAGCATCTCAAATTTAAAATGTCCCCCACAGGAGTTTCCTGGTGGCCTAGAAGTTAAGGATATGGTGTTGTTACTGCTGTGGCATGGGTTTGATCCCCGGCCTGGGTACTTCTGCATGCTGCGGGTGCAGACAAAAATAATAAAATAGTAAAATAAAGTAAAATAAAATAAAAAATATCCAACTCAGAACCCTCCAGTCCCCTCCACCCCAATTCACTTCTACCTTGGGTTTCCCCAGCTGAGTAAAGAGAACTTTCTAATTATGAAGGAAAAAAGCTGGGAGGCTTCTCTGAGTTCTCATTCCATAGTCAACCTACCATAAAGTCCTGGAAGTCCTACCTCCAGAAAAATCCAGAATCTCTCCACTTCTGTTTAAGCCGCCATCCATTTCCTCCCTGACTACAGCCAAAGCCTCCTCACTTATCTTCCTGTTTCCCCTCTCGTCCCCTAGAGAATCCATTTTCCACAGACCCGCTAGAATGATTGGTATAAAACATAAATCAGATAAAGCCGACCCTCAGATGAAAACCCTTCTAGGGCTCTTCCCTGATGCTTCAGAATAACCCCCAGCTGCCTTCTGCAGCATAAAGCTCTGATGGCTTCCTCTCTTCCCTGCTCCCTGCTCTCTAGACACACTGGTCTCTCAGTTTCTAGAACAGACCAACCTTGAGCCTACTTCAGGGCCTTTGCACTTAGAATTTGCTCCCTGTGAAGTACCTTCTCGCCAGTCTTCTCATCGTTCAGATGTTGGTTCAAACGTTGCCCTCCCACCTGATGTCCCTTCCCTGCTGCCAGTCACCCTCTATCACAAAGATATCTGTCTCATATCTTTGACATAGAAAAAGTTAATTATTTATTATGTCTCCCCCATTAGAATGTAAGTTTCAAGAGAGCTGGATCCTGTCTGACCTATTGAGTGCTCCAGATCCCACTCCTAGAACAACACCGGGTGCACAGTGGGAGGTCCAAAAATATTTATTCAATGACAAATACATGCTGCAGATGTGGTTCCTGGGCTTCTTGAGATAGAAGACATGTACAAGCCACAGAAAGAGTTACCTGAGAATACAGAGCAGGAAATGGCAACTCAAAATGAATCTGATAAACTAATCTTTGTTGAGGTATTGGTGGATGACAATAAGCTATCCAGTAATGCCAGCCTATAAAGAGCCCTAGAATGACAAAGGCATAATCTACAGGGTGGTCCTGGAGGGAAACCCTTCAAAGACTAAAATGGAGGTTAGAGGAGGAGCTGTTTAAAGGTTGGTGGGTTCTCCCCTTAGCCAGACTCATCAAGAAAAAAAGAGAGAGTACTCAAATCAATAAAATTAGAAATGAAAAAGAAGTTGCAACAGACATCACAGAAATACAAAGGATCATAAGAGATGACTGCAAACAACTATATGCCAATAAAATGGACAACCTAGAAGAAATGGACAAATTCTTAGAAAAGTACAATCTTCCAAGACTAATCCAAGAAGAAATAGAAAAGATGAACAAACCAATTATAAGTACTTAAATTGAAACTGTGATTAAACAATTTCCAACAAACAAAAGTCCAGGACCAGAGAGCTTCACAGGTGAATTCCATCAAACATTTAGAGAAGATTTCACACCTACCCTTCTGAAACTACTCCAAAAAATTGCAGAGGAAGGAATATTCCCAAACTCATTCAATGAGGCCACCATCATCCTGATACCAAAACCACACAAAGATACCACACACACACAAAAAGAAAGAAAATCATGGGCCAACATCAATGATGAACATAGACGCAAAAATCTGCAACAAAATACCAGCAAACCAAATCCAGCAATGCATTAAAAGGATCATAAACCATGATCAAGTGGGCTTTATCCCAGGGATGCAAGGATTCTTCAATATCCACAGATCAATCAGTGTGATACACCACATTAACATTAAGAATAAAAACCATATGATCGTCTTAATAGATGCAAAAAAATCTTTTGACAAAACCCGACACCCATTTCTGATAAAAATCCTCCAGAAAGTAAGCATAGAGGGAACCTACCTCAACATAGTAAAGGCCATATATGACAAACCCAGAGCTAACAACATTCTCAGTGGTGAAAAGCTGAAAGAATTCCCGCTAAGATCAGTAATAAGATAAGGAGGTCTGCTCTTGCCACTTCTGTTCAACATAGTTTTGGAAGTCCTAGGCACAGCAATAGAGAAGAAAAAAATAAATGGAATCCAAATTGGAAAGGAAGAAATAAAACTATTGCTGTTTGCAGATGACATGATACTATACCTAGAAAATCCTAAAGATGCTACCAGAAAACTGTTAGAGCTTATCAATGAATTTGGTAAAGTTGCAGGATACAACATTTTTTAGGCAAGAAATAGATTTATTAAGATTAGATGCTTGTAAGTGATGCAAGTGAGCAGGCAATGAGGCTCTGCCAAGGATACAACATTAATACACAGAAATAAACTGCATCTCTACACAGTGAAAATGAAAGATCAGAAAAATAAATTGGGGAAATAATCCTATTTGCCATCTCATTAAAAAGAAAAAAAATTATTTTAGGAATAAACCTACCTAAAGAGACAAAAGACTTACATTCTGAAAACTACAAGACACTGATGAAAGAAATCCAAGACGATACAAACAGATGGAAAGATACACCATGATCTTGGATTGGAAGAATTAATATCAACAAAATGATTATACTACTCAAGGCAATCTACAGATTCAATACAATCCCTATCGAATTATCGATAGCATTTTCCAAATAACTAGAACAAAATATTTTAAACTTTGTTTGGAAACACAAAAGACCTGGAATAACAAAGAAATCTTGAGAAAGAAAAATGGGGATGGAGGAATCAGGTTCCCTGACTTTAGACTATACCCCAAAGCTATAGTCATCAAAACAGTATGGTACTGGTGCAAAAACAGAAACAGGTCAGTGGAACAGGATAGAAAGCTCAGGATTAAACCCAGACACCTATGCTCAACTAATATATGACAAAGGAGGCAAAAATATACAATGGAGAAAAGTGGTGCTGGGAAAACTAGATAGCTACATGTAAAAGCATGAATTTAGAACAATCTTTAACACCATACACAAAAATAAATTCAAAATGGATTTAAGACCTAAATTAAGACTGGATATTATGACACCCTTAGAGGAAAACATAGGCCAAACACTCTCTGACATAAACCACAGGAATATCTTCTCAGATCCACTTCCTAGAGTAATGATAATAAAAACAAAAATAATCAAATGGGACCTGACTAAACTTTTCAGAGCAAAGAAAACCTTAAAACAAAGAGAAAACCTACAGAATGGGAGAAAATATTTGCAAATGAAGTGACTGACAAGGAATTAATCTCCAAAATATATAAACACCTTCTGCAGCTCAATATAAAAAACAAACGAACAACCCCATCAAAAAATGGGCAGAAGCTCTAAACAGATAATTCCCCAAAGAAGACAAACAGGTGGCAAAAAAAAACACATGAAAAGATATTTCACATCATTAATTTTTAGAGAAATGCAAATCAAAACTACTCTGAGGTACCCCCCCCTTTTTGTGTCTTTTTGTCTTTTCAGGGCCATAACTGTGGCATATGGAGGTTCCCAGGCTAGGGGTCTAATCAGAGCTACAGGTGCCAGCCTACACCAGAGCCACAGCAACACCAGATCCGAGCTGCATCTGCAACCTACACCACAGCTCATGGCAACGCTGGATCCTTAACCCACTGAACAAGGCCAGGGATCAAACCCAAAACTTCATGGTTCCTAGTTGGATTCATTTCCACTATGCTACAATGAGAACTCATGAGGTACCACCTTACATCAACCATAATGGCCATCATCAAAAAGTCTACAAACAAATGCTGGAGAGGGTGTGGAAAAAAAGGAACCCTATTATACTACTGGGGGAATGTAAACTGGTAAAAGCACTATGGACAACAATATGGAGATTTTTTGAAAAACTAAAAATAGAATTACCATATGATCCAGCAATCCCACTCCTGGGCATCTATCCAGAGAAAGCCATGATTCAAAAAGATACATGTATCCCAGTGTTCACTGTGGCACTATATACAATAGCCAATACATGGAAGCAACATAAATGTCCATTGACAGAGGAGTAGATAAAGAAGATGTGGTACATATACACAATGGAATATTGCTCAGCCATAAAGAGGAATGAAATGGCATTTGCAGCAACATGGATGGACCTAGAAATTATCATGCTAAGTGAAGTTAGTCAGACAATGAGACACCAACATCATATGCCATCACGTATATGTACAATCTATAAAAAGAGAATACAATAAACTTATTTGCAGAACAGAAACTGACTCACTGACTTTGAAAAACTTATGGTCACCAAAGGGGACAGGTTGGTGGGGAGGGATGGCTTGGGGGGTTGGGTTAGAAATGTTCTAAAATTACATTGTGATGATGGTAGCACAATTATAAATATAATAAAATTCACTGAATTAAAAAAAGAAAAAAAATAGATTAATGGTTACTTAGGCCTAGGGGAGTAGATTTCCTTTGAGACAATGAAATTAGATAGTGGTGATGGTTGCCCTACCCTGAATATACTAAAATCCACCAAAATAGATACTCTGAGTATATTTTATGATGTTATGAATTAGTTCACAAGAAAGCTGTTAAAATGTAAAACAAAAAAAAAATTTAAAAATACAGGTTGGTGGATTCTCAAGGAGGTGAAAGACTTATTTCACTGAGAACTATAAAACATTAATAAAAGAAAGAGGAGTCAAAGAACTAGAAAGATATCCCATGCTCCTGGATTGGAAGAATTAATATAATTAAAATGGCCAGACTACCCAAAGTGATCTACAGATTGAATGAGATCCCTATGAAATTATCCATGGCATTTTTCACAGAACCAGAACAAATAATCTAAAAATTTACATGGAACCATAAAAGACACAGAATTGCCAAAGCAATACTGGGGTGGGGGGAAGAAGCAAGAGGCATAACTCTCCCAGACTTCAGGCAATATTACAAAGCTACAGTCATCATGACAGTGTGGTACTGGTACCAAAACAAACAAACAGACCGATGGAACAGAATAGAGAACCCAGAAACAAACCCAGACACCTACAGTCAATTAATCTTTGACAAAGGAGGCAAGAATATAAAATGGGAAAAAGACAGTCTTTTTAGCCAGTGGTGTTGGGAAAACTGGATAGCCGCATGTAAATCAATGAAACTGGAACACACCCTGACATCATGCACAAAAATAAACTCAAAATAGCTTAAAGACCTAAACATAAGACACCATAAAACTCCTAGAAGAGAACCTAGGCAAAACATTCTCTGACATCAACTGTACAAATGTTTTCTTCAATCAGTCTCCCAAGGCAATAGAAATAAAAACAGAAACAAATTGGACTTAGTTAAACTTGCAAGCTTTTGCACAGAAAAGGAAACCATGAAAGAAAAGAAAGAAAGAAAGAAAGAAAGAAAGAAAGAAAGAAAGAAAGAAAGAAAGAAAGGAAGGAAGGAAGGAAGGAAGGAAGGAAGGAAGGAAGGAAGGAAGGAAGGAAGGAAGGAAGGAAGAAGAAAGGGAAAGAAAGAAAGAAAGAGAAAGAAAGAAAGAAAAGACAGACAGACAGGAAGGAAGGAAAGAAAGAAGGAAAGAAAAGACAGCCTATGGAATGGGAAAAAATAGTTGCAAATGATGCAACCACTAAGGGCTTAATCTCAAAAATAAACAAACAATTCCTACAGCTCAACAACAACAAAACCCCCAAACAACTCAATAAAAATATGGGCAGAAGACCTAAACAAACATTTCTCCAGAGAAGACATATGGATGGCCAACAGTCACATGAAAAAATGCTCGACATCACTAATTATTAGAGAAATGAAAATCAAAACTACTATGAGGTACCACCTCACACTGGACAGAAGGGGCATCATTAATAAGTCTATAAATAACAAATGCTGGAAAGGGTGTGGAGAAAAGGGAACCCTCCTACACTGTTGGTGGGAATGTAAACTGATACAACAACTATGGAAAACAGTATGGAGATTCCTCAGAAAACTAAATCTAGAACTACCATATGACCCAGCAATCTCACTCCCTGGCATATATCCAGACAAAACCACAATTCAAAAAGATACATGCACCTGTACGTTCACTGCAGCACCTTTCACAATAGCTAAGACATGGAAACAACCTAAATGGCCATCTACAGATGAATGGATTAAGAAGATGTGATACATATATACAATGGAATACTACTGAGCCATAAAAAGAACAAAATAATGCCATTTGCAGCAACATGGATGCAACTAGATTTTCATACTAAGTGAGGTAAGTCAGAAAGAAAAACACAAATACCATATGCTATCACTTATATGTGGAACCTAAAATATGGCACAAGTGAACTTATCTACAAAACAGAAACAGACTCACAGACATAGAGAACAGACTTGTGGTTGCCAAGGGTGAGGCAGAGGGAGTGGGATGGACTGGGAGTTTGGGGTTAGTAGATGCAAACTACTACATTTAGAATGGGTAAGCAATAAGGTTCCTGCTGTATAGCACAGGGAACTATATCCAGTCTCTTGGGATATCTATATATCTATATCTATATATGTAGATATGGCAAAATCTGGTTCATTTTGCCATACAGCAGAAATTGGCATAACATTGTAAATCAACTATAATCTTAAAAAAATCTAAAAAAAAAAATTGGTGGGTCCCTTAAAATTCTCCACATCCAGGATTCCTTTGTCAAAAAATGCCAGCACATCCTCCCCAATCATACATGCCCGCCCCCCACATACACACCCTAACTTCTCACCCTCTCTTGCAGAGCTGTGATTCTTTTTGTCATGTTCAGATATTTCATAAAGTTTTTAGGGAATGACCAGTTGACAAGTTTCTGAGAAATTCCATGGAAATTTACCAAAAAAAAAATGTACCTATGAATTCTGACATTTCACCATAAATCTTAATAAATTACAGCAAGGCACACAATGGAATATTATTCAGCCATTAAAGGAACAATTAAGAAGTTTAATCTCAACCTAGACAACATTTATGACTTTAATTTTAGGTTAAGAAAAAAAAAACAAACCTGGGCATAAGTCTACAAGTATACTAGATCTAGTATAAGTATTACAAGCACAACTCTATCAGATTAACAAAGAAGACTAGAAGTGAATAGTTATTGTATTGAATTAATAGGATTACAGTGAATTTTTCCTTTATGTTTCCAATGGTTTTTGAAATTACTTTTACATACATAAAAATGACAATATTATGATTAAGCACAGCATCTTTGTGTGGTTGCCTCTGTCCCAGCCCTGTGGACTTCCTGGTTTTTGCTCAAGCTGCCAAAGCAAGACAATGGGCACAGCCTCGTTTCTGGACCATGTCAGGTGTGTGGATGAAGGGGCAGAAGAGGAGAATTAATCATTAATCACAACAATGACAACAGTGGTCAGTGAGGTTCCAGCTTCACGCACTCCAGCCATTCTGCTCCTGACATGATTTTTCCACAGGGATGAAGAAACTAAAGTCTGAGAGGTTAAGAACTGGTCACAGGGCTGGCAACCTGCTGAGAAAGGTAGCAAAGCCCTGGTCTGATATCATAGCCATGCCCTCAACCCCTCTAACGGGATGCATCCTTGCAGATACTCACTGCTGTGATTCAATAGCTCTCGTAGTCTTTGGGGGGCCACCTATGAGTGTAAGTCAGGAGGCTTGGATGCCAGGGTAGGGGGGCCCTGACCTCCCAGAAGTCCTCAGATCTCCCCCCCCACCCCCGGACCCCACAGCATCTCAGAAGCAGGCCTGCCCACACCCCACCCCCCAGGACCTCAGGAATTCTGGAAAGGAGTTGGAGTCAGGAAAGGAAGGGGAGGAAAACCTGCTCCTTGGGGGTCAGGTGGTGGCAGGAAGGGTGAGAAAGTGTGGGGGGCAACCACTCTTTACTTGTGACTCTGAGAGGAGTCACCAGCAGGGACCCTGGCGCCTCCATGGGGTGGTCAGGGGGAGGAGCTGTGTGCTCAGGAGGACTGGCCATCCCCCCAGCATCCTCAGGTGCCTCGGGTGGTGGACACTGGGTTGACAGCTGCAGCTATGAAGTGGGACCTACTGGGGCCAGGCAAGGTGACCCTATGGTCAAGGCCCATGATAGACCTACCAAGACAGGGTCCAGACAGAGGGTGAGGAAGAGACAGAGGGGCCCGCAGGAGGTGAAGAGACCATGACTCAAGGGCTCCCTGTGAGCAAGGCCTACAGAGGGAAGCGAGCCTCACTGCATGCAGAGCTCAGCCTGGCACTGCCACTGAGAAGAGAATGGCCAAAGGGGTACGAGAACACTGCCCCCTCCCCATTGCTAGGACATACAGGAAGCTCACACATCCTCCTGGAGGAGAAGCAGGGGGTGAGGGGGAGACAGATCTAGACCCACTGATGATGACCTAAAAACACTCTTCAATGTTTGTAGTCTATTCAAAGAAGCAGGTGGAACCGACTTATTCAAGGTTTTCTTGCCACCGTCAGGGAGGTGGGGTAGGGGGTGGTCTTCGGGGAAGCCCTTTCCCTCCAACTCCCTCTGAGCTGCATGTGGCTACAGTTATGACCCTGCCCTGCCACTGTGCTGGATGGCACAGGCTAGGCATCTATTATTTGCCAGGTTGTCTTCTAAGTCCCTCACCTGCAGGATCTCAACTCCTCTTGTCAGTATCATATCAATAGAAACAGCCCCTGTCTCAGGTCTCTCACTGACCTTAACCTCTCAGAACCTCAGTTTCCTCATCAAATGGAGACACTGATCCCTCCCTAGCATAGAGTGTACGCAGGACAAAGTCATCACAGTCATAGTTATCATCTCTTTGGACACAAAGACAGGTAAGGACAGGTAGGTGATGGGGTAGGGCTGAAGGGACTCAACTGGAAAGAAAAACAAAGCTACAATGCCTTAACTCTCCAGCAACAACTCAAGGTGATCTTTTTCAGAGTCAGGAAAGCAGAGGGGGCTGTGTGTGTGGGGGGGGGGTGCAGAAAACTTAAGGGGCCAGGAGCCCTCTCCCCAGGAACGCCGACATACCTGAGAGCCCCCGGGGGCCATGGTTTCTGGTACCTGTGTCTGCTCCAGCTCACTGCCTTCTTCATCTCCTTGCAGGCTCGGTAAGACAAACACATCAGTTCCCAGGCCAGGCTGGCCTTCTGAGGCCTGGAGTGTCATTCCAGCCACGTCTCTCTCTCTGAGGTTCCGAACAGGCCGTGTGGAGCTGGGGCTGGTCCTTAACAGCGAGGCAAACAGCAAACATCCTTGGGAAATTTCAAGGGAATTTTGCAAGAAAAAAAGCGCCAGCAATGTTATCGGATTCCTCCTGCAGACAAATGAGCCTGATGAATTATTGAGGAGGTGAAGGAAGACAGGACTTGGTTAAGGGAGCCCCACATCGCTGTGACTATTTCAAAGGATCAGGCTGATTTGGGGGGAGGGGACGTTCACAGCGGCATCCGCGCACCAATCAGCCACAGTAACTGGGAAGCTAGAATTACGCTCTCATGGGGCAGCGCTTCTTGGGGGAGGCCTGCGTTTGTGAGTTGGGATCCAGGCTGAGAGAGAGCTCCCCACTGCTCAGGGCTATTTTTAAAAGTGTGACACGCCATACGCCAGTGGGGAGGGGTGGGGGAGCCAGGGCCGAGGGCGAGGGGCTGAGGCGGTCCAGACCCTGATATCGGGAGACTCGCCGGCTCTGGAGGATGCAGCCACTCACGACTCCTGGCTGACATCCGCACATCTCTCTTTTGAGCCCTGCAAAGAAATCCTTAACCTGGTGTTCAGCGCTAAGGTTGCCTTGGGCCAGAAGGAAATTTAGTAATTTACTCTGCTTCGTTTTCAGCCCTTTCTTTGGTTTGATTGACGCCACCTGACAGCCTAAAGAAACCCCGTCATAGCTCCATAGTAAAAACAAAAATACAAAAAAATTTTAAAAAACCAAACCAAAACAAACAAACTCTCTTTGCGTTTACAAGTATTTTAAAATATACATCCAAACGGTGCATCTTCCTGTCTTTCCAGGCTCTGAGTGATCCAGCATCCTCTGGAATCAGGGATACCCTACTATTCCCCTATTTAAACACTTTTCTGGAGTTCCCTGGTGTCCCAGTGGGTTTAGGATCCAGCATTGTCACTGCTACGGCATGGGTTCGATCCCTGGCCCAGGAACTTCTGAATGCTGAGGGTACAGCCAAAAAAACCAACAAAACAAAAGACTCTTTTCTGAGGCTGTGCCTTTCCATTGGGGACTCTCTCTGGCCTAAACGGCCCTATCAGAAATCAAGCAGCAGCCAGACCCCCAGACTGACTGACCAGTCATATGCTTGCGGGGTGGTGGGGGTGTGTTCCTAAATTGCCATTTTTCTGTTTGGGCTGAAAGGTAGTAGAATTCACACCCTCCACCCCCAAATATACCACTTGGCTTTAAGGATTGTTTGGGACTGAAAGCAAGGAGCAGATACAAGAATCACTCTCTGCTCTCCCCCTATTTGATTACAAGCAGCATGTGTGTTTCCTCCCCTCTCCATCTATAAGGACAGAACTTAATAAGCAACAATTTCTGACCTTTATCAGCCTAGAGAAGCACCAGAGCTGGGGCAGTAAATTATGGAAAAGTATGTAACTAGGAAGATAAAGGTCAGTTTAACCAGGTCAGCTTATGCCTTGACTCCCCATCTTTGGTGATAAGAATGTTTCTTTCCTTCAGGATAAGGAGAACATCTTCCACACAGGAATTCTAATCTCTAGTCTTTAGGAAGGAAAAAAAGTTCTGCTCTTTTTTTTTGTCTTTTTTTTTGTTGTTGTTGTTGTTGTTGCTATTTCTTGGGCCGCTCCCACGGCATATGGAGGTTCCCAGGCTAGGGGTCGAATAGGAGCTGTAGCCACCAGCCTACGCCAGAGCCACAGCAACGCAGGATCCGAGCCGCGTCTGCAACCTACACCACAGCTCACGGCAACGCCGGATCGTTAACCCAGTGAAGCAAGGGCAGGGACCAAACCCGCAACCTCATGGTTCCTAGTCGGATTCGTTAACCACTGCGCCACGACGGGAACTCCTCTGCTCTTTTTTTAAGAGCCTTTAATTCAAAATAATCAATATGCAGAGCAGCGTATTTGAGGGCAAATCTGCTTCCTTTCATAGCCACTATTTCTCTCTTTCTTTCTTCCTTCCTCCCTCCCTTTTCTTCTCTCTCTCTCTCTTTTTTTTTTTTGTTCATTAGGGCCGCACCCACGGTATATGGGGGTTCCCAGGCTAGGGGTTGAATCAGAGCTGTAGCTGCCAGCCTACACCACAGCCACAGCAACACAGGATCCAAGCCACATCTGTGACCTATACCACAGCTCATGCAACGCTGGATCTTTAACCTACTGAGGCCAGGGATTGAACCCACATCCTCATGGATGCTAGTCATGTTCATAACCCACTGAGCCACAATAGGAACTCCTGGCCACTATTTCTTAACAAGTCTAATTTCTGACAGGTCATTTTTTTTTTATATATCCTCAAGATATGCTTCTTTAAAAGATGCCATGTGAAATTTTAGTTATTCCTGGTTTTATTTTGTATCAGTTAGTCCTAAAAGTAATGCTTATTGGAAAGTGGATAAAAGACTGATTTTTAAAAATCTAATTATACTATTTTTTCCAGTTTTATTGCAATAGACTCGACAAATAGCTGTGTGTAAGTTTAAAGTATGTTGCTGTTCTTTTTTATTGCAAAAAGCATCGATAAAGAAAAGGCATTTTCCATGGTATGATTAAAATGGCATGATGCTTTGCTAGATGAAAATAATCATTTAGAATGTGAGAAGTCCTACAAATGATTAAAAACAGGCATCCTCAGTTTCTGGGAGCAGGTTCTTTAAGGAAGAAAGTTTTCCAACAAGAAATTCCCCTTAAAACATGATGGAAGACAATATGAGAAAAAGAATGTAGGGAGTTCCAGTTGTGGCTTAGCAGTTAAGAACCCAACTTGTGTCCAAGAGGATTCGGGTTCAATCTCTGGCCTTGCTCAGGGGGTTAAGGATCTGTCATTGCCATGAGCTGCAGTGTAGGTCACAGATGAGGCTCGGATCTGGCGTTGCTGCGGCTGTGGCATAGGCAGGCAGCTACAGCTCTGATCGATCCCTAACCTGGGAATTTCTGCATGCCTCTGGTGTGGCCTAAAAAGCAAAAGGAAAGAAAAAGAGAGTGTGTGTATATATGTATGCATGACTGGGTCACTATGCTGTACAGCAGAAATTGACACAACACTATAAATCAACCATACTCTAATTAAAAATAAATAAATAAATTTTAAGAAGAGAAAGCCCCCTTGAGGGAGAAAACCATGAAGAGAAAGGGGTTGTCAAGTAGACCAAACATACCAAGCCATTCCATAATAATTTTCCCATTGGTGTTTATGTTACATTACATTCTGGAACTGGCTCCTTGCACAGTGAACTAATGAATCATATAGGGCAGCACTGTGTCTTGAGATTTGGGGAGCTAAGGATTTATTTAATAGATTTTAAGCTATTAGATTTTATCGCTTAAAAGTAAGCTAAGGATTTACTTAAAATTTTCCGTGCACCTGCAGGCCTCCAATTTTAGGGAACAAAAAAGAAAATGTTTGCCAACACAAACAGAATATGCAGAAAAAAGTACATGTTGTTTAAATGAGCAATGGCTGTGGTCTCATTGTTGGGAACACTGTCTTTTCTCAAATATCTCTATCCAGCAGGAAGGAAGAATCTAACAGAGTATAGCTGGGGGCAGTTATTGGGAAAAAATCACATTGTTCCATATTTACTCCAGGAGCTGCTTCCATCTGTAAAGGGCTCAGAGTCTAGCAGCACCTGGCAAGCCCCCAAGGCACAGTGGCTGTCTCCTGTCAGTTGTGGGCAGGCTCTCCAGAAGGCGCTTTGGTTTCAGGCAACAAAAACCCACTTCATTATATTTGAAAAAAAAAAAAAAAAGTGAGATGGGGCTTTATTGGAAGGAGCTGATTACAGCCATGGAGACTGGGAGGTAATATCAATTAGAGTATCTCTTATAGGTCCAGGGACAAAGTATCAGGTGACATCAGGAGGCACAAAAGGCAAGGCACCTGTCCTGCGGTCCTGGATCCCCCACTGGACCCCCATCTCATCCCCCCCACCCACCCTGTGCACGTGGAGCAAGCCTACCAAGGAGCCAGCGGGGCTCGTGGGCGGCAAGGGGTTCCCACAGCTCCAGGGCAAACTACTGGCAAGTTATCCAAACTTTCCATGCCTTGGTTTCTTCATTTATAAGACAAGGACCAAGACGATGATGATGATGATGATGATGATGATGAGAGGCCTCATACAAGTGTGAGACTTAACACTTGCCTGAGAGTGGGCTGCCGTCAACGTTAATCCCTCTCCTGCCCAATACCATTACAGAAAGTGCGACTTCAGTAACCCAGCTTAATACCAGAACTGATTCATATGAATATTATAGACCTGTTGGCACCCTAAAATGATCTCAGTATTACATGGCTCTTTTTTATTTATTTTTGGCTGCAGCGTGCAGTGACTTGATGTGGGATCTCAGTTTCCAGACCAGGCATTGCACCTGGGCCAAGTCCTAACCACCAGACCACCAGAAACTCCCAACAGCGATATTTTTGGCAAAAAAAAAAAAAAAAGGTTATTGCCTTTTTTTGTCTTATCCCATGAAGGGAAGGGCAGACATTTCCCTAACTTTCCTTCAAGAGTGAGCTTTACGAGTGGTACACTTAGCACCCCCACCCTCACTCCTGTCCCGTCCCCCCTCCCCACATAAGAATTCTTCATCGCAGAGCAGGAAATGGGACAGGGCTTGGCTTGAGTTAAAAGTTCCCTCAGTCCTGCAGCCAGAATGCAGACATAGGGAAAGGAAGATAGCTCAGGGCAAGCACAGGGTTGAAGCTGCAGTGCAGAAACTTTTTGGACCCTGCCACCCTGGCACACCAGGCCTTGGGGACAATGGCTGTGGGCTGGTGCAAGCATCATGCACTGAGGAATCCAGGGGGTTCTGAGCCAGGAAAATGGTGAGCAATGCCCCAAGGGAGACGAGCCTGTGGTGTGTGCCCTGCAAAGCCCTCTCAGCTTCATTCTCTGAGAGAGGCATGCAGGGGCAAACAAGGCAGCAGATTTAGGGGGGCTCCCCAGTCAGCCTACCCAGTTTGTCCAGCAGTGGGCCAAGAGAACAAGCCCAGAGTAGCTGGAGCACCTGCAGTTTGTCATCGGTGCTACAGGGCAAGAGCGGGGGGCAGTGGCAGGTGCTAGCAGGGCCTGTGCTTCAACAGTGACATCATGTGGCACTGATTACACATAAAATAAACAACAAGGACCTACTGTATAGCACAGGGAACTATATTCAATGTCTTGTGACAACCTATGATGGAAAAGAATCTGAAAAGGAGTATGTGTATATATATATTAAATTTCTTTGCTGTACACTTGAAACTCTCAACACATTGTAAATCAGCTATACTTCCATTAAAAAAAAAAAAATAGCTCAAGAACTTGGCTGAAAGCAGGCTGTCCAGTTTCTTCTCCCCAGGACTTTAATGGCCAGGACCCTCTTTGAAATAGAAAGCATTCCTGGGTATTCTGTGGTCATCACTGATGGGAGAAATCCAGGAAGGAAAGACATTTTTTTCTTTCTTTCTTTTTACCGCCACACCCACAGCGTATGGAAGTTCCCAGGCTAAGAGTCCAATTGGAGCTACAGCTGCTGGCCTACACCACAGCCACAGTGACACCAGATTTGAACAGGTCTACAACCTACACTGCAGCTTGTGGCAACACTGAATCCTTAACCCACTGAGTGAAGCCAGGGATCGAACTTGCATCCTCACAGAGATGACATCAGGTCCTTAACCCACTGAGCCACAATGGGAACTCCAGGAAAGACCTATTTCTGAGCTTGATTAGTTGGAGGCTCAAAGTCAATTAGATCAATAATTTAAAGGATTTAATCTCATTTTGAACCCCCAGCTAGAGGAGTGGTTGCACATTATTACCTTGGGGCCTAGTCATCAGCCCTGGTTTAGACAAAAACCAGCAACAACTTATGAAACCTTCTGACATCCAGAGGAACCCTCATCCCCTTCTCGGAGGAGAGGAACTCAAGGTGCTCACACTTTCTCCGGGATTGGGTCCTCTTCCTCTTCCTGCTGCCTACCTCGGTGGGTGGCCCTGCCATCCACCCTATTGCTCAACTGATTAGTCAGGACTCCTTCAGTTGTAGGTACCAGGAGTGAGCTTAGGCATCAACAGCAAAGCCTTGCCTCATCCATCTGGGAAAGATGCTGGACTGACTCACAAAATTGAGAAATGAAGTACCTGGGAAGTGGACGATGGAGAAAATCTGGGATTTGAAGCAGCAGGACGTGTTCCCTGTCCTGCTTCCTCCTCCTCTTCCTCTGCTTCATTTGGCCCTGACATCAATCTTTCCTAATCATTATTTTAGAGACAGACCTGTATGCAGATTGTGAGGAGATGGAATACTTAATTGTATAAATGATCAGAGATCACTTCTGGGAGCCATGGTTTCAGTTCAGGTGATCGCCACCAGAGGGCAGTGTTGCCAAATGCTTGTTGCCAGGACAAAAAGGGGATATAGCCATTAGCACCCCAAGCTTCCCAAGCCTCACATCATGGGAGGGGTCTTCTCACCAGGCGTCTTTATCCTAGGGAAGGGCTCTAATCGGCCTGCTTGAGGTGTCTGCCCCTGGGCCACACACCCCCTGCCTCGCCCCTAGTGTTGAGAAGATGACGTACTGTGATAGGCCAGTCCTGGTCATACCCTCTCGCCCGAGGCCTCTGGACAGGGGTTGTGGGCAGAGAACAGTGACGGGAACTCTCACTTGCTGGGCACGAGCTGAAGACTAGTACAAGCACAGTCTACCCTGCAGATGCTGGTATCACCAGCATTTAAAAATAAACTCCCAAGTGGAGTTTAACCCACCTACAGAAAAGCGCATGAATCAGAAGTGTGCAGTTCGATGAGTTTTCGCTATTGACCACACCCACAGACCCAGCACCTTGACGAAGAAACAGACACTATCAGTATCCTAGAAATACTCCTTATAGTCCTTCCAATCACCACTCTCCTGACCGCCAAGGGCAAGCACTATCCTGATTTCTAATATCATAATTCATTTGATCAATTTTGGAAATTTATATAAATGCAGTCATCTGGTATTCTTTTATGCCTGATTTCTTACACTCAATATTATATTTATGAAATCTATCATATAGTTTGTACAGAGTGTTCATTTCATAGCTGCAAAGCATTCCATTGCATGAATACACCAAAATTTATTTCTCCTACTTAGAGTCTTTGAATGTTGCTCTGAATCATGTCCTTTGAATATACATGTAAGTGCTGGTTACTAATTAATATTTAAGGGCTCTACATGAGCTTACAAGCATATTTTGTGGAAAGGTTTGCAGAGCGATGAGGATGCTCTGCGCACACAGGGCCCACTTTTTCTCACCTTTTTGTCCTGGCAACAAGCATTTGGCAACACTGCCCTCTGGTGGCGATCACCTGAACTGAAACCATGGCTCCCAGAAGTGATCTCTGATCATTTATACAATTAAGTATTCCATCTCCTCACAATCTGCATACAGGTCTGTCTCTAAAATAATGATTAAAAAATTTAAAATAACACTATTTATCAAGTACCTACTATGGTCAGATATTATGTCCCTTCCTCTTTTTAACTTTTAAAAAAACTTTATGGAAGTATAAGTGATTTAAAAGGTTGTAATAGTTTCTGCTGTACAACAAAGTGGTTCAGTAATACATACACACGCATCCATTCTCTTTCATATTATGTCCATTCCTACCATAGAATATTCTATTTAACCTTACACCAAGGCTAAAAATTGGTTATCTCTGAGGTAAGAAAATAGACTTAAAGAAACTCAAAACTAAGAGTTCCCGTCATGGCTCAGGGGGTTACAAATCTGACTAGTATCCACGAGGATGTAGGTTCTATCCCTGGCCTCGCTCAGTGGGTTAAGGAACCAGTGTTGCTGTCAGCTGTGGTGTAGGTCGCAGATGTGGCTGTGATCCTGCCTTGCTGAGGCTGTGGCATAGGCCAGAAGCTGCAGCTCCAATTCAACCCCAAGCCTGGGAACTTCTATGCTGTGGGTGTGACCCTAAAAAGACACACACAAAAAATTGAATATACATGTAAATGCTGGTTACTAATTAATATTCAAGGTAGCTGCATGAGCTTTTTTTTTTTTTTTTTTTGGTCTTTTTGCCATTTCTTGGGCCGATCCTGTGGCATACGGAGGTTCCCAGGTCGAATTGGAGCCGTAGCCACCGGCCCACGCCAGAGCCAAAGCAACACGGGATCCCAGCCGAGTCTGCGACCTATACCACAGCTCATGGCAACGCCGGATCCTTAACCCACTGAGCAAGGCCAAGGATCGAACCCGCAACCTCATGGTTCCTAGTCGGATTCGTTTACCACTGAGCCACGATGGGAACTCCATGCCGCATGAGCTTAAAATCATATTTTGTGGAAAGGTTTACAGAGCGATTGATGGTGATGCTCTGGGCACGCAGGGTCCACCTTCCCTCACCTTTGTCCTGGCAACAAGCATTTGGCAACCCTCTGATTCAACCCCTAGCCTGGGAACGTCCATATGCCAAGAGTGCAGAGCTAAAGAGCTAAAAAGCAAAAGAGCAAGAAAGCAAGAAAGAAAGAAAGAGGGAGAGGGAGGGAAAGAGAGAAAAAGGAAGGAAGGAAGAAAAAGAAGAAAGAAAGAAAGATTCAATACTCATCTCAAGGCACACAGACCAGCATTTGAACTTCTGCTCTCTCCCACACGTACCATCCCTCAGAATTCCCCAAATGGATGCAACTCTGTGCGTTCAGTACTCACTTAAGACTCCCCCTCCCCCTCCCTAGGGGGGCTGGGGTTGCAGAGGAGCAGGCGCCACCTCCTGGGCTCTCTGCTGGGAGGCACGTGCTTCTAGCTCCTCTTCTGTCATCTCCCTCTCTGCTGAAGAGGGAGGGACACTTGCTTTCCCACGTCTGTTTCCACGAGGGAACACATTTTTGTGATTGGTAGAAGCCGGAGATGTTGACTGGGTCATGCTGTACTAGCGGATGGATTAATACACCTAAAGGTCGAGAGTCTCGGGGGGGTGGGGGGGAGAGGAGGGGGGGTTTCTCCATCTTCCGGCACCTGGGCAGCATAGGTCAGCCTGTTCTCTGCTAACTGCTCCAGGCCAGGTGTTAGGGAGGGTGACAAGCCTTTCCTGGTTTGTTGAGGACTTTCCCCATTTTTGCATTGAAATTCCAGAGTCCCAGAAACTGCCTCAGTCCCCAAGCAAGTTGACATCCCTTCTCACCCAAGTTGCACCACAGCGTCAGCTGTTTTAGATTCTCTAAGAGGATGAGACGTGATTTAGGCCTCTTGGTTTGTGACACCTGAGCCAGTCAGCTGCCATCAGAGCTCTGCATCAGGAATGACCATCCCCAGGTGGGCTCTGGCAGCACGAGGCGGGACAGGGTTGGGTGGCTCAGCATGTTGTTGGGTTCTGCAGGTGGCCTGGGCTCTGGCTTTGCTGTATGCAGAGCTGCCAAATGAGGTATGGAAACTTCATCCTATTAACCACAAGCTATGATAGCCTCCCAGGTATTGATCCTAAGTCTTCTATTTACTTTTAATTGACAATGTTTCATAACACAAAAGGATATCTATCATACACTCATATATGATGTAAAAAGTAGTGAAATGTATAAACCCATGTACTCACCACCACTACCACCCCCACTTGAGAAACAGAACTTTGCCAATGCTTTTGAAGCTCCTGCATGCTTCTCTGGAATCATTACCTCCCTGTAAGGGTAAGAAGGCATTGGAATTTTGTGTTTATCATTTTCTCAACTTGTTATATGTTTACTACATACATACGTATCCCTAAATAATATCTTGTTAACTGTGGAATACTTGGGTACTGATCCACATGCAACCACATTTACTTTCCTTTTTCACTTAATGTTGTGACTTGGGGGGGGTTCATCCACGTCAAGGTGCAAAGCTGGCAGTTGCTTGTTTTTTCCTTGCTGTATAGTATTCCACTGTTTGAATATTCTATAATTTATATAGCTATTCCCCTATTGACAGACATTGAGATTTAGTTTTCTGGTAACACAAACAGTGCTTCCACAGACAGGCTCTCTATGATTCCTGGTGCATGTGTGCACAGGTTACTCTGGGGTGTAGATCAGATCCTGACAGTCTTTACTGACCACCCAATGGCAAAGGTCTCTTCTCTGGTTTGATTTTCCTTCCACCCCAGAGTGCTGAGTCCAAGACTCTCCATTAAGCCCTCCTTCCCTGTGCTTTATTTAAGATCCATGATTGTGAGCGACAAAAACCCAACCCAGGTGAAATTAAACGAAAAAATGGGTGTCGGGGGTGGAGGAATATGTGGGAATGAAAGACTGAGCGGTCAGGAGGGGGACAACTGCATCATCACTGTTGACACAGCCCAGCATCTCTCTCCACCACTGGGTCTGGAGACCTCTGTCTTGCCTCTACCCTCAGATAGGCTCTCCCTCTCTCAGTGGGGGTGGTAGCACTCACTTCAGCCTCACAGCTGCCCAGGGTCAAGTCCAGTGGGAGAAAGTGCCTACCTCTGCAGCCCTGAAAAAGTCTCTTGGTGTCCCTCCAGCTGGTCACCTGCTCATCCCTGGGTCAGTCTCTGTGGCAGGGAGAATGCAGTGCCCTGCTCCAAGCTGAGCCGCAAGCCCAACACTACAGTCCTACGCTTGTGGGCTGAGAGTGGAGAAGGGAGTTCCTTAGCTGGAAATGGGTACTGTTCCTAAAAGAAGGGCAATAACCACAAAGTAGCCTAAAACAGTGAGTGTCCAGCTCACCCTAGGCCTGCCCTGTGTCCCTGGAGAAGGTATGTTGAATCCTCGGTGTCCATTTCTTTATGTGTGTCTGAGAGTGATGAGCTAAGGGCCCTGTGACCTTGTCGGGCTCTGAGCTCTGACTGTGGCCTTTGGTTGCCTCGTCATCCTCCTCCTGTTTCCTCTCGTGTCTTTTATGATCACACCCAGGTCTCCTACACGGTTGGTGGGATGTAAATTGGGTACAGCCACTCTGGAAAATAGTATGGAGGCACCTCAGAAAACTAAATATAGAGCTACCATATGATCCAGCAATCCCACTCCTGGGCACATATCTAGACAAAACTTTCATTCAAAAATATACATGTACCTGTATGTTCATCACAGCACAGTTCACAATAGTCAAGACAGGCAAAAAACCTAAATGTCCATCAACAGATGAATGGATTAAGTAGATGCGGTAAATGTACACAATGGAATACTACTCAGACATAAAAAGAACAAAATAATGCATTTGCAGCAATATGGATGGAACAAAAGATTCTAAGTGAAGTCAGAAAGAGAAAGACAAATACCATATGCTATCACTTACACACAGAACCTAAAATATGGCACAAATGAACCTATCTACAAAACAGAAACAGACTCAAAGACAGAAAAGGGACTTGTGGTTACCAAGGTGGGGTCGGGGGGAGTGGGATGGACTGGGAGTTTGGGGTAAGTAGATTCAAACTATTACATTTAGAATGGATAAGCAATGAGGTCCTGCTGTACAGCCCAGGGAACTATATCTAGTCTCTTGGGAGAGACCATGATGGACGATAATATGAGAAAAAAAATGTGTATATATCTATATCTATATCTGACTGGGTCATATGCTGTGCAGCAGAAATTAGCACAACACTGCAAACCAACAATATTTACTAAAAATGAATAAATAAGTAAATAAAATCACAGATGGGCCTACCCCTGTGGAACTGCATGGTCAGCCTTTGCTGCTCCGTCTTCCAAGCGTTTCCCCATGTTAAGTTCTCAGAAATGCCACACTGCAGTTCTGAGCTCACCTCCACCAGCCCCTTCCTCTGGCCACACAATATGACTTCACAGAGGCAGCTCCCCTGCTGTAGGACAGTTTCTCAACCCAAGCCCATCACAAGGGCCAGAGTCTCTAAAGCACTTCATCTTGCCTTCAGGCTGCAACCTTCAGAATTTTCAATGGATTGTCACCACCGTTATGCCCCTGAATCTGACTTGTCACAGAATTTGATCATGTCCTTCCTTTAGACAGTCCTTGAGTTCCCCTCTCTCCTTTTTTCTTTGTCTTTTTCTCTTTCTCATGGATACTAGGCAGGTTTGCTACCACTGAGCCACAATGGGAACTCCCCCTCTCTGCTTCTTCCTTGCTCACTTTGATGAAGCCAGCTGCCATGCTGTGACCTGCCCTGTGGATGGGCCCAGTGACAGGGAGCTGGAGACAGTCAACAGCCCATGGAGACCTGAGTCCTGCCAACAGACACATGTGTCAACTTGAAGGTGATCCTTCCCCTCCAAGGAGCGGGCGAGGCCTTGAGCTGATCATGATTCCGACAAACACCTTCATGGCAGAGGGTCAGGCACAGCAGAGGAATCCAGCCACAGAAACCAAATCAGCTCCAGGCAACTCCCGTCAAGGAACAGAGATGATCTTGCTCCTGAGGCTTCCCATTTAGGGAAATAAATCTAAATTTTCACCATTCAGGATTTTTTTCTTCTTCTGATACACACTGTATTAGGGTTTTTCTGAGAAACAAAAGAAAGAGAGGGAGAGAAAGAGAAAGAGGGTGGCATGGGGGTGGGGTGGGTGGGATTTACTTTAAGGAATTGCTCACACAGTTGTAATTCCAAAATCTGCAGGGTGAGCTGGCAGGCTGGAGACCCAGGGAAGAGCTGGCAGGATTCCCTCTTGCTCCAGGAGGTCAGTCTTTGTTTTATTAAGGCCTTCAGCTGATTGGATAAGGCCCATCCACGTTCCATAAGGTAATCAGCTTCCATAAAGTCCAGCTGACTTAAATGTTAACTCATTCACAAAACACCTCCACAGAAACATCCAGAACACTGTTTGACTATCTGGACACCACCTTGGCCCAGCCAAGGTGACATAAAAGTAACCATTAGATATACTCTACAGCTGCTTAAGTAAATGCCCTTCTAGTTCCAATTTATTAAGGGCTTTGCATAAATCCTGAGTTCGTATTGAATTTTATCAAACAATACTTTCATATTACTACTCTCATTTGAGCTCTACATTGTGACTTACAATTGATAAGTTTTCTAAAAACCCTTCTTGCATTGTGGAAATAAATCCAACTTGATAAGAAAAAAGAAGTGTTTCTCAATTTACCCTTTGCTCGCCATTCCAATTGCCACCACCCATGTTGGGCAATGGGAAGAGTGCTGGCCCTGCGCCACGACTGGTGATGAGACAGCCTGCAGGGCCTTCCGGTCGTCCCTGGCCATCTCTGGGCCTGACCAGGGAGAGGCCCACAGGCCGCAGGCAGAGCCTTGCACAATCCACATGGAGCCTGTGGGTGGGACCTGATAGCTGCCTGAGTCACAGTGCTCACCCAGATTGAGGTGGGGCGGATGGGGTGGACCTCCTGGTAGTCAGGGGGCCCAGGTAACAGCAGCTTGTGGAGGGTGGGGAGTGAGATGAACACTCATGCACACACACACTCACACAGGACATATGGCCCTGAGCCTGGGCCCAGCCCACTCTGGGGGCTATGTGGCACTCCTTGGCTCTCTCTGGCTTTAGTGAAAATTCCTCCAGAGTTCCCATCGTGGCTTAGCAGGTTAAGGACCTGACCCTGTCTCTGTGAGGATGTGGGTTCAATCCCTGGCCTTGCTCAGTTGGGTACAGGATACAGTGTTGTCACAAGCTGCAACATAGGCTGCAGATGTGGCTCGGACTCAGTGCCCTCAAGGTGCAGCTTGATTCAACCCCTAACCTGAGGAACATCCCTTAAAAAAAATTCCCCCAAAGGAACAAGTCTTTTTTCCCACTTGTCTCCCTCCTCACTCTCCAGAGCACAGGGGCTCTGAGTCAGCCCGACTTCAAGATTGAGGGCACGGTCCTCCAGACGGCCAGGACTTCTGACCCCCACTTGAGGAGGAGCTAAGGGAACAGCCCATACAAGATTGCCGTCACCTCCGACACCAGCTACAAGTTTGGGGATCCCTGGAACCAACCCCACTTCAGAGCAGCTGGCACCAAGACTACCCTCAGGTTTGATAATTTGCTAAGACAACTCAGAATTCAGGAAAGCTCTATACTTAGGATTATGGCATGTTTGGATTGATTGATTGATTGATTGATTGATTGATTTTGTAGTGAAAAGATATAAATTGAAGTCAAAGAAAGAGATCACAGGGCAGAGTCTGGGTGTGGGGCTAATGGGAGCTCCCAGCTGTCCCCCCTCTGTGGAGTCACAATCAGCATTCTCACCTCCTGGGCCCAGTGTGTGACAATTGGCCTATTACCAATCAGGGGGCCTGAGACGTTGGTGTTCGGTGTTTACCAGGGTGCCATCACCTGCTGCCCGCATGGCTGACCTTTACCCTCCAACCCCTCTGGGAGGTCAAGCTAATAGCTTTAGTCCCAGTTCCTCTGGAGGTTGGAACTGACCTGCCTGTTCCAGAGGCCTCATCACAAATCACACTGACAAACTGTCCAGCAGCCAAAGCAGGCAAACAAAGACACTCCCATCACACAGGCCATTCCAGGAGCAAGCCCTCTCTTCAGGTCAGGTTAATTCTTCACAATACAATAGGGCATGCTCCAGAATCAGTGCCCAAAGATGTGGGGTGGTGGGGCTGTTAGAAGCCTCACATTGATTTTAAAGCCTCCAGTTCCAGGTCTGGCTTTGCCACTTCTGAGTTTAGTAATCTTGAGCAAGTTGCCAAGGACCACTGGGAACATTACTGCAGGTGAACAACTTTTTTTTTAATTGTCTTTTTAGGGCCACACCCCTGGCATATGGAAGTTTCCAGGCTACTGGTCTGCCAGGCTATGCCACAGCCACAGCTATGCGGCATCCAAGCCATGTCTGCAACCCACACCACAGCTCACGGCAACGCCAGATCCTTAACCCACTGAGCAGGGCCAGGGATCAAACCCTCATCCTCATGAATACTAGTTGGGTTCGTTAGGCGCTGAGCCACGATGGGTACTCCTAGCTGAACAAAATTTGGGTTTGTTGATACTCATTGCAACCGAGGAGGCTGCACACTGTGGGGAACTATGGGGTGTCTTGGTAAGTGAGAGGCAGGAGGAGTTTATTGCAGGATTTGGGCTTGTGTGAGGTGATTTAGAGTGTTAAAAAAAAAAAAAATTTAACAGAAGCCTCAGACAGTCGGGGAGGCAGAAGGGGGAGCTCTCGTGCTCTAGAATGATAGCAGAGCCCAACAGGAAGAAGGCAGATGTCTTTCCTGGCAAAGGACTCAGCCAATGAACAGTCCTGGACTTTACTGTAGCCTTCCCAACTTTCCTTTCCTCTCTGTAAAAGTGTTCTCCTCCCTTGCACATGGTTCACCATGGCCCAGAATTGCACTTCTCTGCAGATCCTGGATAAACCCATCTTCATTGGAGAAATAGCTGACGATCTGTTGATTTCAGGTCAAGAATGGAATGCTCAAGGAAGCAAAGTGTTGCTCTGGCTTGGGTGCTGTCAGAAAGTGAGGGCAATTCTGGAGTTCCAATTGTGACTCAGTGGGTAAAGAATCCCACATAGTCTCTGTGAGGATGCAGGTTCAATCCCTGGCCTTGCTAAGCAGGTTAAGGATCTGGCATTGCCATGAGCTATGGTGTAGGTTGCAGATGCAGCTTGGATCCAGCATTGCTGTGGCTGTGGTGTAGGCCAGCAGGTGCAGCTCCAATTTGACCCCTAGCACAAGAACTTCCATATGCCATGGCTGCAGTCCTAAAAAGAGAAAAAAAGAAAAAAGAAAGTGACGCTAATTCTATGACTAGGTGTCTTAATTTTGATCTAGGAGGTGAGGGAATGGGAAATTCAACCCCACCTGTTATTCTCTGGAGAGGAGCTGGAAATTGAGTTTATAATCAATCATGCATATATAATAAAGCCTCGATAAAAATCCCGATAATAGGGAGTTCAGGGAGCTTTCAGGTTGATGAACACATACGCATGGGGAGGGTGACACACCACAATTCCACAGAGACAGAAACTCATGCATCAAAGAGAATAAAATACTTAGATATAAACAAGTGTGAGATGTGTTCACTGAAAACTACAAAACACTGTGGAAAGAAATTAAACACCTAAATAAATGTAAAGAACATCACATATTCATGAATTGTTTAAGACAAAGTTAAGATGGAAATACCCAATTCATTTACAGATTCAATTCAATCCCCATCAAAATCCTAGTGATATCCTTCGCACAAAGAGACAAGATAATCCTAATAATCACATTGAAATTCAAGGGACCCTGAATAGCCAATACAATCTTGAAAAGAAAAAAATAAAGTTGGAGGGGGTCACACTTCCTGATTTCAACTTACTACAAAGCTACAGTAATCAAGACACTGTGATATCAGCATGAGAATAGACAAATAGAGCAATGAAATAGAATCAGAGTCTAGAAACATACCCTCACATTTACAGGTAATTGATTTTCAATGAAGGTGTCAAGAAAATTCAATGGGGAAGGAACAGCCTTTTCTTTCAACAAATGGTGCTGGAAAAACTGCATATCCACATGCAAAAGAATGAAGTTGAACCCCTACTTCATATTACATACAAATATTAACTCAAATGGATCAAAGACCTACATGTAAGAGCTAAAACTATAAAACCACTAGAAGAAAATATATGTGTAGATCTTCATGACCTTGGATTAGGCAATGGTTTCTTAAATATGACACCAAAAGCACAAGCAGCAAAAGAAAATATAAACTGGGAATCATCAAAATAAAAAACTTCTGTGCTTCAGAGGATATCAATAAGAAAAACTTGATATCCACATGCAAGAGGATAACCCACTGGATAACCCACAGACTGGGAAAAAAACTTTGTGAATCATACAGCAAGTCAGAGAACATATAAAGAACTCTTCTAAATCAACAAAAAGACAAATAATCCAATTAACATGGGGAAAAGATCCAAACAGATATTTCTCTAAAGATATACAAAAGGCCAAAGGTATGTGAAAAGATTCTTGACATTACGGACACACATGCAAGATACCACCTCACACCCACTGGGACAGTTATAATTAAAAAAAAGACAGAAAATAGTAAGAGTTGGCCAAGACATGGAGAAAGTGGAACACACATAAGATGCTAACAGGAATGAAAAATGGTACAGCTACTTTGGAAAACATTCTGGCAATTCCTCAAAAGGTTAGCAGAAAATTAACATATGACCCAAGAATTTCACCCTTTAGGTATACATGCAAGAGTTAAAAACGTTGTCTGCACAAAAAATCATTTATGAACTTTTTTGTCTTTTCAGGGCTACACCCACAACATATGGAGGTTCCCCGGCTAGGGCTTGAATCAGAGCTGTAGCTGCTGGCCTACACTACAGCTCGTGGCAACATCAGATTCTTAACTGGCTGATTGAGGCCAAGGATCCAACCCGTGTCCCTCATGGATGCTAGTCAGATTCATTTCCGCTGAACCATGACAGAAACTCCTCGTATATGAACATTCATAATAACCAAAAAAGTGGAAACAATCCAAATGCCCATCAACATGAACAGGTAAAGTGCGGCAGAGCTACACAATGGAGTATTATACAGCCATAAAAAAACAAGACGTCCTGACACCTACTACAAAGTGGATGAAACTTGAAAACATTATGCTGAGAGCAGCCAGACACAAAAGGCCACATATTGTATGATTCCATTTACTTCAAGTGTCTAGATTAGACAAATCTATAAAAACAGTAATTAGTGGTTGCCTAGGGCTGCGGTAGGGATGGTTTGAGGTTGACAGTTAAGGGTGAGGGGTTCCTTTTTGGGTTAATGAAAGTGTTCTCAAATTGACTACAGTGATGGTTTCACAACTCTGAAAATATAGAAAAAGTATGCATTGAATTGTATGCTTTAGACAGATATGGGGTAGGTGGTTTATATCACTCAAGTTGCATAAAAATAGTATAAAAGGAGTAGAGGCAGTAAGAGGAACCTGTCAGGACATACTGTGACTCCTGTCACCTGAAATCTCTAGGGTAGACCATCCCAGCCCTGCCTGTCCCCACTCCTGGTCCTATCCGCAAGTCTGGTCTTGCACCTCCAGATGGTGCCCCAAATCCATCCTGGTCAGGCATGAAAAGAACTTGTGACTGCTTGGTCCAACCAGCTGTTCTATGCACTGGCCTGGTGAGGAGTTTATTTTCAGCTCCTCTCAAACCAGCTATGAAGGAGAAGGAGAACTAGGGGGTGTAGGGAGGCAAGACCAGTGGCAGAGGTAGCCCAGGCCTGGGAGAGCCCAGGAACCCCAGTGCCATGAGGGCCACTGTGGCTGTGCCCGCTGCCGTGGGGTTAAACCCCCAGCCCCTGGAGGGTCAGAGTGTGACCCTCAGGGTCCAGAGGCCCCCGAGCAGTCTCAAGTCTGTGCTTCTGGAGGCCTAGCACTTGGGGCCCGGTGCTTCAGAGCCATCCTTAAAGCCTGCAGGATGGTGCCTTGGCTGTTTCGGATGTTGTAGTCACTGAGCTGCAGCAGACGGTCAAAGTCTTCCTCCTTGTAGGTCATGTTGAATATGGAATAGGGGGAGGTGACCCCCGTGAGATCCACCTGGCCAGCCGGGAGCTCTGCAGGGCTGCGCTGGACACCTGACCAGGGGTGGGAGCAGGTTAGGTGCAGGGTCCAGAGGCCTCCACAGCTGGCAGAACTGTTCCACGCAACTGGACTCCAATGAAGGGGCTCCTTGCTTTCCTCCCAGCCCTCTGTGTCCTTTGCCCAGAACTCTAACTGTGGACAGCAGGATGCTCTTTTGAGATATGAAGCATGTGCTACATACAATTTCCTTGCAGCATTACAATTCTTCCACTGTTCAGGCCACCCCAGGTACCTATCTCACCTTCAGGGGGTCAGGTGGAAGCAGCAGAAAAACAAAGGCCACTAGGTTAGTGAGTAGATTCATACAATTCATGATGGAAGCATGAGTCTGAAAACCAAAGAGCTTTTGCTTTGCAAGAAACAGTCTCTGCTGAGAGCGAAAGAGAATTCCAAGAGGTGGGCCGAGTGGGGTTAGAATAAAGCTGGAGGGTTTGGAGTTATGGTGGGAACTGGAAAGCCAGGAAAATGCACAATGGCAGAATCAGTTTTTCCCATCAAAAGGAGGTGAAAATCTGACCAGTGGGTGGGAGGCGAGGATTAGAAGGAATGTGCTGAAAGTTCAGATTTTGGGATTCGTGGAGTAGAGGACTAGCTCCCTGAGAAAGGACCCTAGAGTGGGTTGAGATAGGATGACAGAGAGGCCAGATGTGATCCCAGATAGTTTTAGGGGAATCTGAGAGAGAGGGGTCACCTGGACAGTGACAGTGCCTTGATTCCTACAGCGCCTCCCCCCACCTCCCCCCAACCCCAGGGTGGGAGAGAAGAGCCCAGGAGTAGCAAGGGGCATTGGGGGAGGGGGAGGCCAGAAGAGCCTGGGGTCACGACACAAAGAACAGCAGTCCATTGACTTTGCAAAGAGAGGGCTCCTGCTGGGATGTGGGGATCCCCAAGACGCCAGGGTACTGTCCCAAACTGATGGGATCACCCTCAAGACTGTCCTCCCTCTGCTGGCTGCAGGGGCACTGGGCAGGCCCAGGGCGATGCCTCTGGTAGGTGGGGTAGGCTGTTAGGGAGGGCAGTTCCTCACCAGGGGCTGAGTGGTCTTTGAAGGAGGCATTGACCAGCGGGAAGTGCAGCACGGCCGGGGCGTTGGGGCAGTCAGGGTCTAAGAAGAGGTGGCACTCCCTGGGCTGGTGCTGCTCCTCCGGGCTGGGATCCACATGGGGGAACGGCAGCCCCCGGCCCCGGCAGTCCAGCTCCACCTGCTGCAGCACCTGGCAGGAGGAAGGGGGCCCAGAGAGAGCCCGCTATTTCCCAGTCATCCCAGGTCAGTGCTCTAGAAAATGCGAGGACAGCTCCAGCCCAAAGTGACTGCTCCGTATCAAGACAAGCGCGTTCTGTCCTGCTGGTGGCCCAGTCAAGCTACGCTGTGCCACGGAGGGAAGCAAAGGACTCCGGTGGTCAGCAGTGTTGTTTGGCTAAAATCTTTCGTGGGGTACAGACCTAACACCCCAGTTCCTACCTGGGATTGCTGTTTCTGGGTTATTCAATCTTAGAGCCTCAAGGGCCTCAGTAGGGGACACACTTCTGTCTCAAAGCCCTACCCACCTGCTCCCCAGAGTTCCCAGGGTGCCCCGAGGGTGTGGATGTGGACAGGCCAGGCTTTCCCCCCACCTCTGTGCAGCTGTTCCTCTTGGGGTAGGCATGGCAAGGATGTGCAGCTGATCCTCCCTGTCCACCATTCCAGGGAACCCAAGGCCCCAGCACCTCCACAGCCCTTCCCAACCCTGGCAGAAGCCTGTTGGTCAGAGCTTGTCACTTCTCTCTCTCTTCCCTTGGGACCCAGAAGACCTGAGCCACTGGCCCTGCTTCTCGCCCCTGGAGTGTGGTCTGGCTGGGCAGAGGCTCTGGGGTTCCCATGGGGTGAGCAGAGGCACCTCAAAGGGCGAGGACAGAGAGTAGTCGAAGGAGAGGATGAGGTCCAGCCTGCGACCTGGCCGGAACATGGAGGGACAGCTGGTGTTGAGGAAGTAGCCGGCATCCACCAGGCAGAGCTGGGGCTCCTGCGGGGTCAGCTGGCTTGGGGAGGAGTCTGGCTGGCAGTCTGAGGAGGCGGCAGCAATAGTTAGGGGCAGCCACCCCAACACAGGTCACGTCCTCTGTGCTGCCTTCGCTTCCATGTCCCCTTCTTACTCCTGGTGTCACTCCCTGAATGCACATGTAACCCCAAGACCTTCCCCAAGCCACACCCCAGATGTGGATGCTATAAACTGCCGCCCTGCTGCCAAAGCCTCTGTTCATCCCAGTCATGGTCCATTTCCACCCGGAAGCCCAACCTTGTCACCTGGGGACACTTACCTGCCCAGGTGGAGAAATCTTTCTGGGCACAGTAGTCCTGGTGCAGCTGGAGGCCCCGGAGGAAGTTAGAGCTGTGCTGGTAGAGTGGTCTGTCTGTCAGGAAGCCCTTAAACATCTGGGCCAGTGCTGTTCCAGGCTGCAACCATGAGGAGGTCCTCGAAGAGGCAGGGGACTCCTCTGAGCCCAGAGAAACAGACATTGGTCCAGTGAGGGGCCTGGAAACACTTAGCCCAGTCCCCACCCCCTCTGAAGGAGAAGTGGCCTCATCCCAGGCTCCCCTCAGTGCCTCCCTTTCCTACCCAAGCTCCTGATCTTGTCCTTGATGTGCTGCTTCCAGGTGTCACCAGAACTGGTGAGGTCATACCAAGCATCCAGCAAGTTCAAGGAGAAAATGTTACTCCAAATACCTGAAGGCCAAACCCCCAAGAGAAGTCAGCCCCCTGCCACCTATCCCTTGGAAACCAGCAGTTCCCAGCCTTGGGTGCAAATGGAAAATGGGAGTGGCAGCAGGCTGCCCTGCAATGGCCCTTCCCCACAGCCCACCCCCACCCTCACGGTGGGCTCTGCCCAGACCTGGGTACAGGTGTCACAGTCAGAGAGGCCTGGCCTGGGACTGGCCAGAGCCTTCAGAGTGAGCACTCCTCACCTTCCAGAAAGCAGACCCGAGACTCAGGGATCCTCCTCATCAGCCGCCCCATGAAGAACTCGGACCCGAAGAACTCAGAAGGGACAAAGGCTCCATACTTCAGGAATCCAACCTCGTAAGGGGAGAACTCAACCCACTCTATGCGGGCATGATGGGGAGGCAGGAGTGAGGACGGTGGGCTGGGGCGGGGGGTCCAGCTCTGACAAAGGCCAAGGATACTGCCCACCCAGAGGCCTCAGCCTCCTCCCTGTCCGGCTGACTCCTGGGCTGACCAGCCCCCGTGCCCAGGACCACCACCCTTCCAGAAGGCTGACCATCTGTGTAGGAGTTTCCAGTGTGAATTCTCTACGGACGCTCAGGGTGCAGAGGAGGAGTGCGTGCATGTGTGTGCAGGGGGAGGGTGGAGGGACAGGACTGAGGACTGTACCCTTGAAGTCGAGGGTCTGCAGATTGTGTTCTTTGACATTGAGGCTCAAATAGAGGGGTAGCGGGTTCTGGCCCCGCTCCAGCGCAGCGCTCTGTCCCGATAACTTCTGATCCATCACCTGGGGTGGGGACAGAGTTGCAAATAGGGTTCACCTCAAGCATCAGGGCCGAAGTGAGGTTGGGAGCATCCTGGAGGCAGGGTGGTTGCATGGGCTGGGAGGAGGGGGTGGAGAGGCAGTTGGCCCACTGGGATCTGGGTGGCCCGGGTGGGTATGCACATTCACTTTCTGCACACGCCCCCCAAGTTCTGACCAGCTCCATACGCGGGATTGCCACGTAGAGCCATGCAGGTTGTGCCCTATCTGCAGAGGGTGCCATCCACGAGGACCACAGTGTCAGCAGTGAAACCCACCCCTGCGTCCTGTGGTTCCAGTGGCCCACGTTTATGGGTTGAAAGATGGAGGGGACATGGACCCTGATGCAAAGACACAAAGATACATACACACGCGCAAGTGCATTCCAGAAAGGACTCAGGAAACCTGTTCAGTGTACACTGTAAGTTTTGCCAGGGGCTGGGCTGCCTCTTCTAAGTTCACCTTGATGCGGTTCAAGTTTCAGCCCCTCCCAAGCATTTTCCTAAAATCCTCCCCTCCCCTCATCTCCTCTTTTCCTGCTTTGCACAGCACGAAGTTATACTCCACTGTTTATTCCTGCCTTCTGTTTCTAGTCTTCTCTCCCAAAGAACTCCAAGCCCCATTTTGATGGCAAGGACTGTGGCTTGCCTTTTAGGGGAGCCTCCAAAGAGCCTTGCCAAGTTCTAGGGGAACAGAGAGGCTTCCTTCTATCCCAAACCAGAGATGCAAAAAGGGTTCATCTCAAGCATCAGGAAGGTTAATGGTGGTGGCACCCTGGAGCCCTACCTGAAAAGGATCCTGCTGCCACAGGCCCTTGGCTGTTTTTCACAGAACAGTACATGTACCACAAACATGCCACCTCTCTCTTAGGTTGTCTGAGCTGGAAGGCACCTCATTCAGCAGCTAGACCTAGGGGCTTCCCACCCCACCATATCAGCCTTTATCATTAGACCTGCTTAGAGTGTGTTAAATATACAGATTACTAAGTGTCTTCTGAAAATCAGCAGATGCCACTTAGGAACTTGCCTCTTTAAAAGTCTCCCCAGAGGTCCCATTGTGGCTCAGTGGAAATGAATCCGACTAGGAACTGTGAGGTTTTGAGTTCCATCCCTGGCCTCGCTCAGTGGGTTAAGGATTCAGCATTGCCATGAGCTGTGGTATAGGTCACAGCTTCGGCTCAGATCCCGAGTTGCTGTGGCTGTGGTGTAGGCCTGTGGCTACAGCTCCGATTTGACCCCTAGCCTGGGAACCTCCATATGCTGCGGGAGCAGTCCAAGAAATAGCTAAAAAGACAAAAAAAAAAAAAAAAAAAGAACCTGACTAGTATCCATGAGGATGTGGGTTCAATCCCTGGCCTCGATCAGTGGATTAAGGACCTGGCATTTCCACAAGCTGCAGCATAGATTGCAGATGTGGCTCAGATCTGGCATTACTGTGGCTGTGGTAGTTGTAGGCCGGCAGCTGCAACTCCGATTTGACCCTTAGCCTAGGAACTTCCTTATGCTGTGGGTATGACCCTAAAAAGACAGAAAATTAAATAAAATAAATAAATAAAATAAAATAAAATCTCCCCAGGTAGGGTTCCATTGTGGCCCAGTGGATTAAGAATCCAATTGCAGTGGCTTGGGTCACTGTAGAGGTGCAGATGTGATCCCCAGCCTGCTATGTTAAGTACATTAAAGGTATGAATAGGTATGTGTGTTGAGGAGGGAGGAGGCTTGATGAATATCTGTGATTGCCCTTCTCAAAGTCTTCTCGTTAAGAACCCTGTTTGCCTGCTTTCCTACTACAGATGCAATTTCTGCCCTAGGAAAGGTTGGGAACAGGGTCAGCACATCCTTCTATCTACTCAAACAGTACCTGGCAGTCCTTTCCCTTTTAATAGCTCACCAGTAAGTGGTGGAGGCCTCTGGATCTCTAGTCCCCCATTTCCAAATGAGGGTGCCCAACCCTGCAGAAGGCCACTCTGCTGGCATGTGGGGATTGCGGAAGCTGGGTGCAGTGCTGGGGATGTGTTAACGCTGGTGATCTAGACCTTGTCCAGGGTGGGACTAAAGCATCTCCAAAACTTTTGTCCAGAGTTGAAGATAAATATGTAAGACCTTCTTAACTCAGGAAAAGATAGAGAAAAACTGTTTCTCCTTGAGGAATGATGAGCAGTTTCTAAGCTATTTAGTGCTTGCCAGCAAGAGAGTAATGACAAAAGTTCCAAGGAGATAGAGTTTCTGCTGTGACTCAGTGGGTTACAAACCTGACTAGTATCCATAAGGACACAGGTTCGATCGATTCCTGGCCTCGCTCAGTGGGTTAGGGATAGTGTTGACATGAGCTATGGTGTAGGTCACAGATGAGGCTCAGATCTGGCATTGCTGTGGCTGTGGTGTAGGTAGGCATCTGTAGCTCCAACTGGACCCCTAGCCTAGGAAACCTCCATATGCCATGGGTGTGGCCCTAAAAAGCAAAAAAAAAAAAAAAAAAAAGGGGAAAATTCCAAAGAGTTATTTGAGAAGTGCTGCTTATAATAGGTGTATTTTACAAGTGGGTTTTTGCAAAAGCTGAAGCAATATTATAAACATATGTAGACTAATTAAGTTGTTCTGAGCAAAATTTCAGGGTATAGTATTTCTTTAATAATACTTAGTAGAATTGTGATTTGTTATGTATGGAGTTATATTTTCTGATAATTTAAAACAACTTTTGATACTGTAGACCAGTATAGTATAGAGTTAGTAAATACTTAGTTTTATCTAAAAACTTAAATTTGCAATCAATACTAAATTTGCTGAATAAAGAATTATTTTTAGAAGTATATAATGAATGTGAGTTTTAAGAGGTAAAGCATACTGACCTTAAAAAAAAAAGAAATAGTATATGAAAAGCTTTCATGTTGGGACAAAATTTTTAAAACCACATAGGTGCTCATTTTTAAGATTACATTGTTCAATAATACAAGGATTTTTATTCTTGTGAATTAATTTTTTAAAACTAATTGTCTTTTTTAAATGGCTATAAACTGTGTACATAAAACCATGCATTAAGTCGTTACTGGAGGATCAAATGGTAATTAAATATGTCTTCTTTATAGCCTAAGATCAAACTGCATTTTCTAGAACCTCATAAAGTGAACTGTTAAAACAAGCTTCCGGAATTTCCGTTGTGATTCAGTGGTTAACAAATCCGACTAGGAACCATGAGATTGCGGGTTTGATCCCTGGCCTTGCTCAGTGGGTTAAGGATCTGGCATTGCTGTGGGCTGTGGTGAGGTTGCAGACGCGGCTCGGATCCCGCGTTGCTATGGCTCTGGTGCAGGCCAGCGCTACAGCTCTGATTCGACCCCTAGCCTGGGAACCTCCCTATGCCGTGGGTGCGGCCCTAGAAAAAGACAAAAACACACACAAAAAAATTAAAAATAAAACAAGCTTCCGCCACTTAATAGCAACAAATTGTTGCCGCCAAGCTGAAAAGTGAGTTAATACAACACAGCACCCTCAAAACTGAACATGAACAGTAGCTCCAAAGATACATAGGATATATTAATAAAAACATTTCAATTAATGATGTTGGTTTTATAAATTCAATGCCATTTCAATAAAAATCCCAACAAGATTTATCATGAAACTTGACTAGCTGATTCTATTACATATATAGAAGGGCAAAGGACCAAAGGTAGCCAGGGTAATTCTGAGACCCAAAGTGGCAGATGGGGGTAAAATCTGCCCAGTCAGATACAGAGATATAACTAAGTAACTAAGCCAGTGCAATATTAGCTCAGAGACAGAGAATGAGCCCCATTAGAAAGGAATAGAGAGCTTAGGAAAAGTCCTGTGCGTGTATGATTTATTATATATTCATGCTGACACATGACCAAAGTAATAATTCGGATCAGTGGAGAAAAAAATCAATAAGTGATGTTGGAGAAGTCTGCTATCCATATGAAAAAAACAAAATAAAACTGAATTCCTGCTAACTTAATAACTTAAACTAAATTCTGGATGGCTTAAAGCCCTAATTGAAAAAGAAATCTTTAAAACTTGTATAAGAATATATAGAAAGGCATTTTTTAACTTTCGGGGAGGGAAAGATTTCTCAAGGAACTCTAAAAGTACAGACCACAAAGAAAAAAATGACACGGATTATATTCAAAGTATGCATCAAAGTCTACTAGAACAGAGAAAGGATTATTATCCTGAATTCATAATGAATTCCTACAAGATATTTAAAAGATGAATAGACAAAATGAAAAGAATTTGAGCAGTTTCTGCTGGGGTGCAATGGAATCAGCAGCGTCTCTTCAGTGCTAGGATCCAGGTTTGATCCCCAGTGGCTTAGAGTATCCAGCGTTACCTAGCTGCATCTTAGGTCGAAACTGTGGCTTGGATCTGATCTCTGGCCTGGGAACTCCATATGTCATGGGGCAACCAAAAAAATAAATAAATAAATAAACAACCCTTTTGTGTTTCAGATGTTTCAAATGTTTTAAAAGAAACTTTGTTCAGATAACTATATTGGTAAAACAACAGTTTTGGGGGAAAAAAATCCCTATTAATTTTATTAGTTAATGTAAGACTCAGCAGTTAACATACTAAGCTTTCCTTATAGAAGCAATGTATAAGAAGTTCCCAACATGGCGCAGAGGAAAAAAATTTCACTAGGAACCATGAGGTTGCAGGTTCAATCCCTGGCCTCACTCAGCAGGTTAAGGATCCAGCATTGCCGTGAGCTATGGTGTAGGTCGCAGACATGGCTCGCATCTTGCATTGCTGTGGCTGTGGTGTAGGCTGGCAGCTGTAGCTCCAATTTGACCCCTAGCCTGGGAACCTCCATATGCCGAGAGTGTGGCCCTAAAAAGCAAAAAAAAAAAAAAAAAAGTATAAACATTGTGTATGCTCAGTTTTGTCTTAATAATGTTAGGATAACAAAAAAGAAATAGAATAGCTAATGTTTAACGCTTACTCTATTCCAAGTCAGCACTGAGTGCTCAAAACAACCCTATACTGTAAGTACTATTCTCATTCTCATTGTAGAGATGAGAAAACTGAGGCTTAGAGAGGTTAAATAACTTGTCTAAGGACACATAGCTAGCCAGAGGCACTGGAATTTGAATCTAGGAATTCTGGACCCAGATTTTTTTTTTTCTTTTTAGGGCTGCACCTGCAGCATGTGGAAGTTCCCAGGCTAGGGATCGAACCTGAGCTGCAGCTGCTGGCCTACACCACAGCCACAGTCATGCAGGATCCAAGCCTTACCCATGACCTATGGCACAGCTTGTGGCAACGCTGGATCCTTAACCCACTGAGTGAGGCCAGGGATCAAACCCACTTCCTCAGTGACACTGTGTCAGGTTCTTAACCCACTGAGCTACAACAGGAAGTCCCATAGTCTGTGCTTTTAATGCTACCATGAAGTTGAAGAATACATTTTATATTACGCATAAATAAAATAAAAGCTGTTCTGAGTGGGAGGTTGTGGTTAGCAGATCTAAACTATTACATGTGGAGGGGATAATCAAGATCCTACTGCATAGCAGAAAAAACTACATTCAATGTCCTATTATAAGCCATAATGGAAAAGAATACTAAAAAAGAGTATGTGTGTGTATATATATACACACATCTGCTGTACAGCAGAAATTAACACAACATAGTAAATCAACTATACTTCAATAAAAAATTTAAAATAAATAAATAAAAGCTGTTTCAAAAATCTCACTGGTGGAGTTTCCATCATGGTGCAGTGGTTAACGAATCTGACTAGGAACCATGAGGTAGTGAGTTCGATCCCTGGCCTTGCTAAGTGGATTATAGATCCAGCGTTGCGGTGAGCTGTGGTGTAGGCTGCAGACATGGCTCGGATCCTGTGTTGCCATGGCTCTGGCGTAGGCTGGAGGCTACAGTTTTAATTGGACCCCTAGCCTGGAAATCTCCATATGCCGAGGAAGCGGCCTTAGAAAAGGCAAAGAGACAGGAAAAAAAAAAAAAAAAAAAAAAACTCACTGGCTCCAAAAACAATGCTTAACTGACTTTGGCACTGACTGGTCCCTAGCTCTTGGGAGATCCAGAAATGTCTGCTTCATGGCAATTAATTGAAGAATAACCTGGCCCAAAAAGCTGGCATCCCAAAGTTGGACAGACACTGCAGCATGGTGGTTTCCACATCTTTTAACCACTGGCCTCTTCTACCCAGCAGAAAATGCACACGTGTGTCAAGTAGCTGCAATGCTGCCCCAGCCCTGCCCGTGCACCCATGTTCCACCTCGCACATGCAGGAGCCCTACCTGACCGTGTAGCATGAACTCCAGCACCAGACCCCACAGGTCCACAAAGGTTGTGGGCTGGCCCTGCTCAGCCCGCTGCTCTAGCTCCTGAAGATAACTTGCCAGGTGCTCTGGAGAGAAGGCCTCCAGCTTGCTCTTGGTCAGGTGCTCCCGGGTATGTCTGATGGGTTCCTTGAGGTCCTTCTGTGACCACTCAGGGTCCCCGTACAAATGGGCCATTGTCCTGAGAGAACAAAGGAACATTACAGTTGGAGGCCAAGGCCCAGCACGGGTCGTTGCAACTCTAAGTCACACCCTCTCACTTCTCCCAACAGGTGGCCCCTGCCACCAAGGCCACGCCTATCTGGAAAATTTCTTGGGGCTTTCTCATCTTCTTGATCAGCATTGTCCAAAATAAATAGAATGTGAGCTACAAATGCAATTTGAATTTTCCTAATAACCACATTTTGAAAAAGTAAAGAGATCCAAAAAATTAATTTTAACAATATATTTCATTTGATTCAATAACCAAAAATTATCATTTCAGCATGTAATCAACATAAAAGTTAATGTAAGTTTATGTTTTTCTCAAACTGTTTTCAATATTCATTGTGCATTTATTTATTTATTTGTCTTTTTAGGGCCACACCTGAAGCATATGGAAGTTCCCAGGCTAGGCGTTGGATTGGAGCTACAGCTGCTGGCCTACACCACAGCCACAGCAATGTGGGATCTGAGCCACATCTGTGGCTTACACCACAGCTCACGGCAACTCCAGATCCTTAACCAGCTGAGAGAGGCCAGGGATTGAACCTGCATTTTCATGGATAATAGTTGGGTTTGTAACCCACTGAGCCACAATGAGAACTCCCTAAAGTCACATTTCAGTAAGACACAAAGGAATGAACCTCCAAGAGTGGAAAATCTGACCTCATCATAGGCAGGGTCGGGTGGAGGGAGACAATGGTGTCTTTAGGTAAAATAGCATCTCCTGACCTCAATTTCCTCATCTATACTATAGGGTCATTAAGAGAAACAGGAGTTCCCATTTGTGGTTCAGCAGGTTAAGAACCCAGCTAGTATCCATGAGGATGCTCATTTTGATCCCTGGCCTCACTCAGTGGGTTAAGGATCTGGTGTCATCGCAAGCTGCAGCGTAGGTCATAATATGGCTCAGATCTGACGTGGCTGTGGCTGTGGTATAGGCCGTGAACTGCAGCTCCAATTTAACCTCTAGCCTGGGAACTTCCATATGCCACAGGTATGGCCCTAAAAAAAGAAAAAGAAAAAAGAAAATAATAACATTAAAATAAGAAAGACCACCCTGGAGAGCATAGTGAGGATTATATGCGGTAACAACCATTAAAGAAAAAAGAGCTACCAGCTTGGAGCTCCTAATATGTGTCACATATGTTAAATGTTTTACTTGGGCTGTCCCACTGCAGTCTATGGAGTAGGTACTATTATTACCCCCATTTTGGAGATAAGTCAGCTGAGAATCAGATAAAATAAGTTGTTCAAAGTCACCGAGCCAGTAAGTGGTGTTGCAGAAACTCAAATCCAGCTCCTTCTAGATCAGCTGTCTGCCACCTCTTCAGTAGCATGGCAGGACTTTGGGTCTGTTTCCTCCCTTTTGAGGCATCCATCAGACCACACTGCCCACACCCACTTGTCTTCCCCATAGAGAAGGTTCCTCTCATGTCCATTCCACCCCCTACCTGCGGCCTGATCATCTCTGCTCTTCCAGTCCCCAGGGTCCTCACCATGTAGAGCCCGAGATGCCACTGAAGTAGGTCACACAATCCAGGAGGCCCAGCTTCTGCAGGGCCAACAGGTGGCCGTAGAGAGAGGTCATGGCTCGGGCACCCCCTCCTGTGGCCATGATGCCCACAACGGGTATCTGGATTGCACAGAGACACAGATTGGCTTAACACGGACAGGGGTAGAGCTGCCTCCTGTCTCCAGGGAAGGCACCTCCTGGTCAGGGCCTGTAGGAGTCAGGGTTAGAGCCAGCACCCAACTCCTCCCCAGACAGTGACAGCTCTTTGACTTGAACAGATCCCCAAAGAGGTTTCCCCACACCCTATATCTTCCCCCACATGCCCACTCCCCAGGGTCTGGAATAAGGCCAGTGCAATGTATCTGCACCTATATCCTCCTGCCCCACAAACCTCATCTTCCTGCAGGTCGCCATCCAGCTGCAGGACCTGCTTCAGGGCCTTGGCCACCACCTGCTTCCTCCTGCTCAGAAAGGCTTTCTCTTCTGCACACAGATCGAAGCCCAGACGCACGGCCAGCTCCTTAGGGCTGTGGCAGTGGAGGATCCAAGGGTCAGGATGCACTGGCTGGCCAAGCCCACAATAACTGCCAAATAAACTCCCTAATCCCAATCCCAAGGATCACCATCTCCATTTCCACCCCTGCCTGGTGACTACCCCTGTCCCCCTCGGATAGGAATGTCCCTTACCAGCTCTCAGCCTTGAGGTGCAACTTCACTCCTGGGGCCTGAAATCAAAGCAAGAGACCCCACTCAGAATGCCCTAGACCCTGGGGGCCTTGGGCTCCTCCATTTCTCTTCTCACTGGGACCTCCCATCCAGCTGAGGCCACTTACATTTGTAGCAGGAACATCAACGGTCACTTCCTTCCCCAGGGCCAAGGCCCTCAGGGCCACAGTGAGGTGCTCAGCTGAGTTGCTTGAGCTCCAGCCATTGCTTCTAGAGCTCTGGAGGGAAAATTCATTCATTCATTCATTCGTTCATGCACTCACTTAACCAATCCTTACTGAGTATCTAGACAGTGATCTGGACAGACACAGGCCCTCCCTGATAATACAAAAAGTGTACAATATTGACAGTGGTTGTAAGTACAATAGTTACCATTGCTAATAATGACAAACATAATAGCTGTCTAACTTTGCTATGTACCTGAAACTGACAGTGTTGTAAATCAACTATAATAAAAAATAGTAGCTTGTATTTATTTAGCATATTAATTGCTAACTTTTATTTATTTATTGTTCTGACTGAATTGGTGTGCATGAATTTATAAAGAAACAGGTAATGAACTGGTGTTAGTAGATACCATCAAGGAAATAGGCAGTGTGATGTGATATGAGAGTAACCGAAGGTGGTATGTGGGGGCCTATTTAAGATGGAGGTGTCAAGGAGGGCCTCTGAACAGGTGCCACTGGAGCCGAGATCTGAAATAGGAAGTAGAAAGGAAGGAAGAGGAGCCAGTGGCCTGGGAAGGAACCACAGGAGGACAAGGAGAGCACTTGGTGTGTTGGAAAAACAAGAAGCGACAAGCATGGCTCGAGCAGCATGAACGAGGGAAGCACAGAAGAAAATAAGGCGGCAGAGGTGGGCAGGGGCCAGGTAATGTGGGGCCTAAGGACATGGACATGGGATTTATTCTAAGAGCATTACTGGAGGAGCCCTTGTAAGGTTCCAACAAAGACTGACATGGCATAGCAGCCCGGTACCGCCCCCCGCAAGACCACCCACCCTAGGCCCCCAGTGACCAGCCCTGTCTGCCAAGGGCGTGCTGCCTAATTGGGGGAGGCCAACAAGGCTACAGGGGCCTGGCCTTGGGAGAGGGAAGGCCAGGCAAAGATCTGTGGCAGCTGACCCACCCTTAGGCACCCACTCAGCTCTGCCTCTTGGGCTGCCATGTAGTGGAAACAGAAGGCTGAGGCTGTGCCTAGGACAGATGTCTGCGTGTCCTCATACGACCCTTTCAGCACCAGCTCCAGCTCCAGTTTGTCCTGATCTAGGGAAAGAGTGGGCAAGTCAGCAAAGGGGACCAAGAGCCTGGAACCCCAGCTAGGATCCAGGAAACCGGAGGTACTGCCCAGACATGGGGAGACCACGTGACTAGACCTTGGCAAACAGCACTGTGGGAAGGACTCACCCACAATCCCCATGGGACTCCCACCTCCTGTGAATGCCCTCCCCCAGGCCCAGGGGACTCGCCTGCCCAGAGGAGACCCTTTGCACATGTGCTGAGTGGGCAAGGAGAAAGAGGGAGCTCTGCCCTGTGGCTCACCTCCTGCTCTACAGGTTCCAAGCCACCCCTTGCTCTCCCCAACATTCCAGGCAGAAACCAGACCTTGTTCTGAGCAGATCTCACCTGTAGCCATGGCTGTGCTCCCCATGGCGTCTAGACGGACATCCAGGCGTGACAGCTCTCGGGCCTGGGGCAGACCATTTGTTAGACAGGGGGCTCTGTGGGGGAAGCTGAGGTCCTCTCAGCCTCACCATCCCAGATCCACCACCATGCACAGAGCCAGAGGTGGGGTCCAGAGTGAGACTAGACACAGAAACGCCTCACCACACCTGTGATCCACTGCAACTGCGACGCCATGTATCCTGGAGCAGAGCCTCTCTGGTCTCTCTGAGAGCCCAGCACCCCACCACCCAACCGGCCCTCAGACTCTGTTCTTTCCTCTGTATCATCCTCAAGCTGGAGGATGCATTCTGCTACAACTGCTCCCAGTTTATGTGAACCTCGGGTCCCCAGGATGATGGAGAGGGTCAGAGAAACCCTTAACATTTTCACAACTGGTCTATCTCCTGATTGTCCTCCACGCAGCCAACTTGCCAAGTGAGCCTGCTGCATTCTCTCTGTGACGCGCGCCTGCTGCCCTCTCAGCTCTTGCTAATGACCTTCTCCCCCAGAACTGCTGAGTTCATCACCCAGCCACTGGTTTCCATCATCTCAGAGAAAAGGCAGCTGCCACAGGTGTGGGGGTTTGAAGGTGTTTTTGAAAAGGTAATACTAGCCCATCAAACAGGCATTCGTATGTCCCTGAGGGTGGGTGCCTGCTTCCATTCTGAGCTCTGACTGCCTTACTCACCTCATGCAGGGCCTGGCCTTGCTCCACAATCATGCCTGTTGTGCTGGCTGGGAGCCTTACTTTGAGTAGAAAGTATCTAATCGTTGCTCAACTCCCCCCATGCCTGTCCACTGCAGCTTCAGGAGCATCCTACGGTTTAGGAGAGCTGACCATGACTGTCCACTGTCCTGAGGAAGAGCTGATGGACTCCTGGCTCCATCTCAAAGCTGCCAGGTTGGAGGCACAGCACGCTGCAACTCCCTCTGAGGCTCGTTACCTTAATATTAAGAACCTGAACCTGGCCTGGCCTGCGTGCCCTCCTCACCACTTTCAAGGCTAAGAACTGTGAATTCAGCACACATGGACTTAACACCATCAGGGAGTGCCTAGAATTTGCCCAACACTCCCTCAGCCATCCTGCTACGGCCCAGAACGCCTCTTGGCAGAATCCTAACACCCACCTCTGCAAGTTCCCTTTAGTCCCAGGCCCCTCCAAGCCCTCCAGCCCCAGACTGCTGTCCCAGGCGACCACTTTAGTGAGGCCAGATGGCCTTACCACAAAGCCCTGTCCTTTTCTTGTCTCTTCCAGCCCACCCCTCCAAGGCAGCCGCCCCCCATCCCCCTACCCAGTGTCCATTCTAGGGCCCCCCCTCAACTCCCCCTCACAGGCCTGGAGAAGTGGTTACCACAAGCACGTTGTTGGTGATGAGGGTTTCCGGGCAGTCTGACCTGGAAAAAAATCAAACCATCCAGAGTCCAGCCTTGCAAAGGCAAAGGCTTCCTGCACAAACATGCCTCCTCCTGGCTGGGGCTGCCCCCAGGTGGGGCTTCTCTGAGTGACCCTGAATGTTCTCTAAGTCCTGGATGTGATTCAGGTGTGGGAGATGCTTCTGGTGCGTGAAAGGTGAGGAGAGATAGCGAGTAGGGCGGAGAAAACACCAGCCTTCCTCTACTTATTACTCTTAGGGGGTCTCCCCACCCCAAATGGCAGGGGTAGGAGATGCAGGACAGAAAATCTCAGCTGGACAGACTGATGGGAAGACCTGGGTCAAAGACATTTCCCTGAGAAAAGCCTGGGTCCTGAGACCTCCCTGGGCTGTGCCGCATTACTCACGTTTTCTCCATTAGGAATTCCACGTCCAGCTCCTCCCCCCTCTGAAATCAAAGATGAGCAAGCTGTCAACATACATATGTGTCTTGAGAGTTAGCACATCTCCTTTACGTGCGTTATCTCATCATCTCAAGCAGCCTCTAAGAGGCCCGGTGTTACAACCCTTGCCACTGTACAGATGAGGAAATGGTGTCTTAGGGAAAGCTGGGCCCCCTGCCCCAGTTCCCCGCAGCTAGCAGAGAGCAGCTGTCCTGCCCGGCAATGCCGAAGAGGAAGGAGAGAACACAAGGCAAAGGAGCTTGAAGATGCCCGAGGCCCTTTCCGTCTTCCTCCAGAAGGTGGGGGCTACAGATCTCAAAACTCAGGTCTTCCCCGTCCCCCTGGGGGCCGCCTCCTGGAGAGTGGAGATCTTCATCACCCAGGCCCTGGGCCCTGGGCGGGTGGAGGTTGGGTCAGAAGCTGTGAGCAGGAGTGATGAACCCGCCCCCACCCAAAGAGTTGGTCACCCTCAGCCGTGTTTTGTGATGGAGGAAGTTTTCTATCACCCCAAACCTTCCTCCCCCATTAGGTGATTCAGCCGGTAACAGTCAAGCCTCCTCTCCTATCCAAAGGTAAATATCTCTGGGCGGGGCTTCCGGCTTTCTGCAAATGAGTTCAACGCGGCAGCGTCCTAACAGCTGGGAGAAACTGGGCAACTTCCTCAGCCTGGAGCTGCGAGGTGGGGCCGGTGGGGCCGGTGGGGCCCCCCCACCCACCTGGGGATGCTGGGAGAACGTCTTCCGCAGCAGCGTGCCAGGGAGGACTTCCGAGATGTCGTAGAGAACCTTGAAGCAAGCATCATCCTCCGTGACTGGGTCCTCGTCGTAGATACTCAGTTCCAGAACATTCTAGGGACCCGAGAGCCGCAACTTAGCACATTGTTAACTCATAGCTCTGGCTCACACCTGTTGAATCCTCACGTAATCCCAGGGCCGGAAGGGAGTACTGTGCCTCCACACCTTGTAATTCAAAGTAAAAGTAATGGTGAAGCCTAAAAGCAGTCGAAAGGAATGTCTGGAGTTCCCGCTGTGGTGCAGTGGGTTAAGAATCCAGCTGCAGTGGCTCGGTTCACTGCAGAGGTGCAGATTTGATCCCCAGCCCAGTGCAGTGGGTTAAAAGATCTGGTGTTGCTGCAGCTGTAGTGTAGGTCACAGCTGTGGCTTGGATTCAATCCCTGGCCCAGGAACTTCCATATCCCATGGATAAAGACATTAAGGGAAAAAAAAAAAATCCCCCTGCTAATTTTTGTTTTTATAAAAAAATTGTTTCAAAGAGTTCCCCCACCCTTCCTGCCACTAGCTGCTCACCTGCTTTGCTGGGGCTCCATAGGTTCTGGGAGTCTTCATATATTGTGTCATGTAACCTCCCCCCAACCCAGTTAGAAGGGACTCTCACTGCTGCCGCTGCACACAGGGGCTTAGGGAGGCCCAGAGGCTTGCTGAAGCTCAGGCCACAGCAGCTGGTGGGCTCATATATTTTCCCGTACATCTAAGCTGAGGCACAAAGACACCGCCTGCCCAGTTTCTCTGCCAGGAGGACGGTGTGTTCTACCCCAAGAACTCTCCCTCCTCTGTGTGTAGGGGACAACCTGTCCTTGGTGAGTGGCCTGGCCTTTACCTTGACCTGACTCTGGATCAGGAAAGTGAAGGTCTCGTTCCATACAGGATGACTGCAGTTGGTGACTGTTTTGGTCTTAAACTTTGTTCCAGCTGCGGTTGGCAGCTGAAGGGTCACATAGGAGTCTGCCTCGCTTACTGCCAACATCAAGGGAAAAAAAAGAACGAAAGAAAAAAGAGCCTTGCCAGGTGCCTCCCAAGCACCCACAGCCTCTGTGGGCAGCCCAGGCCAGCCCAGCCCCAAGGCACTTGTCTGGGCCTTTCCCACAGGACCTGGTTGTCCCTATACCCCAGGAGCCCAGGACACAGTTACTCACACAGGTCAGCCCAGCCCAGGCCCCGCGCCTCCAGGATCCTCACAGTGAGCTGCCAGCAGGTAGAGGCCTCCCCCTGGAGAAAAAGAGCAGACCACCCAGTCATCCTGCTCAAGAGCCCCACCCATTGGTGCCGAGGCTTCTCCTGAGCTGCTTGCTGATGCTGCAGGTGTTCTGGGGCCAGGTGGCCGTTGCCCACTTCTGTCCATGGGGCATGGTCTCGGGCCACCGCAGTCAGGGAATGGCAGGCCATGTAGAGGGTGGAACCTTGGGACCCCCTCCCTTCAGGGACAGTGTGGTGGTGGAGAAAGCGGGAAGCAGAGGACCAAGGAATGGCCACCACCTTGGACATGTCAGTTTGGGGTCAACCACCCCCAGAGCTCCCAGGGAGGATGGGCCTGGGGTGAAGCATGTGACCCCACTGCCCAGCGTCCCTCCAGACCTCTGGACCGGAAGCAGGCATGTGAATCCAGGAGGCTGAGCCCTGGGGAGCCCAGTGCCCCATGCTAGCCTCAGGTACACACCCCTACTGGGTGTGCATTAGAATCTCAAGGGCATCAGGCTGTTGGAGTTCCCGTTGTGGCTCAGCAGGTTATGAACCCGACTAGTATCCACAAGGATTTGAGTTCAATCCCTGGCCTTGCTCAGCATGTTGAGGATCCGGCCTTGCCCCAAGCTGTGCCACAGGTAGCAGACAAGGCATGGATCCTGCGTTCCTGTGGCTGAGGTGTAGGTTGGCAGCTGCAGCTTCAATTCAACCCCTAGCCTGGGAACCTCCATATGCTGTGGGTGCAGCCCTAAAAAAAAAAAAAAAAACAAGAGAGAGAGCATCAGCTGAGCAGGTGTTGAAAGTATAAAGATGCTGGCGAGGGCATGTCAGCCCACAGACAAGCCCAGGAAGAATGAAGAAACAGTGAGCAGAAGCTGGAAGAGGCCAAGAAGACTAGCGGAGTTGGTGGCAAGAGGAAAAGCAGAGGGAAGGTGGAGGTGAGGCTGAGTCTTGCGGGGATAGGGCCCTGGGGCAGGGGTACGCTCAAACCCCTACTGCTGAGGCCCTTGGCACTGCTGGGGTCCAGGGAGCCCTTGGGTGGCTTTCTGTTCTCCCTGAGGCCCCACTGGGTAGCTTCTTCTGGGTACCCTGCTCACATTTCTTATAATAAAGTCCTCTTGCCTGAGACACAGGCAGCACCACGCTCGCATGGTGGACGTTCAACATTGCATGGTTGGGAAATGGCGCTGTAATGAAACCAAAGCTCTTTCCCACTCTGCACCCTCCCATGACCAGTCTCATTCCCGAAAGTCTCGCCTCTCACCGGGAACCCATCTCTCCTCTGCACAGGGACCGCCTGCCAGGGGCTGGCCCAGTGTCCGGGACCGGCTCTCTATGCCCCCACAGGGGAGCTTAAAGAACAGTGGGCCAAGGCAAAGCCAGTCAGGCTTATATCCCCACCCCCACCCCTCTCCCTGGGTCCCTGCGTCATCCCTGTCTTGTGGTTTCCTGCTGAGTATCTTTGTCATCCTTGTCAGCTCCCTGGCTGACACATGACCGTCCCAGCAAGGCAGACTTGTTTCTCTCTTCATGAGGATTAATGCCAGTGACGCAGCAACATTTTAACTCTATAGGCCTTAAGCCAGAAGTTGTAGGTCACGGGGACTCAGTGACATTATAGACACCTGCCTCTGTTCCTCCCAGCACCCAGATTCCATCACCACCCACTGCAGAGACGGTGCTGGCTAGGACCTGGGTTCCTGTGAGGAGACGTGCTTCAATGCCCACTCTGAGCCAGTGGGGGAGGCAGAGGCAGCCCAGTCCCTCCCTCCTCAGGGCCAGGGCCTGTGGGCTGCTCTAAAGTCACTTGGGGCTATTGAGAATCGAGTCCCTGTTGCTCACTTTCCAGCCAGCACCATGCCCAGTTAGGTGCCCCTTTCCCCCTCTGATCACTGAGAGCCTCTCACCCACAGAAAGCCCACCATTCCCTGGAGGACACTTTTCCTAGCCTGAAGCCCCATTCTCCTCACCTGCAAGACCGCCACCAACACAGAGCACCCAGAGGATGGGCTGTGACATCATTACAGTGACTGGCCATTGCTGGGGCGAGAGCACGGAAAGGACAAAGCCAGGCTCCCCACCAGGTTGTCTGGATCTAAACCCTGATTCTCTGCTTCCTTGCTGTGTGACCCTGGACAAGTCACTAAACTTCTCAGCGCCTCTGTTTTCCCATTGCAGTGGGACAAAGAATAGGACCAACCCAACCCAGTGTTCTGAGGCTGAATGTGTGAATGCCTGTAGAATGCTTAGCAAAAAGTAAGCCGTTTCTAGATAATTGCTCTTGTTACTAATTATGAAGCACTTGTGTTTCTGGATGCTGTACTAAGCTTATTACATATTTGAACTTGATTTATCTTCCACACTCTCGCAAGATAGTTCTTTCATTTCCACCCATTTTACAGATGAGAGAATTGAGCCTCAGCAAGGTGGACTTGCTCTAGGTCCCAGAGTTAGTAAGTGATATTGTTAGGATTCAAACCCAGGTCTTCAAGGCCAGAGCTCCCACCCCTGTGTGGTTCTGCCTTCCTGGGACTTTGCTTCTTTGTAAAAGCCCTTTCCCCCTCTGCCCTATGAATAACTAGACCTTAGAATATCAGAGATTTGTTTTAGACAAATATGATGATTGAGCCAACTAACATGTTAACTGATAGGATTCTTTTCTCCTGAGGGCTCTGGGACTCACCCTCCCTGTGGAAAGACCCTCCCACCTGAAATGCTGCCTTCATCACGACTGTCCCAGATGCCCATGGAGGGGCTCCCCAGCAGCCCCCCCCCCTCCCAATCGGTATTCCTACGGGATCCTGGAAGCGCCTCTCTGCTGAGAGTCCCAGCAAACCCCGCCCCCGCCCCTTGCAAGGCCCCTCCTCCATGACTCAGTGCTGGCCCCTGCCCATCACGAGGGATGTGACCCAAGGAAGCTTGAGGGGGCTGCAGTCCTCAGAGGAACTATGACCATGAAGTCTTCGCCGGAAGAGGAAAATGCGTGGGCTGCCTTTTCCCTCTACCAGGATTCAGTGACCCACCGTGGGGCAAAGCGAGGAAGTTGAGATATCAACCGGTGGAAGCTGCGGCCACAGCCTTGGGCCCTGCACCTTCTGGGTCAGGCTGAGCTGATGCTCTCAGACAATACAGTTGGCACTTCCCAGACCTAGTTCTGAATGCCCGGCCTGTCCTGCCAGCCAAACTCCTGCTGCCAAGGCAGTCTCCAGTTCCCTGTACCAGCAGGAAGGAGGGGTGAGGCTGCTTCTGAGGCTTGCCTGCCCCGGGAGCTGACTTGAAGCTCTCAGGGACTCAGCTGGAACCATCAGGCAAGAGGCTTTGCTGGTGTGTGGGCAAAATCGGGCTGCCAGGACCACTGAACTTTGAGCTTCAGTCTGGGCTGGGCCCAGAGCAGGCAGAGGGTGGGAGGAGAAGGATGCCCAGCCTTTTCTGGGGAGACAAGGAGGAAAGGAGGCACTTCGGAAAACTCAGACTCCTGGCAGGAACAGCAGATGGAGCCAGGGCTGTCCAGCCCCTCTGTCATCCCTCTCTTGCAGCCTTGGGTTTCTTCCCACACCCATCAGGGCGTTCACACTGACATCTGCCTTGGGGAGGGTCCTCCAGACCTCAGGCCACATGCAGGGACAGCAGGTGTCCTGTGATGGAGTGGTCCCATCTGTCTTCCCCAGGAATCCCTTGTGCCTGGCCTGCCACAAGCAAGTCTTCTCCAGGAGCACCAGGATGAAACTGCATAAGGAGACCCAACTCCAACTGTGGGTTAAGTCTCAGGGCCAAGATCCAGGAGTCTGGCCAGTCTGTGAAGAAGGCAAATGCCTCACGACAGTGAGGTTGACCCCCTTTGTGGCCACTGGGGCAGAAGGGAAGAACTGAAGAGTCAGTCCTTCTGGCCTGGTGAGGATGAAAACTATGGACCAAGGGGAAGCACCTGCCAGGGGTGAGGGCGAGCAGCTTGTAGGCCTCTTTGGCCTGGTTGCATCCTCCTAGCTCTTGGGCCCTGCACATTATTTGAGGTGGATGAGGAGTTGGATTGTCAGAGCTCCCAAGACACACAGGGTGGTTCCTGGACTCCAGCCAGTTCCAGGAAGCCCACTGCCTGCAGCGGTGGGCTGTGGGGCTGGTGGGGTCTCCTTCTGTGACATGCAGCCACTGTGTTCTCTGACGTGGTGAGTGAGCCTTGTGGGGGGAGAGAGAGGGACTCTCAGGGGGCTGCTGCCTAGTTGTTCAAGGTGAGGACTGGTCTCCCCGGCCCTGGCTTCTATGGATGCTAATCGTCTGTCCCTCCCACCCCCCATCCCTAAGAACGGATTCCCTCACCTTCTCTTCTCCCTCCTACCCTCAGCCTCTGCCTGGGCAGAGACCCCAGTCTTGGACCCAGGCCCTTCCCAGAGACCAGCATCACCTTGGTTTCAGCTCTGTCGAGCTTCTTGGAGTGCACCCTGGCCCCCAGCCCTACCCCATATGAGGCCCACAGGCTCGGTGACACTGTTACCTGGTGAGGATGGCCTGGTGGTCCCCTAGGCGTCAGTCTCTCCATGCCAACCCTTTGGCTCCACTCCAGGCCCAGCTCCTGCCAAGGTGTCAGCTCTCTGGATGCCTGGCAGTGACGACTCCACTGGGATGAGACCGACTGTGAACCTGCCAGCCTCGGAGGAGCCACGATCCTATAAAGAGCCTGGGCCCCACCTCCAGGTCACTCCCTCAGCCCAGCATCTTCTCTTCCCCCAGAAGCTGAGTCAACCAGCATCTCCAGATACCTCTGGCAGGGCTCCAGGGCTTGCAGGTGGAGCATCCCTTCCAGAGCTGTGGTGTCAGGACAGCAGAGAGGGGTTGGGGGCAGGTCCAGGAGTAGCGGCAGCAAGCTGGCTCCCCTGAGGCTGAGGGCAGAAGACAGGCTGGGGGCCAAGCTAGAAAACCCCTGCAGCCCAGCCCTGGGGAAGGAGGGGTGAGCACCTGAGAGCAGACAGGAGGCCAGGAGCTCTGGGGTGACAATAGGGCTGTCCCACGGGCAGGCACTAAGCAGACTCTGGAGACAGCTACAGAGACTCTGTACTCTGGTTCTGGGCCTCTCACCCCTTCTGTATAGCTGGTTCTAGGAGTTTAGAGGACTTCTGTTAAAATTGAATGGAAAGCTTTGTAATAAAGGTTAAGAGACCAGTTGGGAAAGTCTTATGAATATTATAGAAAAAAAGCTTTGTAAAGTCATCCATTTAAACTATTCAGTATGCACAATATGAAGGGTTCTCTTGAAATGCCCTGAATTCAGTCATCTTACTGTCATTACATAATTGAACAATAGTAATTTGTTGTTTGAAGCAAGTGAAACTGCTTTTTTTTTTTTTTTTTCTTTTTTAAGGGCTGCACCGGTGGCATATGGAAGTTTCCAGGCTATGGGTTGAATCGGAGCTACAGCTGCCAGCCTCCACCACAGCCACAGCAATGCTGGATCTGAGCCACATCTGCGACCTACACCACAGCTCATGGCAACCCAGGATCCCTGACCCACTGAGCCAGGTCAGGGATTGAACCCACAACCTCATGGATACTAGTCGGATTTATTTCCACTGAGCCACAACAGGAACTCCCAGGGGCAAGTGAAACTGAATTAATGGTAACTTACTCCAAATGGATCTAAAATGTATTATTACAGAAAGAGCTAGAAGAGAAAATTAGTAATGGTCTATGAAAAAGTGAAAAATGGGAGTTCCCTGGCAGCTCAGCAGATTAAAGATCCAACACTGCCACTACTGTGGCACCGCTTACAGCTGTAGCACAGGTTCAATCACCGGCCTGGGAACTTCTGCATGACAGGAGTGCAGCCAAATGAAAAAAAAAAACCAAAAAAACAAAAAAACAACTTCAAAATGGGTATAAAATCTCATGAAAAAGTAAGGTAAAATGTAGAAAATGACAAAAAACAATTCATTCCAAAGCGGGTCATAGATGAAGCAGTGCACAAAGTCACCAGCTGGTGAGGGGCAGAACTCAGGATTATGCTCTCTGGTCTGAAAGCCCTGCCCTCTCCCCAGACTGGACTCAGCCCAGCCTGGAGCCCACCCACCAGGACTGCCCCGGTCTTTGGTGGCCAGTCCCAGAGCAATCCTGGGACCACAGGAGTCTGAGGAAATACACCTCCCTGGGAACTGAATTCACATCTTCCTGAACTGATGCGGGATCTGGAAATACTCGCGGAGACTAGAGGGCAGAACTGCAACTTCACTCTCCAAGTGATCCCTGGTGCCGGAACCCCACAGCCCTGGAGGACAAGGCCCCTGGGCTGAGCTGGCTGGACGAGGAGGGGAGCGCGGTGCTGTTTCCCCATCTGTGCAGTGATGGTGTGGCAACGGCTGCACCTGAAGAAAATCATGAGATTCTTCATTCAGAGATTCTTAATTTAGGGCTAAGGCCCATGGATGGGATTCAGGGCCCTTCCCCCCAGTTCCTGAAATTATATACAAAACTATATGGATATTCATGCATGTGAATGCTTCTGGAAAAGCGTCTAGAGTGGCACTGTCCAGTAAGAATTTCATGTGGCCTACATACGTCATACTAAATTTTCCAGAAGCCATATTTTAAAAAGTAACAAGATACAAGCAAAATGAATTTTAATAAACCACTTCGTTTAACCCAATAGCATTACCAATTCAACATTTAATCAACATACAGAATTATTAAGGATGTCAATTGATTCAAAGAAGAATGCACAACCTGAGAATTATGAGTTTGTTTTATCCAAGGTCTTACTGAACTCTATAGCCCAGGAGAGAGTTGCTTAGTAGCTCTGAATAAACTGCTCCAAAGAAGTGGGGGAGGAACCCATACATACAGGAATTTTGGGGCTGGGAAATACATGTAATCAAGCATACATCTTGGTGAAAGATTACTGCTAATTACAAAGAACATATCTCATGGTAATGATTTTAGTCCTTTTCCACGTATGGGAGATTCAAGAAACTGGGGTCACTGGAATTCTTCCTGAGGCAAGCATCTAACTATCTAGGGTTAGATAGAACCCCTTCATCCAAAGCACAGGGTGCCTCGACCTATTGTGTTTTTTGTCTATTTTTTTTTTTTTTAATTGTCTTTTTGCCTTTTTGAGGGTGGCTTCCTGCAGCATATGGAGGTTCCCAGGCTAGGGGTCAAATTGGAGCTGTAGCTACCGGCCTACACCAGAGCCACTGCAACTTGGGATCCAAGCTGCGTCTGCAACCTACACCACAGCTCACGGCAACGCTGGATCCTTAACCCACTGAGCAAGGCCAGGGATCAAACCCGCAACCTCGTGGTTCCTAGTCGGATTCGTTAACCACTGCGCCACAACGGGAACTCCTATTGTGGTTTTTTTTTTTTTTAAATTCTATATTCCTTTGAGAGTGCAGTGCTGGTGGGTGACTACGGTGGGTGGTGACTTAACCTTTGTACAACTGGATGAAGTGCAATGCTCTTTGGTCTTTTTTGTCCACAAGGAGATATTTTATGTATCTCTCATCTTAAGTCTTCCAGATCCACAGTGTCTTTTACACTTACTTTATAGCTTAACTCAGATGAGCTACATTCCAAGTAGTACCACACGTGGCTGGTGGCTACCTTGTTAGAGAGGGCAGGTCTTCAGTGAGGCTGCAGAATCCTGCCAGGGTGAGAGGAGAGAGCTAGGACCCTCCCCTAGCAATTTGCCAAAGGTGCCAAGAAAAGATTTCACTTGAGCCCCAAGGTGGAAAAGAGGCAGGGCCAGGAGCAGGGAAGCAAAACTGCGGGCTTAAGTCTTGCGCATCTCCCCACCAAGACCCCAAAAAGATTGAGGCTTGGGGGGACATGATTGGGAGAGGTAAGTCAAGAAGGGTCAGAGTTCAGGGCGAAGTGACGGAAGAGAGGCCAAGGGATTGGAGTGGTCAGTCCAGTCTGAAGCAGGGCCAGAAGGCACAGCTGGCCTTGGCTGAGGCCATAGGTTGTCCATCCAGGCCAATGGCACCCTCAAGGGAGGGACCTGTCCACGGGGCCCAGCAGAGTAGGCCCTACCCAAGCTGGAGGAGGTCTTGGGCACCTCCAGTTCCCATTCTGTCACCACTCTCTCCTCTCAAAATTTGCTCTATGCTCACAGTGAATGAACATCTATTTTTTTCATTTGGCATTCAGAGCTCATTTAATTTTCCCAAATGTCCTCTGCAGAACCAGCCCTCCCCTCACTTCAAGGCCCTTGGTTTAGGGGGGTGTCACTCCACCTCCAGCCGTAAGAACCCAGCAAATGGCTCAGGCTGGCTAATCAGCATGGGCAGTTGCCCTGACCAGGTGATCAGTTCACTGGACCCAGGACCCAGGACCCAGGCTGGTGCATGAGGTATGGAAAGAGGTGCTTCGTCTTTCCTCCTGGATGTGAACCTGGGAGGATGTGAAGCTGGAGCTGCTGAATGCAGCCGTCTGTCCACCAGGAGAAGCAGGCCTGCCAGAAATGAAGCCAGTGATCACAGGTTGCACTCAAACTGTGTGCTGGCAGGATTGGCTTTACTGTGAAGCTAATGATGCTCAAGACAGGTCCTGCCATGAGAAGACCCCAACAATAGGTTCTTGGGACCATTCAGACGGGTGAGTAAAATCTACAAAGGTCAGCGGCTTTAACGACAATGGTGAAGACCACTGCCTCCCATTCTTTTCCTTCCTCTGTTAGTATTGATGCCACTGTGGTGTTTTGGGATCTGGCTAAGGAGAAGTTAGGTTAGAGATACATACGTTTAATTTCAGTTTGGTGGGACATAGTTATGCAGTTTGCAGTCGGTTTCTTGTAGAGTGAAGTGGGTGCCAGCCATGCTGGTTTAGAAATAGTTTCCAAAATATGCCTACCACCCTCAGGGCCAATTCGTCTGGCATCGTGCAAGGCAGACGATATACTGAAGACTAGGAAAAGAAACAAGCTCTGAAACACAAAGACCAAAACCAGTCTGTGGAAAATTCATCCAGTCAGACACACAAAGTCCTAAATGGAAGATTTAGTTTTCATTTGAAACGTGATCAAAACAGAAGTTCCCTCCTGAAGGCGATGTTTTCAATCACATCTTAAATGCTTTTCTTTCTTTCTTTCTTTCTTTCTTTCTTTCTTTCTTTCTTTCTTTCTTCTTTCTTTCTTTCTTTCTTTCTTTCTTTCTTTCTTTCTTCTTTCTCTCTCTCTCTCTCTCTCTCTCTCCTCTCTCTCTCTCTCTCTCTCTCTCTCTCTCTTTCTTTCTTTCTTTCTTTTTCTTTCTCTAATGGAAATGTCAAGAATTAGAAGTTATCAGAGTCTCCATTGTGGCTCAGTGGTAATGAACCCAAATAGTGTCCATGAGGATGCAGCTTCCATTCCTGGCCTCACTCTGGGCTAAGGATCCAGCATTGCCTTGAGCTGTGGTGTGGGTCCCAGATGAGGTTGAGATCTGGCATTGCTGTGGCTGTGGTATAGGCCAATGGCTACAACTCCGATTCAACCCCTAGTCTGGGAACCTCCATATGCTGCAGGTGTGCTCTAAAAAGAAAAAAAAAAAGTTATCATAGTCCTGTAGTACAAGTAGCTGGCATACCTACAATAGCTCAGATGTGAGAGAAACTTAGACTTTACTTTTTGATGACTATCTTTAGTGTTGTACTTAAGTTGATTTTTCTTATTTGTTTGTGTATCAACTGTAGATTTTTGGTTTGCAGTTATTCTGAAGTTTTGATATGAGTCTATATATATATATATATATATACGAGATTGTTTTAAGTTGTTGGTCTCTTAATTGCAAGTGCATCTCCAGTGTCCTGCATTTGTACCCTTCTCTTCTCAGGATTTCTGATTTTGGTGGCATAATTGTGTGTGGATGATTTCGTATCTTTACTGTATATATACCTTTACTGGTGAGCCTTGTCATTTGTGGAATTTTTGTTTCCTGTTGCTGTCTTTTCTTTTCTGCCTGGTGAAGTTCCTTTAGTATTTGTTGTAAAGCTGGTTTAAGTTCCTTTAGTATTTGTTGTAAAGCTGGTTTAGTGTTACTGAATTCTCTTAGCTTTTGCTTCTCTGTGAAGCTTTTGATTTTTCCTTTAAATCTGAATGAGAGCCTTGCGGGTAAAGTAATCTTGGTTGGAGGTTTTTTCCTTTCATCACGTTAAATATATCATGCCACTCCCTTCTGGCCTGCAGAGTTTCTGCTGAAAAATCTGCCGATAACCTTATCGGGGTTCCCTTGTATGTTACTTGTTTCTTTTCCCTAGGTGCTTATGAGATTTTCTCTTTGTCTTTAATTCTGGTCAGTTTGATTAATATGTGTCTTGGGGTGTTCCTCCTTGGGTTTATTTTATATGGTACTCGTTGCGCTTCCTGGATTTGAGTGAGTGGTTCCTTTCCCATGGTAGGGAAGTTTTTGGCTATTATCTCTTTGAGTATTTTTTCTGTCCCTTTCTCTCTCCTTCTGGCACCCCTATAATACAGATGTTGGTGCATTTAACGTTGTCCCAGAGTTCTCTGAGACTCTCTTCATTTGTTTTCAATCTTTTTTCCCTTTTCTGCTCTGCATCCATAATTTCCACTCATCTGTCCTCCCGCTTGCTTATTCGTTCTTCTGCCTCCTGTATTCTGCTGTTAGCTGCTTCTAGGGAATTTTTTATTTTAGTTATTGTATTATGCATCTCTTCTTGTTTAAGTTTTATATCTTATATCTCTTTTCTCAGTGTTTCCTGTAAGTTATCCATCTTTGCCTCCAGTTTATTTCCAATGTCTTGCATCATGTTCAGTATCAACAATCTAAAGTCTTTTTCCTGGAGGCTGAGAATCTCCTGAGCACTTAGCTGTTTTTCTGGAGTTTTTTCTTTCTCCCTCATCTTAGTTATAGTTCTCTGTCTTTTCATTTTTATAGGTTTTTGGTATGGTGACCTTCTTACAGATAAGAGAGTTGTAGCCTCTCTTACTTCTGGTATCTGCACCCCTTGTGGCTGAGGTTGGTATGGGGCTTGCTGTAGGCTTCCTGATGGGAGGGACTGGTGCCTGCCCACTGGTAGGTGGAGCTGATTCCTATCCCTCTGGTGGGTGGGGCTTGTCTCTGGATGAGATTAGGGGCATCTGTGTGCCTGGGGGGGGCGGTTCTTTAGGCAGCCTGTTTACTGAGGGGCAGGGCTGTGATCCCACCTGGATTGTTGTTTGCCCTGGGGCTTCTCAGAACTGATGGGTGGGGCCAGATTTTCCCAAAATGGCCACCTCCAGAGAAAGGCACACTGCTGAATATTCCCAAGAGCTTTGCTTCCAATCTCCTTTCCCCACAAGCCACATTCACCCCTGTTTTCCCAGGAGGTTCTCCAAGAACTGCAGCCAGGTTTGACCCAGATTCCTATGGAGACCTTGCTTTGCCCTGGGACCCAGTGCACGTGAAGGTCTGTGTGCAGCTTTTAAGAATGGGGTCTCCATTTCCCCCAGTCCTGTGGCGCTCCTGTGCACAAGCCCCACTGGCCTTCAGTGCCAGATGCTCCAGGGGCTCTTTCTCCCAGTGCCAGATCCCCAGCCGTGGGAGTTTGATGTGGGGCTCAGAATTCTCACTTCTGTAGGTGAGTCTCTGTGAAACAGTTACTTTCCAGTCTGTGAGGCTTCCCACCCGGGAGGTATGGGGTTGCTTATATCACGTAATCGCCCCTCCTACCTCTTGATGTGGCCTTCTCTTTGTCTTTTGGAGCAGGATATCTTTTTAAAAGTTTCTGGTCCATTTGGTTGAAGATTGCTCAACATTTGGTTGTAAATTTTGTTGTTTTTACTAGATTTTTCTTTTATAAAAGTGGTTAAAACAATGTCTTTTGTCCTCAATGTGCTCTTCTAGAACTTTGTCCCTCCCCCATCAAGGGCTGGAGGTGCTAATAGGATGTAAAGAACTTGACACGGCTTGACTGAGGTTATGTCACAAAAGGTGATGCAGCTTCTCCTTAGAGGCTGGAGCCCTCCCACCGACAGCCACTGTTAACAAATGGCTAAGTCCCTGAGCTTCCACACTGTGATAAAGCCAGGCCACCCAGAAAGGCCAGGAGTCCTTGTCTATAAGTCCTCTCAGCACCAGTCCAGTCCTGGGGATGCATGAGCCTTCAGAAGCTTCCAGCCCTACTACTGAGTCATCTGCAGCCTGTGTCCTTTCTGAATTTCTGACCCACAGAATCTGTGAGCCTAACAAAGTGGTTACTGTGTTATGTCATGGAGCTTGGAACCCTCTGTTACACAGTCATGTAATTAAATCAGAGGTTTTTTCAAAGTTGGTAACAATCCTAAAGTTTTGCCTGCCACTGCCAATGAAGAGCTATGAAGTGGAAAGAAACGATCAATATCAACAATTATTAACTATTAATAATTTAATAACTAAATTTTAATCAAACAGGTTGGGGGGGATATTGTATTCTATTTGCTTTAAAGAAAATTATATTGGGAGATCTCTTGTGGTGTGGCAGGTTAAGGATCTGGCATTGCCCCTGCAGCAGCTCAGATTGTGGCTCAGGCCTGGGTTCGATCCTTGGGCCTGGGAATTTCTGCATGCCGTGGGCCTGACCAAAAAATAAAGAAAATTGGAGTTCCCGTCGTGGCGCAGTGGTTAACGAATCCGACTAGGAACCATGAGGTTGCGGGTTCGGTCCCTGCCCTTGCTCAGTGGGTTAAGGATCCGGCGTTGCCGTGAGCTGTGGTGTAGGTTGCAGACGCGGCTCGGATCCCGCGTTGCTGTGGCTCTGGCGTAGGCCAGTGGCTACAGCTCCGATTCGACCCCTAGCCTGGGAACCTCCATATGCCGCAGGAGCGGCCCAAGAAATAGCAACAACAACAACAACAACAAGACAAAAAAAATAAAGAAAGAAAGAAAGAAAGAAAGAAAGAAAATTATATTACAAAGTTGCTGCTGAATAAAGAGGCAGTAAGGGAATATGAAACCAAACAATGAAGAAAAAGGAATAGAGGTTAATTAATAAAAATATTTTTCCTGGAGTTCCCTTCCTGGCTCAGTGGTTAAGGAACCCAACTAGAATGATAAGGATTTGGCCTCGCTCAGTTGTTTAAGGATCCAGCATTGCTGTGAACTGTAATGTTGGTTGCAGACGCGGCTCGGATCCTGTGTCACTGTGGCTGTGATGTAGGCTGGCAGCTACAGCTCCGATTTGACTCCTAGCCTGGGAACTTCCATATGCTGCAGGTGCAGCCCTAAAAAGACCAAAAAAAAGGATTAAAAAAAATTGTTCCTTTCAAATTTTTTTGTGATAATTTGGTATTTGTCAGTCTTTTACAATTTGTGTTTTTACGTGATTTCTTTTATCATTCTAAATAAATATTCACTTTCTTATATAATTTTATATCAACTTGTATAAACTTCAGGCTCCATAGACCATGGATCTAATCTGTGTGTCACACTGTTCAAAGCACTTTATATAACATAAATATATAACATTTTTATTGATTCCTCAAATCCTATGAGGCAGGTATTATTATTATCCTCACTTTAACAATGAGAAAACTGGGGCAGGAATCAGTTGAGGAACTTCCCCCAAGTCAACCCAGGCAGTGCTCTTCACCACCACTTCCAATATCTTCCCTCTGTGGCAGAAGTGTAGACAAGAGGGAGTACGAGAGAGTCCCTGGATCAAGCCTTGCCTGAAGGAGTAAATCTAGTTCTGTGTTTCTTATTTGGGTCTCAGCCCTTCCCCTTCTGTTTTAACTCTGGGAAGGAAGGTTCAGTCCCTCCCCTCCCTTTACCTTTCCCCCAGAATAGCACTCGATGACAATGTAATAGAGGAGAGGAAGTACTTGCCAGGGTGGAGAAGGCAACAGAGCTGATACCCAGCTGGTTCTCAATCCAGGAAAAGCCCTGAAGCAGGTTGTGGGACAGTAGCAAGATGTATTGAGTGAGGAAGGGATGACACACACACACTTCAGCATTCAGCACTAATTATCATGTCAAGATCAAGGCACTGGCGGGTCTGCGCTCTTGCCTCATGAGGAAGTGGTTATTCATCCAGCTGGCAAGAGATAAAGGATCATTTTCTGTCCATGACTGCTTGTGACCAAGCAGGAGAGGAGCATTTGCCCCTGCCCTCACTTCAGGGCTATTAGAAAGGATGAGCCTCTCTCTGAGCAAGGTGCAAGATGCCAACCAGCTAGTCCATTCATCCATCCAACAGCTATTTATTGAGTGTTTACCATGTCCCAGACAGAGAGCTGGCTGAGTGGAACAGGCCTGATTCCCATCTGAGGAATTTTCTGTCCAGTGTACAGTCTGCCTTCCTCTCCATGTTTCTCAGCCAAGGTAGCACATCAGTGTCTCAGAACCCAGGGTGTTAACACTGTAGGCACTGGAGAGCTGGGGCGGGTGTCTGACCCAGAATAGTGAGTAGTTCCCAGGCTAGGGGTCGAATCAGAGCTACAGCTGCTGGCCTATACCACAGTCACAGCAACATGGGACCCAAGCCACATCTTCGACCTACACTGCAGCTCACAGCAACCCTGGATTCCCAACCTACTGAGTGAGGCCAGATATCGAAACTGCATCCTCATGGGTATTAGTCAGATTTGTTTCCGCTGTGCCACATAGGTAACTCCAATATTATAAACAAATACTATCCAGCTAATTGATTTCTGTCTGGAGACAGTGGTGGCAAGTACATGAGTTTCAGGTAAGTTAAGAAAAAGAAGCACATCTCAAGAATCACCAATGGACCTGGACCAGTCTCTCTTCAGGATGCCTCCGCCTCCCCTAACCTGGCCTTCTCCAACTCTGCCGCATCTCCCCGGCCCCCACTCTGCCCTCTGCCCTCCTGGTGTTTTTCTCTCTGATTCGTTTTTTCATAAATACATTGGAAATGTGTCCGAGCCTTGAGAATTTATTGTGTTTATAACTTTTATACTCTAGCTCATAATTTTAAAAAATTGAGCCCTTCATACATTTTCAAAACCCAAACCCAAACTAAATTGTTTTAAGCATGAATAAGGCCCTTTAATGATTTTTACTTCTGTGGGTTGGTTTATCTCAGAAAAAAAAAAAAAAAATCTAAATTCCAGTGGTGACAACCCCATGTCCAGAGTTTCAGGTATCCTGCTCTGTTCCCAGGAGTTCATGTGAAATCTATGCTTCTCTGTCCACCTGGCATTGACACATCTGAAATGTGGTAGCTTTCCTGCAAACACCCAACCAACAACGACCCTCCTGGGGACGGTAGAAGAGGGGAGGATCATGAGACAATAATTAGCTTGCTGGGGTTCAGGAGGGGTGTGGGCTACACCTCTGCCCACCTGCCCCCTTCCTGCAGCTGAGGAAGCAGCACCCAGGCTCCCCTCCAAGAGCTGAGGAGCCTTCCCACCCTCTGCTCCATGGAGGGGCCGCAGTGAGTGACCTGAGCAGGAGCTGAGAGCTGGAAGGATGGCGGACAGGCCAGCCCCTCATCACACTCCCCAGTACCAGCTTAGTAGATATCTTGTCTCATGTAACAGGATTTAAAATATATACGTACATGTGCTTTTACAGTTTTGACCCATTCTCCTGTCTCTCTCCCCTCTCTTGACCAATGGCACCTGCTGTCAAAGCTTGAGGCAAGAGGGAAAAAGGAGCCTCCTTCTGCTGCAGGGCTTAGTGTCAACTCTCCAGAGACAGGGCTTGAAGGCTGACCATTGCAAGGAAAATAAAAGAGTTGGTAAATGTCATGAGTTTCCTTTTATGTGTCATGAGCAAAGCTTTGACATGGGTTTTGGGTAGAGAGCACTTTTATCTGCCCATCCAATGTAAGAAGAATAGAGAAAAGCCCTGTACTGCCAGGAGTGGAAAGGACAAGAGGTCAATGCTGGAGGTGGGGGGGTGCACCAGTGGGAAGGGATGAGACCTCTGGATAAGAATGAGTCTCCCTTTTGCCAACCCAGAAACTTCTGATCCTGGAGAAGTTCTCAATCTTTGGTGGATCACAGTGGCTTGAGGGAGTGAAAAACAGGGAGAGAGAAACGGACTTGCTCAGATCACAAGCTGCATCTGAAAAAGAGCCAGGAATTCAGACCAGGCTCTCTCACACACATACACATACATACTCGTTCACACACCCCACTCAGCTTCCAGAAGAAGGAGCCTGTGTTTGCATGGGGTGGCAGCTATGCATCTGGCCCAAATTCAAAGAGCTGAATGTGGATAATGAGACAGGAAACTGTGCACACCTGCCAGTAGCAGTCCTGCCAGCATGGGTCCATCACCCCATAGGCTTCAGGAGGCTGAGCAGTGAAGGTGCTGAGTTGGGAGGAGGGATTCAGGGAGGCTTCAGAGTGACGAGGAAGAGAAGAAAGGACAGCAAACCAGAACGTATGTGTACAAGAGTTCCCTTGTGGTGCAGAGGGTTAAGGATATGGTGTTGTCACTACTGTGGCACAGGTTTGATCCCTGGCCCATGAATTTCTACATGCCATGGGCAGGGTAAACGGAGGAAGGTAGGAAGGGAGGGAGGGAAAGAAAGAACGTGTACAGATGTAATGTTAGAAAGAAGTTACACTCCATGATTCTGTGTGTACCAGGATTTTGAACAGACAAAATTAACCTGTGGTGACAAAAGTTAAAATGCAGTTACTGGAGTTCCCGTCATAGCACAGTAGTTAATGAATCCGACTAGGAACCATGAGGTTGCGGGTTCGGTCCCTGCCCTTGCTCAGTGGGTTAACGATCCGGCGTTACCATGAGCTGTGGTGTAGGTTGCAGACGTGGCTCGGATCCCGCGTTGCTGTGACTCTGGTGTAGGCTGGTGGCTACAGCTCCGATTTGACCCCTAGCCTGGGAACCTCCATATGCCGTGGGAGCGGCCCAAGAAATAGCAAAAAGACAAAAAAAAATGCAGTTACCTTTGGTTGGGGTTCTTTTCTGGGAGGGAAGCACAATAGACTCTTTAGAAGTGATGAAAATGTTCTATATTTTGACCAAGATGGTAGTTGCTCCAGATGTACACTTATGTAAATATTTATCCAGTTGCACATCTATGATCTTGCACCTTCCTATAAAGGTTATACTCAATTAAAAAGTTTTAAATAAACAACTAGGAGTTTGCAATTGGGGGTGAGGGCAGAGAGCTAAAAAGCAAGCTGATTGATGGTTCCAAACCCTAGAAAAGCTCAGGTATCTCTAAGGGTAAAAGTGTAGATGAACCTGAAAATAGGTTGATTGGTTTCAAGCTGGCAGAAGAATCTTGATTCCACAGATCTCCTGCCTAACACCAACAAAAGATGAAAGATTTACTCTCAGGGAAGAGGAAGATTCAAGGGCAATAGGCACAGCTGGGAGCAGGTAGATTGAGTCTACATACTGAATATAAGTCACCACCTGGACTTCTTTACACTAAGAGTGTCGCAAGACATGTTTCTTTGAAAACTCCATCTTATCCTTCTTTACTTTATCCCATCTTCATTCATTCTTTACTTTATCCAATCTTCCTGCTTGGAAAAATAGTCACAGTGTTGGTAAATGACTTAAGCTTAAGAAGTGTGCCTAAAGGTCAGAGTAAAAGCTTAACGTTTTACCAGCTAAGTGGATTTTAATGTGGTAAAAGAACTTATATAATAGTAAACAAACCCTGTATCATCCACCCATAGCCACTCCTCACTTGATCTCATCTAAAGAGCACAATAAAAGGGTGTGGTTTCTTGAGGCAGTGCTCTTGGTCCCTGAGACCTTGAGTCCCCCTGGTTCCCACCTTTACTTAAGATAAATGTCTCTGTGTCTTGTTTTATGTTAACTTTTTTCCTTAAGTTCTTCAGCACCATCCTGCTGAGAGCCAACCTTATACCTCCCCTTCCAGCACTGTTGCCACCACCACCACACAAGAGAACAGAGATTCCCTTCCAGGGAAATGGAACAATAAAAGAGAAAAAAAAACTATCCCTATCATAGGTAAGGCTTGTACTATGCAGTTCTAGGTCCCCATCTGATCAACCTACAGTGAAGCCCCCACTCAATCAGGTCAGATTATCTCGTACAAGCCTTCCAGACATCACTTTATTGCTTTGCTCTTAAATGTGAACACACAGCTGGAGATCACCAATATGTGAAGAAATCTTCTAACATAATGACCAAAGAGCAACAATTACAAATCAAATAAAAAGATGCAGAGGAGACAGAGACAATAAAGATAGCTGGAGGAAAACTTAAAAAAAAAAAAAAAGTCTGCTGTACAGCACAGGGAACTATGTCTAGTCGCTTATGATGGAACATAATGGAGGCTAATGTGAGAAAGAATGTATATGTGCATGTGTGACTGGGTCACTCTGCTGTACAGTAGAAACTGACAGAACACTGTAAACCTACTATAATGCAAAAATAAAAATCATTTAAAAATAAAAATAAAAAATTTTTTTAAAAAACTAATTAATCTCTTTCATGAGATTAAAAAAAATGATGCAAGAACAACAGGGTGCCATGAAGTAAAGAATTTAGAGAAGGACCCCTGTATGTTAAATATATGATGGCAGAAATAACTAAAATTAATAGAAGAATTAGTCAATAAAGTTGAATAAATCTCCTAGAAGCAAAACATAAATACAAAGAAATGGAAATAGGAGATTTAAGTTAAGAAAATTTAGAGAATCATGCCAATATCTTCCTATTAGGAGTTCTAGGAACAGATAACAAAGAAAACAATTAGAGAAATTATTAAAGAAATAATAACAGAAAATATTGTAGAACACAGAAGAGTCTCCAGATTAAAAGGGTTCACTGAGTACACAGAGCAATCAACAAATAAACAAACAAAAAAGATCCTCACCAATACACAGTATCAAGAAATTTCAGAAACCTGGGAATAAAAGTGCCTGGAAGAAACATAAAAAAGTCACACACAAAGGGCTGGAAATCATAATGGAATTGAACTGGACACCAACACTGGAGGTTAGAAGACAAGGGGAAATAGTCTTGAAAATTCAGATAGAAATGATTTCAAATGTAGAATCTTATTTTCAAACTGTTAGTCCAAAGTGAGAATAGAATATTGGGATACACAAAAATGTAAGGTCTCAAATTATTTTTACCTTTCTCACAAGCTATTGGCACAGTGCTTTCTAACCTAAAAGTGCATGGGGATCACCTGAGGATCTTGTTAAAATGCAGATTCTGACTCAGTAGATTTGGGGTGGATCCTGAGATTCAGCATCTCTTAACAACTTCTCAGGTGATGCCAATGCTGCTGGCTCATGGACCACTTTTGGAAGTAAGGCACTAAAGGATGTGCCCCCATGAAATTGAGAGACTAAACCAAGATAGAAAAAGGAAGAGCATCCAGGAAATTGAGGAGCCAACATGAAACAAGTCAAAGGTAAAATAGAGACAACAAGAAAGTATCAAAAGAAGGAGGAGGCTGAAGTGGAGGAAAAAATGAAACTGATGATGAGGTGACATATTGAGAGAAGACTTTTAATGATAGTGGAAGGTTTGAGGATGAATTAGTGACAGGAACATAGAAATCTAAGCAAATGAAAAAGTGTGGCAAGTATTAATTTCAAAGAAAACCAAAACTTAAGAGTAAAAGAAATGTAATTATATACTACATAATCACAATAACATAAACAATAAATATGGACCAAAAATCATAACAAACATTGGGGAGTTGAGGGAGGGTAGGATATTAATAAAAATTGAGCCCTCATCTTTCATAGTAGGAGGTCATAAAAATCAAGAAAAACTGGTATAAGCATGTTGTTCAGAAATATGGAGGTAAATACCTAAAGAAACAACTAAGGGAGTTCCTGTTGTGGTGCAGAGGAAACAAATCTGACTAGTATCCATGAGGATGTGGGTTCGTTCAATTCCTGGCATCACTCAGTTGGTCGGGGATCTGGCATTGCCATGAGCTGTGGTATAGGTTGCAGACATGGCTCAGGTCCTGCATTGCTGTGGCTGTGGCAGGCAGCTGTAGCTCCAGTTTGACCCCTAGCCTGGAAACTTCCATATGCTGTGGGTGTGGCCCTAGAAAGCAAAAAGAAAGAAAAGAAAGGAAGAGAGAACTAAAAGAATTCCAAGCAATTCCCTGCTGAGTGGGAAGGAGTGGGGAAGGGAAATAATGCTTTTTCATTATAAGCTTTGCAAAACTATTTGATTTTTTTTTAAATTAAGTACATGGATAACTCTGATCAAAATAAAAATAAAGAAAACTATTTAAAAACGTGGATGCTTTGTCATTAATAATAAACCACTTAGAGTACACATCACAACTTAATTGCCACTCTCCAGTGTTTCAGGACCCAGTCTTGCAAACCACAGTTCAGAGGCAGTTCATTCCCTTCAGATGCTCAGTTCCAGGAGAGGCCACATGGCAGGAGATATTTGCAGAGAGAAAAATAGCATGTTCCAGAGATGGTTCTGAAACTTCCTGACAGCTAAGAGGATATCCAACAGGTTCCTGAATAAGGTAACCCTAAGCAGTGCCTACTTTTTCTAAAAGAGAAACTTTTCCCTCCTGGGTTTCCTATTTCACTAAGTAGCAACAATGTCCATCCAGTCGCCCAATAGATTAGTCAGGATTTTTTTCAGTTCCAGGTACCAGAAGCTAAATTCCAACTGGCTTAAGTGGAAAAGCAATTCTTGCAATCCCATGTGGCTCAGGGAAGGCCCTAGGGAAAACCCAGGTTCCAATCCTACCTTCAACATTCACCATCGTGCTGCGATGTGGACAAGATAATTAAATCATTTTAAGATGGAAGTGATAATATTATTGTGAATATGAAATGCATTAACGTTTTAAAGTACTTTGGACTGTCTGGTGCAGAGCGAACACTCAATAGACACGGGCTATTACTACTATAAGCTATGGTGCAGGAATCACAACAAATCTGGAGGACAAATAAAAACATCTATCCTGGACACATTGCAGTGTAACTGCAGAACATCAAAGATAAAGAAAAAAGTATCAAAGTCCTCAGGAAAGAGAGACAAGTTTCTTAAAAAGGATTGACAATTAGGCTGAAGTGGGCTTTTCATCAGCAGTCAGAAAAGCCAGAAGAAAGCAAAATATCCTCAAAATACTGAGAGAAAAAAAGTGACAAATGAGAATTTTTAACTCAGCGAAACTATTCTTTAAGACTCAGTATTAAATGAAGAACTCATCAGATGAAAAACAGCTGAAATTTACCACTAACAGCCCTCACCCAGCCCTTCTAAAGATTTACTCCAGGAAGAAGGAAATAGGACTGAGAACAAAGGATGAATGGGAGAAACACTGGTGGGAAAATAAGTTAGTAAACATATGGCAAATGAAAATATTGTTTATACAAACAACAGTCATGATGATGACTAATATAGGGAATTAAAAAGAAAGAAGTAAACACAGAATAATGATCTATGAAGTAGGAAGATGTAACAGGAGCTAAAACATTCTGCAGACCTGGTATTGTTCTGGAGGAGAGTAAAGGAACTGATTAACTTTGTGAATTTAAGCAAACAGGTTAAAATTTAACAGTAGTTATAGAAAATAATAGAAACATCACATAGATCCCAAAATAACAGAGAGAGAAAAAAAGAATCAAATAGAATTCAGGAAAACTTAGAAAGAGTGAATAGGAGGCACAAAATGAGATAATAGTAATGAATCCAAGTATTTCAATAATCACAATAAATATTGATGGACTAAATTCATCAATTTAAAAGCATAAATTTACCTTTCTATAAGATTGAAGTTTACCATAATAAAACATTTAAAAAGGGAGATCGTCAGTGTAGAGTTTCTACCAAAAAAACCCACCTATGGGTGTTTTCAAGGGTACACTGAAATCATAAGGACAAAAAAAGTTGAAGATAAGACATAAGAAAAAGCTACACCAGGCAAACACTGATCATAAGAAAACTGGTGTACGTAATAGATAAAAGAGACTTTAATGTAAAAGCCATTAGGGATAAAGATAATTACTATGGAAAGATAAAAAGAATAATTCACTAGGAAAATACGACAGTTTGAAACATGCATGTACCTAAATAATATCCCTGAAAATGTTCTAGTGAAAATTTGACAAAATTACAAAGATATTGACAAATCCACAATCACATCTCTCTCACTAATAAAAATTATAAAATATTATTAAAAATATAGAATGTTTGAGTTCCCTGGTGGCCTAGCAATTAAGGTCTCAGCATTGTCAGTGCTACGGTTCAAGTCACGCTGTAGCGTGAGTTCAGTCCCTGGCCTAGGAACTTTGGTATGCCATAGGTACAGACAAAAAAATAAAAATAAATATTTAAAAACATATATAAGATGCAAACTATTGTATTTGGAATAGATAAGTAATGAGATCCTGCTGTGTAGCACTGGGAATTATATCTAGTCTTGTGATGGAACATGATGGAGGATAATGTGACTGGGTCACTTTGCTGTACAGTAGAAATTGACAGAACACTGTAAACCAACTATAATGGAAAAAATAAAAATCATTTAAAAAATATATAGACGTTTTGAATAACAAAGTTAACAAGATTTATTTAAGGGCCTTATTTATAAAGACCCCTGTAGCCACTACATTTAGAGAACATACAGTCTTCTGAAGCGCTATGGAAAATTTATGAACATTAATCATAAGTGAACCTTTATGCTAAGTCTCAAAAATTTTAAAGGAGTAGTGTAAGAGAAAAGAACAAACTTGACTTCATATTGGATCTATTCCTTTAGCTCTAACCTTTGTGCTCTGTTGCCTATGCTTAGTGGTTGGCTCTGCACCTTTGAAAAAGAATGCTGCCTATAGTCTGAAATATATCTAACAGCCATTTCTCAAGGCTCTGCCTCCCTGGCTTAAACACTTTTCATCATAAAGGAGTTCCCATCGTGGCGCAGTGGTTAATGGATCTGACTAGGAACCATGAGGTTGTGGGTTTGATCCCTGGCCTCACTCAATGGATTAACGATCCGGCGTTGCCGTGAGCTGTGGTGTAGGTCGCAGACGCGGCTCAGATCTCGAGTTGCTGTGGCTCTGGTGTAGGCCTGTGGCTACAGCTCCGATTAGACCCCTAGCCTGGGAACCTCCATATGCCGTGGGAGCGGCCAGAGAAATAGTAAAAAGACAAAAAAAAAAAAAAAAAAGTTGCAGAACAAAAAATAACACTTTGGAGGTTTACAACAATATCAGACCTGCGAAAGCAAAGGATGACCACATCCCCTCCAGAGTTTGGCTGGTACCAAGAAGTCTGCAACAATCACAGCCCTCTTTCATTTTAGTATGAAAGAAGACTTTCATAGGCTTTCTTTTTTCTGTTTCTTTTTCAGCCACCCTTGTGGAAAATGGAAGTTCCCAGGCCAGGGATTGATTCTGAGGTGGAGCTGACGGCAACTACAGCATTGCTGGATCCTTAACCCAATGCCCCAGGCCAGGGATCTAACTGGTGCCTCCAAAGAGACAAGTTGGATCATTAACCTACTGTGCCAGAACGGGAACTCCCTGAAGTCTGAATTCTAACTCAGGTAAACTGGTTACTTGGGACAATAACCTGTCATCTTCTCCGTCTGCTGGCTTTCAGGATAAAGTTGCTATTCCTTGCACCAATCCTTGGATTTATCAACGCTTTGGATTTATTGGCTGTCCAATAAGTACAAGCTTTGACTTGGCAACCAGTAGTATATATAGATAACATCCTTTCACCAAGATGCTAACAAATTAGAAATCAATCACGAAAACATGCCTTTAAAAATCTGTGATTTGAAATTTTTAAAAAGCACATTTCCAAATGGAAACATAGAATAAGCTTACTTAAACTTCACTTTTTAGTACAGAAAAATTGCGACTAGTACAGAGCACTCGCATACCTTGTGCCCACTTTTCCCTTCACCAATATTTATACATTATTATTAACGAAATCCATACTTCATTCAGACTTCCTTGGTTTTAACCTAGTATCTTTTTTCTGTTCCAAGATTTCGCATTACATTTAACCATCACATCACCTTAGCCTCCTCTTGGCCGTGACAGTTTCTCAGACTTTCCTTGGTTTTGACAACCCTGATAGTTTTGAGGAGTACTGGTCAGATATTTTATAAAATGTCCCTTGACTGAGATCTCCATGACTATGCTATGGTTGTGGCTTTTGGGGAGAAGAATCACAGAGGTAAAGCATCATTTTCTCCATCAAGGGTATATACTGTCAAGGTGCCACATCACTGCTGCCATTGACTTTGATCACTGGGCTATGGTAGTGTTTGTCTGTTTTCTCGACTGTAATTTATTTTATTCCCCCTTTTCAAACTGTCCTCTTTGGAAGCAAGTCACTAAGCATAGCCCATACTTAAGAAGAATCCATCTCCCTTACAGGCGAGTATCTACATAAATCATTTGGAATTCTGCATTGAAGACTGATTTGTCTCTTCTCTCTCACTGACTTATTTATTCAATCATTTATTTCTATCAGTGTGAACTTATGGATATTTATTTATGCTTTGGGTTATATGATGTTATTTATTTTGTTGCTCAAATTTATATGTGTATTAATATACATTTAATATATTGTTTATGTATATACAAACCTGTGTGTATATACTTTAATCCATATATGTGCACAAATCCATAATTATTTTTATATGTATCTATCAGTATGTATGTTAAGCTAAGCATAAGTTCACACTCGCAAAATCTCTGACTCTAATCCAGTACCACATACTTCATTTGTTCTTTTTAATGAATAATTAAAAAAAATAACAACAAAAACAAAACTCAAGACCCAGATTGTTTAATGGCAAGCTTTATCAAGAATTCAAGGAATAGAGAGTGCCCTGGTGGTCTAGTGGTTAGGACTCGGCACTTTTATTGCTGCAGTCTGGGGTTCAATCCTTGGTGTAGGAACCAAGATCCCATATCAAGCTGCTGCACACTGCAGCCAAAAAAAAAAAAAGAATTCAAGGAACAGAGACAATTTTAAATATGAATTTGAAAGGCATCAACAAAGACCAAAAAAAAAAGAAAAAGGAAAGATATCCCACATTTAATGCCATTCCAAATGAAATCCCAGAAACGTTTTCAATGAAATTTTGATAAGCTGAATCTAAAATTTATGTAGAAAGTCCAAATAACAATAATAGCCAAGACAATTCTAAAGAAGAACACAAAGAGGATTTGCCTTACTATAAATTAATTACAGCTGAGCCTTGGTGCAGGCGTAGACAAAAGGACAAATATAACAGAATATGGAGCCCAGAAACAGCTCCATATTTGGGAAATTGCTATATGAGAAAAGTGACAGTGTGGCTCAGAGGAGAGAAAAAACTATTTATTAAATGGTGCTGGGGAAAACCTAACTCGGGCCTTATATTTAAAAGTAGAAAGTTTGGAGTTCCTATCGTGGCTCAGTGGAAACAAATCTGACTAGAAACCATGAGGTTGCGGGTTCAATCCTTTGCCTCACTCAGTGGGTTAAGGATCCCGAGTTGCTGTGGCTGTGGTGTAGGATGTGGCAGCTACAGCTCCGATTAGACCCCTAGCCTGGGAACCTCCATATGCAGCGGGTGCGGCCCCAGAAAAGACAAAAAGACCAAAAAAAAAAAAAAAAAGTAAAGAGTTTGATATTTACCACATCAGAATAAGGAAGGATTTCTTTCTTTTTTCTTTTTTTTTTTTTTGTCTTTTCAGGGCCGCTCCCACTTATATGGAGGTTCCCAGGCTAGGGGTCTAATCAGAGCTGTAGCCACCATCCTTCGCCAGAGCCACAGCAAGGCCAGATCCGAGCCACGTCTGCAACCTACACCACAGCTCAAGGCAACACTGGAGCCTTAATCCACTGAGCGAGGCCAGGGACTGAACCCGCAACCTCATGGTTTTCTAGTCAGATTCCTTAACCACTGAGCCACAACAGGAACTCCTAAGGAAGGATTTCTTAAACTAGAAACAAAAACCACACAAACCTTAGAGCAAAACAATTATATACTCAATTACATTAAAATGTAATTAAAATATAAAACTTCTTAATAAAAAACACCTTCCAAAGTTGAAAAAATAAACCACAAAAGGTGGGAAAAAAAAAGAAAAAAAAGAGGCACAGACTAAGGGAAGATGTCTGCAAAATATTTAGCCAAAAAAGTATTAGAATCAAAAAATATCTTCATATATTTACAAAGCAGTCACGAAAACAACAACTACAAAGAACTGAGCAGAAAAAATTAGCAGAGTATATAAATAGGCATATCACAGAAAAGGAAACCAGGATAGCCAAGAAACAATAAAAAATATGTTCAATGCCACTAGTATTCAGGGAAATGCAAATTAAATTCACTACTTCATACATATTAGATTTGCAAAAATTCAAAACTCTTACAAGATTTTAAAAGGGAGAAATAAATTCAGCATTTTCCCTTCTCCTCTTGGGAAGTCCTCCAAAAGCAACAGGAGAAAATAATAACAGAAACACAAACTCCACCTTTGATGAAACAATTTGAATCCAAACCCACAAATTATCTGGAAGTACTGCCAAAAGCAATGAAAATTAAGCAGCAGAGGCAAGCAGAAGGGCAAGGATGCAGGCGATGGCTGAGCTCAAAGAGCTCAGAGTTACATACCAAGGTCCAAAACATAACCAAAGCCAAAATGAAGAATGGGGCACATGGGCTTGTGGCTGGAACTTCCCGGAAATTGGTTTAATTATGAGAAATATTGGAGGTAGGGCTGATTGAGAATTCCCAGAGACATGCCCCTCAAACACAAAGCTGAGTCTATTCCAGCACCTGAGCAGACCCACAGCTGCTTGTCTCCTTTAGCTGAGCAATGGTGAGTCAAGGAACTCATGCAGGCTACCCTAAGATATAAGGATGGTTCCTGCTGGGCACTAGTTGCTCAGGCCTCTCCTGGAGCCTTGAGATTAACTTCCTATAAATAGTTGGTATTTATATGAGAGTTCTCCAGAGAAACAGAACTAATAGGATGTATATATAGAAAGAGGCTGATTGGAAGGAATTGGCTCAAGCAATTACGGAGGCTGTAAAGTCCACAATCTGGGCTGGCAGACTGGAGACCCAGGGATGCTGATGAAGTCAGAGGCAGTCAGCTGGAGAATTCCTTCTCACTTGTGGAAGCCGGTCTTCTTGTTCTAGTCACTCCTTCAACTGAATAGATGAGGCTCACCCACATTATGGAGGGCAATCTGCTTTAATCAAATTTAAGTGCAGATCTCATCCCAAAAACACTCTCCAAGGTGACACATGAAATGAATCATCACAGGGTCTAGGGTTCATTTCCTTAAAGGCAGAGTCTGAGGCAGGAATTTGGATGCACTTGTTATATAGAAGGAATCCTCTTGGGAAATGGACAGTGATGGAAATAGAACAGGAAAAGTGGCTAAACAAACATGAACTCTAAGCTGCAGTCTAGCTTCAGGCTGATCCTTTGGGGACTTCTGCAGCACTTTCATGACACCAATGTTGTTTCCACTTTAAGCAAGGGGTCTGGGCTCTGAACTCCTGTGTCTGCTGGGTGGTAACTCAAGGCTACTCCAGAGCTGGGGGTATGACTGAGAACATCACTTCCCAGGTGGGGTGGTCAATTTTAGGTGTTAACTTGACTAGGCTCTGCTGCCTTTTGGTCAAACACCAGTCTAGATATTGCTATGAAAATATGCTATAGATGTAACTAATTTATAATCAGCTGACATTGAGTAAAGGAGTCATGTGGGTGGGCCTCATTCAATCAGTTGAAGACCTTCAGAGCAAAAACTGAGGCTTCCCAAAGAAGAAGGAATTCTGCTCAAGACTGCAACAGTGATTCTCACCTCTTGCCTGAGTTTCCAGCCTAATGGCCTATGTACAAATTTCAGACTTGTCAGAGTCCATAATCACATGCACCATTTTTTCTCTCTTTCTCCAACAGGTTTTAAACCCTCACTAATACATCAGATGGGTGGGCTTTCATTCAACCAATGGCAAATCTTTGGAGAAGGACTTACCTATGAGCCATTAGTAACCAACCCTCCCAGCAGCTGGAGGGTAGGTGCACTGGTCTGGTAAAGGGAATCTGGTAGGGCACCAATCACATCCACTACAATCCACTCCTGCATAGGCAGATCCACTTGCTTCCCACATTAAATTCACTCCATCCACGGACAGCTTCTCCAGGATTCTGGTCAGTCACAATTCCTGGGGACTCTCACAAGAGAAAAGTTAGTGGAATGAACTACAGCTTGAACTGCTACAATTGATCTCATATCTGTAACTGATGCTGTCATCTTCCCCGTCTACACTCCCCCATCTGGGTTCTCCTCCCCCTCAACCAGCACTTGGTTGGTCCAAGTGGCTCCCATGGTAGAGTGTCCCAGACCCTCATGTCTGAGGGATCTGGAGCTCGGGTTACTATGCTTTTATCAGACCGTGATTGCTATATGTGCCCAGTTTACAATTTGTGTGAGAAAACCAAAGATCATCTGATGTCAGACACGCTCTGCCCTGCCTCCATGGTATAGCAGCAGCTTTAGCTCCTGAGGATCAGAATCAGTTACTCCTGCCAGTATGGTAGGTAATTGTTTCCTTTGCCTGCCGGTCCACCAGCATGAGTAGCCCGTATGACAAAGCAGCAGCCATAATTGTACGTTTAGTGGGATTCTTATTGTGTCCCCAGATAGAACTCTTCTCTCATCTCTGGAAACCAGGACCTCTAGACCCACAGAGCCTAAAGTTTCAGGAAGGGTGTGTCACACAGAGTAGTGGTGATCAGGGCCAACCTATACCTCTTGGTCCTTGGACCCATGTATTCTACCTTTTATGAGGAGACTATCACGTAATGACCATTGACTTACGGTGTGTATTGCTTCCTTAAGATCATCCTAAAGGAGAGACTTAAAATAATCCCATCGTTAATCACAGGGCATATATAGAGTAGGCAGCATTTGGGACTGAGAGACAATCAGCTGACAACTGACAAATTATCTGTGACTTTCCTTGGTACCATGGTTTTCTCCTTGACACTGTCATTCTTTTTGTCTCAGGCTCACCTTGAGAGTCATCTTTCCATTTTCCTCTCCTTTGGACCAAGTGTCCCAAGTCCCTGTATTCTTATCCCTCAGAAAAGACTCACATTCTGACTCTCCATTCTCAAGGTTAGAGAGCGCCATCACTCAGTTCTTAGATTCCTTGTATTCTGTTTGTATCCATTCCCTTAACAATCCCATTCAGTCTATGGCTTTAAGCACCATTTACACACTGATGATTTCCAGACGTATAACTTCAGATACCCTCAATTCCAGATTCACATAGCCATGTCATACTGGGGAGTCCTTCCTCTTGGGGACCTGGCTTCTATTTTTTTTTTTTGTCTTTTTGCCATTTCTTGGGCCGCTCCCACAGCATATGTAGATTCCCAGGCTAGGGGTCCAATCGGAGCTGTAGCCACCGGCCTATGCCACAGCCACAGCAACGCGGGATCCAAGTCACGTCTGCAACCTACACCACAGCTCACGGCAATGCTGGATCATTAAGTCACTGAGCAAGGCCAGGGACCGAACCCACAACCTCATGGTTCCTAGCTGGATTCATTAACCACTGTGCCACGATGGGAACTCCCTGGCTTCTCTTTCTATCAATGAATTCCAGGCCCAGAAACATTGCATAAAGTAACATAGTGGAGTTATGGTTGTGGCTCAGTGGTAATGAACCCGACAAGTATCCATGAGGATGTGGGTCCCATCTCTGGCCTTGCTCAGTGGGTTAAGGATCCAGCGTTGCCATGAGCTGTGGTGCAGGCGCTGACATGGCTTGGATCTGGGTTGCTGTGGCTGTGGCATAGGCCGGCACCTGCAGCTCTGATTTAACCCCTAACCTGAGGACTTCCATATGTCACAGGGGCAGCCCTAAAGGGCAAACAAAATAAAAAATAACAAAATAGAGTCATATATATAGTATATATGCGAATATGTTAACATACAATTAAGAACATATTAATTCTACATAACATCTAAGGCAATTACACCTTCCTTTCTGTGTGCTGCTTATCTACTTTGGCTATGTTTCTGTCAGATCTTTGGTCTTTTTTATTCTTGAACATTAAGAGTTCTTTATATGTTGGGAAGATCAGTCCTTCTTTTCAGCAAGTATTGCTGGGAAACCTGGACAGCTGCAGAAAAATCAATGAAACTAGAACACACCCTCACACTATGCACGAAAATAAATTCAAAATGGCTGAAAGACTTAAATATAAGACAAGACACCATCAAACTCCTGGAAGAGAACATAGGCAAAACGTTCTCTGACATCAACCTTATGAATATTTTCTCAGGTCAGTCTCCCAAAGCAACAGAAATAAGAGCAAAAATTAAAAAATAGGACCTCATCAAACTGACAAGATTTGCACAGCAAAGACAACAAAAAGACAACTTACAGAATGGGAGAAAATAGTTTCAAATGATACAACTGACAAGGGCTTAATCTCTAGAATATACAAGCAACTTATACAACTCAACAGCAAAAAAGCCAACAACCCAATGGAAAAATGGGAAAAAGACCTGAATAGACATATCTCCAAGGAAGATGTACAGATGGCCAACAGGCACATGAAAAAATGATCAAAATCCCTGAGTATTAGAGAAATGCAAATCAAAACTACCATGAGGAGTTCCCGTCATGGCGCAGTGGTTAACGAATCCGACTAGGAACCATGAGGTTGCGGGTTCGGGCCCTGCCCTTGCTCAGTGGGTTAACGATCTGGTGTTGCCGTGAGCTGTGGTGTAGGTTGCAGACGCGGCTCGGATCCCACGTTGCTGTGGCTCTGGCATAGGCCGGAGGCTACAGCTCCGATTAGACCCCTAGCCTGGGAACCTCCATACGCGGGAGCAGCCCAAGAAACAGCAAAAAAAAGACAAAAAAAAAAACTACCATGAGATGCCACCTCACACCAGTCAGAATGGCCATCATTAGTAAGTCCGCAGATAACAAATGCTGGAGGGGGTGTGGACAAAAAGGAACCCTCCTGCACTGTTGGTAGGAATGTAAGCTGGTACAACCACTATGGAGATCAGTATGGAGATAACTTAGATATCTATACATTGAACTGCCGTATGACCCAGCAATCCCATTCTTGGGCATATATCCAGTCAAAACTTTCCTTAAAAAAGACACATGCACCCGGATGTTCATTGCAGCTCTATTCACAATAGCCAAGACATGGCAACAACCCAAATGTCCATTGACAGACATTTGGATTAGGAAGAAGTGGTATATATACACAATGGAATACTACTCAGCCATAAAAAAGAACGACATAATGCCATTTGCAGCTACATGGATGGAACTAAAGACTCTTATACTGAGTGAAGTAAGTCAGAAAGAGAAAGACAAATACCATATGATATCACTTATATCTGGAATCTAATAGAAGGCACAAATGAACTTTTCGACAGAAAAGAAAATCATGGACTTGGAAAACAGACTTGTGGTTACCAAGGGGGAGGGGGAGGGAGTGGGGTGGTTGGGGATCTTGGGGTTGATATAAACTATTGCCTCTGGAATGGATTAGCAATGAGATCCTGCTGTGTAGCACTGGGAACTATGTCTAGTCACTTATGATGGAGCATGATAATGTGAGAAAATAGAATGTGTACATGTATGTGTAACAGGGTCACCATGTTGAACAGTAGAAAAAAAAAGTATTGGGAAAATAACTATAAAAAAAAAAAAAGATCAGTCCTTTTTCCTGTGAAATAGATTGCAAAAATTTCCCCAGTTTGTCATTTACTTTTTGAGCTTGTTAGTGATGTTTCTGTCATGCAAAAGGCTTTTGCATTTTTAATTTACATTTATAAATGTTTTCAACTTACTGTACTTGCATTTTGAATCATAATTAGAAATATCCTTAGGCCCACGTTTACTTCTAGTACTTTTTGGACTTCATTTTGTACCTCCCTGGCTGGTGAACCAGGACCAAGCGGTAGTGAGGAGGCTTTGCAGGGATGGGGGTGGGATGTCAAAATAGGGGTGGTCCTACCCCATAGGGAAGCAGATTTCTCCCTGCATCAGTCCACATCACAAACATGTTCCAGAACAGTCCTGGATCCCAGCCTGCTCTCTAGCTGCGGTTTTTCCCATCTACCACATTTCTGCAGCCTTGAGCTCCTCCCAGCCCAGAGTAGGGCACTTTCACCTACTACTGCGTAATGTCCTCTGGGGCAACTGGAAACATCAGGACCTCAGGCTGGCACAGGCTATGACAGCAAGTCCCAGGCCACAAAGCAAGAGGAGGGCAAGGGTTTCTTGGATCCTAGGACCTCAACCTGCCTCTTAGTCCTGGATTCCCTGAGGTCAGCCTGACCCCAAAGCAAGCCCTCTCTGGAAGTCTTGATTGGAAGCTGCTTGTCTAAAAGCCCACTCAGGACTAGGTTTTCAGAGTCAAGGCCCCAGAAGCCAGACAGAGTCTGGGAATGAGAGAAGGAGCCTCAGGATCATGGCCCTGTCACAAACAGGCCCCCTCTGTAGCCAGCCTGTGGGACACAAGGAAGATCTGAGGAGGCAGTTTGCCCACAGTGGTTCTTGCTCAGAGGAAGGCATAGAGTAGGAAAGGGGCATCTAGGCCTAAGGTCATCAGGGACTTCAACTGAGCAGGCTACTCTGCAGGAACACCTGGGAGCTGCTTGCCAGCCGAGTGAGAACAGGGAGGGAGGCTTGTGTGAAGGCTGTGGCCTCAGCTGTTGATCCCAAGAGGCAATGCAAGAAGGTTATGGCTGAGGAAGGCCAGGTGGTCCCTTAAGCCTGTACTTCCCAGCCTGTCATGTTACAGTACCACGACGTACTCGAGTGTGCCACCCTAGGGTAAATGGACAAGTCTGCAGGGAACTGGGGAAGGATAAGCAAGAGAGGTACAACCCCACTCCCCAGGCCCTTCCAGCCACCTGGAGGGCTGAGGAACTCAAAGTGCCTCATTCAGGAATGTCAGAGAACAGCAGCCCTGCCCTTGGCTACCAACTCGCCCTGACACTCCCCTCCCACCCTGGCTCCTGTTCCACTTCAAGCCCAGCTCTTGACAAAGACATCAGGTCTCTGGGTGGTGGCACTAATAATTGTACAGGGCTGGGGCCTTGAATCTGCACAGCTCAGCAAGGCCAGGATCTGTGAGGAGATCAGGGTTCCACCCTCTGGGTGGCTCCCACGCTGAGGGCCTTTTTCACCATCTTGTGGAGGTCAGCCAGCACCACCATGAACCTCCGGTATAGCTAATAAAAGAAAGAAAGAACACACGTATGCACACTGGGGGCACACAAAGGTAGAACACCTCCTTTCTGGCCAGGAGGAGAGAGGGAGAAGAGGAAGATTCATGGGGCAAAGAAAAGGAGTCCTGTCAAATTTCCCCAGGAGGCTAGATCCTTTCCCTGGCTTAGGGGAGAGATGGGGCCTGGGGACAGGTCAGTCTGGCCAGCATTGCCAACCAAGCAGCCCTACCCCCAGCAATGTGGCAGAAACAAGCTCAGGTCTGAGCTATATTCCTCTGAATGTAACTGGCAGGATGGGGGAATGGTAGGGATCCAGTCATTTAGGACAAGCCAAGAGGCCACTACTTCTCCACAGCTCAGAGCACTCAGCACCCCCTTTAAAAGAGCAACCAGCAAGTACTGACTGCACATAACACACCAGCCACTGTGCTTAGCGTGTCACGCACCTTGTCTCATTTCACCCCTCTGGCTCCCTGAAAATGGCCAGCAGCTCTACGGACCAAGAGGCTCCTTGCATATGTCAGAGTCCACTGGTCCCATATCAGAGTGAATGTTTGCTCAGACTGATGGTGCATTAGGGGACTAAAAAATACACTGGTGATTAAAAAAACTCAGATATTGTTACCAGAATAAAATTGTATGTGATGGCAACATATAACTTTTTTATTATTGAGGATAAACAATTGCTAATTTAATCTACGTCATTTCTTAAAAAGACAAATTCAGAAAATTTATGTTGGGGAGTGATCTTCGCCTGTCTTCTGTCCTTCATCTTGAAACTGGAATGCTCCTTTGTAATATTTTACTTACCTCCCACAACACCAAACCCATTAGATATAAATATAGATTAATAAATTCATAGCATTATTTCAAGGCTCTGACCCATCTCTGCAACTGCATCTCTTTGGCTTCCTCTGCAAGTCCCACACTGCCACCTGAAGGCCACCATTGCCATTGCATGGCCATTGATCAACCCAGAGCTTGTACAGAACAGTCTCAGAGACGAGAAGACAACCAAGAATTACCAAATATACAAAGAAGGCCAAGCTCATGAAGGAGAGGCCACAAAGAACCTATCCCAAGGAAATCGCTTACAGAACAATCAGGAAAATGACATAAAATGCACATATTAACACCATCTGAAGTAAGGAGTGATGGAAGCATATTCATACAACAAGAACAGATCGTTTTGGAAGATCCAATTAGAGAACTTAAACAGGAAAATGTGATAGTCAAAAATTAAATAAAACCCCCCAAAAGATGCATAGAGGATCAGACAGGATATAGGTGGAGAATGTATATGTGAACCAGAAAATCATGCAAAGAAAATTTCCAGAATGCAGCACAAGTGAAAAGATAGAATGTGCAAAAGGAAAGTTTAGGGATAGAGAGGATCGATTCATACATTTCAATATCCATTTATCAATATCCATTTAATAGGAATCTAGAAAGAGAGAATGAAGAAGAGTAGAGTTTTGATAAAATTGGAAAATAATTCCTTGGAGCTTCAAAAAGACATGACTTTCGAAATCGAAAGAGCTCACTGGAGTTCTTGGCTCAGTGGTAATGAACCCGACTAGGATCCATGAAGATGCAGGTTTGATCCCTGACCTCACTCAGTTGGTTAAAGGATCTGTCATTGCCATGAGCTGCGGTGTAGGTCACAGGTGCGGCTCTGATCTGGCGTTGCTGTGGTGTAGGCTGGCAGCTGCAGCTCTGATTCAACCCCTAGCCTGGGAACTTCCATGTGCCCCAGGTGTGGCCCTAAAAAGAAAAAAAAGAGAGCTCACTGATTTTAAGCTCATACTTTAGAAAAATCAGAGTGAAACACGTGAAAATCCAAGACAGAGAAAACCCTATAATTTAGATAATCTTATCTACAATGGGACAGGAGTTTTCGGCTGAAATCAGGCTGCTCAGAGGCAACATCCAATGCAAGGGAGCACAACAATCTGAGGAATGTGAAGCTCGAACCAAGAAGTCTACCTTCATCCAGACTATAATTCATAAATCAGGACAAAAAAAGAAAACTCCAGACATATAAGGACTCAGAATGTTTACAACCCTCCACTATAGACCTATTCAATTGCACACTCCAGGAAAGAGAAATAAACCCAAAGGGAAGATAGCAAGTCAAAGGAGAAGAGTCAGAAGGGTGTGTAAATACCAGCTCACCAGCCTGCCCATCCCAAGGGCCACTGGCCTTGGTGAGGAGGCAGGAGAGAAACAAGCTGCCCCCACCCTGTGCCCACCCACAGCACTGGCCCAGCTGCCTCAGTGCCCCCAGTCATGTCCAGTTGAAGGCCTGGGATCCTAGGCCAATCCGGGATGTGGATACCTTCATCCCAGCTGGGAGCTAGAACAAGGGTCTTCTTCCCAGAGTCAGGACAAGTGAGGCTTTGTCTCTTATTAGAAGAGAAAATGGGACTTTGGCCTTGGAGAGCATGTGTGTGTGTGTGTGTGTGTGAGAGAGAGAGAGAGAGAGAGATTGAGGCAGAGGCTGCAGCCAAAGAGAGCACTGCTGGCAGAGGGGAAAGAAATGAGCCAAGTGTTCCAGTGAGTGGTGAGTATGGCAGGGCGGCCCCTGAAGGGCACCAGGTGGCTTGGCACTGGGTGGGACCTGACGATCCCCACACCAGCCTGGTCAGGGTGGATCTCCCCTCCACAGACCTAAAGTCTGCCCATACTGGAGAGGGTCCAGGTATTTGGAGGGCCCCGGTGGGTCAGAAGAAATGATAAACAGAGGAGAGAGAGAGAGAGAGAGAGAGAGAGAGAGAGAGAGAGAGAGAGAGAGAGAGAGAGAGAGAGAGAGAGAGAGAGAGAGAAATCGCCCAGGTTGTGGGATATGTTTGTGAAAAAGGCAGGAGTTTCCCCTGTGGTACAGCGAGTTAAGAATCCGACTGTAGTGGCTTGAATCACAGCTGTGGCTCAGATTCAATCCCTGGCCCGGGAACTTCCATAAGCCTCGGATGTGGCCATTAACAAAAGAAAAAGGCGGGAACCCAGGCCCCAGCGTTCCCAGCCAGGGTCCCTCCACTTCTGCCCATCCCTGGCAGCTGACAGGCACTCACCAGCCACCCCGACTAGGAAGGACACAGACATGCTTGCTCACATCCACTCAGCCTCTGATAAATGAATATGCCCTCAGACATTTAGCTTCTGGGAATGGTGAGACCATTTGCACGAGGTGGCAGCTGTATGACAAGAGAATGGCAAGCGTAGAGAGCGAAGATGAATCATTAGCAGGGGGACCCAGGAGCTGGAGGCCAGCAGGGCAGGTTATCATCCCACAGCCTCCTGGAGGCTGAGCAGAGAAGGGTGGGGAGCTGTGACCAGGGACAGGGAAGCCAGAGGCGAAGGGGAGTTAGCAGGCAGGACCGGGGAGTTAGTGACCCAGAATGGCAACCCATGTGGTCCCCCTTCGTTCCTGATAGGCCTTAGCACTGAATCCAGGAGTGGGGTGAGCAGAAGATGGTCAGGGCTGGGGCCATTTGCAGAAAGTGTGGATTGGATGGATTCGTCTTTGCTTCTGGTCTCGGTTAAGAAGGGTAACCTGCACCTCAGCTCTCACGGCGCCCATTCTGTTGAGGATCTGGAGACCTGGGTCCTCTGAGGTCTTTCTGTGTTTGGGGTGGACCCTAGGCTGGACAGTTGCCCCATTTCCCTTACACACTCCAACATCACATGAGCCCTGTTCACCTTTGCCTGACCTTCCCAAGAGCCCCTGGAGAGAGCCTCTCCTTCCAGAAACCCGTGGGAGAAGATCCCTGCCCCAGGTCCAGGCTGCACTCCTGCAGGAGATTCCCAAGGCCCGACAAGATGGGAAGCAGGAGCCCCAGAGGGTTCCCACCCCTCCCCCTAACCTAGCCCTGGTCTGGAGCCCACAGTCCTTCCTCTCTGTCACAGCTGCAGCCTGAGTCAGCCTCCAGCCCTGTCCGCAGCCTGTCGCCGGTCCAGAGCCAGTCGGAGGGCCTGCTTCAAGGTCTCCACATTGTTCAGAACGTTGTATCGACTCAGGGCCACCAGCCGCTCAAACTCCTGGGGCTCATAGGTGAAGTTCATCATGCTGTAGGGGGTGTCAGGCCCGCTGATGACAAAGTCCCCACAGGCCTTCTCCTCAGCAGTTTGTCGCTCCACACCTGTGGTGGGGAGTGGAGAGAGGCCAGGCTGGGGCACTCTGTGGCTAGGAGCTGCCAGTCCAGAAGTCCCCCTTCCCTAGGACATCTGGCTGGTTCTGTGGACTCTGCTTGGGCCCAGAGCTCAGCTCCCTTGCCCCCCCGCCCCCCAGGAGGAGCCAGGCCAATCCAGGAAGCAGTGGCCACCTCGGGTCCCCCAGGTGTATTGCAGTGGTGAACCCAGTCTCAGAAAGGCACCCTAGCTCCTGGGCCAGCCCCAGCCCCAGCCCCAGGGTTTCCCCTCACCTGGGGCCAGGTGCGTGCGGAAGGTATGGTTGACCAGGGGGAAATGCAGCACGATGGGTGAGCACGGGTCCCCTGCCTTGGCAAACAGGTAGCACTCCTGGGGTTCCTTCAAGTCCTCAGGCCGCACCTCAATCTTGGGGAAGGGGATGCCTCGGTCCAGGCAGTACTGCTCTGTCTTCTGTAAGACCTGGGCGGGGACCCAGACCTCTGAGCTCCTGACCCTGCCTGGCCCCCTGCACTCACACGGGCCCAGGCTTCAAGGCAGCTCTGCCTCCCGCCTTGAGTGGCTTCGGGCCACAAGAAGAGAACCCACCCCGGGTATGGAATATGTCCATCACCTCTTAAGGCTTGAGGGAGCCGCTGGCTCACAGAGACTCCGCGAGGGAACCCTGAAGGTTCTGTTGTTACCACAGTAACAGAGGGACAGCAGACCTAAACCCAGGCCCAGATAGGAGTAGTAGGGTCCAGAACAGAGCTATCCTCTTCACTAGGATAAAGCACTCTCTTTGGTCTCCTTTCCTGACCCCCACCCTCTGCCATCACCTCAGCAATCCTCTTCCTCCAACCGGGAAGACCAGAGTGCTGACGGTGTTTGCAAGCTGCCCACCTGTGGCTTAGAACCCAAGCCCCCCCAGGAGGCATGATCCCCACTCAGCCAAGCTGCCCCTCAACAAAGAACTCCCCCCTTCTTACCTCAAAAGGGGCGTCCAGGGAGTAGTCAAAGGACAGAATGAGGTCCACGGCTCTCTGCGGCTGCAGGCTCAGTGGGAAGGGAGAGTTGATGGCAAAGCCTCCATCTACCAGGTACAGCTGGTCTCGCATGGGAGTGAGCTGGTTGGGGAAGGCATCCAGGTGCGTATCTGCACAAGGACAAGTGCTTCTCTTTGTGCAACCTCCTCTTCGCAATGCCCTTCTCCTCCTCTCTGACACCCATGGGGCCTCCCACCCCAGCCCCCAGCCCTGCTCCCAGCATAGCCCTTCCCCCACCATCCCCTGGGCAGCAGGGGCCCCACCCCACCCCCCAGGTCAAAAGGCAGCACTGGCCCAAGTGAATCAGAGCCAGATGGAGGACCCCGCCCAGAACTGCACCCACCTTTCCAGGCCACAAACTCCTTGCCAGCCACATAGTCCTTGTGCAGGCAGAGGCCCCGAGTGAAGTTCAAGTTCTCGGCTGCGGTAAAGCGGGAGGTGAATATGTCCAGCACAGCCTGGGAGAAGGGCCCCTGGGGGGTGAAGAGCCTGGTTCGCAGCCGTGTGGGGTCGTGTAGCTGGAGCTTCTGGCAGTCGTCTAGGTGAGGGTGGGACAGAGAAAGAGAGTGAGAAGTGGCACCCTCTTTTGTCCCGCAGTCCGTCTCCTCCATCCCCTCCTCCTCTCCCACTGTGCCTCCCAGGTCTCTGACAACTGCTTCCCAGAACCCCTTTTAAATGACTCTTTCTTCCACATTTCCCATGTTTTGAAAGTTGCATGTGACACTGCAAGTATTAAACAATATCACATACTATTAAAAAATAATTAATTAAATTAAACAATGTGCTATTCAACAATAGCACATACAACTTCTGATCAGAATTTCACCTATTAAACACACTCTGAGCAGCTCCCATGTGCTATGTTGGGCACTGTGTTGGGCACGGGGGATGCAAGCGTGAACAAGACCCCGCCCTGGCCCTCCAGGGTTCACAGCCTACTTAGGGGAGAGACACATAAGGAAATAATACATGGCCACAGTGCCCTCAGGTGAGGACAACATGGGAGGCGCACACAGTCCTGGGGGACCTTTAGGTCAGAACCTAAATCGGCCTGGAGGGACAGAGTGGACAGAGCTGCCCCTGGCAAAGCAGTGTCTGAGTGGATTCCCTGGTGGCTCAGTGGGTTAAGGATCCAGCAATGTCACTGCTGTGGCTCTGGTCACTGCTGAGGGTTCCATCCCTGGCTAGGAACTTCTGCAGCAAACAAACAAACAAACAAACAAAAACAGCAAACCAAACCAACCAACCAAAAAACCCTAAAAACAAAAAAACAATATCTGAGCTAAACTTTTAAGTACTAAGCAAGAATTACCCAGAGAAGAAAAGTGGGGAAGGTATTCTACGCAGTGGGGAGCTCATAGGCCATTTACTGAGGGGGCATAAATGGAGCCCTGGGGTGGGTGGAGAGAGTATCAATGAGACACCTAGGGGTCCAGGGCTGAGTCGATTAAGTGGAGCCCAAGCAGAGAATTAAAGGCTTATCACGGAGCACTCACAACTCCCACTAGATTTTCTGACCTATGCCCTCCCCACCCATCAGCACCCCCAGTGCTGCTCCCTCCCCACCCCTAACCACCTCTCTGCAAACCTTTGTGCATCCAGAGAACCTAAGCTGGAAGACACTGTCTTTTTTTTTTTTTTTCCCCCAAGGGCCAAAGATGCAACATATAGAAGTTCCCAGGTTAGAGGGTCAAATCAGAGCTGCAGCTGCCAGCCTCCACCACAGCCACAGCAACACCAGATCCTTAACCCACTGAGTGGGGCCAAGAATCAAACCATGGATACTGGTCGGGTTCGTTTCTGCTGAGCCACAGTGGGAACTCTTAGAAGTCACCTTGGTACTTCACTTAATGCAGTGGGACCTCTGAGTCCTTTGCTGCCCTCGCTGTCATTTCTCATGCCTCTGCCAGGGCCCTGATGCTGGAAAGAGGTGTGGGAGGTAGGGGGCAGGGCAGGGCCTCTGCACTCACCCGTGATGTTTAGGCTGCCTCTATGCCAGTCTAGGAAGCCAAGGCCTGAGCCAGCGATCTTCAGGAAGATCTCATCCAGGCTGGCTGCAAAGGCGCTGCCCCATATACCTAAGGAGAAAGGCAAGTCCCTCAGCCCTTGCAACTCCTCCACCCCACATCAGGGCCTGGCTCCTGCCCTGTCCCCAGCCCCCCAGCCCAGACTCACCCTGCAGGTAGCAGAGCCTGGGCTCCGGCCGAAGCTGCAGCAGTCGGCCCATGAAGAACTCTGAGCCAAAGAGCTCCGTGGGAACATAAGCACCATACTTGGGGAAGCCGACCTCATGGGGGGTGAACTCGCACCACTCTGGGGGCCCAGAGCAAAGGGAATGTCACCAGGGCCTCCCCACCAGGACCCTGTGGGTCCCCTTCCCCACTGCTCTCAAGCTTTGTGGCCTGAGCAGGAATGTTGGCCTTGCCAAGAGCAGGAGGCAACAAGCCCATTATGCTCCTAGGCTCCCACCTGTCCCCCGAGAGCCCTGGTGCCTCCCACCCTCCCACCTGCCGTTGCCTCCACCTGCACACCCAGACACCTGCAAAGTCTTCCCCACTGATGTTGGTACGGACGTTGATGCTGGCGTAGATGGGGTAAGGGTTCTGGCCCTGGCTGATGGCCTCCTGCTGGTCAGACAGCTTGGCAGGATCTTCCTGGTCAGGAGAGAAGGGCCTTTTGGGAATTCCCTTTCTCCATCCCCATGGCCTGAGGCCTGGCACCCTGTGGGGTGTGGTGTGCCCACGAGTGACTCTGGTTGCTGAGGCCAGTGCTTTAGAAACAGCTCTCTAAGGGACAGCCTTTGGGCTGCAGCAGAGGTGAGACTGCTGCAGGGCCTGTTCAATTCCAGGGGCACTGGGAACACCCTCCTGCCTTTCTTCCCATTCAAGAAGTCTGTCAGAACCCAAGGATTTTGTATTTTTTTCTCAGCAATGAAAAATCACATCTACAACTGAGAGCCACACTCCAGTGGGCCAGGCCCCAGGGCTGAGAACCTCAGTCAGCCCCAATTTCACCTCCCAACTCCTGCTGGACCTGCAGTTCTAGGATAAGCCACCAGGTAGTGCGAATCACGCCCACTGGGCCAAGGGGCTGCAGAAGTGTTCTGCATCCACTGCATTTGGTACACTTTCTTTTTTTCCAGGCCAGGGGTTGAACTGGAGCTACAGCTGCTGGCCTACACCACAGCCACAGCAACTCAGGATCCAAGTTGGGTCTTCGACCTACACCACAGCCCACAGCAACGCCAGATCCTTAACTTACTGAGCACTTCCTCATGGATACTAGTCAGGTTTGTTATCCACTAAGCCACGATGGGAACTCCTGGTACACTTTCAAAACACACCTGTACTAGGGCGCAACTGCTCACCAACCAAAACTGGTATTTCTGGAAGTGACACCTAAGCACAGATGTGTTGTTTTCTTTCTTTCTTTCTTTGGCCTCACCCACAGCAGGCCTTGAACCGGGATTGAACCCACACCACAGTAGTAACCAGAGCCACGGCAGTGATAATGCTGGATGGTTAACCGCTGAGCCACAAGGGAACTCCCCCCAGGGGCCTCAGACCTAAAGGACAGCTTTGCAAATCTCAGATCTTAGTCTAAGGCTAAGTGTTGGTGGGGCAGGATGGAAAGGAGACACGTTATTACCTGCTCTTTCTTTTCTTACCTGCTGGCACAGGAAGTACTCAATGAGAAGGCCCCAGAGGTCAATGAGGGAAATGCTATGGCCACAGCTCTCCCGGATCCCAAGTTCCTGGGCGTAGTACTGCAGACGCTCTGTGGACATCGCCCCCATCTTACTGCTGCAGACCCGAGCCTGGGCACATTTGATGGGGCCCTGCAAGGCTACCTGAGACCAGGCGGGGTCCTTGTAGAGTGTGGAGATGCACCTGGGCATGGAAGGAATGAGGGACGGAGGGAGCACAGCAAGCGGAGAAGGGAATGCAGGTGTCTGTGAGTCACCCCTCCTCCCCCATCACTTGCATCTCCTCACCTCCACCACCCATCAGGGGCCCCGAGGATTCAGTCCCTTCCTGCCCTTCCTAACCCTTTTGGAGACAGGATCCCAGCTTCTCCCCACCAGCTCACCAGGTCACATCCCTGCCCTTTCAGGGCTCTCCTTTATTCTGCCCTGTCCCCACATCACTTACCAGGTGGACCCCGAGACCCCACTGAGGTAGGTCACAGTGTCCAGGAGGCCAAGCTCCTGTAGCCCTGCCAGGCTGCCGTAGAGGGAAGTCATGGCTCGGGTTCCACCTCCTGAACCCAGCACAGCCACCACAGGGACCTGGACACAATAATTGTCACCATAATATCTACCACCCTTTATCGTTTCCATGTCACTGCTTAGCATGTCTGAGAGCCTGACTTGCATTTTCTTGTTGAAATCATCAAAGCAACCCAATGACATCCCCACTCTACAGATGAGGAAACTGAGGCAGAGGAAGGTTCGATAATGTGCCCATAATCATAGTTAGTAAGTAATGGGCTGTCAAGCCGAAGCAGTGTGGCCTCAGAGATGGCTCTTAACCAGGAAAACATGTACCTGGGAGGAACACTACATTCCCTCAAAACAGCTAAATCAGGGTCTCAATCTCAGCACTGCTGATAATTTTGGACCACAGAACTCTCTGTTGTGAGGCACTGTCCTGTGTGTCACAGAGTGTTTAGTGGCATTCCTGGCCTTTATCTAGCATTCCTCTCCCCTGCCCCCCAGTTGTAACAATTGTCCCCTAGGTGAGGGGTAGGGGGATGAAATAGCCCCCAGTTGAGAACCACAGAACTGAAGTGACAAAGTCCAGCAGGCAGCCTGAACCTGCCCCAGACATGAGAGGTGCCTGCTGGGGTCAGACCAGAAGCTTTTTGGCTGCTCAGCTTTCCCACACGAAGGTTTGGTTCACTCCACTCCAGATTTTGTTTCCTTTCCTTGTCCTTCCTTTCTTCTGTAGTCTTGAAAAAAATGCTCCCTGGCCACTGCCCAGCCAGGTCATGGTCCCTTCAGAGCACTGGAAGTGACAGAGCTCCCTGTAGCAGGTCTGTGCCCTCTCTACCCTCCACCCACTCAGCGGAGATCGGGTACAGAGCAGGCATTACCAAGCGAAAAATCTAGGCTTGCTCAGCAGGTCACCGCTGGGCACAGGCTCTGTCTCCTAGTACACATGCAGCCAGGAGGAAGCCACAAGCTCATCCTGGATTTACCACAGGGTTCCCTTAGTACTGCCTTTCCTCCTGCCTCCCAGCCACAGGCTCGCTCCCAAATCCCTTCGTCTACAGTTATGGCCTCAACTGTGTCCTCCCCACATTCATAGGTTGACACTCGAGTGTGACTGTATCTGGAGAAAAGGTCTATAAGGAGGTAACATAGGCTATGTGAGCTCATAAAGGTAGGGCCTCAATCCTATAGCACTGGTGTTCTTAAAAAAGGAAGAAGAGAGATCCCCCCAAACCCCTGCACATGCACAGAGGAAAGGCCCTATGAGGACAGCAAGAAGGTGGCCATCTACAAGTCAAGAAGAGAGGCCTCAGAAACCAATCCTGATGCCACATGATCTGGAACTTCCAGCCTCCAGGTGAGAAAATAAATGCCCAAGGCTTAAGTCGCCCAGTCTGTGGTATTTGGTTATGGCAGCCTGAGCAGACCAGCCACCTCCCCTGGCTGGGGCTGTTCAGCCCTCCTTACACATGGGGTCCCGACTCTCCCAATTGTGCCCATCAGCTTGGGCACACTGGCCTGCCCCTTTCCTCCTCTGGTCCCCCACTTCCCCAGTGCTTCCTGTCACCTCTTAGGCACATAGTCCTCTCAAGGAAAGAGGATGGGTGGCTGGGTGGCTGGGTTTGGTCCCAGTGATTCAGGGATCCAGTCCTCCATTCCATACCTGGCTACTGTCAGGAGCCTGGCTCAACCCCAGCACCTGCTGTAGGGCCTTGGACACGATCTGCTTCCTCTTGTCCAGAAATTTCTGTTCACCATCACAGAGGTCAAAGCCGAGACGCAGGTCAAGGTCCCCAGAGCTGCCTCAGATGGGGTACCAGGTGATTATTCAGTAGAGGAAAGCCCCCTGCCAAACCCATTCTTTCAGGAGCAGATACACGCTCCAGGAACCCCTCAGAAAGATGCCATGGAAACCACCCCCCAAACTCCAGCCGAGGCCAGGAGGCAGAAGAACCCCCACACGTGCTCACCTCATTTCTGCCTTCACATTCACAGCCACCTCCTGGCCCTGGAAGAGACAACAGCCCACCCCTGAGCGCACTGATTGGGAAGCTAGCACCTGCAGCCCCAGTTGCTATGGTAACCCTGGCTCAGATGCAGACACCATGGCGAGCTCCCAGCTGGCCTGACCCCCTCACAGGCCCTTTCCGCAGGCCTTTCTTGGTGGTCGCAGAGCAGACAGAGGGCCTTCAGGCACCCAGACAGAGCCTTACCTCCCCCAGGGCCACGATGTGCTGCTGCTCCTGGCCCAGGGCCAGAGAGGAGAGCAGGATGTTCCCCTGACCCAGCAGGCTCGTCTGGGCCTCCAGCTCAGCACTCGGGCCACTCTGCAGAGGAGAAACCACCCAAAGTGGAAAGGGGCCTCCTCCAGCCTGGCCTGACCCTATCATCCACCTCTTCCTGGGCCCTGTCACCCACCTGTAGGACTGTGAGCGTCTCTCCCAGCTCCACATCCAGCCTGGAGCTGAGCGCTGCATTCACATGGAAGGTAAACGTGGCTGGGAGGCCTGCCTCCCCTGGAGGCTGCAGAGGCAAGAGCTGAGGCTTCTCAGAGGCCCCAGGCACTGCCACCCGAATCTGCCTAGCGCCTGGGAGTAGAGGGCCCAGGTCAGTGCCGGGTGGGGGTGGGGGTGGGGGAGGTAGATCATGATGGTGGCACCTGAGCAGCAACTCCCCTTTCCTTCCCCTTGGAAATGCTATTTATCGCCCTGCTCACTCTCCAGCACTGTGTCCCACAGCAAAGGTGTCATGAAGGACACCTGAGGTCCCCTGACCCCTGGTCAGGACTGGGAGGCGGGGTGGGGGTGGGGCAAGAATCCCACAGTGCCTGGGCAAGGGCCCCTGCCCTGAGCTTGTGGGGCTATTGATTTTGAGACTACTAAAATGTAATTCTATAATTACATTATAATGATCCCACATTCATTATTACAGTAATTACCAGTATGCAACTGGTAGTTCCCCCTGTCTTGCCCCATTCCAGTGCTGTGCTTATTGCCTTGGGGGAGATTGGTGCCTGGAGAGAAAGCGAATAGACTGCACATTGTTTCTGAAGCACAAGACCTTGGGAGAACACAGAGGGTTTGCAGGGGAGGTAAAAGCAAGAATTGCGTTCGTGGCACAGGGAGAATAGATGTGGAGGAGCAGAGAAGAGCCAGTCCTGACTAGGTGAGGCCAGGCTGCAAGGAGGCGGAGAAAGGCCTCTGGGTCCAGAAGCAGCAGGTCTACCCTGTTCCTGAAGCATTCTGGGGCACAGGTGAGACCCTGGAGAGAAATGGCTACGCATGACACCCAGAGGGGACCCAAGGCAGACCCACCAAAGAGCCCCAGAACCAAAACACCCCAGGAGCAGAGGTCCAAAAGGAATCCCTCTGCCTGTCTGCCCTTCTTAGTGGTAAATGAGATCTGGGGACTTGACATGATGCAGGGTGGGAGGGACTTTGAGAAAATTAGGAAAAAAGGAGTTCCTGTCACGGTGCAGCAGAAACGAAGCCAACTAGGAACCATGAGATTGTAGGTTCAATCCCTGGCCTCGCTCAGTGGGTTAAGGATCCTATGTTGTGGTGAACTGTGGTGTGGTTCACAGACGCAGCTCAGATCCTGCATTGCTGCAACTGTGGTGTAGGCTGGAGGCTGCAGCTCTGATTGGACCCCTGGCCTGGGAACCTCCATGTGCCATGGGTACAGCCCTAAAGTGACAAAAGACAAAAAAAAAGTTATGAAAATGGTATTTTGCACACCACAGTTTACAACCTGAGGTTGATCTGCACTGTTGACAGTCAGAAACAGAATCTGTGTTGGGGAGAACAAACAGGCCCCCGGCTGTCACACACTTGGGTCTGGTTCTGGCTCTGCCACCTACTGCCTCCGTGACCTTAACCAAGTTTCTTCCTTAAGCCTCGGCATCATGAATGAAAAGATCATGACAGTACCTACTTTATGAGGCTGTTATGAGGATTAAAAGATCAAATACTGTAAAATGCTTAGCCCCAAGCCTGACTCAGAGAAAGTGTGTAATATTACCTGGCAGGACTCAGGCTGTAGGCTCAGACTTCCAGCGTCGGAGGGGACTTTAGCTGTCACACAGCCTCCATGCCCCTCCCACATCTGGACCCTCCTGAGTGGCTGCCCCCAGTGGCAGGTTGTGATGACCCCAATTCTTCACTTCTGGAAGGCTCACACTTTGCCACGTGACCTCACTCCCTCCACTGAAGAGGTCAGCCATATGCCTTTCCCTCCAACTGAGGGTCAGCCTTGTGCTCGTTTGGGCTAAAAAAAAATTAGTGTGTGGCTGTGACGTGACCAAGCACTTGCTTGAAAAGCACTGGCTCACTGGACTTGCTCTCTTGCACCTCTGCTGATGCCCTGAGATCATTCCCAGGCTCCTATGCTGGTCATAGGAGGTGGGTGAGGGACACGGGGAGAGCAGAGCCGGGCAGAACCAAACCCAGCCTAGATCAGCCAAGCCTCAGCTGATCACCAGACATGTCTGACACTGAGATTTTGTGGGTGCTTTTTGTACCATAGAGGTTGGACTGATACAGCCTCTGCGCTTTGATACTTCCAGGAACAGGAATTCACTACTCTCAGAGACAGTCCATTCCATCCTTGGCCAGCTTGAAGCAGTGAAAAATTGAGAGCTTTCTGCTCCAGAGCCCTCTTCTTGAAATCAGCATCCCCCACCCCCCAGAAGAGAAGGCAAGACCCAAGGCCGCTGACCAGACTCACCATAGCCTTGATGGGGGGCTGTCCCTTCTCCCCCGAGGGTGCCCTGGATTCTCAGACAGGGGTGAGCCTGCGGAAAGCAGAGGCCTGTGGGAGCCAGACAGGGGCCAAGCCAGGAGGGAGGGAGGGACAGGTATCTGGGGCAGGGTCGAGCTCACAACCTTCCCAGAGCTGGTGCCTTATGAGCGGCGGTCTTCTGTCACAGCCCCCCTCCCAGGACTCAGAGGAAGTGGTCCCTGGTGTGAAAGGTGGAGGAATGGGGGGGCCCTGACAGTGGCTCCTTGGCAGTCCCAGAAGCCAGGGGCCCAAGTGAGCAGTGTTCTGTGCACAGGTGGGCAGGCTGGCCTCTAGGCTACTCCCTTACATTGGAGGTGGCTTCCTGCCCCCTAGTCCCTGGAGATCCCCTCCAGCACTACTCCCCTCCGAGGAGGGGGCTGAGCGTCCTTTGGAGGCAAGTGGCCATCATGGGCTCAGTTGTGGACTCCTCACTGCCCCCCAGCCCCAGGCAGCCCCAAGCTGGCCTCCCCTACTCACCACCAGAACCCCATTGGTGATAACTTCAGATGCGGGCACCTGGCTGCAAAGGAGGAGCGGCTCGTGAAACAACTGAATCCCTCAAGATGGCTGTTATATGTAACCAAAGTGGCCAGAACAGCTTGGGGGCATGGCAGGGTTGGGGGTGGGGGGCAGGCATCAAGACCAGGACGTCCCCTCTCAGGCCAGGCCAGCGCAGATGGCCAGAGCCGTGGAGGAGTCTCAAGGCACATGGGGAGGGCACGGGCTCCACCTGGACTCACCTGTTCTCCAAAACAAATTCCACCTGCAGCTCTTGGGAATCCTACACGGAGGGAGTGCGGGAGCACCGATTATCAAAGAGCCCCTATCATGCTGTACAGCACAGGGAACTATATCCAATCACTTGTGATGGAACATGATGGAAAATGTCATGAGAAAAAGAATGTATATATATATATATGTATATATATACATATATACATATATATATATATATATACACATATATATATATAACTAGGTCACTTTGCTGTACAGCAGAAATTGACAGAGCATTGTAAATCAAGTATAATTTAAAAATTAATTTTTTTTTAATTTAAAAAAACAATGAGCCCCCAAAACCTCAGGACCCTCCCCCAGCACTGTGCACAGGGGACCCAAAAGGGGGTGGCAGCATCTCCATGAGGAGCTCCATCTGTTCATAGCTGCAGGCAGGTGCTCTTCTAGGCTCGGGACTCAGCAGTGACCGAGACCCACCCAGTGCTCTGCCCTTGAGGAGCCATGTGCGGGCTTTACTCAGGGAAGAAGTATTGGAGGGATGGTTCTGTGGTTTTGGGGCTGCAGGATGGAGGAGGGTCTGTCCTAGAGGCATAGCCTGTGCTGACCAGGAGCCCCTCCTCGGTGCCCTGTGCTGGGGCTCTTCCCCTTGGGCTAGACCCACTGCTGGTGCATCCAGGATGGCTCACCTGCTGGCTGAGTGGGAAGGTGTGTCTGTGGGGTTGGCCAGGCTTGAGGCTCTTCAGGTCAAACAGCAGCAGGGAGAGCTGGTCACTGCCCAGAACATCCTTGTCATAGAGGGTAAGCTCCAGGATATTCTGGGGCCGGGTCAGGAGAAGGGAGACTGAGGCAGGCACCCTGAAGAGACCTCTCCCTCCACAGCCCCAGCCCCTCACCCACCCTCACCTTCACAGCGCCGTGGATCCGGAAGTAGAAGGTCTCATTCCACTCGGGGTCACTGCAGTTGGCCACCACCCTTGTCTGGACGGGGCTGGGGGATGCCGTGGGCAGCCACAGTTGCACATAGCAGTCAGCTTTGGACACTGTAGGTGGCACGGGGAGGGGTCCTCAGGCTCTAGCTCTTATTGCTGAAAAGGTTGCCTGGAGGAGGCTGGGGCTGGATGGGAAGGGGCAGGGGGAGAGAAGGCTGCCCTTGCAGCGGCAGGGCAGGGGATGGCCGAGAGCCAACGTCCTCCTCTCCATCTCCACCAGTTGTACCTTCCATTCAACTGACTGGAAATCCTCCAGTGGTCAGTTGAAAAGATCAGGTGGCAGCACAGACCATTGAGTAGTTCCCAGAAAGAGCCTGATTCAGGACACAAGCTCCACCCATGCACAGGCATGCAAAGTCCTGGAGAGCAGATGGTGACTTCTAGCAATGGTGGGCCTCCCACACACACCCAGGCTGGCACCCCTCCTTGTGGGTCTCAGGGAGGAGTTGGTGGTCTGCATTCCCTCACCTCCAGCTCCCGCCTGCCTGCCTCCTCATCAGAGAGGCCTCTGTTCAACACCCCCCCCCCCACACACACACTCAGACCAGTCTCTGCTGGGCTCTGGGGAGGCCCCAGGGAAAGGAAGGGAGAAAGTGTGGAATTGGGGGCTCACTCACGCAGGTCTGTGCCCCGGATGTTTCTGGCCCTCAGCACCTTCACCTGGAGGTCGTAGTACGGATGGGTCTCCTGCTGAAAGGACTGAACTCTGGAGACTCAGTGCCGGGAAGCTGTGTGTGGGGCCCAACCTCAGGTTTTCTTTGTCCCATCACAGAACAGCAGTCTGGCCCAGGGTCACTGATGTCACTGTGCCAGGTATCCGGGAAGACTTGGCAGGGCAAGCGCTGGGACTTGAGCATGTTGGTGATGAACCTGACCTTGGAATCAGTCAGGCTAGATTCAAATCTAAGCTACACAGTGGTCTAGCTAATTGGCCTTGGGCAAATTACTTCATTTCCCTGTGCTTTGGTTTCCCTGTCTATAGTGTGGGGGTTATAATGATACTCTCATAGGGTTGTGGGTGAGGTTTCTTGTTTTGTTTTGTTTTTTATGGCTGCACCCATGGCACATGGAAGTTCCCAGGCTAGGGGTTGACTCTAAGCTGCAGCTGCCACCTACACCACAGCCACAGCCACACTGAATCTGAGCCCCATCTGTGACCTACACCGCAATTTACATAACACCGATTGCACTGGGCAAAGCCAGGCATCAGACCCACACCCTCACATATACTATGTTGGGTTCTTAACCTGCTAAGCCACAACAGGAACTCTGTGGTGAGCTTTAAGTGAGAAGTCATATAAAGGGCCCAGCATAAGCACTTCATACATATAGCCCAGATGTGCAGCTCCCTCAGACTATAGTGCTGCTGCTGCAGCTTGAGAGCTGAAGTGAGGGCTGGAGTGATGTGCTTAAGGAGATTAAGTATTAAAGGAGAAAACTGTGATTGATAACCCCACCCACTAGCTCTTGACAAAGCCAGAAGATGGCCCAAGAGGGGGCGGGCAGGTGAAAACAAGAGTCACTCAGCTGGTACTGGTCTGACGAGTCGCTAAGGAGACTGTAGCTTAGACCCAGGAGAGAGAACAGCAGACCGCAGCCTCCTGATCCCGGCCAGAGCCTTATTCCCCTGACCCCTCACCATCAACCCCCACTCTAGGGCCAGGGTAGGGCATTCTGGGCAACACCCCACCCCACCTGCCAGCTGCAAGTGTCACATGACCTTGCTCATATGCTCCTCGCCCTTCACTTCCTAATCAGGGGGTACTATTTTCAAGGTTTTATTTTATTTTTTTTTGGCTGTGCCCACAGCATGCAGAGAAGTTCTAAGGTCAGCGACTAAACCTGCACCACATCTGTGACCCGAGCCACAGCAGTGACAATGCCAAATCCTTAACCCACTGCACCACCAGGGAACTCCTCAAAATTGTTATTATTATTTAGCTAAACTCTCTAAGCTCCACCAGGTTATCTGGAGCAAACTGGTCACAACCCAGATTAAACCACAGTCTGGGGGCTGGCCCCAGTCTCCACCGGGACATGTGCTCCCAGGACTCCTCCTGTCCACACCCCTGGGGAAAGTCAGGTACTTTACCCGCCACGGCTTCCACTGAGGTCCTCTTTTCTCTCTCTTCCTCAGAAGCACCGCACCTAGGAGGGGCAGTCCCTTGCCTGTCAGCCACCTTGGCCAGAGTGCCCAGAGCATGGCCAGGCAGCCCTGCTCCCAGCAAGAAGCCCTGCCTGCGCTTGCGCAGCTCTGGCTACACTCACTGCTGGCTCAGGTCTGACAGGTAGCGCTAGGGTGGGGAGGGTGGAGCCAGCTGCTCAGCTAAAGACTTCTGGCTGGGGCTGGAGGTGGGGTTTGACCTGCTCCAGGAAGTGACTGAAGCCCCATTTCCTCTGGCAGGAAGGACTTTAGACCCTCTCCAAGAGGATGAGGAACTGGCACTCTGGTGCCCAAAGATCCTGGTTATTCCTGGGCTGCTCCCCAAAGAGCCACGCCTGAGACTTACCCCAGATGGTTTGATTTAGACGGTATGGGTAGAGCCCAGGTGTTCTTCATATTTCCAAGAAGGCTTTTAGGTAATGCTGACACAGGTGGCCCAGGGAACAGCAGCCAGAAAGTGCTGAGTCAGTGGCCTAGTCTCCCCCAGATATCAAAACTACCTAAAACCAGGCATTTTTCCTGGCATTTCCATTGCAGCTCAGCGGGTTAAGAACCCAACACAGTTCCCGTGAGGATGCAGGTTCGACCCCTAGCCTTGCTCAGTGGATTAAGGATCTGGTATTGCTGTGGCTGTGGTGCAGGCTGGCAGCTGCAGCTTGGATTGGACCCCTAGCCTGGGGACTTCAATATGTCTCAGATGCGGCCCTAAAAAGAAAAAAAAAAAAAAAAAGCCTAAAACCAACAACCTCCAAACCCTACCTTCCCCACAGCCCTTAAGGAGAAATATGGAAATTTCTGCTTCCCCATAGTGGTTCACTGGACTCAAAGATGTTTCTAATCTTTCAGACTTCCCTCATTTTTTTTCCAAACACTGAGAGGCTGCTGTGTGCCAGATACCAAACTAGGTAGGCCCTGGATCCAAAGCCGAGGAGGGCCCAGTCATGTCCTGAAGAAATTCAGACTTGTGACTCCCTGTGGAAAGGGCCTATGCCCAGGCCCTTTCTGAACGAGTGGAAATACCTGGAGGATCCAGGAACAGAAGTAGGGATACAGTCAGGTGGTATCAATAAGGGGCAGGTACAAACCAGCCTGCCTGCCCTCAAGCTACTAGAGATAAAGGCCTTAAGATCCCCTTTGACCATCATGAGCCTTAGGATGCAGATGGTGTGTAACGTCCCCTTTTCTGTGGACCGCCTAGGTGGCCAAGACAGGCACAGTTTCTGGAAGAAAGGATTTTGAGGGCAGTGAGCTGTTGGGAGATACATTTCTGTTCCCCAACCAAGACCCGATCATCTCCACTCTCCTCACCAAGGCCTGAATTGGAGACTGAAAAAAATGACATTCTTAAAAGAGGTGATTCAGCTCCAACATGAACCCTGCAGGCACGTTCAGACTAGAAACTACCAGAACTGCTGTTGGGAAGATTTCAAGGAGGGCCTGTTTCTGCTTAATTTGGAGCAAGAGACCAAGACCTGTGCTGGGGTCTCAAATGCCAGAGTCCACCCCTGTTAGTGATCTGTACACACACACACGGAGGCCCACAGAGCCACAGTAGGGGAGCCGGATGGCAGGGGCATGGAGCTCGCTGGAGGCAGAGTCAGGATTGGCATCCAGTGCTCCTGATGGATGTGAGTGCTTTCTGGGCTGCATCACTACCTCTCCTGGAAGTCATCAGCCCCAGGCCTCCAGAAAGTTCTGCCTCTCAGTTCCGTATGTTTTTCATTCCCAGAGAAAACTCAGGATGCCTACAGACAGCTCCTGAGAGGGGACGCAGAAAAACCAGGTCATCATTTTGAAGCTGGCCAAAGTGGGCCAACACTTCTCCACTTCTCAAATGTCCCCAGGTCCCTCAAGCCCACCAGTTTCACCCCTTCCATGCCCCTCCCAGTCACTGTGAGGCATGAGGCCCTAATACATGAAATACAGGGGAAACAGTTTGGCTTAGGTAGAGCTGCAGTGGCCATAAGCACTTTGTGGTGCTGGAAATGTTCTATATCTGTGCTGTCAGTATGCTGGCCATCAGCCCCACCAGCTGTGCTGGACAGCAGAGATCAAGACACACATGAGTCCCCGATGTGGCTAAATGGGATCAGGGGCACCTCTGCAGCACCAGGATGCAGGTTCAATCCCCAGCCAGACACAGTGGGTTAAAGGGTCTGGCCTTGCTGCAGCTGAGGCATAGGCTGTGCTCGCAGCTCAGATTGGGGACTGCATAGACCAGGGGACAGCCAAAGAGGAGGGATAAAAAAGACACACATGACAGAAATGTTACACTGATTGTTTTCTTAGTCATTTATTCTTTTCAGTTTTTAAACTATCTCTCATTGTTATTTTCATTAAATCCCACAGGAAAGGGGAAAAAAAGAGATCTAAACAGGCTTGGTTTCTTATGTCAAGATGTTTATTATGAAAGATCTTTGTCAGCCCTCACTACAGAGCTTTCATCTCTAGCCTCTCCACATCTCTGCGGAGGGCAGAGTCTAAGGAAGGAGGAGGGCATCTGGGAAAACTGGGTCGTTTATGTATTCCAGAAGGGAAGGAAACACACATTCTTTACTGCTTCAAACACGTGTGCCACCCAGGAGGTGGGGGTGGGAGATAAACGGCAGGCCAGGCAGGCAGGGCACATGGGGCGGGCTGGCCTGATGATTCTGCTGCTGCTCCTGGAAGAAGCTCCGTCCAAGCTGGTACAAACTGGGCCCAGGGCAGCACTGCTTCTGGTGGAGGGTGTGACCAGTTGGGACATGGCTCTTGTGAAGCGCTGCCGAGCCTCCAAAACCTGAGCAGAGTCTCCCACTTCTGTGAGCGATGCCCTCACTCCGTCCCTTCAGACCCTCCATGGAAAGCATGCCTGGAAGGGGCCTCATCTACACACCACCAAATCAGGCTACAACACAGGCCCCAAACAGCACAGTGCTGTGGTTTAATAAGTATCTTGGCATGTCAAGGACAGACCACCAGAACAATGTCACTATTGGGTGCTGTCACCCATCCTCACTACCATTAAGGACAGTAGGGCAACAAGACGGTGAATGTGCAAAAGCCCAAGGAGGATGGCAGGCAGGGCCACTCTCCCTGGGTATCCTCAGCCTGCACTCCGAGCACCTCACAAGCACACCTGACATCATGTCACTGTCAGTTCCTGAACTGATTATTCCCTGTGCGTAGCAGAGATCCACCTATAATATCCCAGCACAATCCTCCAAGCCCTGTGAAACAAAGCTGGGAGCAATGGCCAAGACAAGCTGTAAGGAAGGGGGCTGTCACTGGCTGGAAAGAGAAAGGTGCCCAAAACACAGAGCACCCCCTCACAGCCTGACCCAACCTGCCCTGGGTGGCTGGTGGAGGAAGCAGGAGCTTGGGCAGATGTCAGCCGAGAGGTCACATACCCAGGGCAGTCCACCCTTTAAGCCACCATCACACTCAGGCCCAAGCACCTGAGAATGATGCTCTCCTAAGCTTCTAGGCACAGAGCATACCAAGGAGTCTATTTACAACATATCTGACAGTCAATGATCAATGTATCACCAGAGGAGTTCCCATTGTGGCTCAGTGGTTAATGAACCTGACTACTATCCATGAGGACAGGAGTTCTATCCCTGGCCTTGCTCATTGGGTTAAGGATCTGGCGTTGCCGTGTGCTATGGTGCAGGTCGCAGATGCGGCTCGGATCTGGGGTTGCTGTGACTGTGAAGTAGACCAGCAGCTACAGCTCCGATTCAACCCCTAGCCTGGGAACCTCCCTATGCCAAGGGTGCAGCCCTAAAAAGATGAAAAAAAAAAGTGTATTCCCAGAAATTGGGACCTCCTCTCGCTTCTCATTTGACCTTGTTTAAATTTATTAGTTATTCCCGGTGTCAGGAAAATGGGAGAGAAAGCCTGGGTAGAGCAGTGTCGGGAGGGATAGAGGAAGAAAATAAATAGAAAGAGGAGACTGGAAAATAAAAAGCCAGGTGGCGAGGCTGGTGGGGAGGACACAGGGTCAGTGACTACAAAGTGACCAGCATTACCCAGAGGATGAGCCGTTGGGCTTTTGCAGCCAGAAGAGCTCTGGCACTGCTTTCCTCATGGGACTCCAGGAAGCCGAGCTGAGGGCTCCGGTGAAGTCCTGCATGTATCTTAATAGAAAACTCTGAATAAACAACCCTGGGGTTACAAACACTTGAGACAGTTTCCTCACTCAGGTGATCAGAATGCAATGGCAGGGCAGCACCCGTTCCCACCGCCTCCTGTCCCAGCAGGTGTTAAATTCTCCAGAATTGTCTGTAACATAATGGTGTATAAGGTGTAACTAATCTCTTTTTCTATTAAAAATCTGGCAATGCCAGAACATGAGTCTGATTAATTCAGAGATGTTCCAGGGCGCAAGGTAGCCAGTAGTGTCCAAGTGGGGAGACACCAGGGGGTGGCAGCAGCCCCCGATTTCCAGGACTGGGGCCCATCCCTGCTCTGGGATAGCCAAGCTGTCCACTGCTTAAATCCTCGGCTTGTTGGACTCAGGTGTCGGCCGGGTTGACCTCTTTGGAGCAGAAGTAGTGCACGACCACTCCGTTGGGGTATCTTGCAAATGCACTGCAGGAAGGCAAAGGACCCAGGAGTAAGTGCTGCTTTAAGACAGGGCTACTTCTTCCTGGAAAAGGCACCTTACGAGGAACCATCCCAGACACAGCCCACTCTACCCACAAAGAACAGCCTGGCCCTCTCTGCATTTATATAGCCACCATCTCTGTCAACTATCCGACCAGAGGACGAAGTCCAGACCATTCGAGTGCATGGAGCTCTTACTGTCATCAATGAGCCGGCAGATGGGGCCAGCATACCAGCCTGGCTCAGCAGCAGCTCACTGAGGGCAGGCTGCTCATAAGAACAAGTTTCAGGTTAATTTTAAGAAGGATAGCAAGTCTTACTACAGAAAAGGACTCTTTCAGCACATTAAAAAAAAAAAAAAAAAAGACAAATCACTCTTCTTTCAAGGAAAAGGGATCTACTAGAGTATACGCCTTGAAATACAAGGATGCTGGCTCAGGCTTTTAGTCAAGTCATGAAGCAGCAGGCTGAAAGATCTTTTTATGCTCCTCAGAGGCATATCGTTAAAACACAAGGACTTCCTGCCCACAGCTCTCACACATCCACTGGCTACATCACAATGTTTAGCGGCCAGAGGGGAAGGGCATTAAGGACAGGAAGTCAAGAGCCCCATGCCATACATTTCAAGCCTTTAAATTCCCAAAGCCCAACCCCAACAGACAAGAGGGCCTTCCCTGCAGAGGCTCAAGAACTAAGAGTGGCCTGACAGCCAGCTCTTCAGTTCAAGGGCAGACATCCATCCTGGACATGACCTGCATCCCAGCTGCATCGCAGCTGTGGCTGAGGCTCACCTGTTCCCAATTTTCTTCTTACACACCATGCACACCTTCTCCTCTGTGATGATGCACTTCACCTGCTGGTGTAAGATCCGCTCCTCCTGGACCTGAGAGCAGAAAGGTTGGGGGAGAAGCCCCACTGTCCAGCTGGCAGAACAGAAGGAGGGGCCGGCAGCATCTCACCTCCCAGCCCACAGCGCCTCCCCTCACTGGAATATTGTGCCTAGGTGCCCAGCTGGTTACACCTAGGCTTGAGCTAAGGCGTAAAGGAGCACAAAGCTCTGCCTTTGTCTACAGGGAGCATGGTCCCCGCCTTGCCCCGAGAAGTCCAAGGCCACCCTTGAGCCTGGAGGACTCCTACCCTCAGGAACTCTGCGTGGAGAAGGTTCTTGAGGACTTGATTGAACCGTTTCTTTTGTGCATTCTCTTCCAAGACCTTTTCCAGAAAGATGCGTATATCATTAATCTGAGTATTTGCTGGCAGAAGATTGATGGCCTGGGGACGGGAAGAGAAAAGAGAACCGAGAAGGGAACAGGGTGAGATGAGATAGGAGTGTGACAGGAAATGCCTGACGTCTTGGAGCCCTCAAAACCCCAGTCCTTCCTCTGGCCAATCTTCTCATTCAATGATCCCTGAAAGCACCCTCCATCTCCCCAAAATAACTCCTGACCTTGGTGGTGTCCAGTTTGCTGTGGTGCAGCTCGAGAACCTGCAGGGCAGCCTGGAGGTTGGCTTGTGGCTCCAGCAGTTCCAGCTTGATTGGTCCCAGGCAGTGGACACTGGGGGGTGACAGGTACATCCGGAGCAGGGACAGGTACACCTGTCTCGTACAGCACAAGCCACACATGTCAGGCCAGCAGCGACCCTCCCAGAGCCCCCCAGTGTGACCACACCTCAAGGTGAGCCTCAAGTGCTAAAGGAACAGCTGTCGCGGAGCATTTAAAACTCATCACTTTCACCCTTTTAAAAAATGTAAAGGCAGTCGACTGAAGATGTCGAAAACTAAGGACCATGTTTTCCCTGAGAAAAAAATCAAATGCCTTGTATTTTGCATTATATGGTTGACAAAAGGCCAACCCTGCAAAATGACTCAGAGACCCCTCATTTTCTTGGGCTCTGAAGACTGAGAGACCCCACCATGTATTAGCAGGTGAGGGAGACCCCAAGACGAGATGCCATGTGTTCTGCTGGTACCTGTACCACAGCACTTCTCAGCCTGGGCACTCAACACTCTGGGCCAGGGAATTCTGTGCTGAGGCTGTTGCCGTGCACTGCTTAGCAGCAACTCTGGCCTCTACCTCCTGGATTCCAGCAGCAACCCTCATCCCCAGTCACTGGCCACCATGTCTCCAGATATTGACAGATCCACATGCAAGCTAGACAGAGCACACACGTGCACCTTATCAGAACCCATCAGCTGTTCCCTCTCACCAGGCGGACCACAGACTTTATTATACAAGTTGGGACTCTTTTGAGGGTCAAGGGGCAAAGTAGAAGTAATCACACAAGAGCAACAGATGTCAGCCAGAACCATTCCAAGAAAACCAGGACCATGGTCACCCTGCCTCTCCCTCAACACACACATGCAAAGTCAATCAGCACCTTGAGCTACTCACTGTCCTATCTTAGCAGTTCATACCAGGGTCAGCTGTGGCCAAACCAGAGGGGTCAGCTATGCTAAGAGGGACAGTGCAAGGCACACATGCTTCATGCAGCCAGGCTCACTACTTACATCTTTGTTGCCATCTTTGTTTTGGTCATAATGCTTGTGGCAATACCTGCAAGGGAGAAAGTGGCTATTGGACAAGGTCAAGTCTAGAGAGAGGACAGTGATGCTGCCTGCATGACCAGCCTGATGACAGCAAGACCGGGGGCCAGTTCCCTCTCCTCCTGCTGCAGAATGGAGGGGTGGCCTTCTTAGCTTCTCACACCTCTCATCTCTCTGGGGCGGGGGTATGGGCGGGCTCTTTTAGACCTTTGGGAGGTGGGTGACAGGGTCAACGTACTCTTCAGCCATCCTCGTGTCCTTCAGGATGTGGACATAGATGAAGAGAGCTTGTTCATGTTTCCCCATGCGTCCCAGCAAAAGAGCACGCTCTTCTAAGAGGCCTGAGGGGGGAAAAGGAGCATGTGTAACCATCCACCGTCAGGCAGGCCTAAGGCTAGGGGCCAAGCTATTAGAGCAATGGAAATTGGGGAAATACAAAATTGGAAAAAGTATTTTTATTAATTGGGATTTTTTTCAAGGAGAAAATTACTAAAATTTTTGTTTTGGGTGGGTTTTTTAAATTTTGGTTTTAAATTTTATTGAAATATTGTTGACTTACAATGTTCTATTAGTTTCAGGTATACAGCAAAATGATTCAGTTATATATATGTGTATATATATTTCTACATAGATATGTACATATTCTTTTTTAGAGTCTTTTCCATTACAGCTTATTATAGGATATTGAGTATAGTTCCCTGTGCTCTACAGTAGGTTAAAATTTTCAAAAGGGATGAGAGGAGGGAGCTATTTTAGGAGGTACTCTATCCCATCTTTTTTGTGATCACTCAATAAATGGAGTAACAACACTTGATGATCAGCCAAGTGCACAAGCATTTGTGAGGTACCAGGTACTTCAGTGAAGGTAAGAAGACCCCTGGTCTCTGCTTTCATGGAGCTTACGCATCAGACAGACAGGTGTCTTTTACAGACAAATTATGCCCAATTACAAAAACTGCTAAACCATGAACTTGGCCAAGAACATGTACTGAAACAATAAACAGGTTTCAACCTGGCTAACTATTGGTATGTGGTGCACACCCAAAAGAGACTCCTCTCAGTCATGGTACAAAAGTAGGCCTGCATCATGTGGTCTTGTTTCCCAGGCCTGACTTTGTGGAGGTCTGGGGAACCTCTAAAAGAGAAAGATCAGTTTCTTTGTTTTTGTGTTTTTTTTAGGGCCGTACCCGTGGCAGATGGAGGTTCTCAGGAGTTGAATTGGAGCTGCTGCTGCCAGCCTATGCCACAGCTCACAGCAACGCTGGATCCTTAACCCACTGAGTGAGGCCAGGGACTGAACCTGTGTCCTTATGGATGCTAGTCAGATTCATTTCCACTGAGCCACGATGGGAACTCCGGGAAAAATCAGTTTTTGCATCATCTTCTGTGAAAGTGGCTCTGGAACTAAGCCAGACACTCACCATCAAAAGGAAAATCACAGATGAGCCGGGCTGGATCATAGTAGCCAGAAATTTCCAAGAATAAGAGGAGCTTCCGTCGATATTCTCCCAGTTCTCCCTCTTCCTCACCAGCAGGGACTGGAGCTGTGCCTTTAAGGGAAACCAAGCTCAGGAGGCTGTGTTGGGCAGCAATGGGGGGAGTTATCAAGAAAAACAAGGGGGATGGGGTTCAGCGATGTCACCACCATGATTGGAAAAGGCCCCCACAGTGGTTTCCAACTGGCCTTCTCTTGGTTATAGTCTCTACATGGCCCCCAAACATCAGCTTGAGATTAAGAAAAAAAAAAAAAAAGAGCAAACAAACTACTAGAGAGGCACTCAGACAAACAAACCTGTTTCTTTTTTTTCTTTTCTTTTTTTCTTTTTTTTTTGTCTTTTTGCCATTTCTTGGGCCGCTCCCGCGGCATATGGAGGTTCCCAGGCTAGGGGTCTATTCGGAGCTGTAGCTGTCAGCCTACGCCAGAGCCACAGCAATGCAGGATCCGAGCCATGTCTGCAACCTACACCACAGCTCACGGCAACGCCGAATCCTCAACCCACTGAGCAAGGGCAGGGATCGAACCCTCAACCTCATGGTTCCTAGTCGGATTCGTTAACAACTGAGCCATGACGGGAACTCCAAACCTGTTTCTTATCAGTGCAGTTGTCACTCTGCAGACACATCTGCTCCTTCCCCATCCGCCAGGGGTGCCAGCCAAAGAGGCTCACATGTGAGCTCCTGCATCTTATGGGCTGGCTTCCCAAGGCACTTCTGGCCCCCTAGGCCTGCAGAGAAGGTCTACTTCCCTACCCCACGCATGGCACCCAGGGCCACCCCGCTTCCTGAGGACTGGTACCTGCAGGGAAGGACAGGAGATATTCCTTCATCAGACCTTGCACCTTCTCACAGTAAAGCTGGATCAGGCAGTTGTGGAACCGGGAGCCCGTCTCCTCCCAAACGTGGATGACATGTTCCTGAGGTGAGACAGAGGTCTGCCAGTACCCTCTGTGCTGGGACCCAGCCCAGCCACCCAGGTTCCCTCACATTTTTAAGGCCCAACAGGTCCCACCCAGACTGTCCCCTAATTAAGTTGCACAGATTACCAGGGGACAATCTTCTAAAATCACTAGGACATTTCACAATACAACCCAGCAATACCAGAAATTATGTGCTTGATTTCCAAACTAGGCTCCTTTATTAACTCTGCCTCATCATCCTCCAAATCAGCCCATATAATTAAAGTTAAATATTTGCATTCTGGTACTTAGGACTGACAGGATTGTCCTGTGGTCACAGTTGAGTCTGGTTGTACCAATGTGAGTTTGAAATGTTCTTCTCAAACATCTTTCTCTTCTATCCCTCTGTACATTACCTAGATTTAGGAAGTAGCATCAAAAAGGTCTCCTGGGACTCTGTCTTCAGAGGAGATTAAAAGAACCCTCTTCCTTACATCCCCTCCAATCCCCAAGGGACACAAACCCCAATCACTGACTCATGGAGTCCTGGATCCTGGCTTGGAAGATTTTTTAGTTCAGATCAAAAAATATCTTACCAGATAAGGAATAGCCAGACTCTTAAAATTCTCTATTAAGAAGCCAAGCACTCGGTCTCGTGGCAGAGACTCCACCTCTGGGAGGTCTTCAGTAAATATCTGTTGGAACAAAACCTGAGCTCCAGCAGCAGAACTATCTGACTGCAAGTCTTCCAAAGGCACATGTGCACCAGCGTAGAGGCAAGTGGACAGACAGTGTGGCAGGAAGGATGGGCATCTGCAGCCAGATAGTGTGGGACAGACTAGGTCACAGGTCTCCTGACATCTGTCTACCAGGGCTCTTCCCGCTCCACCTTGCTGCTGTCGCACGTTTCCCAGTCTTTGAAACACCAGAGAAGCTGCATGAATCCTTCCTGTCCCTCCACCACCACCACTGCCTTAGGAGAATCATGACCAACTGTGGTGCCAGATAAATCCAAGGGACCCCAGTGACCTACCTTCAGGCCATCCTCTGGAAAATCCCTCAGCACCCACACTGAGTAGGAAAAAATCAAGTGCAGGTTTTCTGTGCCTAGAGGGAAGAGTAAGACTTGTCAGCAGATGCAGCCCACTGCCCTGCCCTCAGGACTGGGAAGGCAGGTGCCTGTCCAAGCACCAGCCACTCAGGGCTGTTGGGCTCACCAGGCTAGCCACACACCAAGGGGCAGTCATGGTTCCACCACCGGGCAACTTTCACCCCAGCTGAGGAACTCAGTTGGGTGAACACAAGGGAGGGAGGGGACTGACCGGCCAGAATCAGGAAAGGAGAGAGATCGGGTCCCCCTGAACACAGCCCCTTCCCTATGCCTGCCCATCAGCTGGACTCACCCAGATGTTGCAGGTACTGCACTGTCCTTTCATGGCCTTTCAGAGGGGAATTTGCTTTCTTGGACTGGTCCACCAGCACCTGCAGAGCTGGCCATGAAACCCAAGAACAAGGTCATGAGCCCCTCCCAGAAGGCGCATCTCCACACAGGGTCATCACACCCCAGGAGGCATACCCCGTCAACATGCAAGAGACCCTCCCCATCAAAGAAACCCCGTCCCCCAGCCACCTTTCTCGTGGAGTCCCTTCTTCTCATACAGGATGATCAGCTCGCTGTACTTGTGAGCCTTCTTCAGCACGTGCTCACTCTCTTCGATGTGGCAGTGATTGTTCTCCAGGCGCAGCAGGGGAGCCACCAGGGCCACGTTCGTCTGCAGTGGAGGCAGGACTTCAACAGAAACTGCTTCCCGGGGAGGCTCACCCTCACCCAGCCCTGGCCCACTTCCAGAAGGAATGTATGATAAGCAAGAGAGAGCAAACCACCCTCTTAGACTATGGTAGTGGCCTTACAGCATTTATGCTCTTTCACACAATGTGATAAGTGTTTTTTTTCCAGGGGCAAGGGGGAGAACAGGGAAGTTTTCTTTGGGGAAATACTGTCCCCTGTTCACCTTATAGCACTAACCTGTCTCAGCAGAGGAGATCAGCCTAATGTAAGATTTTGGGTCAACATCTCACCTTATCCCCTCAATTCCAAGAAGCTCACAGATGTCAGGCCAAGAGGAGGTGGTTCCTGTCATCAGGACTTCACTCTTACTAGTGATAAGGACCCCAGAGTGGCACCTTCCCAGTTTCAGTGACTGGGGGATTGTGGGGACCTGAGAACTCACGTGCAGGTAGCACTTCAGCAGCGTGGTGTCAATGATCTGCAGCAGCTTCTTCTTGGATTTGATGGTAGGCGTGCCTTCCATGAGCGGGGAGGTGCTAGACTGGTGATCAGAGTCATTCAGCTTCTTCACCAACTGGCTTCGTTTCTGCCAAAGACAAAAATGTGGGGTCGGGAGCTCCCTTCGTGGCTCAGTGGTTAATGAACCCGACTAGGATCCATGAGGACACAGGTTCAATCCCCGGCCTCACTCAGTGGGTTAAGGGTCTGGTGCTTCTGTAAGCTGTGGTGTAGGTCGAAGACACGGCTTGGATCTGGCATTGCTGTGGCTGTAATGTAGGCTGGCGGCTACAGCTCCAATTGGACCCCTAGCCTGGGAACCTCCATATGCTGCAGGTGCAGCCCTAAAATAGCAAAAAAAAAAAAAAAGTGGGGTCAAGGGCAGGACTATATCTTCCTGTGTCACCTACCAGGCAATTCCAAAGTCCTCCAAATTAGCTCATACCTTTCCACCCTGATCTCACGTTGGCATCAGTTTTTATCAGGGATCAAAACAGATGACCACCAAAATGCCAGATGCAATAATAACTATTTACTGGTATTTATTACCCTCCAGGCACTTCATGTATTTTCGTATTTTAAACCTAAGGCAAATGCGGGTATTATCACCCCCATTTTATAAGTGAAGAACCCAAAGCACAGATGTTAAAGGCACCTTGTGAGTAACAGAAGCAGATTTCAAATTATGGCCAGATTCTAAAACCCCTGTTCTTTTATTTTTTTAAAAAACTACTTTATTGAGGTTTAAGTTATACACAATAAAATGTACCCTTTAAAAGTATACTATCAGATGTGTGTTGACAGATACATACACCTATGTAACCATCACCCTAATCAAGGAACAGAACCTACCCCAGAAAGTTCCCTTGTGCGCTTCCCAAAGAATTTCACCTACTCCTTCCTGCACTGATCTGATTCCTATCACTAGAGATTCCTTTTTCACCTATTCTAGAACTTCATATAAATGGAATCATCTAGTATGTACTATTTTGTGTCTGGCAATGCCCACGGTCTTACTTGTTCTACCATCTCTCTGGCACAGTGTCAGTACCAGTTGCCTTCACACATTCCAAGCATCAGTGGAGAAGGCTGGGAAAGAATATATGCTGGGAGTCCTAAAGTTAGGATACTGGAAGTAGGAGTTCCCATCCTGGCGCGGTGGAAACGAATCTGACTAGGAACCATGAGGTTGCGGGGTCGATCCCTGGCCTCGCTCAGTGGGTTAAGGATCTGGCACTGCCATGAGCTGTGGTGTAGGTTGTAGACATGGCTTGGATCCTGCGCTGCTGTGACTGTGGAGTAGGTCCAGTGGCTACAGCTCCGATTAAATCCCTAGCCTGGGAACCTCCAAATGCTGCAAGTGTGGCCCTAAAAAGCAAAAAAAAAAAAAAACCCAAAAACTGGAAGTAGAAGGTATTTTGTGATGCCACACACTTGGGAGACTTTCTGCCTCAGGAATCTTTTTCACTTGGCACATGGGCTGTGCAACATGCAAAAAGAGGCGATATTTGTGTGTTCCCTGCAGGCTGCCAGCCACCCCTGGAGCCCTATGTTAAGGAAGTGCCAAGGCAATGGATGCCTGATTGGATCTGTGGGACACCCACCGAACCACTGACCCAGAAGTAGGTGGTGGGAAGCCAGCTCACAGTTCTCTTGTTTTTTTCTTTTTAGGGCCGGACCCGTGACATATGGAGGTTCCCGGGCTAGGGGTCCAATCAGAGCTACAGCTGCTGGCCTATACCACAGCCACAGTAACATGGGATCAAAGCCGCGTCTGCTACCTGTACCACAGTTCATAGCAACACCAGATCCTTAACCCACTGAGCAAGGCCAAGGATCGAACCCGTGTCCTCATGGATACTAGTCAGGTTCGTTAACTGCTGAGCCATGATGGGAACTCCCCAGCTCACAATTTTCTCAGGCCTATCAGGGGGAAACCCTCCAAAGCTTTGTAGAATACTTATGGGAAAAGTTAACAAGTTCTCTGACTCTGAGTGGGTGCAAATAATAACAAATAAATAATAGCCTTCTGCACAGAAATTTAGGGTTCAGAGGCTTCAATGGAGATATTAGTTTCAGTGCTGCCTGAAAATTTATCTGCCCATAACAGTAAATTGAAAATAACTTAAGTCTGAATACTCTCCCTAAAAAAACATGTCATAGAAGAATATTTAATGATAGGAAAGGACTTTCCTAACATATGGCTGAATGTTTTAAAAGTAAGCTGCATACAGCAGAAATTGGCACAACGTTTATTATAAATCAACTATACTTTAATAAAATTTTTTTAAAAAGCAAGCTATATAGGGAGTTCCTGTCGTGGCGCAGTGGTTAACAAATCTGACTAGGAACCATGAGGTTGCAGGTTCGATCCCTGGCCTTGCTCAGTGACTTAATGATCCGGTGTGGCTGTGAGCTGTGGTGTAGGCTGCAGACGCGGCTCGGATCCCACGTTGCTGTGGCTGTGGCATAGGCCGGCGGCTACAGCTCCAATTGGACCCCAGGCCTGGGAACCTCCATATGCCGAGGGAGCGGCCCAAGAAATGGCAAAAAGATAAAAAAAAAAAAAAAAGTAAGCTATATAATGATATATAATTTGATATTCATTTGTAATAAATAAACCAAATAAATAAATACACAAAAACTATTCACAAGTACATACGAAATTCTGGAAGAATAACAGTAGGAAAACCTTTTCTTTAGGTGGTAGAGTTACAGGTGATTTTCATTTTTGTTTCACACCTTTCTGTGTTTCCCAAATTTTCTGCATAGAGGAGGTATTTTTTTCCAAAAATACGTATGTTCCCAAAAAGTTTGCTTAAAAAAACTAATTCTTAGGAGTTCTCATTATGGCTCAGCAGGTTAAGAACATGACATAATCTCCATGGGGATATGGGTTCGATCCCTGGTCTTGCTCAGTGGGTTAAGGATCCAGCACTGCCACAAGGTGTGGCGTAGATCGCAGATGTGACTAGGATCTGGTGTGGCTGTGGTGTAGGCCTGCAGCTACAGCTCCAATTTGACCTCTAGCCTGGAAACTTCCATATGCCACAGGTGCAGCTACAAAAAAACAAAAACAAAAACTAATTCTTTTCTATCAACTAAACTTCTCTCTTTTGGGGAGATCCCATTGTGGCTCAGTGGGTTAAGAACCCAACATTGCCTCTGTGAGGATGTGGGTTCAATCCCTGGCCTCACTCACTGGGTTAAGGATCCAGCATTGCCATAAACTGCAGTGTAGGTCACAGATGCACGTCAAATCTGGCTTTGCCCTAGCTGTGATGCAGGTCCTAGCTGCAGCTCTGATTTGACCCCTGGCCCAGGAATTTCCCTATGCTGCAGGTACGGCCATAAAAAGAAAAAAAAAAAAAAACTTCTCTCTTTTTAGTTCCTGTGGTAGCTTAGTGTGAATTTACCAGGAACTGAGTGTGTTTCCTGGTATTAGGATTTTGCAAAAAAGAGCTCAATACTATTGTTAAAAAGGGAGATAAAGCAGAACAAAAAGACCCCCACGCCCATCCTAGATTCTACAGCATTCATTTTTGGAAGACCTGTGGCATTATGGAAGGCCCTCAATTCCCTCCCATAGAGAAGCAGGTACTGGAACCCCCAGGTAAACTCTTCCATACATTTCTTTTTAAAATTATAGTTGATTTACAATGTTGTGCCAATTTCTGCTGAATAGCAAAGTGACTCAGTTATACATATATATATATACCCATTTTTATGTCATTTCCCACCATGATCTATCCCAGGAGATTGGATACAGTTCTCTGTGCTATACAGTAGGACCTTGTTGTTTACCCATTCTAAATATAAGTTGTTTACCCATTCTAAATATAATAGTCTGCATCTACTACCACTCACTTCTATATCATACCTACCTGTGTCAGGTAGTCAATCAGAGCTAAGTGAGCCTTCTCCAACTCAGCCCCAGAGAGCACAGGCAGCGGGTTAGGATACTGCAGCTGCTTCCTGTAGTCTGTGGGTAGCAGGTCTGGGTACAAGCCCATCACATGGGTAGGATCTACATGGAAAGTAAACAGGATCCCCAGAAAAAACACAACAATTTGAGGATAAACCAAAACAAGATTATTACTACAGCAAAATAAGTTCCAGACTGATTATTTAAAAGGAATGACTCAAGTTCATACAAACTACAGCTATACACATATATTTTAAGTATTATTTATATGTATATTTCACTAAAACATCTCAAAAACGGCATGACTCTATTTCAAGACATACACAGAACTGGAATTGAATATTCATTATCTCGCTAAAAGCAAGAGAGAAAAAAATTTCCCAAAGAAAAATTGATAAGACACTGAAGTTGAAAGATCAAAAGGCTAAATAATTAAAAAAAGATGTCAAAAAAGGAACATAAGTAAAACAAAAGGACCAGGAAACAGGCTACAGAATATATTTGAAGCATAAAAGACTAATAGGTTGACTATATAAAACAAATTCACACAAACTGTTTAAAAAAAAAAATTTCATTTGATTAATGGACAAACTAACAAGAGAAGAATATAAGTGGGAAAGTGTTCTGCTACATCATTAATCAAAGCACTATGTATTAAAAATGTCAAAGGTAACATTTTCATATGCATTTATTTTTTTATTAATTAATTATTATTTTTTGGGTGGGCATACTCACAGCATGCAGAAGTTCCTGGGCCAGGGATCAAACCTGTGTCACTGAAGTAACCAGAGCCACTGTGGTGACAACACCAGATCCTTAATCTGCTGAGCCACAAGGGAACTCCTTTATATGCATTTAATTAAAGTTATTTTTATATAATACTACCCAGTGCTTGTAATAGTGTGAAAATGAATCACTCTTATACTGCTAAGGCAAAAATATGGATACCTCAATCAGGAAAAAAGCACTCAGACCACTTCTAAGAGTTTATTCTCAGAAAACAATCCAAAGATGAGAGGGCATGGGAAGTGGGGTCAGTGCACCCAGGGAAACCACGAGCTCACACTACTCCAGCTCTAGCCATTCCATAAGGTAGCCCTAGCAGCACTTAGCACACCCCTGGAAACCCCCAGCCAGCCAGCAAAAGCTGGCCAGCATATGCCATCTACACATAGAATGTTCCAGCACAAGTCCACACCTTCAAAACTAGGAGAGCTAACTGTTTTTACCTAATTCATAAAAACACAGAAAGTCAAACAAAACAAGGAGACAGAGGAGTATATTCCTAACAAAAGAACAAGATAAAATCCCAGAAATAAAAACCTAAAGAAACAGAGATAAGTAATTTACGGTAAAGAGTTCTAAGTAATGTCCATAAAGACGCTCAACAAACTAGGGAGGACTATGGAGGAATACAGTTAAGAACTTCAATGAAGAGTTAGAAAATATGAGAAAGAACCAATCAGAGCCGAAGCATACAATGACTGAAATGAAAAATATACTAGCAGGAATCACAGATTAGATGATACAGCAGAACACATAAAGGATCTGGAAGACAGAACAGTGAAAATCACCTAAAGAGAACAGCAAAAAGGGAAAAAAAATGAAAAATTATAAGGACAGTTTAAGGGACAACTGTAATGTTAAGAGTATAAACCTTCATCATAGGGTTCCCAGAAGGAGAAGGGAGAAAAGGGCAGAAAACCTACTTAAAGAAGTAATAGCTGAAAACTTCCCTAACCTGTGGAAGGAAAAAGATATTCAGGTCCAGGAAGTATAGAGAATCCCAAACAAGATGAAGTCAAACAGATCCAAACCAAGACATATCATAATTAAGATAGGGAAAGTTAAAAATAAGGAGAGAATTTTAAAGACAGCAAGAGAAAAACAACTGGTCACACATAAAGGAACCCTCATGAGGCTATCATTTGATTTTCCAGCAGAAATGCCAGAGGGGAGTGACATGATATATTTAAAGTGCTGAAAGGAAAAAAAACAAAAAAAAAATTACAACCGAGAATACTCTACCCTACAAGGTTACCAGTCATAATTGAAGGAAGATAAAAGAGTTTCTCAGATAAGTAAAATCTATTAGTTTACCATTGCTAACCAGCCTTAAAAGAAATGTTAAAGGGTCTTCTTTAACTGGAAAAGAAATGGCCGTAACTAGAAGAAAAAAGTATACGAAAGAGGAAAAAAAAATTCTCACTGGTGAAAGCAAATATATAGTAAAGGCAGTGGAGCAGCCACTTTAAAAGCTAAGAGAAAGGTTAAAAGACAAAAGTCATAAAACCAACTATAGGAGTTCCTGTTGTGGAGCAGCAGAAATGAATCTGATTAGGAACCATGAGGTTGAGGGTTCGATCCATGGCCTTGCACACTGGGTTAAGGATCCAGCATTGCAGTGAGCTGTGGTGTAGGTTGCAGATGTGGCTTGGATCCCATGCTGCTGTGGCTGTGGTGTAGGCCGGAGGATGTAGCTCTGATTGGACCCCTAGCCTGGGAACCTCCATATGCTGTGAGTGCAGCCCTAAAAAGAAAAAAAATAAAAATAAAAATAAAACCAACTATAACCACAGTAAGTAGTTAAATGATACACAAAGTGAAAAAATGTAAAATATTATGTCAAAAGCATAAAACTTAGGAGGAGAGGTAAAAATATACTGCTTTTTAAACAAGCAAATATAAGCTTAGAATAAACTGCTAATTTACAGACAGAAACATATGAACCTCATGGTAACCACAAACCAAAAACCCTACAATACCAAAAAATAAATAGATAAAATAAACCAACAACAAAACCCACCAAAAACAAACAAGAGAATGGAACCCAAACATAATACTAAAGAAAATAAACCATAAGGGAAGAGATTAAAAGAAGAAAGGACCAGAGAAGAACTATAAAAACAACCAGAAAACAAATTTTTAAATGGCAATGAGTACATACCTATCAATAATCACTTTAAATGGACTAAATGTTCCAATCAAAAGACATAGGGCAGCTGAATGGATAAAAAAACAAAACCCATATAAATGCTGCCTCTAAGAGACACAATTCAGATCTAAAATGCAAAAGGAAATACAAAAAATGAAAACGAACAAACAAAATAAGCAAAAGGACAGAAAAGACAGTTCACGCAAATGGAAATGAAAAGAAAGCTGGAGTAGCAATGCTCATACCAGAAAAAGTACAGTGGGTTTTTTTTTTTTTTTGGTCTTTTTGTTTTTTTAGGCCCGCAGCCGCAGCATATGGAGGTTCCCAGGCTAGGGGTTGGAGCTACAGCTGCCAGCCTACACCACAGCCACAGCAACGCAGGATCCAAGCCCCATCTGCAACCTACACCACAGCTCACAGCAACGCGTGGATCCTTAACTCACTGAACTAGGCCAGAGATCAAACCCACAACCTCATGGTTCCTAGTTGGATTCATTGCCACTATGCCATGACAGGAACTCCCAGAAAAAGTACATTTTAAAACAAAGATGTTAACAAAGACAAAGAAATTGACAGTAATACAATAATAGCAGGGGACTTTAATACTCCACTTAGATCAATGGATAGAAAATCAGTAAGGAAACAATGACCTTAAATGACACATTAGACCATATGGACTTCTTAATATATATATACAGAACATTCCATTCTCAAACTGCAGAATACATATCCTTTTCAAAAGCACATGGAACATTCTCTAGGATAGATCACATGTTCAGCCACAAAACAAATTTAAAATTGAAATTATATCAAGCATCTTTTCTGACCACAAATGTATGAAACTAGAAACCAATTACAGGAAGAAAACTGGAAAAAACAGAAATAATCAAGATTAAACAACACTCTAGTAAACAACCAATGAGACAGTGAAGAAAGTAAAAAACAGAGATAATCAAGATTAAACAACACTCTAGTAAACAACCAATGAGACAGTGAAGAAAGTAAAAAGTATCTCTCAAACTATAAAAATGGAAACACAATTTTCCAAAATCTATGGGACACAGCAAAGGTAGTTCTAAGATGGAAGTTTATAGCCACATAGGCTTATTAAACAATCTAACTTTACACCTAAAGGAACTAGAAAAAAAAAAAAAGCCCAAAGTTACCAGAATGATGGAAACAATACAGACCAGAGCAGAAATAAATGAAATGGAGACAAAGTAAAACAAAACCCTAAAACAAAACAAACAAAACCCAGAAAATGTCAATGAAAGTAAGAGTTGGTTCTTTGAAAAGATAAACAAAATTGATAAACCTTTAGCCAGACTCATCAAGACAAAGAAAGAGAGGGCCCAAATAAATAAAATCTGAAATCAAAAAGATATTACAGGAGTTCCCGTCATGGCGCAGTGGTTGGCGAATCCGACTAGGAACCATGAGGTTGCGGGTTCGATCCCTGCCCTTGCTCAGTGGGTCAAGGTTCTGGCGTTGCCGTGAGCTGTGGTGTAGATCGCAGACGTGGCTCGGATCCTGCGTTGCTGTGGCTCTGGCGTAGGCTGGCAGCTACAGCTCTGATTTGACCCCTAGCCCGGGAACCTCCATATGCCGCGGGAGTGGCCCAGGAAATGGCAAAAAGACAAAAAAAAAAAAAAGATATTACAACTAATTCCACAGAAATACAATCAATAAGTGACCATTATGGGAGCTCCCATCGTGGCTCAGCAGAAATGAATCTGACTAGCATCCATGAAGATGCAGGTTTGATCCTTGGCCGTGCCATGGATCTGGTGTTGCCATGAGCTGTGGTGTAGGTTGCAGACATGGCTCGGATCTGGCATTGCTGTGGCTGTGGTGTAGGCCAGCAGCTACAGCTCGAATTCATCGCCTGGCCTGGGAACCTCCATATGCCATAGGTGCGGCCCTAAAAAGACAGAAGTCAAAAAAAGAAAAAATAAAGAAAAAATTTAAAAGTGAACTATTATATGACCTTGCAATTCTAGTTCTAGCTAATTATTGAAAGTAAAAACACTAATTTAAAAAGATAAACGCACCCCAATGTTCACTGCAGCATTATTTTTTTGCCAAGATATGGGAGCAACCTAAGGGTCCATCAATAGATGAATGGATAAAGATGTACTATATATTTATGAATGGGATATTAGTCATAAGAGAGAATTAAATTTGCCATTGGCAACAACATAAATAGACCTAAAGGGTATTATGCTAAGTGTGACACATTCTTTAACATGAATTAGCTCACGTGCAACTGGTTAAGTGGGAGAATGTTGTCAGTATGAGGCAAAAGCTGTATTGGTTGGTAAGCAATTTTCCCCAGCCTGTTAGTATTTTGATGTGACCAGGGACAAGTATTTTCACAATTAAAGAGAAACCTTAACTATACAGGGAGACCTAAAGAGCTGAAAATCCTACAAAAGTGCCCTCTTTTAGTTCAGTAGAAGCTAGTTAATTAGCAGCTTCAAGAACCAGTATACTTTCTATGAAGTTAAACCATCTGGGGAAGATGAGAATTAAAATGAGGCAAAGATGTTCTCCCCATATTAACTGTTTGGAGGTCTCACAAAGGAGTCTATGCCCAGGATCGGATTTTTTTTTACTCTGATGAAACTAGTTTTTATTAGAAGAAAATATTCTCAAAGATCTGTGTCTCAAAGGAGAAAGCACAGCCCCAGGGTTTAAGACTCTAAAGGACTATCATTACCAACACCAGTCGAAATTTATTTTAGGAGGATAATTATTTTTATTAGTGTTCCACTTACAAAGTTGTCTAGGTTTTCCAAGGTCTGCTCCAATGTTATTCTTCCCATAAGTCCTGTTATTTTTCATATCTGTTATAGAATATAATGTGCAGGACCACATTCAAGCATTAAGAGTAAAAAATGCCTTTGCGTCAATACATATAAAAAACGGTGCCATATGAATATCCTGGCCATTAGAAAGGGATCCAGCCTCCCTACTGTAAACAAACAAAGGGATATTTTGTTAAGATATCAGTCTCATGTGTCAGGATCAGCCTGTCACTAGTAATCTGATGATCTCTGGACATATCAAGAATATCCACTTACAGAACCTAAGGACCAGACCTTAGACTGAGGTCAGTCAATGGAGGTGCTGCCCAAGAGAACCAGTCAAGAGCCAGCTGCCCCCGGATGACATCACCACCAGCACACACCTCCCGCCACTGGGAAGGGTCCACTTGTGCCTTATCTTCCGTACTAGACTGCTCTTTGAAAAGCACAATTCCTGTCTGCTTACTGTTGCTTGGGGCCCAGCAGAGTGTACTGCACCCTCTGAGAGCTCAGTATATATTTGTGGAATGAATAAATTAAAAGGCAGTAGCTTCATTAGGATTGACCTAAAAGCTTTATGATTGAAGTTCAAGTGTTGTCAGTACATGGGAAAAGGACCAAGTTATTACAGCAGGTCTAGCTTATTATGCCAGTGTCTTCCCAAAGAGCTGATGGCACACTGAAGACAAACGCTCCAACTAAGTTCATTCTGAGGAAGGATGCCAGGTATTCATGGATTTTAAATTATTCAGCTTCCATCCCCCTTCTTAAGAGGAACCTATTTCTTTTTGGTGAGCTACCCCTCCTACACCACATGCCATCTTGGTGGGAGAACAGTCCTAGGCACTTACCTTGGCCTTCAGAGGCAAAGGAGAGCCACAACCTTTTTCCCCACCCCTAGTACAGTCAGAGGTAGTGAGACCATGACCTAGTCCCAGCCAATCGGATACCCTTGATCTTGAAAAAGTGATTTAAGGTTGACAAGCAGTATGGCACACACCAACATATATCCAACCCTACACACTTCTTTTATGCAATGATGATAATCCTCCAAGAGCTGGGGTCTATGCTCCCATGCCTTGAACTTGGAAAGCCTTTTTAAATCAACAGAATATAAGAGAAGTAACCATCATAAAAGGCACTGAGGCTTCCTGCTTGGTCTCTTGGATTGCTCACTCCAGGAAAAGCCAGTGATTCTTCATAAAGACATTCAAACAACATTATGGAGACACACCCTTGGACAAGAAGTGAGGCCCCCAGTCCACAACCAGCACAAACTTGTCAGCTATAAGAGTGAGTCCTCTTGGAAGTGGATCCTCCAGCCTAGTCAAGACTTCAGATGAAGGTAGCCCAGCCAGCAGGTAGTACAACTGCAACTACATGAGAGCCCAAACAAGAACTGCCCAGCTTAGCCCTCAAATTCCTAACTAACAGATACCAAGAGAGATAACAGATGATTTATTTTAAGCCACTAAATTTGGGGCTGATGTTTGATAGCTAAGACAAACTGATGGGGAGCAATTTTTATTGAGGATGAAACAACAGGGGAGGTAGTAGCAGTGACAGCTAAGGAAGGGGCTGTGCCAGCAGAGGACTGCCCCTGCTGTCTTGGCTACAAAGAGATTACTGTCTGGCTCCCTGTTTCCTGCTGGGAGGGCCTCCAGAGTAACCTTGGGTTCTATCATTCCCAAGCCTGGTCCCCCCCCCCCCTAATTTTGAAGGCTCCTCCACTTGCCATTCTCCTAATATTCCAAGAAACCATACTTGATTTAACCAGCTACTGCTTAACTGATCAGAACTGGTCTCCACTGATCACAACCAAGAACCTTCACTGATAAAGGGAGTTTCCATATTTTATTACTGGCCAAGGTCAAGGGAAGGTAGAAAAAAGGCGAAACAAAGAGGAGGAAAAAAGAGGAGAGAAAGATATAGAGTCAAGCCAAGTATATATATAGCTTGATCTATAAGCAAAAATGGAATATACTCAAATGAAAAATTTAATAATAACAGCAAATACTTACCTGGCATTTATTAAGTACCACACACTGTTCTAAGCACTTTACTGATCTAATCATTTTACTTAATCTTCACAGCAACACTATGAGCTGAGTAGTACTACTTGCCCCGCCTTGCAGAGCAGAAAACTGAAGCACAGAGAGGTCTAATAACTCTGCCTGAGGTTAAGCAGTCTGACTCCAGAGCACCTGTTCTCCACCACAACGCTCTAATGTCTAGACAGTTTTTAGGACACTGAGAAAAGGAAAGGCTTTGCAGCACCACCCTATGTGGCTCTCAAAAATGAACTACTGTTGAATCCTACTAAGCTTAGGTCGGTGACTTTGGTCTAGAAAAGCATTCAGAATCTACTAGATGATCAAACACACGTACACTGACTTGACTTTGTTACCTTCCTTTAACGGCAAGAGCAAAACATCCCAGAAAACTGGAGGTCTGGATGCATAGGTGAGACCAGAGACTGTAACATCGGAACTGTAAATATGTAGCCACGTGGCCACCTACAGGATCCTGCTATGTACGAGGATCAATTTGGCTGAGTGTAAACTTTCCCCATTCTCGGAAGTCTGGCATCATTTCTCCCTGTTCTTTCCAGTTTCCCCTCCCTCGAGGTTTAAGTTCCTTATCCCAAGGCCGTGCCCACTTGTTACCTGTGCCAAGCTTAGCAAAGACCTGCATGGACTCATCAAAACGCTTCTGGCAGAAGAGGTTGAAGGCATACAAGTTCTTGATGTGATGGATCTGTTGCTGCTTTTCACTGTCAGAATCATCCTTCATTTCCTAAAAAGAGAGTAGAAAAGGTAAGAACTCATTCACTCAACCACTATGTATCTGCATTTACTAGGTATCAGACAGTATCTAAGGCCATGCATATGCCACAGTGTACAGAGCAGTCCCACAGCTCTGCCCTCACAGACTGCCCTTACGTTCTAATCATAAGTAACTAGGCAATCAAAAGACAACAGGGTTTCTACAAAATATCTGACCAGTATTCCTGAACACTGCCAAAGTCCTGAAAAACAAGAAAAGACGAAGAAACTGTCATAGATCAGGGGCACTAAGAACCCATGACAGCTAAATAAATACAATGTGATTTCTAAATCTGAACCTGGGACAGAAAAAGGGACATTAATGCAAAACTTGGTAAAGTCTGAATAAAGTCTAGAGTTTAGTTCAAAAGCAGAAAATCAAAACAAAACAGGGAGAATGATGATGGAAGCGTATGGGATAGGTATTCAGTCTAGTCTGAGTGGTGCGTCCAGGAAGGCTCCCAGGAGGAATGTGAGATACAGAGGACATGCTGGAGTTGGCCAGGCGAGGACAGGGAGGTGACAGGCAGGAAGAGAGGCCAGCACATCTGCCAGGCCCGAAAATGTCAGAGAACAGGGCATGCTCAAGGAATGAAAGACATTTAACATAGCTGGCACAGTGGGGAAAGGTCCTGTTCAGAGTAAAATCCAAATAGATACAGCTGCTTATTATCTGTTTCTTCCTCTAACCTTCCTCACCCCCAACCCCACATCCTTTTCAACCAACCTTTACAACACATTTCTTCCTTCAAAATGTCTCTCCATATGTTCCCTCCCTTTCTTTTCTGTTCTATTGCCGTCACCCTAATCCAGACCACCATGAGCATGATGTGGCCGCGCCTGGGCTGAGGTCTGCTTGGTGCTTTAAAGGCTCTCAAAGCCTGGGGCAGCCTCCCTATATAAGTTATTCCCAGATGTTCAAGCCACATCTTCTGTACCATTCAGGATGGGCTCCAAGCAGCCTGGAAATACTTGTTTCCACTTCTTTACCTTCCTAGGACTCTGTAACCCTCCCCGTTTCCTGCTCCTCCATGTCCTTAAAGGGTCCAACCTTAGGATGCCTTTTCCAGCCTGATACCAAAGTTTAGTATTGTAACTGCCTTCTGAAAGTTTCATTTATGCTCTCTGATTTATTTAAATAAAAGATAGGTTCTTTAAAAGCTAAGAGGATATCAAGCAACCTTCCTCATCACAGAGCAGAACACCTAGCAAATTCAAGCCTGGAAAATAGAAGGGAAAATGGAAACCCACTTCCATCTTTTCTACTGAAGATTAAACAGTCAATCTGCAACAGAAAGATCACTGAGAAGACCCCAGACCTTCCTGTTGAGAAAAATAGATACTCGAAATACTATGTGCTACCTAGTACCCTTTTTGATAAAGTTTAGGAAGTAAATACATATTCAAGCACACAAATATACATAAAAGATTAAACAAAAATTTAAAGGGCAGGATAACATAAAATTTAGGAAAATAGTGTCTAGTGTCTATATCTAGAGGGTAGGCAGATGGGTGGGATGGGGAGAACATACAGGTTATAGAAATTACTTTTGGGGGCAGGAGAGTGAGTTCATGAGTATTCATTATTTCAAAAATGAAAATAAAATAATTTAGAGCAATAGATGAGTGGGAAAAAAATAGTAAGATGCTGAAATTATATGCCTCAACAAAGAAACAATCTTTATGGGATATTAAATGTCTGTAAATATTAAGATTGGATTTTTTTTTCTTTTTTTGTCTTTTTAGGGCTGCACCCATGGCATATGGAGGTTCCCAGGCTAAGGGTCTAATCGGAGCTATAGCTGCCGGCCTATACCACAGCCACAGCAACACCAGATCCAAGCCACATCTGCGACCTACACCACAGCTCACGGCAATGCTGGATCCTTAACCCACTGAGCGAGGCCAGGGATCGAACTCAAGTACTCATGGATGCTAGTCAGGTTCATTAACCACTGAGCCACTATAGGAACTCCTGGATTTTTGTTTTGAATCTATAACTTATACATCCAAAATAAATGTTGCTCTTTAAAAGTATCTACCATATATAATTTTAAATATACATATTTCAAAATTTGTGATCACTGTTTTCTTTTCAGAAATAATTAATAAGATACTCTAAAAACTAAGTTTTCCTACTATTATCTGAATAAAAACCTCTTCTCTTTTACCAAATTAACACTGTCTGGTTTAATGACTAAGTGAAGCTTGGAATGACTTTTAGTTGTTTCCTAAAATCAAATCCACCCTTTAGAGATGACAATAATCACCAGTGGGGATATTTAAATAAACAGACAGAGCTTGAAAGTCAAGTGCAAGAAGCATGCTGGCAATGGAAGCATCACTGAAGCAAGAGCATGGTCAACACTCTGCAGTGAGTAACATCCCACACAAACATTCAAGGAGAGTGACAGTCACAAGAGTGCAGGCCTGGGAATGCAGCAACCTGAGGTGGGCTCAGAATACCTACTGAAGGCCTGCTTATCTGAACACAGGAACCCATCAGTGAAAGGGCTTTTGAGGGCCCTCCAGATATTGCATTCATCTGAACTGTAACCCTGACATCTGACTGTTTTTGTTTTTGTTTCGCTTTTTAGGGTCACACTGAGGCATATGGAGGTTCCCAGGCTAGGGATCTAAGCGGAGCTACAGCTGCCAACCTACACCACAGCTACAGCAATTCGGGATCTGAACCACATCTTTGGCCTACACCACAGCTCACAGCAACAACGCTGGATCCTTAACCCACTGATCGGGGCCAGGGATCGAACCCACAACCTCATGATTCCTAGTTGGATTTATTTCTGCTCTGCCACAATGGGAACTCCTTGTTACTCTTTACTTTTTTTCTTTTTATGGCAGCACTTCGGCATATAGAAGTTCCTGGGCTAAGGGTCAAAATGGAGTTGCAGCTGCTGGCCTACACCACAGCCACAGCAATGCTGGATCCGTAACAGGCGGAGAGAGGTCAGGGATTGAACCTGCATCCTCACAGACCCTATGTTGGATTTCTTAACCTGCTGAGCCACAATGGGAACTCTTGATTGTTATTTTAATGTTTACATTGTCTTTAATTTTTCAAGGCGATACTATATCTATTAAATTATTTTACTGTCCTATTAATTCTATGAGAAGCTATTATTATAACTGGCATTAATTGTACATTTGACAGATAAGCGAACTGAGACAGTGAAAGCATTTCGAGTTCCCTCGATATTTTATGGTGGGAGCAGATCCTGAATCCAAATCCCCTGACTTTTGGCTCTGTGATATTCCTCCAGCCCAAACTAAATACGAACATAAACTAAAATTACCTGCTCTGGAGAACAATGAGGAAGGCAAACTCACACCCAAATCTCAGAAACAAGACTTACTGCGAGCTGCAGAGCCAATTCGAACTGCTTGTCCTGGAGAAGCTGCTGGATTTGGGTTGCCATGGGGACTGGAATGAGTCTCCAAACAAAATGGTTGCTGGCCACGTAGATAATGTTTGATCTGGAGACAGAGTAAGAGGATGAGCAAAAGCGCCATGGCTTTATGGACACACAGAATACTTTAAGCTTTGGAATAATAGGGCAGCTACAGTAAAGAAAGCAGTTCCTTACCCTCCCGAGGTAATGAAACGAGGCCTTTGCAATTCAATGCTCTGGACCAGAAGCCTTGGCTCAAATGTTCGGATCTCTACATATCGAGGCAACACTGCAATGATGTAGGGAGGCTGGTGCTCTGCACAAGAGAGAACATTCTGAGTTGTATTTCTGCTCTAAGGCTTTAGGTTTATGAACTGATTCAGCTTCTCATTTCTTAGCTGCATTTGGATCTCCAAATAGTCCACTAGTCCAATACCAAGATCCCATACTGTGATACACAAAGGAAAATGTCTTGTCTCAGCGACGCTAAGAGAAATCTCATGCACAGAAAAGATGCATCCAGCTTTGTTCAGAGTGACCTGATCCCATTCCTGCTGTATCCTTGAGAGAACTGGGTGAGAGTGTCACAGGCTCCTTTCTCATCACAGCAGCACAAGGTCACACAACTTCTTTTTTCATTCTCTTAGGAAGGTCAAGAAGAGGACAGTTTCTTTTTTCTTCTTTTTCCTTGAAATTGAAATTTCTGGCCAATGTTATTTCTGCTTTAGATTTTCACAGGGATAAGTCATAAAGCTTTACCTGATGCTCACCAGTTCACAGAGAATGCAGCTGGATGGCATTCTCAGCGTAGCCATTTTCTTTTCTGTTTCTTTTGGCCACGCCCATTGTACATGGAAGTTCCAGGGCCAAGAATCGAGCCCTTACTACAGACAGATCCTTAACCCGCTGAGCTACAGGGAAACTCCTAAAGAATATTTATGTGGCTAACTTGCTATAAATTTGTCTTCCTTGTTATTTATTTTCTTTCTTTCTTTATTTTTTTTTTGTCTTTTTTAGGCCTCATCCACGGCATATAGGGGTTCCCGGACTAGGGGTCAAATCAGAGCTGTAGACACTGGCCTAAACCACAGCCATGCCAGATCCAAGCGACGTCTGCAACCTACAATGCAGGTCACAGCAATGCCATATCCTTAACCCAGTGAGCGAGACCAGGGATCAAACATGCGTCCTCATGGATACTAGTCAGATTCATTACCGCTGAGCCACGAAAGGAACTCCATTATTTATTTTCTGATAAAAGAGTTTTTCAGGTTATATTTGAAATTTATACTCTAAATGAATACTGCAATAAAATTTCAAAGCCAAAGGGAACTCAGAAATGCGGAAACTGAGGCCTAAGTAATACCTTTATCAATTTGAATGCTGTTGTTGTTATTATGTTGATATTTTTCATCTTACCAAAAAAAAAAAAATTAAATAGCCCATGGTTTTGTATTAGATTCTTTTTTTTAGGCTGGTCTCATTTTTAAAAACTATTACAATTTTCTTACATGATAATTTGTATAAATATGTAAAATTTCTCTGTCCTTGTAAAATCTAGTCCACTTTCAATAAGGTCTAATTCAATAAAGAAGCAATCTGGAGTTCCCGTCGTTGTGCACTGGAAACAAATCTGACCAGGAACCATAAGGTTGCAGGTTTGATCCCTTGCCTCGCTCAGTGGGTTAAGGATCCATCATTGCCGTGAGCTATGGTGTAGGCTGCAGACATGGCTCAGATCTGGCATGGCTGTGGCTGTGGCTATGGCCGGCAGCTGTAGTTTCGATTCGACCCCTAGCCTGGGAACCTCCATATGCTGTGGGTGTGGCCCTATAAAGCCAAAAAAAGAGAAGAAATCTACAATAAAAACCTTTTTGGTTGATATATCTTATCATTTTTTCAGTCTCCCCAACTTTTTGACAACAGAGGTGGTCTGGATCTGTCTGCCTCTTCAGCCTTGGCAGAGTGGCTGGTGTGCAGCAGGCATATAATGAATGGCTGACATTGATATGATTTGTATATTCAGCGAGCATTTACTAAGAGGCTGTGATATTTCAGGCACTACTCAAAGGGGACCAAGACATGAGCTCCTACGTGAGCAGAGGAGACAGAAAACTCACTGGCCAGTGGGACAGGGCGGCTGCCCCAACAAAGAAAGCTGAAAGGGCGGTGGGAATACCAAGGGGGAAGTGACTAATTCTGCCTACAGATCAGAGAAGACTTCAGAGAGGAAGTGCCACTGAAAGGCGCCTGGTCACAGGAGCATGACACTGGCTGGGCAGAGAAGAAAGGAATAGGTAATAGCTTGGAAAAAGGCACAGGGACAGGGAGGCCCTTCTAGAGCCTGGGAAAGTAGTGAGGAGGACAGCAGAGATATAAGCAGAGTTTAAAGTTACTCCATTCTAAGAAGGTTCATCTTCTTCCTATCAGATGGTCCATTCTACCTAGAAAGAACGTCTTCGCCCCCAGTACTTTAAGGCACAAAAACGCTTTTGAGAAACACTGCCAAAGGTGCTGGGCACTGGCCAAGATTAAAACAAGAGTCAGAAATCCACTTCCAGCATATTTCACACACTTTCACCTCATCTCCCTCTTCTGAAGGGAAAACAAGGGTCCCTAGAACATCACATAGCTTCTTGTGAAGCTCCTAAACATTCCCCCAATCCCCAAAATGTGTTAATATACATAATTTTGAGCCTTCTAAAATACTCCTTCTGGTCTATTCATCTCTAATCACCAGGAGAATAACCACCCTAGACCATGAGGCTTTTATCAAGACAATCTACCACTCAGGAATCTCCTGGCCACTCAGACCTTCTCCTGGGCCTCTAACAACTGGCCCTTCCTTATTCTTCCATAATCCAGACCATCTGTTTCAGCCAGCTCCATTGCTGGATGCCCTCTCACAAATCAGCATAGCTTCTGCCTTTCTGCTCATTGGTCAAACTATACTTTCTGCCTAGAATGAATGAAATTTTCCTTCAAGCCAGATCCTAAACTCTCTGCCTGGTCTAGTCCAATCTTAGTGAAACTTCTTACTGACTAACTGAACAATGAACTTTCCCTTTCTAAACCATCAAATTTCAACTCAACACCTTAACCAGGCCCTTGTTTCATCTCTTTACCCAAGATGTAATCCTTATGTCCTGAGCTAGAGGCCTTAAAGACAGCATGTCCTTATGCCCCCCAAAGCAGTAACTATTTCTTTTCTTTCTTTTCTTTTTTTTTTTTTTTAGGGTGTTCCTAGGCTAGGGGTCAAACAAGAGCTATAGCTGCTGGCCTTCGCCACAGCCACAGCCACACCAGATCTGAGCCATGTCTGTGACCTACACCACAGCTCACAGTAATGCCTGGATCCTTAACCCACTGAGCGAGGCCAGGGATCAAACCCGAATCCTTATGGATACTAGTTGGGTTTGTTACCACTGAGCCACTACTGGAACTCCAGTCACAAATGCTCACTCTTCCCAGTGAAAAAGAATTTCTGTGAGTATGGTCATATGCTTCCAGGCAATCACAGAGAGCTGGGAGCCTGAGGCAGGTGTCAGAGCAGAAACACATAATGTGTAGGAGAGACACACCTGAATACACCCTGAGCGCTAAGCTAAAAAAACAAGAGCAGCAATTACCACCACGTCAAAGACCTTTGGACGTTGAGTTATACACATTAAAGGACTAAATAAAGAACTTCCAATACTTTCCAAATGTAGTCCATTTGGCAGAGGACACAATAAAACAATTAAAAAGAAGGTAAAAGAAAAGGAACTGAGAGGTAAAAATAGCATTAGACATTCACTTCCTGAGATGTACAATTCTATTACATGATTTCTCCTCTAGGGCAAAACCCAACTTCCTACAAAAACCAGAATATCCTTTTTTTTTGTTTGTGTGTTTTAGGGCCACATCTGTGGTATACAGAAGTTCCCAGGCTAGGGGTCGAATTGGAGCTGCAGCTGCCAGTCTACACTACAGCCACAGCAATGCCAGATCTGAGCTGAATCTGCAACCTATGCCGCAGCTTGCAGCAATGCTGCATCCTTCACCCATTGAGCAAGGCCAGGGATCAAACCCACACCCTCATGGATACCAGTCAGGTTCTTAACCTACTGGGCCACAATGGGAACTCCAAGATATTCCATTTTTAATTATTCTAAAATATTTTTCTACTTACAAGAGGAACTGAGAGTGAATGACAGTGGAAACCACAGTCAGCTAAAGCTACCAACGGGGTTCCAATCTGAGGGTGGCACACAGCCCAAGCCCAAGGTGGGAAAGAGCAGTTATGGTGGTCTCACCCATGGCCACTGGAATGTCCGTCCAGTTGAGGGCACACTTCTGCGTGCAAATCCCCTCCTCATTGAGCACCACGGTGAGATCATCTTGACCTACGGCCACCTTTCCATCTGCCAGAGGTGCAACTAAGGGCTCCAGCTGTTTTCCTGTTGGGAAGAGCTCTTTGATGGACCCCTTTCCATCCACCTAAAGGGAGACACAGAGTGAGTCACCCAGCCTTCTCCAGCCAGAGGCATGAACACGATGGCATGGAAAAATCAAGTTAAAACTCCAAACCTACAGAAGCCAATAATATTCGTCATTTGGCATAAAGAAATATTATAGAGTTTGTTATGACAAATTTTGTCATCACAAGATATGCTTTTCTCTAACACAGAGAAAAGCATCTAGGCTGGCAACTAACAATGTCAAGTACTGGCGAGGATACAGAGCAAGTGGAATTCTCATGTGCTGCCGGTGAGAATGCAAAATGGTACAGCCACTCTGTTTTTTGGCATCTCATAAAGTTAAATACACACTTACCATGGAACCCAACAATCCCATTCCTAGGCATTTTCTCAAGAAAAACAAAAACCTGCTTTTACACAAAAATCTGGGGGCAAATGTTTATAGCAGCTTTGTTTATAATGGCTAAAAATTGTAACCAACTTTGTCCTTCAACTGATGAATGGATAAACTGTATGTAGTACATCCATACCATGGAATCCTATTCAGCCACGAAAAGGAATATACTGACACACACAACACAGATGGATGTCAAATGCATCATGCTAAGTGAATGAAGCCAGGCTTAACAGGCTACATGTTGTATGATTCCATTTATATGACATTCTGGAAAAAGCAAAACTGTAGCAGACAAAGGACAGATCTGTGGTTACTAGAGGCTGAGGTGTGAAAGGAGGGCTGGCTTCAAAGAGGCAGCATGAGGGAATTTTGGGCGGTGAGAGAACTGTTCTGAATCTTGATTGTGGTGGTGGTTATGAAACTCTAGACATCTGTGAAAACTCAGAACCATAGATCCAAACGAATAAATTTTACTCTACGTAAATAAATGAGTATGTTTTGAATAACCTGGTCCTGAAGCAAGCTTTCCCGCCCTCAAAACACTGCACCCTCAAGAAGGTGATGGCCATATCTAAGGCAGAGAAATGAGAGCCTCCTCCAAATTGTGGCTCTGCCTCCTACCCCTCGCAGGCTTCTCTCAGGCACCTGTCTACCTAGTTGCTATGCAGTCAGTGGCACAGCAGTACTCACCTACAGGCTTGCGGTGCTGATGCTGATAAAACTGTGCTATTCCAAAAATAAAAATATGGAACCAAGATATTCACTAGATAAACAATGAAGAGCTAACACAGCATGGGGTAGGGAAGTGGGAGGTGGGGAGAGAGCTTCGAGGATTGCCAAGTCTATTTTATGAGAGGGGTATGAAGCTGAGGAATTTATACTGTCCTATAAAATGAATGGTACAGTAACCTTTTCTACATTTAGTATGCATATTAGAGGGTAAAACTACCAATGTCATGGATATTTACCATGTAGGTTAAGAGAAAAAGCAGGGTATAAAACAATGTGTATAACACGATATTTTGGTAAACAGACACAGAAGCCCATTACCAAAAGGTTAACTGTGATTATTTCTGAGTGGGAGAATTATGGATAACTTGCCTGTCTTACTTTCCTTATCTACATTTTGTAATTTTCTACAATAAACACATGGCTTTTGAAATTTTTAAAAAAACTGAAAATAACTTTTACAACAAATATATTAAAAGATCTTGGGGAGTTCACATCATGGTGCAGCAGAATCGAATTGGACTATGACCCAGGAGGTTGCGACTTCAATCCCTGGCCTCACTCAGTGGGTTAAGGATCTGGCGTTGCCGTGAGCTGTGGTGTGGCTCAGATCTGGCGCTGCTGTGGCTGTGGTATAGGCCGGCAGCTGTAGCTCTGATTGGACCCTTAGCCTGGGAACCTCCATATGCCAAGGGTGCAGCCCTAAAAAGCAAAAAATTGGGGGGGAGGGGCAGGAAACTCAAGACTTAAAAATACTTAAGTTAATACTACAGTTAGTATATAATTCCTGAGCTTTCAAGCCTCAAGACAGCAGTCCATCAGAATGTTATTAAACAGAGGCAAGCAGCCCTAATTATCTAGTCCAATAACTAGACACAGGACATGGATAATTCATTATATAAAGGTCTGAGTTGATTCTGCCTGGCTTAAGTTACACCGACATCTTATTTGTGGAAGACGCTCAAAGCATGAAAAATACCCAAGCATACAAACACAAACCCTATTATGCCAAAGACTCTACTTAAGGCAGTCTCTTGACCTATAGCTCAGAAGCACATAATCATCTCCCCCAGGTAACTTTATAATCACCTTCCCCAAGGCAAGCTGATGATATTTGCAAAACAGTTGAATTTTACCCTTATTAAGTAGTAGTCTCTCTTGAAGCCCACACAGATAGAATTTTCACACCAGGCCATGGACTTGGGTACATCTGGTACACTAAAGTCCCCCTGAAGAAAGAGAGCAAGAGTTCAACTGGAAAGATGTTAAAAGAAAAAAAAAAAAAATGACCTTCTTGTTCTTTCACCTCCATTCTGCAAAATCACCCGCACCCTGATCTGAATACAATTTTATTAGCACAAGGCCAGGAAACCATCCATAATAAAAATATATGTCACCCATGAACTGGACAAGGCATATCTGGAAGAGGAGAAAACCCACTTTGAAAGGAATTAATCTGTACAGTTGTAGAATGATGTTACTCTTGCCTCTGAAGGCCAGGAGACGTAAATGTAGACAAGTGGGCACAAGAAACGCCCAGGTACTCATACTAGCAGGGCATTCTTCTAGGGAGAACTCTAAGATGGAGCTCCTGAGCTTCATGAGAACTGAACAGTAAGTCTTTCAAGCTGTGGGTCAGTTTAGCAGCAGCTCCCATCCAACCCATGGACCAGATAACAGTGGACTTTTACCTGCAATTCATGAAATTCCCTGTCTTTCCAGAAATAGAGCTGCAGCTTCTTTTTCACGGCCACACACATCCGCAACACCTCGTCACCAGTCTCTGTGTGCTGGGAAGAGACACCCAGAGCGAATGAGGATGCGCTCATGATGACTCCGTAACTGAGTGACAACTGAATTAGAGGTTTTCTACCCTGAAATGGCTACTAATCCAAACATCCTGTCATACAAGGTCACACTGCCAGACAAGCTGAGCCAAAGTACATTGGCCCCAGAAAATCTCATGGATGTTCACCATTTAGAGAGGAAAACCTACATAACTGCTTCCTCCTTTTTAAAAATAAATAGGAGTTCCTGTCGTGGCGCAGTGGTTAACGAATCCAACTAGGAACCATGAGGTTGCGGGTTCGGTCCCTGCCCTTGCTCAGTGGGTTAACGATCCGGCATTGCCGTGAGCTGTGCTGTAGGTTGCAGACGCGGCTCGGATCCCACGTTGCTGTGGCTCTGGCGTAGGCTGGTGGCTACAGCTCCGATTCGACCCCTAGCCCAGGAACCTCCATATGCCGCGGGAGCGGCCCAAGAAATAGCAAAACGACAAAAATAAATAAATAAATAAATAAATAAAAATAAAAATAAATAAATAAATAAATAAAAGTTTCTTGCTCATGGCTGTCAATACACTCAGGGCCAGGGACCAGTCTGTGTCAGTGAGAGCAGGCCCACTTTCAATCCTTTAAAGGAGTAGGGGGACAGAAAACATCTAGGTATAAAATGGATGCACCGTCAATGTAGACCCTGAGTGCTTAAAAGTGATCAAAGCTGTGTAGAGGGGTGAGGCAGATTTTGAAGAGCACAAGGATGATGAATTGGCAAAAGCCAGGAGAAATGTCTTTCCTGAATAATGAAAACTACCTAAAAACAAAGACAACCACAGTATGTTTAGAACAAGCATCAATTTTTCTTTCTTTTCTTTTTTTTCTTTTTAGGGTCTCAACTGCAGCATGTGGAGGTTCCCAGGCTAGGAGTCAAGTCAGAGCTGCAGCTGCTGGCCTACACCACAACCACAGCAATGCCAGATCTGAGCAGCATCTGCGACCTACACCACAACTCATGGCAACGCCGGATCCTTAACCCACTGAATGAGGCCAGGGATCAAACCCGCAACCTCATGGTATCTAGACGGATTTGTTTTCGCTGTGCCATGATGGGACAGTTACTACCTTGAATTCCCATTACTGGTTTGTCTATGCCAAACAGACATTTCATCTTTGGTTAGCTATCTCCTGAAATAGGGCTCTCTGGTGCTCTAATTAGCACACACACAAGGAATGTAAATGTTTCAACTTTGGCTCACCTATTAAGGAGGAAATTTCTCTAATACAATCCAAAATCAAATATTCTCTTTGGAATCTCTGCTGAGCTTTGATATCAATGTTATTCTTCCCATTTAATGGTAGGAATGATATAGGAAAGGCTGTATCTTTTTTTTTTCCTTGGCAACGCCCACAGCATGGGGAAGTTCCCAGGTCAGGGATCCAACTTGAGCCACAGCAGTAATAATGCTGAATCCTTAACCTCTAGGCCACCAAAGAACTCTAAGAAAGGCTGTTATCTATTAAACACAAAGTCAGATTTCATCTTGCCTCCACTTACCTGGAGGTCACATGTGAACAGTGATGCTCCCTTTGCCTTGGAAACTGTGGTGATTTGTTGAAATGTCAGTAGGTCGTGGACATAAATATTATTTTCTGTTTGGAAAGAGGTAAAACACCAGTATAAATGATCAAAATTTTCTAGTATAGCCACCTTCAAGACAAAGAAAAAAAACAACTGTGTAACAACCAGAAGAACCAAATGGCAAGTGTTGGTTCAAGATGTACTTTCAGCTTCACTAACAATGACTTATTCTGGTCCATCAACAGTATAAAATATTTAGGAGGTCACTTAGTCATCTAAACTTTGATATTTTGTTCCTTTAAATTTGGACTGGCTTGAAAAAAAGGGCTCTTTCACTTCTAAAGAGCACTCTCATATTCTGTCTTTCTCAAGTCTGGAAACTTGTGATGCAATATTTGTACAAGGAATTCCTTTCAAAGCTATTTATATCAGGAAACTCCAGTAAGAAAAAGGAAGTCCCCTGTGGATTTGGTACAAATTTGGCAAGGATGTCTTGTCCAACAAAGCAAGCACAATAATTTCACCTGGGCCTCCTACCTCGTTTTAGTTGTGTTCCTCTCTTGCCTAGAAATTAAGCTTAAATTGATTCTACCATTTGGGTCCTGGGCTGAACAGTACAGAGCAGGAGGCAAATTTCTAGTTCTGCTGCTTGTCAAGAAAAGGCCTCACTGGCTGCTTTCCATGAAAATACGGCTTTTCAAACCAGGCCTTGAACAGTCTCGCTCTGATCCCTCACCTGTCTCTCACCCTACACCCTAAGTCTGGTCAGATCTCAGGGCCTTTGCTTAAGCCATTTCCTCTGTCTACAATGCTCTGCTGACTTTGGTCTTCCTGTTGAAACCCTAGTCATCCACTGGACAATGCTGTCCCTCCCATTACTAATATGCTACAACACTTTTTATAAATATCCACTGTATCTTATCACACTGAAACATGCTTACTTTCTGTCATTTTGGTCTTAACAATCAGAATCTAAGTTTCAAAGACAGAAACTGTGTCTCATTCAACTTGGTACCCTCGATGCCTAGGTAGGACTCAACAAATATTTGCTCAATTACTGAGTGAATGAATGAATAAAGTGACACTTCTTGGAGAACAGAGCTCAGGATTGTGGGGGATGATGTTGCCTTTATTATCTGTGTGCCCTCCTGTATCTGGTTAGGAACGCATCAGTTTCAGGGTTAAGTAACAACTATCAAAGTAGCCATGAAAGGGTTAATCAGATCATAATTTTTTTTTTTTTTTTTAAAGGCCGCACAGCATAGAGAAGTTCCCCCCAGGCCAGGGATTGAATTCAATCTGCAGCTGTAGCAATACCAGATCCTTTAACCCATTGCACCAGGCCAGGGATCAATCTCATACCTCTGCAGTGACCCAAGGTGCTGCAATCAGATTCTTAACCCACTGCACCACATCAGGAACTCCTTGCTTTTGTTTTATGACACATGAAATACAAATGCAACCCCTTTTCTTACCTAACAAGCTGACCAGAATCTTAAACTGGGAAACCACATGGATCTGGAAAATAGCAAATCATTAGATTCAAACATTTCTGACAAGGTTTAGCAAATGTTCATTTTAACTACAATACTTTTTTTTTAAGAGACTAAAAGGCTAATATCAACAACAGGGATCTGACATAATTACATCAAGCACAATTTCTGCTCATGAAAGAGGGTCTCAGGTACATGATAGATGGACAGAGATCCCAGCATAAATGGGAGGACAGAGAATATGAGGATGAATAAATAATGCTACAAAAGTTCTAGCTGTGATAGGGTCTCATGGAAGTCAAATATTCTTCCACTGCCTACCTGCTGAATCTTTTTGGAAAAGTTCTTATTGGATTTCTCTAGTGTCACTTCAAACCTGTTGCAACCTATGAGAAAGAAACACACACTCACATTTCCAAACACAGGGATACATGTAAAAATAAATACAAGAAAAAAGCTGCTCCATGCTCTTCTCCTACATGAATTGTAAAAAAAAAATTCCTGAAAAGACTTTAAGTTGGAGATATAAAACAGCCAGCTGTCTTTACTGAGGAGAGTAAGCTGCTTTCAACTCCAATTTCAGAACAGAGGGTTTCATGCACCTTCACTTGGCATTAGCAAAAAGGACCATACCACAGAAGTTTACCGAAGCTGCAAGGTACTTAAAAGGATTTTATCTTACAAAATAGTACCTTGGCAAAGTATTTCACCAAAAGAAAAAAAAAAGTGGGCAAAGTAAGAGTCAAATATAGGAGCCCAAGCAATGAAACCCAGCCCAAAGCATCCTTAGCTCTAGATAGACTAACTAAATCCCAGCGGCTACCCCATGTCCTGCATCACAGGATACAGCAAACACTCAATACCATCCCCAGAGCTAAAGCAGTTTAATGTGTCTACACTTACTGCCACTCTCAGGTGATGCTACATCTGCTGACACTGTTGCAAAAAAGGGGAAGAAAGTTACAGACTATAAAAACATGTGAAGCCAGCCTTGCTGGGATGACAAAAATATTCAGCATCAAGTTACCAAAGTAGGGGAGTGGGGGAATGAGGGATAAATTAGGAGTAGGAGATTAACATGTACACACTTCTAGATATGAAATAGACAGCCAACAAGGACCTACTGTGTATAGCATATGAAACTATAATCAATATTTCATAATAACCTTTAAGGGAAAGGAATGTGAAAAAGAAAAAATACACAACTGAATAACTGAATCACATGCTGTGCACTTGAAACTAACACAACATTGTAAATCAACTCTATTTTAATTTTTTTTTTCTCTTTTTACAGCCACACCTGCAGCATATGGAAGTTCCTGAGCTAGGGGTCAGATTGGAGCTGCAGCTGCAGCCTATGCCAGAGCCACAACCACACTGGATCTGAGCTGCATCTGTGACCTACACCACAGCTTGCAGCAGTGCTAGATCTTTAACCCACTGAGCCAGGCCAGGGATGAAACCCATGACCTCACAGAGACAACGTTGGGTCCTTAACCCAATGAGCCACAATGGGAACTCCATCTCTATTTTAATTTAAACAAAAAGTTTCACAACTTAAATGTCCATCAACTGATGAATGGAGAAGTTCCCATTGTGGTGAAGTGGAAATAAATCCGACTAGTATCCATGAAGATGCAGTTTTGATCCCTGGCCTTGCTCAGTGGGTTGGGGATCTGGCATTGCTCTGAGTTTTGGTGGAGGCTGCAGATGCGCTCAGATCCCACACTGCTGTGGCTATGGCATAGGCCAGCAGCTACAGCTACAATTTGACCCCTAGTCTGGGAACTTTCACATGCTGTGGATGCGTCCCTAAAAAGAAAAAAAGAAAAAAAAAACAGTTGAATGGATACAGACGATGTGGTACATATATACAATGGAATATTACTCAGTCATAAAAAGAACAAGATAATGCCATTCGCAGCAACGTGGATGGAACTAGAGATTATCATACTAAGTGAAGTAAGTCAGAAAAATAAAGACAAGTACCATATGGTATCACTTAAATGTGGAATCTAAAATATAACACAGGAATTCCCCAGTGGCTCAGCAGGTTACGGATCCAGCACTGTATTGCTATGGCTCAGGTTCAATCTGTGGCCCTGGAATTTTTGCATGCTGTGGGTGCAGCCAAAAGAAAAAAAAACTTTTTTATGACACAAATGAACCTATCTACAAAATAGAAACAGACAAGGGGTTGCCAAGGGGGAGGGGGTTAGCAGAGTCATGGAGTGAGAGGTTGGGGTTAGCAGATGTAAGCTATTATTCACAAAAGGGATAAAAGACAAGGTCCTACTGTATAGCACAGACAACTATATTCAATGTCCTTTGATAAACCATAATGGAAAAGAATATTTCAAAAAAGAATGTATAGGGAGTTCCCGTTGTGGCTCAGCAACTAGTATCCATGAGGATGCGGGTTCAATCTCCGGCCTTATTCGGTGGGTTAAGGATCCAGCATTGCTGTGAGCCATGGTGTAGTTTGCAGACGCAGCTCTGATCCCATGTTGCTGTGGCTGTGGTGTAGGCCGGCAGCTGCAGGACTAATTCGAGCCCTAGCCTGGGAACTTCCATATGCTGCGGGTGTGCCTATAAAAAGCAAAGGAAAAAAAAAAGAATGTACATATATGTATAACTGAATTACTCTGCTGTACAGCAGAAATTAACACATTGTAAGCCAATGATACTTCAGCTGAAAAAGTTTCAGAATGAAAAAAAGTCACCTAGGATTCAAAGGAGAATAATTATTATAATAATAACAGCAGCTACCATTAACCAAGCAATAACTGTCAGGGTGTAGATTTTAAAATTTATATATATTTTCTGTAACCTAACAACCACCCCAGGACGTAGGTATTATTAGTCTAATTTCGCATCTGAGGGACCTGACAGGTCAAACATTTAGGGAGTAGTCAGTGAGAGGGAGCCCAGAGGCATACTCAGAGCTGACTTTTCGTAAAGCCTGTGTGCCCGCTACCTGCCTCCCAGCTCAGGGAGAGATTGTCCACAACATTGAGCAGGCAAGTCGGTGGAGATTCTGTGAGGCAGCCATAAGGGCCAAAGCCACCAAAGCTGGCCTTACTTCCTCCACGTGTCCCTCAAAAGAGGATTGAAGACAGGGCCCCAGAGTCATGGGAGATTCAGAAACCTGCCCTGTGCTATGTCATTAATCTTCTTAAGAAAAAAAAAAAAAAATCAGCCACTACTGCTTCATAAAGAGTTCTGTATCTGAAAAGGACTTTATTACCACTCTGCAGTCTCAGGAATCCTTCATAATTGTAAAAGGCACTGAGGACCAAAGCTTTTCCATGGATTATAGTTATCAATGTGTACCATAGCAGAAATTAAAACTGAGAAGTTTTAAAAACATGTAATGGGGTTTCCTGGTGGCTCAGAGGTTAAGGACTCAGCATTGTCACTGCTGTGGCTCACATCACTGCTGTGGTGCAGGTTCGATCCCTGGCCTGGAAACTTCCACATTCTGTGGGTGTGGCTAAAAAACCCCTCAAAAATATGTATTAACTGACTTAAACATAACAGTAATAAGCTCATTACATATTAGCATAAATAATATATTTTTGAGAATAATAACTATTCTTTCAAATTTTTAAAAAAGCATTGTTTTGTACTTTTATAAATCTCTTTAATGTCTGCCTTAATAGAATACAGCTGACTTTCACATCTGCTTCTGCATTTAATCTGTTTTGATATGTTCTTTGGTTGAGGTATATGACATTTAGTTGGAAAAGGGAGGAAAATGTTAATAGGCTTTTCAGATAATTGCGGATCTTCTCTGATGCTATACCAAAACTTGACAAATGGTGTTTTTTGCAGTCTAGAATCTGAAAACCATTAATGACCTTTTCTGTTAAGTTATAGTCCATTAGTCTATTTTACACTTTGAATGGCTCTTTTATTCATGCTTGCTTTAGAAATTTCATGAATTGGAAAACAGTGGTTCACAGAGTCAGGCAGATTTTCCAAATGTTGACACATTTTGTTGCAGGATTCAAAAAAGAAAAATCACATTATTATCACCCCCAATCTTATCAGAAAAATCCTTAAGTACTGAAAGGGGGTGGATACAAGTTTTCCACAGTTCTAATTTTCTCTTGAAAGCACTAGCTTCATTGTTAGTAACAAATATTGCCAGTTTTTTTCTTTGAAGTGACAGGCTCTCTTTGTTCATTTTTGAGAAAACATCTACTCAACAACCAAATGGTCTGAAAAACCAGTCTGTCAGTCATTCCTTCAAGCATAAATGATGCTTCAAGAGAAAAGGGGTCAGTCACATGAGTATTTTTCCCAAGAAAGCCACTGTACTTCATACCTTGCACACAGCAGAAGTGCTTAATGCACACTTGCTATTACATCACAGAGATTACTGAAAAGAAGTGTTCTTTTTTTTTTTTTTTTTAAAGTAGCACATGGAGGTTCCCAGGCTAGGGGTCGAATAAGAGCTGTAGCTGTAGGTCTACACCACAGCCACACCAGATCTGAGCTGCATCTGCGACCTACACCAAAGCTCACGGCAAAGCCAGATCCTTAACCCACTGACAGAGGCCAGGGATCAAACCTGCGTCCTCATGAATACTAATCAGGTTCCTTACCACTGAGCCACAATGGGAACTCTGAAAAGACGTGTTCTCAAAGGTTTTAAGATACAATAAAATGAATACCTTTTTACTGCCTCTTAAGTGACACTGGTTATTTAAAAAAAAAAAAAAAAGCACTGTGATTACAATGCTGGGAAAAAATACGACTGCTAGTACAGTGTGGTGCCAACAAGTTTGTGGACCACTGTCTTAAACTTGAGCTAAGGGGCAGAAGTTTTATCTAACCTTTTTTTTTTTTTTTTTTGGCCCTGCCCAAAACACATGGAAATTCCCAGACCAGGGGTCAAACTCAAATGACAACAGTGACAACACCGGATCCCTAACTGCTAGACCACCAGGGGACTCCAGTTTAAGTTACCATTACTTTCGTACCATCAGTGCAATGTCAATAAATATCAGTGAAAAAAATAGTAACATTTTAGTGTGATTGTGAACTTAGTTTTGAAGTTGTGGATCCTCTGAAAGTATCTTGGGACCTCCTAGAGTTAGAACCTGTCAACTGAAGTGGGGGGGGGGAGGACAACCTAAAACTTGAGAATTATGTTTCATTCTGGGGACTTGCTGAGAGGACTTAAGCCTAGGAGACCGCTCTGAGGGACTGCTCCGAAGAGGTAAAGGGGGGAGTTCCCGTTGTGGAGAAGTGGTTAACGAATCCGACTAGGAATGATGAGGTTGTGGGTTCGATCCCTGGCCTTGCTCAGCGGGTTAAGGATCCAGCGTTGCTGTGAGCTGTGGTATAGGTCACAGACGCAGGTCGGATCCCATGTTGCTGTGGCTCTGGCGTAGGCCGGCAGCTACAGCTCTGATTCGACCCCTAGCCTGGGAACCTCCATCTGCCGAGGGAACAGCTCAATAAATGGCAAAAAGCCAAAAAAAAAAAAAAAGAGGTAAAGGGGAAGCCAGGATATATAGGAGTTTTAAACAACCACAACAAAAAGCCAGGTGGTCAAAGTTCAGAAGATTATTGCTATTTAAGGAAGCTGGACATCTCAAGTTAATGAATTCAGGGCTTTTCTATATATGGGAAGATGCAAGAGTCTGGGTTCATTGAAATCATCCCTTTGATATGCACCTTAACCATCCAGGGCCAGAATCCTGTTTTTCTCCATCCTGAATCCCCTCAAGGTGCACAGTCCAGAGGCTGCAGTGGCTGATGGCTTGATGGCCACAACATCCTTTGTTTATTAATTTGGTAGGTGACTTTTTTCCTGCACAAGACCATATTTTGAGAACCACTGCTCCAGGGTAAGGCATCACTAAAGTAAACATAAAGTTGTGAAGACCTTAGATGAGATGTAATCTAAACCCTCTGTTTGGAGTTCCTGTCGTGGCTCAGCAGAAACGAATCTGACTAGCATCCATGAAGTTGCGGGTTCGATCCCTGGCCTCACGCAGTGGGTTAAGGATCTGGCATTGCTGTGAGCTGTGGTGTTAGGTCTCAGACTCGACTCAGTTCCTCACTGCTGTGGCTAGGATGTAGACTGGCAGCTGCAGCTTCAATTCGACCCCTAGCCTGGGAACCTCCATAGGCTGCAGGTGTGGCCCTAAAAAAGACTAAAATAAAAATTAAAAATTTTTAAAAATTTTTAAAAATAAAAAATAAACCCTCTGTTTAGGACATGTGTAGACTGAAGCCTAGAACCCAAAGCAGATGGCTCAGCTCAGATCAGAGTCCAGGTCCCGTTGATCCCAGTCTTTCTAGGACATCTTATTACTCTATCTCTCCCTTACCCCTGCTACAGGTTCCAAAGAAAAGGCTCTATTTCAAATATATATATTGAAAAGGCTCTATTTCAAATATATATATATTGTCTTTCAGGGGCCTCACTGGCAGCATATGGAAGTTTCCAGGCTAGGGGTCAATTCGGAGCCATAGCTGCTGACCTACGCCACAACCACAGCAACGCCAGATCTGAGCCTTGTCTGCAACCTACTGCACTGCTCACAGGAATGCCGTATCCTTTAACCCGCTGAGCAAAGTCAGGGATCGAACCCATGTCCTCATGGATACTAGTCAGGTTCATTACCGCTAAGCCACCATGGGAACTCCTCCACTCTTATACTAAGCTATTTACGATGGAAAGTTATATACTAAGTTGAAAGCTATGAAATTTTTCTTTTTTCTAATATAGCCAAATAATGACATGTGGTTCAACCTTCTCTGGCATTAACAGCCAATTTCTAAACTCTGTAGCTCCAAAGTATAATATCTAAACACATCAATTTTCCATAAAAAGAATATAGAAATAAAACTAGAAAAAGGGAGTAGACTACTCTTTTCCCCACTTAAGTATGCTCTAGTAGAATAAACTTCAAATACTTTTATTTTCCTTCATTTTTTACTGACAAAGTAATATCTGATTGAAGCCTTAGTTCTCAGTCCTTGCATCTGATCTCAACAATTCTGTAAAATACTTTATAGAAGAGGAAACTACTCACAGTCATGTGGCTGAGCAGAATTAAAGTGTGACTCAAAGCCAGGTCCTCTCTCTCCTAGTCTACCCCTCAGAAGTTAAGAAGATCTTTTAAAACCAATGCCTCCTAATTTCTTTTCCTACTACCACACCATTTACATGAGAATCTTATTCCCAATGGCAATATTTTTTATTTCTGGCATGAGTCTCCAATAAGTGAGAAGGGAAAAGACATCCAGCCCCACCTCCCAGAATGGGTGGGTGGGTGGGGAGAGTAAAGGAATAGAGTCTTAAAAAAAAATGAAAACCCTGGAGATTCTCACAAGTTTCTCCCACTTTCCCACTGCGCTACCACCAATCATTCTTTTAATGGTCTAGGAATAACCACTGATTTCACAGTTGTATACCAGCCAACTATCTTTTTCCTTTTTATGAACAGTGAGCCACTTCTTACTTGGTTCTGGAAAGATGCCACTTACCAACATCCTTCCGAATCCTATAGAGAAGAAGATGACCTTGTTTCGTTCCAACAAGCAGCCATTCCTCTGCAAAGAGAAGGTCAATGAGCTTTAGTTAAGATCCTATTTCTTTAGCTGGGGCTTACAATCAGAAACCAAAGGGTTGAGGAAATGAGTTGCTTTGGACAGTAGGTGTTTTGCAAAACTAAGGGATGTTTATATTCAAGAAATATTTGAGAATCAGCCAAACGAAAAAATAAATATTGAACTAGACGAGACATATCAGAGAGTGGAAAATGTCCCTGGCATCACTGTTTCAAAACAAATGGAAGAAAAAAATGATGGAAGTTTATAAAATCATAAAATGGGTAGTATAAACATAAAACTAGGCATCTAATCTCAGAAGTAACAGCTAAAAGGCATCCTTTGAAGGTTTAATGATTTTACTGTAAGAAAAATAAGAAATGCCATAGCATATTAAGCTTACAGAATGCATTATCTCAAAAGATGGTCTAACATGGAAAATAAACTTGTGGTTGCCAAGGCGAGGAAGAGGGAGTGGGATGGACAGGGAGTTTGGGGTTAGTAGATGTAAACTATTGCATTTGGAGTGGATAAACAATGAGATCCTGCTGTACAGCATAGGGAACTATATCCAGTCGCTTGTGATGGAACATGATGGGGGATAATGTGAGAAAAAGAATGTCTATATATGTATAACTGGGTGAAATATGTATATATGTGAAACTGACAGAATATTGTTAATCAACTATAACAAAAATTTTTTTAAAAAAGACGGTCTAACAGATTAATAAATGTTGACAAAGATGTGAAGAAACTGGAACCCTCCTCACACATTGTTGACAGGAATATAAAGTGGTGCAGCACTTTGAAAAATGGTCTGACAGTTTCATAAAAGATTAAACACAAGTTACCATATGACCTAGCAATGCCATCCCATGGGCATACACACTAGAAATGAAAACATATGTCCACACAAAAACCTGTATATAAACGTTTACAGCTGTATTATGCACAACAGCCAAAAGATGAAAACAACCCAAATATCCATCAATTGACAAATGGATAAACAAAATGTGGCATATTCATACAATGGAATATTAGCCATAGAAGCAATGAAGTGCTGATATATGCTACAATAGGGATAGAACTGACAACATTATGCTAAATAAAAGAAGCTACCTACAGCTTCTATTATTATTCTATTACAGCATGATTCTAATATATGCATGATTCTATTATATGAAAAGTCCAAAAGAGACAAATCTAGAGACAGAAAGATTAGTAATTACCTAAGGCTGGTAGGCCTTTAGGGTAATGAAAATGTCCTAAAATTGACTGGGTCATACTTGCACAACTCTATGAATGTACTGAAAACCACCAAATTGTACACCTTAAATGGGTGAATTTTAAGGTACATGAATTACATCTCAATAAAGCTCTTATTAAAAAAAAAAAAAAAAAGGATGTTCTAGGATAGCGGCTCTTAAATTTCAGTGTGTACCAGAATTTTCCCAGGATCTGTTAAAACAGATTGCTAGTCCTTGCCCTGGGTTTCTGATTCAGGAGGTCTGGAAGTGGGCCTGTGAATCTGCATTTCTAACAAGCCCCCAAGTGATGTTGATGCTGTTTGTTCAGGGACAGCATTTTGGGAGACACTGGCCTGTGCTAAAAGTAAAAAAGGCTCTGAAAGAACTTAAATAATTATCCTGACAGATTTACATTAAATCATTAAGGGATGTTAAGCATGTTCAGATACTTCCTCAGCCTTTTGATGCTGGAACGTAATGGTCACTCATTCCCTTCATAAACCCTTGATCCTCTGTGAAATGTTGGAAGAATGGCATAAAGAGATAAACTCTATTGAGCATGCATTGTGTTCCAGGAAAGAGCTAAGGACTTATCATGTTATAGCAACTATCCTTTGAAGTATGTCCTTTTCTTAGACCCCCATTTTACAGAAGAGGAAGTTGAGGCCTAAGGGATAAAAAACTGGTCCAGAGTCACTTAAGTGGTAAGATGTGTAGCAGAGTCAGGACTCCAACCCAATCTGTCTGACCCTTAGGCACATACTTTCTTGCACTTACTAGGGCATCTTGTCTCAAAAGACCGGGTGTTGGCCTGGGGCTGTCTGAAAGGCAATGATTATGCTTATCATAACAAGTCAGGAGCCACATCAGGAACATTTCTCCAAGTTGATGTCCTTAATCTTCCAGAAAAAGATAGTGACTCTGTCTTTTGTGTTTTAAAGTAAAGGCAGGACTCGGAAAGTAAGACCCAGTGAGCTCTCAATGACCTAAGTGGAAATCAGAAATAACACTAGCTCTAAGAGAACACTGGAGATTTTTGTTGGAACAGGACATGGGGGGAAAAAAGCATTTAGCTCACAATGCTTACTTTGCAAAAGATATTATGTTTAGAACTTTACTCACAGTTATCACTGTATTGAGTAATTGATCATATTCAATTTTTTGAAGATGCACTGATATTTCAGATATAAATAAAATGAAGTTGAAATTTTTTAAAAGATTTCATTTGTGACATACATAAACGTCTACAGCAAAAAGGCCAACACAATGTTCACCATCTTCCCCATTCCTCCCTCTCTACTCTGACCCCAAGCCCCTGCCAGTTTCTGTCTTTCTTTACCTCTTTCAACAGCCCCAGATCCCACCCAGGTCTGCAAGGCCAATCAATTCCACTGCTCAAGGAACCCAGCACCAGCTCTCTCTGGGGACACTGTGATGGCCTAGGCTGGTCTCACTCTGTGTCCTTCCATGTTTGCTATCAATTAACTTAGAGCATATCTTTGATGCTGTCACACTGGGGCCTAAAAAATCCTCATGAAGCTGCACTACCAAAATATGAAACCAAACTCCTAAGTATGACTTCAAGAGTCTTTTCATTTTTATTGAAATGTTTATTTGCCAATAGACGTTTCTTATCAAATGTCTACTCTATTGATCACAAAAAGGAATTAGATAAATTTGCTGAATTTTTTTTTTTCTTTTTAGGGCCGCACCTACAGCTTATGGAAGTTCCTGGGCTAGGGGTTGAATCAGAACTGCAGCAGCTGCCGGCCTACGCCACAGCCCTGGCAATGCCAGACCCAAGCCACATGTGGGACCTACGCCGCAGTTTGTGGCAATGCTGGATCTTTAACCTCCTAAGGGAGACCAGGGATCAAACCCCCAACCTCATGAATACTAGTCAGATTCTTAACCCCCTGAGCCACAACAAGAATTCCTGCTGAAATATTTTTTAAAAATTGTTAACTGAAATTTTATTTGACCCTTCTCGAGCATTCATCTGGAGATGCAGAGGAAAATGCACTTACCATTCTTGCCAATTATAACAACTCTCTTTTAACTAGTAAAAGTGACAGGGATAAAGTAGGCACAGGTAGGTTTTAGAAGTCCCAATAGGGGATCATAGATAAAGAGGGTAACCTGGGGGATGTTGGGAGACCACTGTATGTTCAAGAAAGCCATCAGAATAAGGCAGGCTTGCTTAACTAGTAGAGGTGCAAGAACTGCCTCAGGTCTTTGGGTTGGGGATGGGATGAGGCCTGCATTCAGATTCAGACCAAGGGCAAGAGTTTGAAGACTGCCCTTCAGCTGATTCGAATACACACCTTACCAGATACTAAGGAGGAGCTACTACTCTGGAAAGGAAGAGATGGGCTTTTCCAACCCCCACACCCCTTGGTTAATAAAACTGTGGCCCACAGGATCCTCGGGCAGATCCTACCTGCTTGCATCTCTAACAAGCGTCCTATCCTAATAAATCTGTTTCTTACCTATCACTATCTCTCACTGAATTCCTTCTGCATGGAGCCTTAAAGAACCTGAACCTTAGTGAGTCCAGACATAGGATGAGTAACTCGAATTTAAAACTGTGGGTTTAAGTCCCAGTCTGGCTTTAGGTTGGGTTCGAGTTCTGGCACATGGGTTCAAGTCCCAATCTGTGTTCTGGCTAGGTTCAGGCCTTTAGTGTTGTCAGTTTCAAAAGCACCACACACACATACTCATTTCTAATCCTCAAACTCATAAAGAAAAAATACTGCATCACCCAGACTTTGAATAATAACAGAACTTTGAAGAGGCTTGATTTGGTTACAAAAGCCAGTGGGGGCTCAGGTGTCATAGGCTGGGCATGCTCTATGACATGTCATCATATAACACAGCTGAGCATGCAAAACAGAAAACGAGAAGCCTGTAGAGCAGGCAGAGCATGGGGTCGACAGTCCCTTCTGAGACTCAATCCTGCACATCAGAAAGTCAAACAAACTATACAAATGGGTAATACACACGAAAAACAAAGGCAAGTCAGCCCTAGAAAACTTTTGAAGGTCTAATCCTGAGCCACAAGGTTGAACTTGATTCCTCCTGGGAAGAAAGGCAGAGCCCTCTTCCTCACAATTACCTTAATGAGGCTCTATCCAACACTGCAAGCCACTCCCAACTCAAGTGACAAACAACCACTGCTGAACATGGCAGGGAGTACAGAGAGGAACAGGACAGTGGTCACTTCATTTCTTTGGGTCATAGGGCAAAGTACAGTGTTTCTCAAAGCATGAGCCCCTTATAACCACTATGGAAAACAGTATGGAGGTACCTCAGAAAACTACATATAGAACTACCAACAATTCCACTCCTGGGCATATATCCAGACAAAACTTTCATTCAAAAAGATACATGCACCCCTATGTTCACTGCAGCCAAGACATGGAAACAACCTAAGTGTCCATTGACAGATGAATGGATTAAGAACATGTGGTACATATACACAATGGAGTATCACTCAGCCATAAAAAAGAACAAAATAATGCCATTTGCAGCAATATGGATGGAACTAGAGCTACTTGTACTACTAAATGAAGTCAGAAAGAGAAAGACAAATACCATATGATACCACTTGTATATGGAATCTAATACATGGCACAAATGAGCCTATCTACAGAAAAGAAACAAACTCAAGGACATGGAGAACAGACTTGTGGCTGCCAAGAGGAAGGAGGAGGGAGTGGGATGGACTGAGAGTTTGGCGTTAGTTGATGCAAACTATTGCATTTGGAGTGGATAACCAATGAGATTCTGCTGTACAGCACAGGGAACTATATCCAATCACTTATGATGGAACATGATAGAAGATAATATGAGAAAAAGAATGTATAGATGTATAACTGGATCACTTTGCTGTAGGGCAGAAATAGAACACTAAATAAACTAAAATAAATTTTTTTTAAAAAAGCATCAGCCCTTGAGTAGCTGCACCAGAATCACTTGGACTTATTAAAAATGTACATCTGGGAGTTCCATGGTGGCTTTAGCAGGCAAGGGATCCAGCATTGTCACTGCTGTGGCTCAAGCTGCTGCTGTGGCATGGGTTCAGTCCCTGGCCTGGGAAACTTTGGTATGCTGAGAGAGCAGCCAAAAAAAAAGAAAAAAAAAAAAAGCACATTCCTGAGCCCTGCTCCCAGAGATTCTGTTGCAATGATTCTGTGGTGGTGCCCTGAAATCTACATTATTTAATTTAATTTTGTAATTACATGAGACATTTACCTAGTTCCAAAGCTAAAACTAAGAGAAGTCCATCCTTGTCTAGTCCACCCTGGTCTCTTCCTTCTGCCATAGGTAACCCCTTAATCATTTTTATTTTTTCATTGGTTCTTTGGAAAATATAATTTAAAATGATTATGTACACATATATACTGATATACACACACACACCCTTACCTTTCTTGTAGGCTCAGAATATATATTAAAGTTTGAGAACCAGGTACTAGAATCAGATGTAATTTGCTGAATATGTCACCTTGGAAAAACTATGTAACTTCTCAGGTTCTTCCTCTGCAAAATGGAATTATTATTTCATAACTGCTTAATACAGATTAAAACCCAATAATGGAAGCCATTACTACTAATTAATTAAGCAAATATTTAGTAAGCATCCATTATGAGTCAGGAACTGTTCTAAGCAATGCACATAAAGCTACATAGAAAACAAAGTTACTGCTCTGAAAGAATTTATATTCTAATATGGAGAGGGATAATAATAACATACAGCACTGGGGGCAATCCATAAGATAAGGCTAAGTAAAAGAGTAGCACAATGGTGGATGAGGCAGTCTCTTTGATATAGAATAGTTAGGGAAGGTCTTATGTGACATTTCAACAGAGACCAGAATGAACTAAGGAATGAGCCATATAATATCTAGGACAAGCGAGTACCAGGCAGAGGAGACAGCAAGTGCAAAGACCCTGACCTAGTTACGTGCTTTGTGTGCTCATGGAACAAGGAAGACCTTGTGACTGGTACCAGAAAGAAGCAAGGGGTAAGACCATAGGAGATACGGTCAGGGAAGTAACCAGAGGCCTGAACATGATGGGCACTGCCAGTCATGGTAAGGACTCTGGAACTTATTCTAGTTGTGACATGAAGCTACTAGAGGGTTTTGAGCAGAGAAGAGATGTGACTAGATTGAGTTTTCAAAGGGTCACTCTACCTCTATGTGGATAAAATACTGCAAATGGCACAATGGCAAACCCAGGGTGATCAGTCAGAACACTACTACAGTAATCACATGACAGAGAACAGTGCCTTCATCAACAGTGGTAACAGCAGAGATAGAGAGAAGTGATGGGCTTATAGGTTTTTATTTGTTTGTTTTTTAGCTGTGCCTTCAGCATTCAGAAGTTCCCAGGCCAGGGATTCAAGCCACAACAATGACAATGCCAGGCCCTTAACCTGCTGAGCCACTAGGAAACTCAGAGATTGTAGAATTTTTCAGGAGGTGGCACAGACAAGATTTGTTGATGTACTGGATGTGGTGTATAAGAGAGTAACAGAAGAATAATTCCAAGGAGCAAAATAGAAATACCATTTGCGAAGATGCGGGATACAGGAGGACAGGCATGTTTTGACATCAACAACTGTGCTGGCCATGCTACCAGATATCCAAATGAAGATGCTGAAGGGGTAGCCCAAAACCTACCACAGCATCCTGGTAGGCAATGGGCATTTCTCCTGTAAACTGGAGATCAAGACCAAAAGCTATCTACAATTTCAAAACTGTGTTTTCAGAAAGCACAAGTACAGGGAATCTTTACTGTGACAAAGTGGAGTTGGTGAGACTGAAGCATGTGTCCTATACTAGTCTCACAGGGTATCAAAGTCAAGGATTCTGACAAGCTAAGTAAAGTGTGGTAAGCTGCTGCATCCATCCTCTTTATTTTTTTCTATTTATTTATTTTTTTTAATTTTTTTTGTCTTTTTGCCATTTCTTGGACCGCTCCTGCAGCATATGGAAGTTCCCAGGCTAGGGGTCTAATTGGAGCTATAGCTGCCAGCCTACGCCTATGCCAGAGCCACAGCAACGCCAGATCCAAGCCGCGTCTGCAACCTACACCACAGCTCATGGCAATGCCGGACCGTTAACACACTGAGCAAGGGCAGGGATCGAACCAGCAACCTCATGGTTCCTAGCTGGATTCATTAACCACTGCCCCACGAGGGGAACTCCTTATTTATTTTTTTGACTGAACCTGCAACATGCAGAAGTTCTCCAGCCAGGAATCAAACCCATGCCACAGCAGCGACCCAAGCCACTGCAGCTACAATAGTGGATCCTTAATCCACTGAGCCACATGGCACTCCCTGCATCCATCTTTTTTACACCCTAGTCTGAATGGAATATCCCACCCTCCATCTTCCCATATTAGGCTGCATATGTCTCTAGAATCATTTATCTTGTAATCTGTTCATATTTGTCTGCCACTGTGTGTCTTGGAAGCACTGGCACTGTTTCTTATTCATCCTTGTCTTCCAGTCCCTAGCATAGAGACTGGTCCATGCAGGTACTTAACACATACTTGACGACGAGACAGGAGAATGAGCTTCTTTGTGCTGAGTGTCAGGTCTTTAATTTTTTCAATTTCTTTTTTTCTCTTCTATTTATTTTTAACTTTTACTGAGAGCATTTAATGACTGAAAATGAGATGGGTTTTTTATTGTTTTGTGTTTTTGTCTTTTTAGGGCGGCAGCCGCTTCATGTGGAAGTTCCCAGGCTAGGGGTCAAATCAGAGTTGCAGCTGTTGGCCTATGCCACAACCACAGCCAACACCAGATCAGAGCTGCATCTGCAACTTACACCCTAGTTCATGGCAATGCCATTTCCCTGACCCACTGAGCAAGGCCAGGAATCAAATCCACGCCCTCATGGATACTAGTCAAGTTTGTTACTGCTGAGCCACAATAGGAACTCTGAGGTTTTCTTGAAATAACTGGAGGAAGCAGGATTCTCTCCTAACCCAAAGGGCTAGGACAGTTTGCTGTAGAGGTGTGACTTTCAAGAGGCCCAGGGCTAAACAGTAAGGTCCTACTGTATAGTATAGAGAAACTGATAAACCATAATGGAAAAGAATATGAAAAAGAATGTGTGTGTGTGTATGTATAACTGAATTACTTTGCTGTACAGCAGAAATTATCATAACATTGTAAATCAAATATATTCAATAAAATAAATTAAAAAAAAAAGAGGCCCAGGGCTGCTAAAGGCAAGAGGGCACATATTAGCAAAATGTGGTAAAAGCACCTTACTGAAGAGGATATGAGAACTCTGACTGGGTGGCACTGCCTATAGATAATGAATAGGATGCGGCTACCACCAAGATTCCACCAGACCCATCCACAGGTACCTAGCTTAGCATAAGATTTGATTAAGGATTCTGAGCCACCTTTTTATGGCCCTTGATTTCTAGGATCTATCTATACATTAACAGGAAAGATGGAAGTTACTTCTCTTTGGTCTTCGGTTATCAGACACAAACACTCATAGATAGGAGCATAAAGTTCATAGTCAAGAGTCAAGGTTTATTTCAGAAATCATTTGAAATTCTGGAGCATTGCAAGTGAAAAGATGCTGACCCTGCTTTCTGCACTGGCCAATTCCAAGAGGATCATGCAAGCTTTTGTGGGTTAGATTTCATGACATCCTGGAACCCACAAGGGTTGGATAACCTGGGCACTTTGACTCTAAAACAATTAACCACTTGGTTAGATTAAGAGTGGAGAGTAGTAAGTTAGCTACAGGAATGTAAACTAAGCGATGAGTGATCACTAGGGGAAAAAGGCTTACGTGTTAACTTATTCAATGCAAAAAACAGCCACTAAAACCAAAAAAAAACAAACAAACAAACAAACAAAAAAACAAAACAAAACAATGTTGTCTTTCACCTGGAAAACACAAAAATCCGGACAAGTTCAAGCCCATGGCAGGCGGAGAACTTCCCACTGCTTTGTCCTCCCCAACTAAAGACTTCTTAGGGATCGAAATAAGCCAAACCTGAGTACAATCAATAAGGAAACCTCCACCTCCAACCCTATACCGAGAGCAAGAGCATGTGAACGTCCTTAAAATACGTGGATCCCCGGCGACCACCCAAATAGCCCCACGACCCTCGTCAACAGTGCTTTGCCCTCCCCCTAACCCAGGACCCTCTCGGACGGCGTCAGACCGGAGTCCACACAGCCAGTCGCCCGTCCACTTCCCTAGCCTCGTGAAAGGTCCGGCGCTGACCCCTTGGCTCACCCCAGGCAGCCAGACAGTCAATTTGCAGAGGCAGTTTTTCTAGGATCGGAACCGGCTCGAAGGCGTCGTGCATGGCGGCGAGCGAAATCGCCTCCGCGGTCTCACCCGCACTGTTCGGGGTCGGAACGAGGCCAAGAGAAGAGACAGGACCCCTGTTACTGGCCCGTAGACAACAGAGCCATCTTCAACACCGGACTTCCTGTAGAGTGAAGCCCTCCCCTTCCGCAGTTGAAGCCCCGCCCCTTCCTCCCCGGCTTCCGGTGCAAACTCGAGGAATGCCCTGGTATCTGCGTCCTTTTTCACCCAGGAACAAGCTTCTCCATTGTGGAGCCTGAGTTAGCCATGCACTTAACGAGGAGGAAAAAGGATCTTAATATTAGAAATGTATAAGGCAGCATAGTATGGTGAAAAATTCAGGCTTTGGTTATCAGACCTAGATGGGAGATCTGCCATTTAGGAAATTAGCTAAGTAGCTGTAATGTTTAAGAAACTTAATCTCCATGGGAGTTCCCTTCTTGGCTCAGCGATGAATGAATCCAACTAGGATCCATGAGGATGCAGGTTCCAGCCCTGGACTGGCTCAGTAGGTTAAGGATCTGGCTTTGTGGTGAGCGGGGCTGTAGGTTGCAAATGCGACTGAGATCTGGCATTGCTGTGGCTGTGGGATAGGCTGGCAGCTACAGCGCCAATTCAACCCCTAGCTGGTAACTTTCATATGCTCCAACTGCAGCCCTTAAAAAAAAAGAAAGAAAGAAAGAAACAATCTCCAGAAACCTTAGTTTTCTTTTCTGCAAAATGATGGCAGTTTGCCTACCTCCTAGCCTTTTGAGCGATTAGCAATGCCTGACACTCTAAGCACCCAGTAATTGGTAGTTTTAATATTACCTTATAAGCCCAAATAGTTTAAGTACTTTACCCATATATTTTAAAGATTGTTCTAAAAGTGTGGTCCCTAGACCAGCAGCATCAGCTTCAACTGGGAACTTGTTAGAAAGGCAGTCTCATTCTCAAAAACTAGAGTAGGGGCGAGGAGGCGGTGTCCAGCAGCCTATTATTTAATAAGTACCCAAGGTGAATCCATGAAGGTTAAAGTTTGAGAACAAATGCAAGAATGATCTGTCATCTGGCAGTTTACCCACAAAAAAACAGGTATGTCATAAAAGTAAGCATTTGGTTTAAAGCAAAATATAAAAGAAAAAGAGTGAGTCCATGATAGGAGCTGTAAAAACAAAAAAACCCAAAACAAAAACACCCTTGGTCACTTTATTTTTATACAGTGTTAGTTTCTTCATATGAAAATTAGGAATATTGTCCCATCTTTACCAAATGCTGTTTCGGATAATCAAATATTTTCAAGTAGTAAACATAAAAACTGTTAAAACTTTGTGTTGTGGCTGGTTTTCACTATAGAAACTGAACATCTTGAAAACTTAGAATTACCAGCCGCTGTGCTAGAAAGCCTAATACTTTGCTGTGCTGGAAGTTCCAGGTCCAAGGACCAAGACCAAAATAGCAATGTAAACTTTAAAGTAACAGGTCAATATGATGCTATAAATTCTTTCTGAACCTATCCTAAGAACTGATGCACTGTAGCCAATCCTAGTAACACAAGAAGCCATAAAAGAAAGCAGAATTATCAGGTCCCAGACTATAGAATTTGTACTATACACCCCTGCTTAACACAATAGGTTTTTATTTTTGTTTACCTAGTCTCAAGTCAACATCTAGCCAGCCTAAAAATTGACCAACTATCTTGATGCATTATGACTATTACTCACTTGCTAAGTTTCACCGTGGGAAAAGCAAAGCAATTGGCAGTAATACCAGCCTTCTACTAGTGGGTCAACCTGAGACTAGAGTCAGTTCTTCGTATTGTTCTTTAGATATACTGCCTAGGTGATTTTTGTTGTTGTTGCTGTTAATCACCATACCAAACAGTTATAGAGAAATGTTACATAAATGTTAACACTTTCACTATAGTATGAGTTAGTGAAGATTGTGGTTGTGTGGTCACCGGTTTGAACAGAAAATAAGACAACTATGAAAACCATGGAAGGGGAGTTCCCATTGCGACTCAGGGGTTAACAAATCTGACTAGCATCCATGAGGATGCAGGTTCAATCCCTGGCTTCACTCAGTGGGTCAAGGATCCAGCATTGCCGTGAGCTATGGTATAGGTTGCAGACACAGCTCGGATCTTGTGTTGCTGTGGCTATGGTGTAGGCCAGTGGCTAGAGCCGCAATTGGACCCCTAGCCTGGGAACTTCCATATGCCATGGGTTTGGCCCCAAAAAGCAAATAAGTAAGTAAATGAATAAAATAAAAACCATGGAAGGGAAATTCTACAAGAGAGTTTGGGAGAAAGAAGGGTCTTTAGGAAAAAAGTGAGAAAATCTATCAATTTTGTTAAAATTTTTTTTAATATTAAAAAGTGGTATGAACTTTCTATGCAGAACAAAAATCTTGGGAAGGCAAAACTGGACAAAACCATTCAAACAAATATAGTGCTTCAAATGAATCCCATCACCTTGTGATGTTTCTTATAAACAACCGCTGAACCAACACCAATACAAGAACAGTTGATCCTAAACAATGAGCAGCAGTCCAGGGCCTCCACACTATTTCATGCAGAAAAAATTGTTTAAGCCAGAAGGACCTGTTTCTTTTATATTAGCTCCCGCTTCTGAAGCACTGTAATCCCTTTAGCAGGGTGCTCACTCACATGCACTTAAGATGGACTGCCTCTCTGCATCTAGTGCAACACCCAGTGAAAGGCATGAAAGCAAACAAAGCACTGCCTAGGACTCCCACAATGCCGTCCTAGGAGGCTTACAAAACAGTAGTTAAAAGTTCTGGAGTGTGCACCACATTGCCAGCAATGGGATGTGTCACAATAGCAGATGTCAAAAGAGTTAAGCTAATATTTCTCTCTAAAGTACATCTGAAATAGAAAAATCTTCAATATACACCATTTGTAAACAAAATTGCACTTGATTTCGCTTTTCAAATGATCTTAACTATACTGTAACAGTCTCTCTTCTTTTTTTTTTGTTGTTCTTTTAATCATTGATAGAACCGTGGCTCCTTAACACAAAAGGATTCTTTTTTTTTCTCAAAACTACGTCTGCAAGATTTAACCTTGGCTTCCCAGGAAATGCAAAAATAATTAACAATTTCCCCCATCACCTATTTAACTCCCTAAATAAATAAAAATTACAGGCAGTTGCTCCTGGATATTACATATTATGACATTGATGTCATAGTTCTTTAGGAGATGTTAAACTTTTTAGTGTGCAGATTAAACAATTTAAACATTATAGGAGGTTCAGGAACAACATATATAAAAGTTGCATAAACATCCACGTCAGGGTAAGGAAGAGAAAGGGGCATCAATGCTGCAAATAAAAAACTTGTAAGTTTTTCTCATCCTATGAACTTGTTTTCAATAGAATGCTCTCCTTGTTGCAAGACCTTTCGCCAGCTCCAATGCACAAAGATCAAGGAACAGATCAGGATGTCATTGCCTCCTTTAATCCCACGGAGCAGTGCAGAGACTGACACAGAAGCTGATCTCTTCCCAGTCACTAGCCATCTTCAACTGCGAATCTTCCCATTCCTACTCCATTTTGGACCTTTCGAAGTGCGTGATCATTCGTTCCTGGGGGGGCAGGGGTCGGGGGAAGAAGGTTTATTCTATGTGTATTAATTCAAATGGTCTACATTCCAAATATCTTTTACAAAGAGGATCTCACACATTTTCTGTAAGTACTTAAGTTCACTAAATATTTACAGCAATGGTTCTTAACCATCTATGAAGATTTTGAAACACAAAGATGTCCAGGCCCTACCCAAGATTTAAATGAATGGAAATTTCTAGGCTACCGGATATCAAACTGCAAATAGTTTGATTACTAACCTCATCTGAATCCAGAAGAGCTGGAAGTGCTCTGCAGAGACAAAAACAAACTGAATGATGTAAAATATAGCCATAAATGGTTCATAAAGGACAAGAGAAAAATGAGTGCATTTAAACTTTTTATAATTATCTAAGATTTGCATTCCATTTCAGAAAAAGAAAAAGCAAATACAAAAAAATAAGACTCATACTTACTAGAACTATATGGACTTTAATAGGACCAATGTTTAATTAAAATTAAAGGCATGGAGGAGTTTCCATTGTGGCTCAGCAGAAACAAATCCGTTGAGGTTGCTGGTTCGACCCCTGGCCTTGCTCAGTGGGTTAAGGATTCGGCATTGCCATGAGCTGTGGTGTAGGTCAGAGACGGCTTGGATTCAGCATTGCAGTGCCTCTGGTGTAAGCCAGCGGCTATAGCTCTGATTCGACCCCTAGCCTGGACCTCCATATGCCATGGGAGTGGTCCTAAAGATACAAAAAAAAAAAAAAACCTACAGGAGTGGGAAGGAACTTGGAAATTTCAAAAGGATTATCTGATTTTAGGAAGATCTATAGCTAAATCTTTCAGAGCAGAAATGTCATCTAAATGAGTAATATATATTACTTTTATCTGTATATCAGTCCTAGTCTTTAATTATTTTTTAATGTCTTTTTAATATTTTTAAAATTATTTCAAGGAATTTAATCTTTGACTTCTAGAGTTAACTACAAGCATTCCTATTAGTATGTTCTTCCGCTCATTCATTTAAAATAATAAGAGTGGAGTTCCCGTCGTGGCGCAGTGGTTAACAAATCCGACTAGGAACCATGAGGTTGCGGGTTCGGTCCCTGCCCTTGCTCAGTGGGTTAAGGATCCGGCGTTGCCGTGAGCTGTGGTGTAGGTTGCAGACACGACTCGGATCCCGCGTTGCTGTGGCTCTGGCATAGGCCGGTGGCTACAGCTTCGATTCAACCCCTAGTCTGGGAACCTCCATATGCCGTGGGAGCAGCCCAAAGAAATAGCAAAAAAAAAAAAAAAAAAAAAAAAGACAAAATAAAATAATAAGAGTAACACTGACTTTGAAAAAGGCCACGGTCATTAAGGTAATGATTCAAATACTTACACATCTGTCACAGATGAAGGAACATTCTCTTCTACCCACTTTAAATCATCTTCCTGCTGAGAATATATAAATGCCAGAATTACTAAAATGAACCAAAAAATACATCTCAAGTAAGGATTTAAAGAGGTCGCAATTTAATCTTTTGTCATTCTGAAGGAGTATAATCATGAAACGGGACTGCTAACAGAGAAGTCAAATAATGTAATTAAAAAACCATATAACCAAAATATAAAATATCTCACATCCTTAAAGGCTTTCTTCTCAAGAGTCTATTACCTAGAGTTCTGCTTCATGTAAGCTTTGCTCCTTAAAACTGAGATAAATTATAAAACCCTTTTAAAGGCATAGTGAATGCATAGTTCTTAAGAGAAAAAAAAGGCTGACTGAAAAAAATCTTGATCTTTACTACAAAGAAGATCACGTTAGGTTATTAATGGGGCTATGATTTCATTGATGAAAACCATTAAAAAGAATCATGAGACTAGTCTAGAACCTTTTCAGGACATAATAGTAAACCATCTAGTTAAAGATACTAGGTCCTAGACAGAATCTCTTGCTGTGTCTTATTTTTTAAACTGTTATGTAAATACATTAAGAGTTTTATAGGAGTTCCCGTCGTGGCGCAGTGGTTAACGAATCCGACTAGGAACCATGAGGTTGCAGGTTCGGTCCCTGCCCTTGCTCAGTGGGTTAAGGATCCGGCATTGCCGTGAGCTGTGGTGTAGGCTGCAGACGCGGCTCGGATCCCGAGTTGCTGTGGCTCTGGCGTAGGCCAGTGGCTACAGCTCCGATTCGACCCCTAGCCTGGGAACCTCCATATGCCGCGGGAGCGGCCCAAGAAATAGCAACAACAATAACAACAACAAAAAGACAAAAAAAAAAAGAGTTTTATAAAGTAAGCCTAATTCAGCATAGGTAAAAAAAATCATGAAGGCCTGTACATAACTGCTGAGCTCCAGGACAGAGGAAAAAGAAAAGTCAAACTTACTGCTTTGTTTACTTTACTATTTCCATTTGGTTCTTGTTTGGTACTTCTCATTTTCATTCCTTCTACAGAAGACAAAAAAAAAAAGATTGGTTAACTCCATCAGGAGACCAGCAAAAATGTATTCAAAGATTTATTGACACTAAATTTATACTAAAGATAGCTTTCTCCATCTTTATATCTGTGCTGAGAAGTTCAAAGTTAGGTTTTCAGCTCATCTCTAGCAAGTAAACTGGATATTTATTTATTTACTTATTTAGCTGCGCCCTTGGCATATGGAAGTTCCTGGGCCAGGGACGGAATCCTTGCCTCAGCTCTGATCTACACCACAGCTGCTGCAATATCAGATCCTTAACCCACCATGCTGGGCCAGGAACTGAACTAGTGTCACCAGAATGACGCCAGATTTTTAACCCACTGTACTACAGTGGGAACTCCTAAGCTGGATATATAATGTACCATTATTTATCGAACTTACCATGGTTTCAACTAAAGATCCATACCCTTACTTTCACTTCCCACTAATTTAACCACATACCAAACTGAAGAACAACATGTTATAAAACGATAAACAATGTACTTTATATCAAAGTCTCTTGGAGCTCCTGTCGTGGCACAGGGGAAACGAATCCGACTAGGAACCATGAGGTTTCGGGTTCAATCCCTGGCCTTGCTCAGTGGGTTAAAGGATCCGGCATTGCCGTGAGCTGTGGTGTAGATCGAAGACATGGCTCGGATCTGTTGTCGCTGTGGCTCTGTTATGGGCCGGCGGCTACAGCTCCGATTCGACCCCTAGCCTGGGAACCTCCATATGCCGCAGGTGCAGCCCTAAAAGGCAAAAAAAAAAAAAAGTCTCTTTATTTTGATAATCTAAATGTTATACTTCATTTCTAAAAACCAGAAAAGAACAGAGCACAAATAAAAGCTGAATTTTATCATTACCAAAGCTTTCTTTCAGCATTGGTTCTTTTTGTTCATCCTCCTCCTCTTCCTCAGACAATGGTGAAAAGGCAAACCTAACAGAACAAAGGTAAAACAGAAAAAAATCAGAAAACTAAAAAACTACTCCACTATCTGGATTTAACAGGACAAATTATGAAACCTCAACTATAGTCATTCAAAATCAGTTCAATGAATAATAACATAATTCTTCCCCATCATAAAGCTCTTGATTGCCTACACTAGCAAGAGAAGCAAGACAGTATGATATTTACGAGTGCAGGCTCAGCCACAGACTACTTGTGATCTTAGACAAGTTGCTTATTTCCTCTGTGCCCCAGGTTCCTCATCTGTAGATGGGGATAATAATAGAACATTACTCATAAAGGTGTTGTGTGAAAAGCAGGTAAGTTAATTCAAGTAGAGTGCTCAGAATGACAATAATCATTCAATAAATGTTCGTTTATAAGCATATGTATCACACAGGGGTAAGCAAATTCTCATGTAATTCAAAATTTCAGCCTTCAAATTGGTAGTTATAAGATGGAGAGCTTGGTCTTGTGTGCCCCACGTAATTGAAGATCGCCATTTCCAAGTGGGGAGCTGAGAAGATGAGGGCCCAATCTGGTATATTTCAGTTTTCTTTCCTTCACAATTTGCAAGAGATTCAGCAAAACAGCTGGAGGATAGGTAATTCTCAGAATGCTTTGGCTTTGAACTCATACTGCTGCCTATTTTTTTCCATTTTACTGCTGCCTATTATTTTCATTCTACCTTGTTTTAAAATCTCCCTTACATGATAAGAAAAACTCTTAATAGGGAATACCTAAAACCTTTTAAAAGGTAATTAACAAAAATTACAGTAAATATAAAAGTCAATGTGATGCTTGAGATGCACTTATTTTAAAGTCAGAATAAGATAATGAGGCCCACTCTCATTTCCTCTATTCAATATTATACAGGAAGGCCTAGCAAACACAAGAGTCAGAAAGAGACAGGAAGATTACTAATTGGAGATAATAACCAATCTAATGAGAAAATCTAGAAATTATTAGAACAAGATAACTTAGGAGGGCTGATGGATATGATAAACAAAAACAAAAGCATTCCTACCTTAAGTGGAAAAGCCTTAACTATTTTTTTAAAAGAGGTTGCATCCATAACAGCCACAAAATTTTCAAAACACACTTAAAGTTACAGAACTGAAGCACTGAAAGGACTGAAAAATGGAGAGATATCACAAAGATAAGGTTATCAAAAAGATATATAATTTCCCTCATTAATCCATTAAACTCAATTAAAATCCAATCAAAATCTGATAATGGTTTCCTAAAATTAAACAAGCCAATTTTTTTTTTTTTTTAAAGAGCAAAGACTCAGAGTTCCCGTCATGGCACAGCAGAAATGAATCCAACCAGGAACCATGAGGTTGCGGGTTTGATCCCTGGCCTTGCTCAGTGGGTTAAGGATCCAGCGTTGCCATGAGCTGTGGTATACGTCACAGACGCAGCTTGGATCTGATGTTGCTGTGGCTGTGGTATAGGCTGGCAGCTATAGCTCTTATTTGAACCCTAGCCTGGGAACCTCCATATATAGTGGGTGCAGCCAGCACGTGCGGCCCTAAAAAGCAAGAAATAAATAAAAACAAAATTTGCAAATACATATATCTTTTAACCCAGCAATCCCAAGTCCACTGGCTAATATGTACTGAGCATCTGGTATTGGGCCACTGTGTACTGAAAATTTAACCTTATATACACAAGGAGAGGTCTGGCCTTTGTTCTCAAATACTGGGAGGTAATCTCTGCCCCTGGCATATCCTGTCTGATGGGGAGTATCTTTGGTCACCCACTTGGGCTTTGGCCACAAGACAGTCTAAGAGCATGACTTGTGATGAGGTCTCTATGGCATCACTTCCGATCTCCAGAGGAATTAGCAACTGAAGCAACTGGAGACTGAAGGTCAGCCACACAGGCAGTAGGTGATCCAGCCCCAATAAAAATCTCTGGACACCAAAGGCTCGAGTGAGTTTCCCTGGTACACTGCAACCTGGAAGAGGAAACACTGTAACTCCACAGGGAGCAGACAACTTGACATGCTGCATTTGGACCTCTGCTGAGCTCTGCACTCTAAGTCTCTTTCCTTGGTTTTTTTTTTCCCCCTGTAGGACTGCATCTGCAGCACATGGAGGTTCCCAGGCTAGGGGTCGAATTGGAGCTGCCACAGCAACGCCAGATTCCAGCCGTGTCTGCAACCTGCACCACAGCTCATGGCAACTCCATATCCTTAACCTACTGAGTGAGGCCAGGGATCGAACCTGTGTCCTCATGGATGCTAGTCAGATTTGTTTCCACTGAGCCATGACAGGAACTCCTCCTCTTGGCTGACTTTAATTTTTAACCTTTTTCTGTAATAAGCCCTAGATATGAACATAACCGTGTTCAGTGGATTCTATGAGTTCTTCTGGTGAATTATCAAATCTCAGCTAGACTTGCAACTGGGGGTCAGAGGTAAGAACAGTCTTATGGGGACCATTCCCTCAGATTTTGCAGGGTGGCTAACTCCATGTAGCCAGGAACAGTTCTTTGCCCCCATGGAACTTACATCTGGTTTGGGGGGTGGGGGCTGGGGAGAGAAGGGAGATAGTAAATATTAAATATATAGATTTTAGATGGTAATAAGCACAATGAGAAAAAAATGGGGCATGGAAGTATTGGAGTGTGTAAGAATAAATGCATGTAGCTTAGCCAGGACTCCATGGGGCCTTCCCAAAACAGATCCTCCCAGGTCCTCTGCCTGCCTTTCCTACAAAGAAAAACTTTAGCCTCCAAGACCTTCCCAGAATTCCAAAGAATAAATTTAACCAGAAAAATGAGAGTGGTCAAGGGAGTTCCTGCTGTGGCTCAGTGGTAACGAACCCAACTAGAATCCATAAGGATGCAGGGTGCAATCCCTGGCCTCGCTCAGTGGGTTAAGGAACTGCCATTGCTGTGAGCTGTGGTGTAGGCTGCAGACTCGGCTCCGATCTGGCATTGCTGTGGCTATGGTGTAGGCTGGCAGCAGTAGCTCTAATTCCATCCCTAGTCTGGGAACTTCCATATGCCGCCAGGTACAACCCTTAAAAAGAGAGAGAGAGAATAGTCAAGCAAGACAAAATATGTTCAGCAATTAAACAAAGTCAAGGACCTTTAGTTCCCCTTCAAGAGCTATAGATAATATTCTGAGCCATGTCCTTTGAGCTGTTTTGCAGAGCCTGAAATCCCCAGCAGATAGAAGTTAACTGTATGCTGCCACAAACATAGACCCCAAATGGTTTGGAATCAGAGGGCTAACAGTGTTGACTCCAGATTACCTCACCAGCAACCAATCAGAAGAATGTCCAGGAGCTGATCATGAACCCTAGACCACCCCACGTGACTCTGTCTTTTAAAATCTTTCTGAAAACCAAGAGTAATTAAGGAGTTTTTTTTCAGTTTGCTTTTTTCCTTTCTTTCTTTCTTGGGTGCCCCACTGTATATGGAGTTTCTGGGCCAGGGATCAGATCCAAGCTACAGCTGCAACCTGCACCACAGCTGCATTAATGCCAGATGCTCTAATCCACTGTGCTAGGTGGGGATCGAACCTGCACCCTGGCACTGCAGAGACACCACAGATGGCACTACACCACTTAAGGAACTCCAAGTTCAGATTTTTTTAAGCAAGCCTGGACTCCTTGCTTGGAGCCCTGCAATAACCACTATGCTTTCCTTCACTGCTGGGACCCGTTCGTGAAAGTCTGCCTCCTGATATGGTCAAGGAGACTGATGACCCCAGACTGCATGGCAAGTCTGGGAAAGCGACAGTCCTGCTGCTTCTTCTCTGTTCAGTCATACTGCCAATGCAAACTTTGGGAGCTGGGGAATTACAGCTTAATAAAAGATTCCAAGAAAAAGACCCAGGAGAGTGTAAACGTCAGGGATTAGTGCTTTCTCAGAAGCTGCAAGAAATCCCTAAAGTCCCTACAATTCCCCCTTTCTCTATCCCCCTTTCCACTTTGGGGACTGCCCCTTTCTAAGAAAGTCCCCAATAGAATGCTTTCTGATTACCAGTGTTTGTGAGAACAATATGTTTAGGTTTGACAATAGGCCAAGACATGGGCCATTTAACCCCTATGTGTGAAGTTGTTTTCCCTACCAGGGAATAGTTGATAAATACAGTAGGCACTGGGCATTGACACGAGGAAAGCTGGTACAGTTTATACCTAGCAACTAAAAACAAGTTAGGAAAATATGGGGCTGCTGCAAAAGGCCAGCCAATTGTGAACTGATATGTCAGGTCTATTAGCTCTACCCCAAAGAGTGTAGACGTCACGGCCTCTATTTCTACTGTGATCTGCCCTTTTGATCTAACCACAAAGACTAAAAAGATCTTCTTTAGAAACCTTTGATACTATATAACTTTGCTAATGAAAAATAGAGCTAAACAAAGAGATTTCTATAGTTAACAAGCCTTCTCTTTCTGTTCCATAAGAATTAGGTCACAGTTATAAGTATATTAAATACTGAGAAGTCAAGTGGAAAGAACAAGAAAAAAAACCATTGTGAATGTCCCCTTGATATGCAAATCATGAGGATATAGTTGGTGGATTGGAAAGTTAAAAAATATCAGCAGATGTATGATGCATGCTAAGAAGAAATAAAAATTGTATATAAGCTTGGTCGATTCAATCAATAAACAAGCAGTCCCACACAAACGCTGGGTCTGTGTCCATTCCTTCGCCGATGCTGCCCCTCCTTCAGGAGGCCCTGGACCTGCTGGAGCGGGACTCTGGCACTTCACCACAATCCAGTGCCAGTAGACTGGCCTTATTGTACATGGGCAAATGGACCCAAGTTTGGTTCAGTAACATGTGCAAGGGTATTTAATATATTCTTGTAGCTTATTCCTATTTTTTTGGCCCCACCCACAGCATGCAGAAGTTTCCAGGCCAGGGATAGAACCTGAGCCACAGCAATGACAATGCTGAATCCTTAACCACTAGATCATTAAGGATCTCCACTTACTCCTATTTTTAATACCCCTAAGTATAAGAGTTAACAGAGTAGGCCTTAAGAAGGGCCTACATAAAAGGATGCCCCATGGCTGATGTCCAGGAACTTGGCACTTGATCTGGTGCCTAAATGATTAAGGGTAGATCACTGTGCCTAGACTGAATATGCAATTTATAATAAAATTTGCTTTGCTTCTGGGGATCTGGAATTTTACCGTATATTAGGTAGAGGGTGCTTATGCGACCAGCCCCCCCATAATAACCTGAGTGCTAAGTCTCTGGCTTCCCTGAGTATTTTTTGCTGCTGGGAAAAGAAGCATACTTGATGTACTTCCTTAGAGGAGGAAAAGAACATTCAGAAAACAAGGAAGTTCCTGTCATGGCTCAATGGTTAATGAACCTGACTAGTAACCATGAGGTTGCAGGTTTGATCCTTGGCCTTCATCAGTGAGTTAAGGATCCAGCATTGCCATAAGCTTTGGTGTAGGTCGCAGACATGGCTCGGATCCCATGTTGCTGTGTCTGTGGCATAGGCCAGCAGCTGCAGCTCCAATTCTACCCCTAGCCAGGGAACCTTCATATGCCATGGGTATGGCCCTAAAAAGACAAAAGACAAAAAGAAAACATGGATTTTTCCATACTCTACCTGTGTCCTTTCTCCTTGCTAATCTCACCATTTTACTGTAATAAACCTTGGATCTAAGTATTTACTCACAACTATATGCTGAGTCCCATGAGTCTTTTTTTTTTTTTAGGGCCACAGGTGCAGCATATGGAAGTTCCCAGGCTAGGGGTCAAATCAGAGCTGTAGCTGCCAGCCTGCACCACAGTTCATGGCAATGCCAGATCCTCAACCTACTGAGCAGAGCTAGGGATTGAACCCACATCCTCATGGATACTAGTCAGGTTCGTTTCTGCTGAGCCACAATGAGAACTCCCACGAATCCTTTTAAACATATTGGTGGTCTTGGGGACTCTGAAACACTCGAGCTGGAAATAGTCCAAATACCCATAAATAGGGAAGCAAGTTAATTAACTTTATTACAGCTGTACCATGTAATATAGTGTCATCCATGAAAATAGATGAGTTTAATTTAAGCCAGTTGTCTTGGAAAGTATTTCCACAATGCACTGTTGAGTGAGTAAAAGAAGATTCCATATTTGAACATGGAACAGCCTAATCAGATTAGGCTATTGACATGGGAATTACAGGCAGTGAGCACAATGTTTTAGAAGAAAAGGAGAAAGGAAAAGGGGAGGTAAAGCAAAACAATTTTTAAAAGACTGAAGAAAGGTGAGCTCCCATCATGGCACAGTGGGTTAAGGATCCAAATGAAGCAGCTCAGGTCACTTTGGAGGCATGGGTTCAATCCCTGGCCTGGGAACTTCCCATATGCTGTGGGTGCAGCCATTAAAAAAAAAAAAAAAGATTGAAGAAAGGGAAAAAATTTTATGTACAGATATATTAGCAAGTAAGCAGAAGATGAACAGCTTGATGTAGAGGGAGGGGGCAGAAAAGGCTGGGAAACAGCTGCCAGAGGTGACGGAGCAGTGGGCCCTGCCTGGTGCGTGGGAAGACGAAGGTAGCAGATTTCAGTCTGACCCAGATTACCACCTAGAGTACAATGGGGCAGTTGGCTGAGCCCATGGTCCCTGTGCTGCCTCATTAAAGGAGGGGGTAGGGCCACAGGCTTTGGGCAGCATCTGAAGAGCCATAGGGCTCCCACTTTTATTCCCACCCTAAGAGTTCTAGGAGCCAGCCTGCCATTAAAGGAGTCACTGTGCACTTTCATCCCAGAATCCTGTCACACTGCAGTTGTTTCCTTTCTTCTTTCCTCCACTTGGGTCTTAGGAATGCCACAACTTCAAAGACCCCAGAGTCTAAGGGCAGCTATTTTCCTTGAGCTGTTGTGAGATGGTTCTTTCTTGCCCCTGGCTGTCCAGGAAAGCCTAATGGCAATGTTGGAAGGCTTCCTTTTGTGAGTTTTGTGGGGAAGGAAAGAGGATATAGATTATATAGAAAGAGGAAATATATATGTGTGTGCCTATAATATGACACAGGAATAAATCTATGAGAAGTCTATCTACAAAAAATAAATATATTGATCAATGTAAAGGGTCACCACACCCTTAGTTATAGCATCTCATCCTTTCCTTTCTTGGTGTAGTTGCATAATATAAGCCCTTAACTGTCTAAATGCACAAGAAGAGAGGGGAAAAAAAGGGAAACAAAGGCATGGCTAGTCACAAAATAAACACAGCCAATTCCTAAATAACTGAGATTTTCCTATAGGAACAAAGCAAACAAAGCAAATTCACAGTCAGTCACTTAAGTTTTCATTTTACCCTCTCTATTGTAACAAAGTAAGCTGAGCTTCTAACTACAGAAATTGTTCTTTCCTTTTGGATGCTAGTTAGGTGAGACTTTCATTACAACTGTCACATAACTATCCACCTCCCTTATTTACCCATAAAAATACTTACATTAACAGAAGATGTCAGAACTGAAAGGGACCTCACATCAATAGGTATCAATTCCCCCACATTATGTGAAGATGAAAGAAAGGCCCAGAGAGGTGAAAACAGGCAGCATGCCAAAAATCAATTTAATAGGAGAGCTGAGACATGAACCCAACTCTCCTGATTTCAGGCCCAATGAGTATTATTTCCATTGTATGACATACCCCTGACACTGTCACAACACTAAATTGATGACATGGCTATTCAATGGTTAACAACATGAATAAAAAGTATCAAAAACCTCTGGTTGTTTGCAGATGGTCGCCACAGAACCATGATGACAAAGAGGATCATAGAGAATAGCAACCGCCAGATGGCATCGTCTACCCACAGCTCCCGCCAATCCTACCAAAAGGGGGAAAAAATACATTTTTTATGCATTATCTTACCCCTTAAAGCCTCTGAAATAGAACGAAAACTATTTAATCATTCAATTTATATTTACTAAGGGCTTGCTATGTGCTAAGAAGCACTGTGCCAAGCGCTTGGGATAGAAAGTAAATGAACCTAATTTCTTTCCTTGTACTGTTCACTATTGTGAAAGAAAAGGTACTGAGTAGAGCACTTGTCAATGCTTCATTAGAGCTGTGAAAACCTTTAGGGAAGGGTTTTTATAACTTGGTAAGAGAAAATAACATCAGGTTATTTTTTGTAATTTTCATTTATTTAGTTTTACCAAAATAGAGCCTAAGATGCCTCCGAAGAAATGCTAATGGCCATAGTCTTTGTGCTCAGATCTTAAGGACATGGCTTTTACTCAGACTGGCATTATTCACACATACTTAATGTTTAGGACTCTGGACATCTTGACTGAGAATTTTTAGTTAAGGCAAGACTGGGTTATGACAGACCATGGTTATCACTTATAAAATTCTCTCGAGCTACTAGTATAGTTAGACCCTCTCTCCCCCAAACAAAACACAACAAACCTACCATACCAAGCACTACAGTAACGCAGAATACTCAGAAGAGATGCATTCTAATCCTCAGAGTAGAGACAAATCTAATTTTTTATAAGGTGCAAACCTTACTATCATCATCATCATCATCATCATTGTGTATAACAAACTGTATACTCTTCATAAATCCATGTGTTTGTAACTCACCGACTGACAAGTCACTATCCTGAACTTCATGGTGGTCCAGATGATAAACACAATAGATGCTAAGAGGAATTAAAATACCAGATCAGTGTAAATGTTGCTTTACATCCCCAATTACATTCTTCAATTCTGATTAAGTGGAATCACACACATCCCTAACCCCCAAACATCACATTCACTTTTCTGGTTTTTAACATATTTATTCAATACAGATTTATTTAACTACTGTACTTAAATAATAGTTTTGTTTACTATCTGGTTACTTCAGTAACCCTGAGAATTGGAAAAGAAGATAATGGAAGTAAGACTTTTCCCAGCATTATCAATAACAGACTTTTTCCCTTCCTTTATCCTTAGCACAGTAATGCTAATTTGTCTTTAGCTGGTCAGATGGAAAAAAAGGTTGATAAAATGACTATAAGACAAACACAATTTGTTGGTTCTAATCACAGGCTAGACCTCACTATTCCTGGTACAAGGGCCAAAAGGCCGGAAATAAGCCTACTCTGGCTATGTTCTACCTAATGCCTATATTTTACACATGCTTAGTGACATACGTAAAAGGAATATAATGGTGGAGTTCCCGCTGTCACTCAGAGGAAATGAATCTGAGTAGTATCCATGAGGATGCAGGTTTGATCCCCGGCCTCACTAAGTTGGGGATCCAGCATTGCGGTGAGCTCTGGTGTATACTGCAGATGAAGCTCAGATCCCTCGTTGCTGTAGCTGTGCTGTAGGCTGGCAGCTGTAGGAACTTCCATATGCCACAGGTGCAGGCCTAAAAAAGCACACACAGAGAAAAAAAGAAATATAATGGGAATGTAATCTGACCTAAAATTCTATAGCTATTTAATAAAACCAAATAAGCAAGTATTAAAGTCTTCTAAAAGGAATCCGAATGGTATATGGCACTCAAACTAACTTGCCTCAAGAAAAAGAATGGAGACAGGATAGCAATATACTAAGAGCTGAAATTATATGCAATTAATTTTCAGTTAGTATACTTAAAATAAGTGGTTCTCAATCTTTTCTGAACCACAAATGCCTCTGGAGAATCACAAAAGTTAAAGATCCCTTCCCTAAGTGAAATCCACAAATCTTTTCTATGTAATTTTAGAGAACCCACCCATGACCTCTTAGATTAAAAATCTCTGTTCTACATGGATCACATTTAAATATGAGGAAGAAAGTCCCCAGCTTACCTGCCACTGCCAAGATAAGCGTGTTGGTGAAATGTCGGTATAAAGAGAGTTTTACAATGTTCCTCCGAAGTTTTAATAGCTTCATTGTTTGAGTCAGACTAATAAATATGTGTTTGAAGGTCAAGGAAATCAACAGTCAGGAAAAAACAAAAGCTAGTAAATTAACCCTCATGTTACTAGGAGGCTCTGGGGTCATAATGACAGAGCTATGGATCCCATAGGCCTTACAGCTCTCTTATTCTCAATCTCACAAACACCCCAAGCCTTACCAAGGTTAATAAGAAAGTCTGCATTTTCAATGAGATACTGAAGATGACAGAACCAGGATAACATGAGAACAGAAAAAAAATAAGGGAGTCCCCGTTGTGGCTGCTCAGCAGAAAGGAATCTGACTAGTATCCATGAGGACACAGATTCGATCCTTGGCCTCGCTCAGTGGGTTAAGGATCCAGCGTTGCCATGAGCTGTGGTGTAGGCTGCAGACTCGGCTCAGATCCCCAGTTGCTGTGGCTGTGGTATAAGCCAGCAGCTGCAGTTCCGATTCGACCCCTAGCCTGGGAAACTCCATATGCCTCGGATGCAGCCCTTAAAAGACAAAAAAAGAAAGAAAATAAGAAAAAAGAAAAGAGGAAAATGTTAAATAGAGAAATAAAGAAGCATTTTTCTAAAAAACAAAAATGAAATAAAGACAGACAAATAGAAGAAAATGAAATGAAAATGAGTAAGAGGCAAGGGAATATGACTTAGCATTACCTTCCCTCTTCCTTTAAGGTAAGCAGCTCTGTTTTCACTGTCCCAGCTAACTGAGGCTCAGGTCATAAATACACTCATGCCTACAACCTTCCAGAGTTCTATATTCAAACCCCTTGTGCCATATGAATAAAACTGCCATCAGTTGCCTAATCAATGCTGAATTATAAAAGGACAGTACAATTAGAATTCACTGATGATTCTAGGCAGTTAGGCTCTAAAAGCAATGACTCCATTTTCAGAACATTATTCCCAAGTAGAAGCTGCCACAGAAGACAAGAAGGGAACTGATGACTACCAAAGAGGATATCTACTCTCATGTCCAACTTCCAGAATGAGCAAACACGAAAATGAGTGACTTGGAACTTGGTCCATGCTTTGACAGAGACTGAGCTGCTACCTAATCATTGGTTTATCTTACTTAGGGTCTAATCCCACCTCCCTCTCTCCACTCCTCCCAATTTATAGAGGGTCACAAAACACATCTGAAAAATAAGTGATCTAGAACAGCTTGGCCATTTGAATCAAGATTTCAATTTCAAAGATTTTGATATATGACAACCTACTCAAATTCACAGAATTGTAGTTGTGTTTACATTCAGCTTTTACAATCACCACAAGTCTATCGAGACAATAATATTGCACAGGAGCAGGGCAGGAGCAGAGCAGCCAGTGATTCAAAGTGGGGTGCATCAAATACCCCCATATCAAAACATATTAAAAAAGAAAATCCCAAAAAATAAAAATCCAAAAACTCAAATCTTTACTCCTATGGGCCAAGCCCCTAATAAACAATATTTAATTTTAAGAGTGGGAGAAAAAAATTACTTAAATAGAAATTCATCTGTTACATGTTGGTTGACTTGGCCTGTAAATGAATCAATATTTATTTCAAAGAGTTGAAGCCTTCAGACAATCTCAAGTCAGGTTTTGAATAAGGATACAAAACATTTACCCTGTAAAGGTTTAAATCTACTAAAACCTACACAGAATTTTAAGAGCATCACACAAACTTAAGTAGTTCCCAAAACGGAGTTTAAGAATCAAAATCTTTTCATAGTTTTCAAAGTATTTAATAATCCCCCAAAAGTGAAAGAAATGGCAGGACAGAGCATGCCAGTGATTCTAAGTAGGGTGCACAAATAAGTCCAAAGTAAAGTGAAATGTTCATTGAAAAAAAAAAAAGCCAGGAGCTTTTATCCTGTGCTCAGATCACAATCACCAATTTCTGATGCAATTTTAACAATTAAAAATAAACAAAGGAATGCTTACCTGAGGCCCCAGGGTGTTAGACTGAAAATACCCTAATCCAGACTAAAGGGTAATCAACAAAACTGGTTAAAAAAAAAAAAAAAAAAAACCCTTGGCAGAAAGATCAATGAAAACCCATCTCCAAAGGGAGAAAACGGACCGCCATCAAACAAGCCAATGAGAAGGATATCCACCAGCACAGGGCAGTGTCTAGGAAAGCCAAGGGGATAAAGGCCAAGGAAGCAAGATCAGTCTGGGCCTGCAGACAAAGAAAAAGAGGTGGTGAAAAAAGAGATGTCTAGAAAGGAACAGAAAAGAAATCGGCAAATGATTCTGCATTTTTAATCATCTGGAGTGCTTCTGCATTTGAACTGAAAGAAAACAAGAAGGAGTAACATTTGGTGCCCTCGTCATTCTTCCCTTCTGACAAACCATCATGTAGAATATACAGCTGTACACATTTCGCACAAATTGTTGATTATGATCTCAATACAATGAAACATGCTGCTAACTAACAAGGGACAACCACCAGAGTTCCTAGCATGCTAAGGTCCACATTAAGAAGCAACCACACCAAAACTGACATGGTGCTATAAGCTCCCCATCCCATCCTACTATTTCTAATTATTTTGATTTTAGCTCTATGTTTAAAAAGGCCCTCCGCATAATTAAAATCACTTCATCATTAATATACTAAGAATTACTGATTTCTAATATTGTACTACAATATATTTTTACAAAAAAGAGCTCACCTCGAAATAAGATGTAAGGCAAATACCTTATCTGTCCCCCAAACTGTGCTGCCTGTTTCCACAAATTTAAGACGCTATTTAAACAACCCTAATTACCCAATCGCCAGGGCATTATTGAAAGGATATCCATAAAATAATACAGGCATCAATTGCTGAGAGGGCCAGGTTTACTATCAAAGCCAAGGGATAAGAAAAATGCTACAGCAGAAGAAGAAAATGAAATTGGCAGAGGATTAAAGTTGCTAAAAGTCTAAGGAAATTACATACAGAGAACAGTGTGGTTTGAAAACCAAATCTGTATCCATAAAGTATTTCACCTAAGGGGTGATTTGTTGCAAAACTTATTGAGCCCAGTTTGAGAGAAAAATCAAGTATATAGCATTTACCACCTTGACTCTAACAAGTTATTACAGAGAGTAATTTTTAAATAAATAGGAAAATAAATGGAATGACCTAAGGGGGTTCACTTTTTCACATTAATCCAGCTCTAATATAAATTTCTCCATCACTTACATCTCAGTGCTTTGGTTTCCTTTCCTGGCAAAAGGCATAATTATGTAATTCTCAAGAATTATGTGCCATTTTAAGAAAGCCTTTGAAATTTAAGTGCTGGTTAAGCAAAGAGCACTGTCACTTTAAAACAAAAGTCCGATTAACCACTGTGTGCATGATTACACAAGAAGGGAGCCCACTGCTCCACCGCTGCTCCCCACCGAGGAACTAGTAAATAAGTAGTAATCTGAGTATACAAGTGGGAAGGCATTCCCTGTCACATATTGAATTTAAAAGTTCTGATAGATTAAAAAGAAAAAAAATGAAATGGACATCTATTTTGAAAACCAGAGCCAAAAGGTGCTTTAGAGGAATGATAAAGAAGTCCACATTTCCAATTCACCTTCTCAAGACAAAAACAATACATCTGAAATGACTACAAAAACTCAGATAAGCAATACTGACCCCAGTAACTCTGAGGACCCCTTCCATGCCGGAGAACAAAAGATAAAGGGCTCCTGCTACCACAACCTTGTGAAGGGTAACACCAAGGCGAGGCCTAAAGAGGAAGCAAAGAGATAATTGAGTGCAAATGCAACTTAGCCTGAGACAGGCTAAGTAACAGAAACTCTATTTTGGCCTAATATAGGCCAAAAACTTAACAGAGGTAAGCCAGACATACTTGATTCACCTAAGGAAGAAAAACTCAAACAAACATATAGTCTTAAATCAAGACAGTGAATACCAGAACTTTAGACTTTGTCCCTGTTTGCTACATTTCTTTTTTTTTTTTTTGCTAGCACCCACAGCATGCAAAGCTTCCAGGCCAGGGATCAAATGTGAGCCACAGCAGTGACAACACCAAATCCTTAACCACTAGGCCACCAAGGAACTCTACTTATTGCTAAAACTTTTTATTATAGACAATTTTGAAACATTCACCTGCATAAAGGACCCCTATAAACCCATCATCCAGTCCCAATGGTCATCAACCAATAGCTAATTCTGCCCCACGCACACTTCCTCCACTTGCCACCCTCCCATATTATCCTGAAGCAAATCCTCAACATCTTACTTTTGATTGATATGTACTTCTGTATGCTTTTAAACAAGTACGGATTTTGAAAAAAACTACAATATCCTCATCAAATCTAAAAAGTTTAACAATTCTTTAATATATTGAAACTCACTAGATAAACTGAATGTTATCAAGTTAAAAAACCAACAAATATGAAAAGTGTATCTTCTGTTTCAAGGTAGAAAAATCTCAGATCACTGATATTCAAAATACTACTGAATCAGAATCTACATTTTAACAAGATCCCCAGATGATTCATTAGTGTGTTAGAGACATGCATGGCTTTAAATCACATCTACCTAAGCCTTTGCAATATCTGTTCTTATATTTTGTTATACACTAGAAAAACTGCAAATGGGCAGGAATTTATCTCCCCACTGGTGTAACTCAGAAACCCAGAATTGGTCCTTGCATACAAGAAGCCATCAAATACGTTAAATGAATAATTTTAAATGAGAAAAACTCCCCTTCCCTTAACCCTAAAGCAACACTTATTCATTCATTCACTCATTCACTCATTTATTTTGCTTTTTAGGGCCAAACCTGCAGTATATGGAAGTTCCCAGGCTACGGGTCGAATTGGAGCTGTAGCTGCAGGCCTAGACTACAGCTATAGCAATGCTAGATCCAAGCCGCATCTGTGACCTACACCACAGCTCATAGCAAGGCCAGATCCTTGACCCACTGAGTGGGGCTGGGAATCGAACCCACATCCTCATGGATACTAGTCAGGCTCGTTACCACTAAGCCACAAGGGAACTCCAAAACTCCTTTACATGAATGAATAAATTTTAAAAAAATTAAATCCCCCAATTCTTCAATTCCACTTAAAATTCCACTTAAAAATAACTCTATACCTAACTCCAATTCTTTCTTAAACTCACCCCAATCAAGCTTTTTGTCCTACTCCATTACCAAAACCATTATCTTCCACAGAGTAATCCAGTGGTCATTTCTCAATCCTCTTACTTGACACAACTTATCACTCCCTCCTTGAAACAGTCTTCAGCTTTGTCTCCCACTTCACTGGCCACTTCTCAATTTCCTCTGCCTTAATTCTATTTCATCTCACTGACTTCACTAATAGTTCAAGAGCTCAGTCCTTTGATCTCTTTGTATACATTCACTTCCTTGATGATCACATGCAGTCTCATGGCTTTAAATAACATCTACATCCTGATGACTCCCAAATTTATACCTCTGCCTTAATCTCTCCCTCCTACTTTCCTCACATGAATATCTAACTGAACTCCTAATCTTGTCTCCACTCCCATATTATGCTACCTAAGATCTTCCTCAACTCAGTAAATAATTCCATCCTTCCACTTGCTTAGACTGAAAGATGACATCATTCTTGATTCCTTTTCTCTTTCTTAGTACACATGTGATCTACCAGTAAATTTTATCAGCTCTACCTTCAAAATATAAGAATCTGACCACATCTTAGCATTTCATCTCCTGGGTGTACATACAGTTCCTTCATCAACTGGAGATCTTTGCTTAGATGTCACTAAGTGAAGCCTTCCATGACCAATGTTATTTAGAACTATAAGTTCTAACTCCTGCCTAGAACTCTCTATACCCTTTCCCTGCTTTATCGGCTCCACAGTACTTATCACTGACATATTAGATACTTTACTCATGTATTTTTGTCCATGCATCACCCCTCCACAAACATAAACTCCAAGTCTTTTGTTCTCTTGTTATATATATCCTTTGGGCCTAAAACAATGTCTTACAGAAGGCACTCAAGAATGCTCTTTTCATAAAAAAATCTGATTTGCAAAAATATTTTGGAAGAGTAAAGTCATAGTAAGTTTACTCTAAAAGTTCAGTGTTTCACTGTCATTTGCTGTACTGCATGTTTTCATGCGTATGCTGCTTGAACTCTAAGCAGTGAAATGAAACACTAACATTTGTCTAACTTTTATAAATCTACAAACTTTCAGATACTTTTTATTTCAGAACTACTTTTTTCTTTTGGGCCACACCCAATGTGGAAGTTCCATGCCCTATGTGGAAGTTGCCAGGCCAGGGACCAAACCCGAGCCACAGCAGCGACAATGCTGGATCCTTAACCCCACTGTGCCACAAGACAACAACTAGAACTACCTTTTTTTTTTGTCTTTTTGCCTTTTCTAGGGCCGCTCCCACAGCACATGGAGGTTGCCAGGCTGGGGGTCGAATTGGAGCTGCTGCTGCCAGCCTACACCAGGGCCACTGCAACTCGGGATCTGAGCTGCATCTGCAACCTACACCACAGCTCATGGCAACACCGGGTCCTTAACCCACTGAGCAAGTCCAGAGATCGAACCCACAACCTCATGGTTCTTAGTCGGATTCGTTAACCACTGAGCCACGACAGGAACTCCTAGAACTACATCTTATATCAACTCTTTCAGAACTACACTGGGAACCTGCAACATTGTTTCAATTAAATTAACATTTTAATTTGCTCTTCTATATAGGAAGTTAATACTTACTTGACAATGCCATATCCCAGACTGACTATGATGACCAAGGTTCGAGCCAGTGAGCGTTTAACAGCCGAAAGCAGCTCTGCAAGGATCAGGGCACCTTGGACTTTAAGAAGAAAGGGAAAAAGAGTGCAGAATGTAATCTAGGTTTGGGAAAAGGCTAATTCTAGAACCAGAATGTAGATTCCAAAAACTCTTCAGAATAAGCATTGATAATAGACCTACTTAAAAACAATACCTCTTCTGCAATGTTTACAAGCACAAGCTGGTATTACTTAGGATTTTATTCACGTGGAGAGCAATCCAGGTGTGCTCAATTTACCTGCTTACCACTTCACTCAAACTTTAGCAGAACACTTCACCCAACTTGAAAATTTTATAGCATCTAAGGAATATTCCTCTTACTTAAAAAAATTGTGAAATGTAGTTATACACAGAAAAGCACAAAACACACACAGAGTTTTCAATTCATTTTCACATCTACTATTTTCAAGCCATTTCAAAGAGAAGGGGAAAATCTAATTAGTGTATCTTGCAACCATTCATTAATAATAATTGGTCTAATGAGAGAACTAAAGCTATCACAAAATATTTCTGTACAAAACACTTTCTATCATTACCTACTCACCTTACTACACCATAAATACCCTCCTACTTTTTTAGTTTTACTCTATTTTACCAAATAGATACAAATCCCCGTACCACTCACATTTTAACATCTTTGAAATTAAGATGTGTCTTACAATCAATGTCATCTTACAATTAAATTCACAGTACTTTCTTTCTTGGATGGATATAATAATAGTATCCTAAAAATCAACAGCAATTGAGATTCAATAATAATAGTCCCCAAATGGCCAATACTGTTATAACTTTCGTGAATATATTTCAGTAAAATTACTTTTTTTTCAATAACTACTTTTAAAAAATTGACTTTTTGTTAATTTACAATGTTGTGTTAAGTTACAAGTATACAACAAAGTAATTCAGTTACATACAAATATTTATCTATGTCTATTCTTTATCAAATTCTTTTCTATCATAGGTTATTACAAAGCATTGAATGTAATTCCCTGTTTTATACAGAAGATCCTTGTTGTTTATCTATTTTATAGATAGTGGTGTGTATGTTAATCCCAAACTCCTAATTCATTTCCCCCCCTCAGTAAAATTACTCTTAAATCATTGAAACCACAAGTCAAGAGGTTAAAAACAAAGTCACAATCATAGTGATTCTGCTTAAATTATTCTAATAATTAAATAACTTAAAAGTAAAACTTAATGACTGCTAACCTTAGAAAAAGTCTCACCTGCTAATCACTCATGAATTGGCAAACATTTTTTGATTACATACCAGATTCTCCTTTGTATCGGATATTCTGAAATTCTGCATAGAAGACAGCTTTCTCAAGCATTCCCAGGAAGATGACAGCACCGATCCAAAACTGAATTCTCAGGAGATCTCTCCAGTAGCAAGCAGACCATGCCAGCCACAGTACACCAAACAGGACATATACAATACACATCACCATAAAAAACTGTCATCCCAGTGGGTAAAAGAAAAAAAGAAGGATTAGGGCCAAGAGCCAATTTAGGTCAACATGCAGTCTGAACATATTACAAATACACACACACACACACACACACACACTACACTTTCTATTTTAAAAATAAATTATTTTATTTCTTTGAAGTTCAATTTAGATAGAAAAACTATCCCCTCTCGGGCAGAGGGAGACTACCTAAGAACCTGTCATCAAGAGTGACTGCTCTACTATATTAAAAGAGTTTTTTAGCTCACGGTTTAAAATAATTTAAATTAAGATAACACTGAAGAGGAAAAAAGGCATGGCAGGGTTAGGATATATATGACAGCAATGAAAAACAACAGAGCGGGAAAACTGAAAAAGAAAAACAACTAATCACAAACAAAAGAAATCTGAAAATAGATTAAGGATATTCTTGGACACAGACACACTGAAAAGGAGGAAGGAAGTATCGTCATTTACTTATACTAAGTGGGATTAGAAACCATAGGGTTTTAAGAAGTACCCCATTTTTGGATTCTACAGAGGACGTGAGAGATGAAATGATCTTTGAGGTAGTTTCCAACTCGAAAATTTCACAAGTCATTGTCTTCCCCATTTTACAATGAGAAAACGAGGCACAGAGAGGTTCACTGACACTCCCAACATCACGTTCCAGGAAGAAGTTAAGCACAGAACCACATGCAATATTTTCTGAACTATATGCAGGAACAAGTCTTTAATACTGCCACAAAACATGGTCAATCTTTAAGGTTAAACTCATTTAATGGTCAGGTTAAAGAAAAAAGTTCACTTACAATCATCAGAGGATAGTCTTCAAGTGTGAGGTATTCATAGGGACCTTTCACTTCAACAGTCACTGCCAAAACATAGTCCTCAGAATTAATGAAAGGATGCAAACATTAAACAAATACCATTGTCTAATATTAGTTCGATTAAATTAATGAAAACTCCATTGGGTGATTTGCTTCTAATCATTTCAATCCTGGTGAATATTACATTTGTAAAGCACTTGCATGAAGTGCTTTACAAATGTTCTCATAGTTCACATTGTGTCCTGCACAAGCCTCCCTATGCCACTGCTCGTCAGTGTCTTAGGTGGAAAAGCTCTTTGTTCCTATACTCTCGTCCTTTAAAGACAAAGCTGAGTGTATTTCCTCCACAAAGTCTGCTGAGCCGCCCAAATGAACTATTCCCCAACTCTTCTCAATTCCAAACACTTCATACATATTTTTCCTTATAGTAACATTACTAATGTGCTTTGATAAGTACAGGACTTCATTCCTTCATTCTGCTGCTTTTTTGTCTTTTCTTTCTTCTCACCTCTATTTTTCTATTGCTTTTTTTTACCTACTTCAATTTTATGTCATTTTTCCTAACATAGGAAACATACCGTTTTCAAAAGGTGATTAATAACAACAAAGTGTTTAAGGAAACAGAACAAATGACAGTAACATCAAGAATTTAGGAGCTCCCGTCATGGCTCAGCGGAAACGAATCTGACTGGTATCCATGAGGACGCAGGTTTGATCTCTGGCCTCAGTGGGTTAGGGATCCAGCGTTGCTGTGAGGTGTAGGTCACAGATGCGGCTCGGACCCCACATTGCTATGGCAATGGCATAGGCCAGCAGCTATAGCTCCGATTTGACCCCTAGCCTGGGAATCTCCATATGCCCTGGATGCAGCTCTAAAAAGAGGTTAAAAAAAAAAAGAATCTGAAAGACAGATTTGTCTTACTGAAGTAAACCTATGACTATTTTAAATTGTAACTGATAAAACTATTTGGATGAATTTTAGATATGATTAATAAATAAACCCATTTATCTGAGAAGCGACAGCTAACTCCAGAGACAAACCATTCAAAAATTTCCTACTAATTTTTACCAGACAAAAAGGAAAATCATGTCCAATATTTTTATGAAGAAAAGGAGCATTCCACAATACCAATTACAAAAACTTCATAGATAAACTGGTTAGTAATCGAAACTTAATAAAAGAGCAAGTAAAATAATCAGTGACTATATGTCACATTGTTTGTTTACTCTATTGCAGATGTCAACAAAATATATAGCACATGGGCCAAATCTGGCCATCCACTTTTTGTAAATAAAGTTTTATTGAAGGCGTCCTCTTGTGGCGTAGAGGGTTAAGCATCTGGCATTGTCACTGCTGTGGCATGGGTTTGATCCCTGCCTGACCCAGGAACTTCCACATGCCTTACATGCCACCAAAAAATAAATAAATAAAAGTTTTATTGGAAAACAGTCACATCCACTCACAAATAGTCAACTGTATGGCTATATTTACACCATAGCGGCAGAATTGGGGAGCTGTAATAGAATATTTACCATATGATACTTTAAAAAAAAAGTTGGCTAATTCCTACTCTATTATACTACAATAGAACATAACATTTACAAAGCACTTACCATGTGACACATACTATGGAAAATATAGGAGATGGAAAGATGTACAAGATGTTTTCTGCCATCTAGTGGATTACCATCTACAAGGGGAGAGGGAGCTGGAAAGCAACAGAGAACTGTCCCCTGAGCCAGATCCAGAAGGATGTGTGTATTTTCCATGAGACACAAGTAAATAGCCATCTGGATAGAGGATATTACATGAACAAAGACAGGTGTGAAAATGCATGATCTATCTATCTATCTATCTATCTATTTATTTATTTTGCTTTTTAGGGCCACACCCACAGCATATGGAAGTTCCCAAGCTAGGGGTCAGATCTGAGCTACAGCTGCTGGCCTACACCACAGCCACGCCAGAACCAAGCCAAGTCTGCAACCTACACCACAGCTCATGGCAACGCTGGACCCCTGACCCACTGAGCAAGGCCAGGGATCAAACCCATATCCTGATGGATACTAGTCAGATTGGTTTCTGCTGCACCACAAATGGAACTCCTGCGTGGTCTATTTAAAGGACATACAGTCTGAGACTGCACACACTACCACCTAAGAGCATTTTGACACAAGGCAATAAAAGGTAAACTGATAATTTTGTAGAGTTTTATAAGCCTTGCTGTAGAACTGGATATTTTATAGGCAACAGGAAGACATCAAAGATTTTAATGAAGGTAAAAAGATAAAACTGTTTTAGAGAGAGGATTTTAGGACTTTCACAAGGTGTAGTTAAGTTTTAAGAACCATCTTCTTAGTTACAAACAGATAAATAAAACAAAAAGAGAGAGGAAACACAAAGGACATGAGCTGGAAAACAAGATAAACATCTCTATATATCAAACTGAACAAAAACTCAGAATATAGTAGTGCATGAGGCTGAATCTATGGTCATGCTGGACTCTGGGCCCCAAAGAAGGCTATAGTAGCTGGGCATGCAGCTCCTTGTGAGATCACTGAAACTAGTAGGTTTGTAAGATAAAGGGGGACCAGGGCCAGATTTGATGCATGAAGAGGCTGAAGTGGAGTACAGCAAGGTTTCTCCTCCATTCTTTTCAAAGAAAGGTTCAAAGTAAATGCTGGCAACTGCTACTTGAGAATGTTACTCATTAGAAAGCCACAGGGCTAGATGCAGGAGGATATACATAAGCCTTGGGTCCAGAAACTGCCAGATCACCTCTGGTCTTCCTAGATCTGCTACATCCCATATTACTATGGAGAATAAGACCCATCTCTGGATTGGGAATTAAACATTTAATACAAGAATCCAAAAACAGCAGAAGTTCAAAATTAAGCCAAATAAAATAAAGAATAAAGATAAAAGTAGAAATTAATGAAACAGGAAAATTAACAAAACCAAAAGCTGATTCATGGGGATAAAAATATAGTAAAATAGAATTCTAAAAAGGTTTAAAAAGTGAAAAAGAAGGCACAAAAGCAGTAATAAGAATGAAATAAGGGTGTTTTTTTTTGTAAAGAAATAGCATTATTAACTTTATGCCAACAAACGAAATATTAGATGAGACAGATAATTTCTCAGAGGGGAATAAAATCTTATTCAAGGAAAAATAGAAAAATTATTTAAAAAATGAATCACTGTTCAAAATTTTTGTTGGGGGAAAAAAGGATCATCAGGACAAAACACTACCATAAGTGAGTTCTAGCAAACATTCAAGGAATGGATAATCCTATCCTTACAAAAAATGTTAAACAAAATATAAAAATAGGGGACATTCTCCAATTCACTGTATGAGAAAAGAATAACCTTAATGTCAAAACCCATAGAAGATATTCAAGAAATGAAAACCATAGGCTGATCTTACTCTGAACAAAGACAAAAAAATTCTAGACCATAGAACCCAGACACACGCGTACATGCATGCGTGTGCGTGTGTTTGTCTGTCTGTCAAGGCCAAACAGGGGCATCTCGGAAATTCAAGAACAGTTTAACATTAGAAAACCAGTTAAGGAGTTCCCGTCGTGGCGCAGTAGTTAACGAATCCGACTAGGAACCATAAGGTTGCGGGTTCGGTCCCTGCCCTTGCTCAGTGGGTTAACAATCCCGCGTTGCCGTGAGCTATGGTGTAGATTGCAGACGCGGCTCGGATCCCGAGTTGCTGTGGCTCTGGCGTAGGCCAGTGGCTACAGCTCCGATTCGACCCCTAGCCTGGGAAGCTCCATATGCCGCGAGAGCGGCCCAAAGAAACAGCAAAAAGACAAAAAACAAAAAACACTTAGTAAACCAAGACTAGAAAGAAACATCCTGAATCAAAAAGAAGAGTGTTTTGGACTCTCCCGGTGGCTCAATGTGTTAAGGATCCGGTGTTGTCACTGCTGTGGCATGGGTTCAATTCCTGGCCTAGGAACTTACACGTGCCACGGGAAAAAAAAAATGAAAAATCTATAGTAAACATCATACTTAATGGTGAAGTATGACAATACTGCCAATAAAGTAAGGAGTAAGGTAAGGATGACCATTATCAATGTTTCTATTCAGTATCTACTTGAGAAAACAGAAGGAAAGAAAGCTAAGGAGGAG